>NW_006408553.1:8667445-8751354 GCF_000296735.1 Chrysochloris asiatica
AAATATGCAAAGATTTGGAATTAGAAAACCAAAAGGGAAGAACACGGTCAGCATTTCTCAAGCTGGGGGAACTGAAGAAAAAATTCAAGCCTCGACTTTGGTTATTGAAAGATTCTCTGGACATTAACCATAGCACCATGCAATACCTTAACCCCCATCCCCACCCCACCGAGGTACATAGGATAGATATTTAAACAAAATTAGATTATATTAGCAAGGAAGAAGAGCAAATGGGTGCCTGCCTGTGGATTAACCAATGTTGTTGTTGCTATTGCATTCCATCGAGTTGGTTCTGACTCATAGTGACCAAGGAGTGGCGGGTGGCTTTGAACCACCGTCCTTGCAGTTAGAAGTTCATTGCTAACTGGATTCCATATAACAACATAAATTCTAATTTGTGAGATGGTAGCAGATAAGCAGATTATTTAAATGTCATTTTTATTTAAAAATTTTTTATTGTGAATTGAGTAAAGGTCATCAGTTTTACAGTCAACAAATTGTAAGCTTTGTTTCATCTCAATGATTGCAGTCTCCTCCATGAAACAACAGTTGTCCTGTTCCTCCCTGTGGTTACCCATGGACAAATATCCTCTTTCAAACTCTTATTTATTTGTGATATATATTATATATTTCTGCTCCTGTAAAGATTTGCAGCCTCAGAAACCCTGTACAGGGTCGCTATGAGTCGGAACCGACTCCACAGCTCATAACCACCACCTTCATGTATATTGCCCTTCCTGTCATCCAAGTTAACATATGTCAACCCTCTAGCCAATGAATTACTCTCTTTTCCCACCCACCCCTGGTAACCACTGAAGTATGTTTCTTTTAGTATTAAAACCTTTTCTTGAGTTTTTACATTAGTGGTGTCATGCAATATTTGTCCTTTTGTGATTGACTTATTTCACTCAGCATAATGTCTTCAGGGTGCTTTGTGGAGTCATCATTATTCTTCAGCACTGAATAATATTCCATAGTGTGTCTATAACAACATTTGTTCACTCTTCCATTGGTGGGCATATAGGCTGTCTTCATCTTTTTGCTATAGTGAACAGTGCTGTGATGAATACTGGTGTGCATATATTTGTGTCCTGGTTCTTATTTCTTACAGATGTATAGCAAGTAGAGGGATTTCTGGATCATAAAGTACTTACTTCCAACTGTCTCAGGAAGTACCACACAATTTTTCACAGAGGTTGAGCCATTTTACAGTCTCACCAGCATGTAGGAGAGTTCTAGCCTCTCCGTACTCTCATCAGCATTTGCTGTATTCTGTATTTTTGAACTTTGCTATTAATACTGTTGAGAGACGACATCTCAGTGTTGTTGTTTTTTTGTTTATATTTGACAAATTTTATTCATAAACTGTATCATATCAAAATGCAAGAAACATAACTGGAAGCTAACTCTAATCCATACAATTTTGAAATCTTGATGAGTACCATAAGAGAAAATGTTTTAAAAATGATAGTAAACTGAAACAGCTTACAAAGATTTAGTAATGTAGACCTGCTGTCTTATCCTATTCAGTGTTGCTTAATTTCTTATCTCATTTACAGTATTACAATATACAATATAAAGCACTTAGAAGTCCTAACAGCACACCTAGCTATAAAGCCTTGCTACTCCAGGTGTCATCCTCAGTCCATCTGCCTTCATTATCTCTTGGGAGCTTGTTAGAAATGAATAATTTCAGGCTTTACCAAGACCTAGTATAATCTGCATTTCAACAATATTCCCAAGTGATTTGCTTACACATGAAAATGTGAAAATCTGTGACATAGAAGGCTAGAATTAATGTTGTAAAAAGTAAAGGATAGGTAGACTATTTGCCATCCCTCTAAAATGGATTAGCTTGATTACAGACTTTGGAGAACCTACATTACTTTTTAGAAGGAAACAACATGAAAAATTGGTTGTCATTTGAGAAATATTAGTGATAAATAACTAGCTACTTAATACACTTGCCAAAATCAAGATGAAAAAAATTTTAAGCAAGCATGTTTATTAGAACATCAAAAGCAGAACCGATGATCAGGAAATTAAAAAAATAGAAAGCTACTATCATTTTCATAGAATACACATCTTTGTCCATTTTTATATTTCTAAATGTCTCCCCAGTCTCAATATAGATGATCAAATTTGTAGAAATAGGAAACTTAGTTTGTCATGGCTAAGCTTAAGGATACATCAAGTCAAGCTTGGATGAGTTAATGCAGCAGGTCTACAATGTTTAGCTTATAACTATTTAGTACTTAAGTTTATTATGTCAGATGGTTATATAATTGGAAATGTAATGTTTTACAATAGGTGTTCTTTTGTTTTGCAGAACTGAGATATGAACTGCCAGCATCACAAAAATTTCAGAAAAAGAAATCAGTAAGTTTCTTGATCCTGGTCTAAGTACATTCATTATAAAATGCTTTTCAATAAGTAACTATTTTTTCTGTTACCAAATTTTATGGGTAAATAAATAATCCTAGGAAATAGGGACAATTCACTATATGATGGGCTCATCATCAATAGCTAGCCAGTAATGTGGTTTAAGATAACAAATTCTTTCTTTAATGCTTTAGGCACAAAATCAAAAAGTTGGGAAAAAACAAACAAACAAAACACCAAAGTTTTTACTTTTTTATCTAGCATATATTTCATTAAAGTTTATATTCTCATATTAAAAATGTAATTTAGTGGAAAAAACTTCCTTTTGAATCATCTGATGACAGTTGTACATTTTTAGACATGCTCATTTAATAGCAAAAAAGACAAAACAACAAAAGTTTTTCCTTTCTTACATGTGGACATTGAAGTGGACCTAATTCAATTTTCTTTTTAAAAATCCAAAGAGAAAAATAGATTCAAACCTAAATAAAATGAATTTTAAACTGTTCACTAAGTGAGTAGTGTCCTGTACCATTTTCTGTTTTCTGTTGCTTTGATATAGGCTTTTCTCTGTCTCTTCTCTTGCTCTTTTTACTAGTCCAGCTGCACCATTTTTATCACATTCATTATCACTATCAAATTTAGTGTTCCTCTGAAACTGTAGTTTTCCTTTAGCAGATCCAGCCTGGGCAACTTTATTTCCCTTTCCTTTTCCTTTAAATCTGCAACCTTTTGACTTCCATTTGTTTAGGGATTCTTGTTGATTTTCCATAATTTTTTTCATTGCTACTTTTTCCACCTCTTCTTCTGGTACTTCCCACATCACGTCTTTGTTCTTTAATTGTAGATTACCATTACTTGCATCCTTGGCTTTATCCAGTACTTTTTTGCTTTTTCTTTAAACAGAATTACTCCCTCTTTTGCACCTCTGATAAAGTGTATCCATTTTATTTCTCCATGATTTGAGAAAAGGATATGCAAATCTTCTCTACACATCTGATCATCTAAATCACTCAAAAAATTTTCAGTAAGCAGCTCATCTTTTCTACTGGAGATTTCATTTCAGCATCTTCCACTAACTTCTGTTTTTCTTCTTGCTCTTGTTTAGATCATAATTTTAAATTTCTGTGTTTTTCTTTGTCTCTTCCTTTTCTGGAGTTCCAGTCACCTGTAAATTATTCCTCTTCATACTGTCCCACATAATCTTAGGCTTTCTTTGGATTTTTTCATTCTTTTTTCTGATGGTTCTTCCAGCTTGCTAGAATTGAGAGGTTTATCTTCAAACTCACCAATTGTGGCTTACGTGGATTCACATCTACTCCTTTACCTTCTCAATGTATTGTCCATTTCTGAGATCTTATTATTAATCTTCTTGATTTCTATTTGAGGTTTTGTATTATCTCCAATTTTTTATCTGTTTTGTTTTGTTGTTCCTTTAGTGCTTTCCTGAATTCTTCCTTGTTTCCTTTACACTTTCTGTCAATCATTTGGAAGTACCTAAATATTATTCTCTTGAATTTTTTTTCAGGTAATTCCAATACATTTTTTTCCCTCAGAAATGTTTCTTAGCACTGCCTCTTGGTCACTAGTTAAAGTCACTGTGTCTTGTTTCTTTGTGTGACTAGAAATTGTCTGCTGCTTTTGAGACATTGTGATGTTGTATTTGTATTAAGTTGATGATTTTATGTATGTGGATTCTTGGGCACTAACCAAACTGGTAGTGTGATCAGGAGATAGCTAGTGCATCATTATCTGTTTGCTGTTCATGCAGTTCAATTTAGGATAGATTTGACTGACGTTGGGTGTTGACCCATTGTATAGCAGCTGATATTGGCTCTTGTCCAGTGGGTAGGGCTGTAGTGGGTATGGTTGTGTCAGGGCTGTATGGCTACAGTTGCTATTTCTTGTCAGGTAAGGCAAGAAAAGAAAAACACACACACACACACGTAAGAAGGAAAACAAACACAAACCAGCAAACAACAGCATAAAAAATAAAAGAGTAAAGAAATAAAGAAAAAGAAAAAAGCAGGAAACATCTAGCAAAAGAATACAAAATCAAAGAGGGAGAGGAAAACAAATAACAAAAAGAAAGAAAAAGAACTAAACACAATTAGGAAAAGGAACGAGTACAAGGGAACGAGCACAACAAAGAAGCAACAGTGATTGGGAAAGAAAAGAAAAAGGGAAAGGGGAGATAGCAAGGAGAGAAAGCAGGAGAGACAAAGGTGAGGGAGAAAGAATAAAGGGGGGGGGGGGAAGACTGGAAGAAGACCCAAGAGGTGAGACTTCTGGGGGTCTCCTGACAGCTACAGTCCTCATATCAGGGGTGGGTAAGGAATGAGATGGTAACACTCAACCCTAGGTGGAGTTCCTATAGGGCTAAGTGTTGTCTGTTCTGGGCATCCATCTGGAAGTAGTTCATTCAGATTCCAAAGCAGCTGGGGTATCAGGGTTTTTCCATCCTAGACATGAGTCAAGGTTGAGAGGTCCTTCTAGTCCATGGCTGGCCAGAAGCAGTTCTGCAAGTCTGGAATAGTCCACACCTGATTCCAGGTGCAGGGATTGGTGCTGCTAGCTTCCTACACACTTTGATGTGAATTGGACTGCCTAGAAAGCAGGAGCTTCTCTTGGAGTGTACACAGATGGGATTCAGCCACACCCCTATTCAACCAGGTAATGTTGACTGGTGGAAGGGTAAAAGAAGAAAACCTCTCCCCTTTCTGTCCATCAACATGTGTTATGCCTCTGTACCACCTACTCTCCTCTTGCCTTCAAAGTTACCTATGAAAGTTCAAGTTGACCACACCATACTGACCTTTCCACTGGCATAGATTAGCAATTTCTGTTTTTTTTCTTCTTCTTCTTTTCTCCCCCACGTGTCTGTTCAGCTGCTCCTTTTACTAGCACTAGACCAGGAATAGTTAGGGCTGACTCTGCAGATCTGGAACAGGGCTTTTCAGAATCGGGTCAATGTGGATAGCACCCCCCACTCCTCTAATGGGGCCACAACTGTGACACTTACCGCCATACAGCTCTAACCATTGGGAGAATGGGAGCTTCCCTGGGGGTATGCTGGTGGGGACTGACTTCACCTCTGGTCATCAGTGGAGTGTCTCTGTGAGCCACCAGTATGCTTGTGCAGCACTGATAAATTTTCCTGTCTCCAAAGCTGTTCACAAAAGCTCAAGATGGCTGTACCTGTCTGGTTGCTCACTTGTATCAGCAATCTCTCCTTATTTTGCTGTATCTGCTCAGCTCTCTCTCCTAGTAAGCATTCAGTCCACTTTTCTATCCTTTCATCTGAAGCTCAGAGTTCCAGGATTATCATGTGCAGTTGTAGCATTTGGTTATCCCTGTCTTTGTTGTACAGGGTCCAGGCTTTCTACCTAGTCTGCCACTTTGCCGCTTCCCCTTAAATGTTATCTTTAGTTGCTATTGAGTTGACTTCAACTCATGCAATGTAAGGTACAATAGAATGTAACATTGCCTGGTCCTATGCAGTCATCATGATTGTTGGTATGTTTGAGTCCATTGTTGCAGCTACTGCTTGCCTTACAACCTAGGAGGCTCATCTTTTAGCACTATGTCAGATAACATTCTGGAGTGATTCACAAGGTTTTCATAAACAGATCACCAAGCCTTTCTTCCTTGTTTCAGTCTAGAAGTTCTGCTGAAACCCATACCACCAAGGGTGACCCTGCTGGTAGTTGAAATACCAGTGACATAGCTTTCAACAATATAGCAATACACAGTGTAGTCATATAACACACTGCCACAGTATGACAAACTGTGTTAATGAAAAGTATTAAGTATCAATAATTTAAAATAATTTCATACATATTTTGATATTTGATAATGGTGGTGATTAAGAGTATTAAGCGTTAATTGAGTGCTGAGATAGTTCCCAGAGGAAGTGTATCTGAGACACTAAATAATAACTTTCTGCTTAGTCAGGGGGCTCTAAAGTACAGTAAACATGGTGCTTTCCCTGTTGGCCTCAAAGGTATATAGAGAGCACAGGGATCCCACCCTGAGCATAAGTCCCAACTGCTAGGACTGATGCTGGAGGCTTTCAATTGGAATTTTTTAAGTCAGATTATCAACTACTGAGTGAATAAAATCCTCAAGCAGCCACCCTGAGACTGAGCATCTTTCAGAGTTTCTTCTTTCTCAGAATTCCATAAATAGCCACTTGAACTGTTCATTTGTTTTAGGATTCCAGAAAAAAAGGGTTAGCATGCCAAGAACCAGAAAAGAAACTGTAGCCTCTTCCAATCTGTTTCCTAATCTTAGATAAAGGGAAAATAAACAATACAAATCTTTTAAAGATACCAAGGGCAGCTGCTTTGGTTTTAGTGTTGTCCCCACATGGCCTGGTACAGAATTGTCTGTTGCCTGAGGAAACTATTATGAACCTAATTTCGGCTTTAACAATTCAAATCCAATATATACTTGCAGTTATTCCTAGATGATATTCAAGCCAATAGTGATGGTGATTATTTCTTCATTTTCCCTACTTTTGCTCCATTGTCAATGCCTAGAATGACTCTACCTATAGGTTGATAACTAATTTTATTGAAATTTTGGATATGATGGTATCTATATGTTTATTTCTAGCTTGCATAAAATTGTTCATATTGTTAGGATGTTTTCCACCTTCTAAAGCAACTTCAAAAGCCTTAGAAGATCTCCTGAGGTAAGATAGCTGTTCTTGCTAATGAGTTCAGAGACGTAAATGATTTTTTAACTAGATTCAGGGAGAAATGGAGCTTGAGTCTAAATCTTCTGATCACAATTGCGCTACATTCCTGGTGTGGTGCTGCAGGCTAATGCGTTGGACTGCAAGGTGGGTTTGAACTGCAATGTAGGTAGTTCAGGCTCACCAGTTGCTCCTCAGAAACTCTGTACAGGGTCGTTATGAGTCGGGACCATCTCGATGGCACTTAAAAACAATATACTGTATATGGAGCATTTTCTTATTTGTTTTCTACTGTGAGCAGAAACTCTCTCTTAGTTACCTAGTGCCACTCTAACACACATACCACAGTGGATGACTTCAGAACAGAAAATTATTTTCCCATAGTTCTTGAGGCTAAAAGTCCTAATGAGGGTCTCAGCTAAGATAATTCCTTCGTTGTCAGTAAACTCAGGCTTTCCATGGTTCCTTGGCAATCCTTACATGGCATCTGTCTTCCTCCAAGTGTATGTCTTCCTCCAAGTTTGTCCGTTCTGGTCTTTTTGTAAATCGGAAGTGATTATGTTTAGAATCCACCCTACATTGCTATGTTGTTGTTAAGTGCCATCGAGTTGGTTTCAACCCACAGCGACCCTGAACAGGGTTTCTGAGGCTGTAAATCTTTACGGGACCAGAAAGCCTCATCTTTTTTCCACGGAGTAGCTGGTAGTTTCAAACTGCTGACCTTGCAGTTCACAGCCCGATTCATAACCACTACACTACCAGAGTATAGTCTTATTAATGTAACAAAAGAAAAACCCTATCCACACAGAATCACATCCACAAATGCAATGGCTAGGAATTCAACACATATTTCAAGGGGACACAATTCAATCTATAACATATTCCATTAATAAGTTTGCAGTAAAGGTTTAGGGACAAGCAGAAAACAAGAATACGAAGGAAGATCTTTGTGAGAGCTGTGGAACCTCAAGAAGAAAGTACCTTTTAATAATAAACAGGAAGTATCTTTTAATTACTTCCTAGGTTAAAGCCTGAGTTTACTCCATGTAGTTTCTCTTTTTGACTACCCTACATATATTTATCCAGTACCCATCTGTCCATTTGTCATGCTGTGGTGGCTTGCATGTTGCTGTGATTCTGGAAGGTATGTCACCAGTATTTTAAATAGCAGCTAGGTCTGGTAGCGTAATGGTTACGAATCGGGCTGCGAACCTTAAGGTCAGCGGTTCGAAACTACCAGCCACTCCGCGGGAGAAAGATGAGGCTTTCTACTCCCGTAAAGATTTACACCCTCAGAAACCCTGTACAGGGTCGCTATGGGTTGGACCCGACTCAACGGCATTTAACAACAAGGTCACCCATGGTGGAAGGTTTCAGAAGAGCTTCCAGACTAAGACAGACTAAGAAGAAGGAGAGAGAGACTACTTCCAAATATCTAGTCTATGAAAAGCTTATGAATAGCAGTGGAACTCTGTCAAGACTAGAATACTGAATATGGAAACTGATGAAAAGCACCAGAATATTGTCAGATATAGTGCCAGAAGATGAGCCCCTCAAGTTGGAAGGCACTCAAAATATGACTGAGGAAGAGCTGCCTCCTCAAAGTAGAGTTGACCATGATGACATGAATGGAGTAATATTTTCGCAACTTTCATTTGCTGATAGGATACAACTCAAAATGAGGAGAAACCGTTGTAAATATCCATTAATAATTATAGCATAGAATGTATGAATCTAGGAAAATTGAAAGTTGTCAAAAAATAGAATGCATAAACATCAATATCCTAGATATTTGTGAGCTGAAAGAGACTGGTTTTGTTATTTTAAATCTGACAACCATACTGTTTACTAGGTCAGGAATAACGAATTGAAGAGGAATGGCATCACATTCATCATACAAAAGATTATTTCAAGGTCTCTCTTGAATTACAATTCTGTCAGTGATAGAATAATATCTATACACCTACAAGGAAGACCAGTCAATCCTGTGATCATTCAAATTTATGTAACAACCACTAAAGTCAATGAATATGAAAATGTAGAATTCTACCAACATTTTCAGTGTGAAACTGATCAAACATGCAATCAAGATGTGGTGATAATTACAGTTGAAATGCACAGGTTGGAAACACAGAGAAAGGATCAGTCATTGAAAAATATGGCCTTGGTGATAGAAATGATGCTGGAGATCACATGATACAGTTTTGCAAAACCAATGACTTGTTCATTTCAAATACCTTTTTTAAACAACACTTGGACTTCATCAGATGGAATACACAGAAATCAAAATGACTACATCTGTGGAAAGAGACAGTGGAAAAGTTCCATATCATCAGTCAAAACAAGGCCAGATACAGGTTGTGGAATGGATCATAAATTGCTCACATGCAAGTTCAGGCTAAAGCTGAAGAAAAAGACCAAATCGATGTCAGAAGAGACTCTGAAACTTGTTCTCCTGTGTAGAGTTCTAAAGCAAATGGAAGAAATGAGGAGGTAAAAGAGCTGAATAGAAAATTTCCAAGGGCAGCTTGAGAAGACAAAGTCGAATATTATAATGAAATGTACAAAGATCTGGAGTTAAAAAGCCAAAAATGAAGAATATGCTTATCATTTCTCAAGCTGAGGGAACTAAAGAAAAAATTCAATCCTCAACTTGCAATATTGAAGGATTTTATGGACAAAATATTGAATGATGCAGAAAGCATCAAAAGACGATTGAGGGAATACACAGAGCCACTGTACCAAAAAGAAATGGTTGATGTTCAACCATTTTAAGAGGTAGCATATCATCAAGAGCCAATGATATTGAAAAAGTCCAAAGTGCACTGAAGGCATTGGCAAAGTACAAGGCGCCGAGAATTGATGAAATGCAAATTGAAATATTTCAACAAACTGTTGCAGCACTGGAGTCACTCACTTATCTTTGAAAACCAATTTGGAAGACAGCTACATGGCCAACTGATTGGAAGAAAGAAATATTTTGTCCATTCAAAACAGGTGACCCAACGGCATGCGTAAATCACTGGATAATTTTATTAATATCACATGCAAGTAAAATTTTGCTAAAGATAATTAAAAAATTACTGCCAGCCGTACATTGACAGTGAAATTCTAGAGGTTCAAGCCATATTCATGGATGTAGAATTAGGGATATCATTGCTGATATCAGATGAAACTTGGCTGAAAGCAGAGAGTAAAATAAATATGTTTACCTGTGCTTTATTGACTATGCAAAGGCTTTCAATTGTGTGGATCATGACAAGCTATGGACAACATTGTGAAGTGTGAGTATTCCAGAACAGTTAATTGTGCTCATGAGAAACCTGTACATAGACTAAGAGGCAGTTGTTCAAACATAACAAGGGAACATTGAATGGTTTAAAATTAAGAAAGGTGTGCGACAAGGGTGTATTCTTTCACCATACTCATTCAATCTGTATGCTGAGCAAATAATCCGTGAAGCAGGGTTATATGAAGAAAAACGTGGCATCAGGATTGGATAAAGACTCATTAACAACCTGTGATATGCAGATGATACAACCTTGCTTGCTGAAAGTGTAGAGGATTTAAAATATTTACTGGTGAAGATCAAAGAGCACAGTCTTCAGTATGGATTGAAACTCAATGTAAAGAAAACAAAATTCTTTACAACATTCTTATCAATGGAGTAAAGATTGAAGTTGTCAAGGACTTCATTCTTCTTGGATCAACTATAAACACTCATGGAAGTAGCAGTCAAGAAATCAAACGACGTATTGCATTAGGCAAATCTGCTGCACAAGACCTTTTTAAAGTGTTGAAGAGCAAAGATGGCAGCTTGAAGACTAAGGTGAGCCTAACCGAAACCATGGTATTTTCAATAACCTCATATGCATGTGAAAGCTGGACAGTGACTAAGGAAGACTTTAGAAGAATTGATGCTTTTGAGTTATGGTGTTGGAGGAGAATACTGGAAGTCCCAAGGGCTGCCAAAAGAACCCACAGATCTGTGTTGGAAGAAGTGCAGCCAGAGTGCTCCTTGGAGGCCAGGATGGCCAAACTTCGTCTCTTATACTTTGGACATATTTTCAGGAGGGACCAGTCTTGGAGAAGGATATCATGTTTAGTAAGGTGGCGTGTCAGAGAAAAAGAGGAAGACCCCCAGCAAGATGGATTGGCAAAGCGGCAGCATCAATGGACTCAAACAATTGTAAGGTTGGCTCAGGATTGGGCAGTATTTTATTCTGTTGTGCATAAGGTCGCTATGAGTTGGCACCTAACAACAACAACAGCAATACCAACACCACCATATTCCAGGTCCTGTGTTAGTTCTGAGGATGCATAAATGAAAAACACATAGTCTCTGTGTTAAAAAGTCTCACAGTCTAGAGATGGAAATAGACAAGGGAAAATACAAGATCAGGTCTTTCTGGCTTGCACCATGAGAGAGTACAGAAGTGATACCATTCTTCCTTCACTCAACTCTACCAATGCAGCCTCTGATTCTTTGTGCTGTAGGACAAAGAAGCAGATTATGAAACTGGGAAGGTGGGGGAGGATGTGCAGAGAACCGCATGCCTGACCACACCGAGGCTGTACCTGACCTGAAGGTCAAGGTTCTTTCCCAATACCTTTCCCCTCAGCTTGGTCATGTGGGACTTATGGAGTTCTGTCTGTACTACCATCTTCTGACTGCTCAGACAGGCTCTGATGGTCTCAGGTGTCCTCCTTGACAGATCTGAAAGGGGCCTCTGAGGTGATAGTGTAAGAAGAGCCACCTTTACTCCCAGCTAACCCAAGTTCCTCTAACAGCTGTCTTCTGGAGGCGTTCCCTCCTTTGTCAATTAGTCATGGAGGAGAAAGAACTCTGCCCTAGAAGTGGGAAATCTCAGTTATTCCTCCTTTACCTTTTGGTTAGAAAGGAAGAGAAAGAGAAGGAGGAAAAGAAGAAGAAAGGAGGAAGAGGAGAACAATCATCAATTAGATCCCTTGATAGTCTGTGGTTCTTTCAGCTGAGGGCAGTCCCTGCCTAGGATAGAGGATTTGAGCAGGAGATTTCATTTTAAAACCCAAATATACTTCTTATTTTAGGAGTATGTTGTTGTAGAATAAGCACTGGACCACTAGGTCAGTTCAAACTGCAAGGTGGATGATTCAAACTCACCAGCTGTTCTCGGAAACCCTATATGGCGTCTCTAAGAGTTGGAACCGACTGGATGGCACTTAACAAAAACAAACTTCTTATTTTAGAAATCCTCTTAGTCATCCAAGCTAATTCTTCCAGTCAGTGGAGCTGTCTTCTTGCTTTGCTAGTCATTTTGAGATGTTTTTAGCTATTTGAACTTTGGGCTTTCGCTCAGAGCATAACTTAGTTTTGGTGAAAAGTCTCAACATGGGATTTGAGGTAGACAGATAGCTGCAGTGTCATCTTCCTCCACATGGTGGCAGGTTCTGCCTGAGAAAAGGGGCTCGGTAATTGCATTGCGGGCTGGGCTGTCCTCTCAGAGGCCTGGCTTCACAAACTTATGTTCCTTAACAAATGTAATTTACACTGATCGCTTTTGTTAATGCATCAGAGAGAATTTGTGCTTAGGATACATTCTGGGTGATATTTATTGCCTTATCTATTTAAAACAACGAGCCTAAAACAAATAGGCTTTAATTCTACCAATGGATCTTTATTTTCATGGATCAGGCAAAATAATGTGAGAGGTGGGAGGATGTAAACAGGGAGAGATGAAAGAAACAACTGGCTTAAATGGATACAACTGAAGATTCTTCCATGCAATTGCTTCCTTCACCCCAGACAGAACTAATATTTCAATATTGCCTTGTAAGTAATGTTGGAAATGACTTTTCTGTCTTTCCTTTGTGTTGGTAAATGATGCTCAATTTACGGGGATTGGGTGTATTTGGTGCCAGGGTGGGAGGTTGGGGGATGGTCTCCTTAACTCACATACCTACAAACTGCTGTGTCCATGAAGACACGGCCAGTCAGTCCCTGATGGTGGTGCCCCTCTGGCTGCCTTCTTTTCTAAATGACTAATGTGTATTGTTAGACATGATTATTCTAGTAAACAAAATATGCAGTGGCATATATCTGAGAAGAAATAAAGAACTAAAGAGATACTGGGAACCTTTCCCTCTGATCTTTAACTTTCAGCCTTAACACAATGAGAAAGTACAAAGAAGCAATCATTAAAACAAAATAATAATTTTTTTGGGGGGGTAAGCACATAATTTATGCCAGACATTTTTCTTATGCTTAGAGTTTTATTATTTGAAGTTTACATCCATTTATTTTATTTTCCATGAGACTGGTTAGAAATCTCAGAGCAAACCATACAAAAGCTAAGAGTTTGCAGATAACAGACAACTAAACCCAGACAATGACACTTAACATTTCTTACAACCACCCTCCCCCAGCCCCCACACACATTTTCTTGGTCCCCAGTACCTGATCACCTGATCACAACTCATTGTTGGCTGACAGAAGCCTAGCAGGAGTATTTCTATTCCTGGAACTTGGAGCCACGTGACTCGGAAGGCCATAGAGGCCCTCTCAGACTGGAGGCAGAAATCACCTAAATGACTCACGGTCAATTACCCAAATAGAGGGGAGGCAGCTTGGAGAGGAAACCTGCCTGGAAGCTAACTGCAGGGGCAGAAGACAGAGGCTCTGCACAGACAGAGACATGTGTTCGCTGAGTGGGAGCTCTGAACTCCTGACTGGGCACATGCCAGCTGCTTACAGCTGACGTACACATCACAGAGCCAGGCCAAATATTGCTCCAACTAGTGTCCCTAGAAACAATTTCTGTGGAAGAATACGAATGGAATGCCACTTTTTCTGAAGGTGCTCTACCGCAGAGTTCAAAAACCAGTTCTCTGGATTCCAAGTCTGCTTTTGTGAGAAACTCTGCCCAGAAGAACGGGTCCTGAGGGTTTTAGTGGCAGGGCAGGTCAGAGAGTTCAGCATCATTCTTGTCTGGCTCCTAAGATACCTGGTAGTCAGGACTGCATGTCTTTCCCCTGCAGACCCAGTAGTTGTTGTTGTTGTTGTTAAGTGCGGTTGAGTCAGTTGCAATCCATAATGACCCTGTATAGGATTTACGAGGAGCAGCTGGTGAGCTTGAACCACCAATCTTGCAGTTCAGATGGCTTTGCAGTCTGGCGCATTAACCCACAGCGCCACTCTACGACTCCAGTGGGTCCCGGTAAACCCCAACCTCCACTGGCTCTTACCCAGGCTGAGTTACATTCATGACTCTCACACTTTGCATTCATTAGCACCCAGCCTTTATGGGTCTTAACATCTGCAGTCAATTAAGCTATATTTGCCTAGGTCGGCTATGAGTCTTAGGACAATGTTTTTTTTTCACTTCCCTACTCTCTTAGCTATCTCATATGCATGGGAAAGGGCTTGGGGAGAGAAGAAAGAGTGTTTCTTTCTTCTCTCCCCAAGCCCTTAACCTTTCGTGTCTTATTTCACTGAAAAAATTGAAGTTAACTGGAAGAAAACTTCCAAAGACTCCCACCTCCTAGGTTTCTACCTGTTACCATAGATAAGCTCTCCACAAACCTATATACACCCAATCTATGTAGATCCAGTCCTTCCTGCCATTCAAGTTCACAGCTCCAACAATTTTCCTAACTCTCCCCCATACGAATTATTTGTTCTCTACTCTCCTGAACCATTCTAAACAGCATTCCTTTCTTTGGAAAAAGTACACAACCAAATTATCTTTTGACCCTATTTCCTCTACCAAATGTTTTCCCCCTTTTGCTTCCTTTTACAACAAATTTTTTTTTACCCTTCTCTTTTGAAGCTGCTCCAGTCAGGTTACTTTGCCTCAGTAACTCTTACCAGATTACCTACAGGGCCACCCCAGGCTCCTGCTGCAAAAGACCTCTTTAAAGTGTTTAACACAAAGATGTCAGTTTGAGGACTAAGAAGCATCTGACCCAAGCTATGGTATTTGCAGTCATCTCATATGCATGGGAAAGTTGGACAATGAATAATCAAGACTATAGAATAACTGATGCATTTGAATTATGGTGTTGGAGGCAAATATTGAAAATACCTTGGAATGCCAGAAGAATAGACAAATCTGTGTTGGAAGAAGTACAGCTAGAATGCTCCTTAGAGATCAGGATGGCAAGACTTTGTTTTTCATACGTATTATCTGGAGAGACAAGTCCCTGGAGAAGGACATAATGCTTGGAAAGAGAAGGGTTAATAAAAACAAGAAAGACTCCCAATAAGATGGATCCACACATTGGCAGCAACAATGGGCTCAAATATAACAATGATGAGGATGGCACAGGACTGGGCAGTGTTTTGCTGTTGTACATAGGGTCATTATGAGAACTGATTCGCTGGTACCTAATATATGAAAATCTCAGGTTTCAACTTCTGTGACCTACCAGTAACTTTTGACACACTGATCACTCCCTCTTCCTTCCAGGATAGCATACTTTTTATTCTCTTTAGCTTTTATCATACTCTTTAGCTTACTCATCATCTCTTCTTTGAAATCTCCTAATGATTCCTATTCAATGTCTACTCTTCCTTTAGTCATCTCATGTAGTACAAAGGTCTTAATTCCTATCTGTATGCCAGTGGTCCCTGGGAGGCCCTTTGTTGCTGCCATTGTGTCAATCCATCTTGTTGGGGGTCTTCCTTTTTTTTTTTTTTTTTTAACTGACACTTCACTTTTCCAAGCATGGCACAAATGATAATAGACCACAACTCCACTTTGACACAATTGGAGCCGACATGAGTTGGTATGACTTGACAGCACTGTATGTAATTGTATGTCAGTGCTTCTCCTACAGTGCCCAGCAAAAACTCAACATGCAAAAAGAACAGCCACTTTCTTCTCACTTCTAACTTGCTTCACTCACAGATTTTCCTATGCCTATTTCTCACAATTTCATCCTCTCAGTTATTTAGGACAAAATTCTGGGGGTAGTAATTGATTCCTCAATCTTAAATCTTTAAAGTGTTGAAGAGCAAAGATGTCAGTTTGAAGGTTAAGATGCGCCTAATCCAAGTCATGGTATTTTCAATAATGTCATATGCATGTGAAAGTTGGACTGAATAAAGAAGACCGTAGAAGACCCCACAGCAACAATTATAAGGTTGGTGTAGGACCAGGCAGTGTTTCATTCTGTTTTGCTAAAAGGTCACTAAGAGTTGGTGCTGACTCAAGGGCCCTAACAACAACAACAACAACAATGACAACATTCTCAAATCTGTCTAATAGAGAATTCTGTTGACTCCATATTCAAAAAAATATATGTTAAGCAGAATCTACCCAGTTCCACAATTAGTAGCCCAGGCCACACAACAAGCATTATTCTTTGGGTTTGCTCTCCTTACCTAGAATACAAGAGACCCTGGGAGATACAATGGTTAACATGCTTAGCTTCCAACCCAAAGGTTTGCTGTCTAAGTTTACACACAGATGTGCTTTAGAAGAGTTGGAGATCTACTTCTGAAAAATCAGCCATTGAAAACCCTATGGGGCACAGTGCTACTCTGACACACATGGGTTCACCAACAGTCAGAATCAACTTGACAGCAACTGGTTAACTGGCTACTTGGACAAATTTCCTCTCAGATATCTTCTCATTCAACTTCCTCTTCACCTTCTTCCACTCTTGCTCAGTTCTCATTTTCTCAATGGGACCTTTTGCCGTTAGTGTCATAGAGTAGGCACCAACTCATAGCGACCTCATATAGGGTTTCCAAAAAGTGACTGGTGGGTTTGAACCACCAACCTTGTGATTAGCAGCCCATAGTTTATCCTACAGCACCACACCAAGGTTCCATTCATACTGAGTCCTGCCTCCTTACTCTATTTGGCACACCTTCCCCCTGCTTATCCTGCTCTACTTTTCTTTTTCCCCATAGGACTTATCACTAATTGTCATTTGTGCATTTATTTACTTTTGTTGTTTCTTTTTCTCTTCCCACTAGACTGAAGTTCTGTCAGGCATCTTTGTCTATTTTATTCAGTGCCCAAGAAAGTGTCTGACACATAGTAGCTGATGTTGTTGCCTGCCTCAGAGTCAATTCTGACTCATAGCCATCCCTGTATAGGGTTTCCTGTTACAACTGCCTACCTTGCGGTTCAAAACACTGTGCATTATCCTGCAGTGCCACACCAGGACTCCATAGCAACCCTGTGTGGTTGTTGTTGTTAAGTGCCGTCAAGCTGTTTTCCATCCATAGCGACCCTATATGGGGTTTCCGAGGAACAACTGGTGTGTATGAACCACTGACCTTGCTGTTCAAACTGAATTTGCAGTCTGGCTCATTAACCCACAGTGCCGCACCACGACTCCTATAAGACAGAGGAACAACTGGTGTGCTGGAACCACCTACCCTGCTGTTCGAACAGACTTTTCAGTCCAGCGTATTAACCCACAACACCACACCAGGACTCCTACGCTGTTGTTGTTAAGTGCCATCGAGTCGGTTCTAAACCATAGCGACCCTGTATAGGGTCTCCAAGGAGCAGCTGGTGAGCTTGAACTGCCGAAGCCATTCAAATGGCTTTGCAGTCTGGTACATTTACCCACAGTGCCACACCAGGACTCCTATAGGACAGAGTAAAAGTGCCCTATAAGGCTTCCTAGGTTGTAAACTTTATTGGAGTATATTAGCAGGTTTAACTATTGTACTCTCAGGGCTCCTTTCTGCGAATTAAGGTCACTTTGAATTGAAACCGACTCGATGGCACTTAACAACGACAATCCAAGAAATACTTAATATTGAATAACTGAATAGATGAATAAAAGCTGGTCACTATATTAACAGTTCAGGTATTACCAGGGTATAGATGTTGTTGTTGTTGTTGTGTGCCGTGGAGTAGATTCCGACTCATAGTGACCCTGTACAGGGTTTCCGAGGCTGTAAATCATTACAGGAGCAGAAAGCTTCATATTTCTCCCACGGAATCGCTGGTAGTTTTGAACTGCTGACCTTAAGGTTCACAGCCCAATTCATAACTACTACGCTACCAGAGCTCTTTAGGGTATAGATAGTCATGTGCTATCTGTGACTCCCATGCCTAGAGCTTTTCTTCATTACCTTGCCCAGTGTGAGGGTCTCCTCCAAACACTAAATTCACTGCCATGGAGTTGATTCTAACTCATCAAAGCTTTATAAGGACAGAATAGTGGTGGTGGTGGTGGTGTGCTGTGGAGTCAGTTATGATTCATAGAGACCCTACATAGGATTTCTGAGACTGTAAAACTTTATGGGAGCAGAAAGCCTCATCTTTCTCCCGTGGAACAGTTGGTAGGTTCGAACTGCTGACCTTGAGGTTAGCAGCCCAACTTGTAACCACTATGCTAACTCCTTAAGGACAGACTAGAACTGCCCAGTAAGATTTTCAAGGCTGTTATCTTTAAAGAAGCAGACTGCCACATCTTTCTCCCTTGGAGAGGCTGGTGGATTTGTGGGTAGCAGACAAATGCCTAACCACTGCACAACCGGTGGCAGATGGTGCAGGAACACTTGTAGTGGGTGAGATGCATGTTTGCTCTTAACAACTAACAGTCAAGGAAGAAAATTTGTATGGCGCCTCAGATCTGATGGAGGACAGGACACTGTTAATAGGATGCTGAGTCCAAAAAGGAGTCCTGGTGGTCCATCATTTAAGGCTGGCCTACTAACTGAAGGCCGATGGTTCAAACCCACCAGCAGGTCCATGGGGTCTACTCCCATAAAGGTTTCAGCCTTGGAGACCCTATGGGGCAGTTCTACTCTGTCCTATAGGGCCGCTATGAGTTGGGTTCTACTTGGTGGCATACAACAACAAAAATGAAAACAAAACAGTAAATGACAGACAACAGGACACTGAATCCAGAGAGTCTGAGTGCAGGAGGATTGAGGACAAATTGCAATGTAAAGAGGAAATAGTCCTGATATGTGGTTCAGGATTATGTTCACAAGTGACAAGAGCTTACTGGAGGTCTGCCCTGTGAGGTTACTTCTCCTGCCTGTGAGGCTCTAGACTTCCCTCTGAAAGGCACAGACCAGGGTGTGTTTGCCCATCATTGCATAGCCAGTTTCTAGAATTGTTGTTGCTGTTGTTAAGTGTCATCAAGGTGGTTTTGACTGTAGGAGTTCCAAAGAGTGGCTTGTGGGTTTGAACTGCCTATCTTGTGGTTAGCAGTCCAGTGCTGATCCCACAGCACCACACCAGAACCTGGTAATAGATGGCAAGTGGTTAACAGTTATTTATAGAATGAATGAATGTTTATTGAAAGGGACAGTTCCCTGTCTGGTACCCATTACAGTTTGCTGACTCTACACTCATTCCAGCTGACATGCCATACCCGTCATTAGAAAGATCCCCTTTATTCAAGGATTATATGGTGGTAGTTTTGTGGTCTGTTCTTTGTGATCTGTTCTTTGGACTTCAGAGGTAAATTGCCTGGGTTTGAATCTACCTGTGTGGCTCTGCACGTGCGGCTTGATCTTTCTTTAGGCCTCAATTTCTTCATCTGTAAGAGTAATAACAATACCACCTCTATCATAAGATCGGGTGTCCTGGTATGGCATTGTAGGATAAGCACTGGACTACTAACCAAAGTTAGGGGTTCAAAACCAACAAGCTCCTCCTCGGAAATCACCTACTGAATACCGCACCTGCATTCGGATTGCCCTGACTTTCTTACTCCCCTCTTTCGTATACTTTGGATGTTTAGACCAACCAGGAGCTCACTCTGTCCTACCTCATGGACAGTGACCCCCTCCCTGAAAAGAGCTGGAACCATTCCTGGTTAACAGCCCTTGCTCTGGTCCAGTTCTGATGGACTCTTCTTTGGACCATAGTGCTAGAAGGCATTATGCCAGATCAGAAGGTGGTGACAAGGCATAGATGAGGGACAGTATTTCCAGAGACATGACCTTCAGGGTCTCTGAATTTCAGAGGCAACTGTCTACCCCACCTTCACTCAGGTCTGGTTCATTGCAGACTACTGCCTAATTCTCCCTCACTTTAAGCTGACTTTGTGATTAAGAAACTTGGGAAGGGACTTCAGCGGCATTCTGGTTAAATGGCCATGTGGTCGAATGGGGAGGATTCATTTATATAGAGTTAGCTCCATTTAAACATGTAAACAGCAACTGCTCCCATCTGCTGAAGCCTGTTGGTATTTACTTAGTAACTTCAGAAGATGAGTTTTGACCAGAATCCTGAAGTACAAATGGGGTTGGAAATGACTTATTGCTGCCCCCAGAGGCAAAGTAGTGAGAAGAACTTAGTGAATGGGTGAGCTGTTGTTAAGTGATGTTGAGTTGGTTCAGACTAGAGTGACTCTGTATAGGGTTTCTGAGGAGTGGCTAGTGGGTTTGAACCATGCACCTTGTAGTTAGCAGTCAAGTGCTGATCCTACGCCAAGGTTGGGGAAATGGGTGTTTGAAAAGTCTACATTGAGTCCATGTTCTGCCATGCTGTCATTTTCCAGTCTTAGGACCTTGGAGAAGTCACCTTTCTTGTTGAGGTTTCAAGGTTTTCAATCTTGGTTTACTGACAGAATCATTTTTTGATAAAGATACCTCGTCGAAGTCAAATTTTAGCTGTTGCCAACCAACACAAAAGTTAAACTGCTCTGAATGTAGAGGGGAAGGGCTAGAGTGACCCAGTTGTTGTTAAGTACCGTGGATTTGGTTCCAAAACATAATGACCCTAGGGTTTCCGAGGCTGCAAATCTTTGCAGGAGTAGAAAACCTCCTTTTTCTCCTGTGGAAGAGTTGATAGTTTCGAACTGCCGACCTTGAGGTTAGCAGCCCGATTCATAACCACTATGCTACCAGAGCTCCTTAGAATGACCCAGAGCCTGCCTAAATAGAACACCCTGAACTATGCACACATGGCGGCTTGGGGGGCATCTCTACTCTCATGTATGCAGATGCTTTGCCTAATACAGAGTGAAGCCACTAGACTAAATGATCTTGTTGTTGTGTGCCGTGGAGTTGGTTCCGACCCATGGCGACCCTGTACAGGGTTTCTGAGGCTGTAAATCTTGATGGGAGCAGAACGCCTCATTTTTCTCCTGCAGAGCAGCCGGTAGTTTCGAACTGCTCACCTTAAGGTTCACAGCCTGATTTGTAACCACTACGCTATCAGAGCAAACTCTGACAATTGGTGATTTTATGAGTTCTCACTGTTTTGGGATTCTTGAAGGAGGAGGTAAGAGTGAGTTGGCTGGGGGAGCAAAGAGGGATGAGAAAGTGATGGTCTGGGGGCAGTAGGAGAAGATGAAGGAGCAGAATGTGGATTTGCCTTTCCCCAGGGAAAATGATTCCTGGGACAATAGCCTTCCCAGGTTCTGGCTCACGTACCTGACAAAGCTCTCTAACTGGGACTTCCACCTCTAGGGATCTCATTCAGCCAGTCTGCTCTTCAGGAGGCGTCCCCTGTAAGGAGCCCCTGCCCTGTTGCCACAGATGCAGAAGACATTTGCCAGCTGGTTTTTAATTATTTTCTTTCCAATTGCCTCATATCCCAGTTGGGGACATGAGGATGAATATGACAACGTCTTCTCCTAGAGACACTCACATTCTGGTGGGAGGATGCCAGAGCACATGGGCAATATTAACATGTCTTTGTGCTCTATGTGTGGTGCTGTGGGTTAATGCACCAGACTGCAAAACCATTTGAACTGCAAGGTTGGCAGTTCAAACTCATCAGATGCTCCTTGGAAACCCTATACAAGGTCACTATGGGTCAGAATTGACTCAATGGCACTTAACAACAACAATGTGCTCTATAAGAGTCCCTGCAAGTTACAAGTGGTTAAGGTGCTTGACTGCTAACAAAAAGTTGGCAATTTGAGTCTACTCAGAGATGCCTTGGAAGAAAGTCCTGAAGATCTACTTCTAAAAAATTGTTACAGTTAGGTGCCATTGGAAATGCTATGAAGTCCCATTCTATTCTGACACATATAAAGTCACCAGGAGTCACAATTGGCTCAGGTCAAACTCACCAGGCACTCCTTGGAGACACTATGCAGATAGGGTGACTATAAATTGGAATCAACTCCACGGCACTTAACAATAACAACAGCAACAGTATGCTAGGTCAATTGTAGAAGGGGAGATGGGAGTTGAGGAGAGGGCCCTCAGGTATTAAGAACTGTATGTGCAGAGGCATAGTGTAGTAAGAAAACATAGAGCTAATTTGAAATCAAGTATTTCTCCATTATGAAATTCATGCATTTAAATCGAGGTTCACATCTTCTTCTAGTGGAGAGCACATTGCAGAAGGAAAAGGCCCCTCTGCGTAACCCACAGGTTTACCTTTGGTGGAGCAGCCTATGTTTAGTTATGAGAAACTATGCCAACTCATTATTAACATCACTGTAACCTCTTCTTAATTACTCATCTCTAGGATAAAAAATCATATCAGATCCATACTTTTGTGTTGTATATAAATTTCTCATGTTGCAAGTAGCTGACTTCTCATCCAAACAGAATGGCAAAGAGATCTCTCCCGTGTGCTCTTGGTCCACCCTCCATGAAGGGAAGGAGGGAAAGGGTGCTTGGAAGAATTCTGATGACTTTGTAAGAATTTTGAGAGCAAAAGTAGCTACTTCAGTTCAGCGGCTTCTTACTTTTTATGAAAGACAAACCCCATATTTGGGGCCTGGTTAGAAGATGCAGCTCCCCAAGAGGGAGAACCTTTCCCACCCCTTTACTGGACTAACCCTCACTGCCCTGCACAAATCTCTGGAGTTCCCAAACCTCCCTACCTTTACTCACCTTCCTGGGGAGGGTCAGGAGACAGTCATCAGATGTTTTATTTGTTTGTTTGTTTTTATTTTCTGTAAAGCAAACTGATCAATACATACAGCTGAGACTTGGTAACAATTGTCCATCCTGAATGCATTTTCACCACCTCACATGTAACACATTTCTTCCTCCTCCCTCCAGCTCTATTTCTGCCCAAATACTTATTTCATAGGTGCTTGGGGAGCCTGGTGGTGCAGTGGGTTAGACATTTGGCCGCTAACCTCAAGGTCAGTCATTCAAATCCGCCAGAAGCTCCTCAGAAGAAAGATGAAGCTTTCAGTTCCTGTAAAGATTTACAGACTTAGAAACCCTATTCAGTGTCGCTATGAATCAGGATTTACCCAATGGTGGTGAATTTGATTGGGTTTTGTGCCAACTTTGCCCTGTCAGGGGAAGCAGCTGCTCAGTGAGCTACTGGTTTTCTCAGTCAGTAGGAATGTTCATGCAATGAGAGTGCACTGTAGCCTCTTCAATTCCCATCAAGTGCCTTCCCGGTTCTTTTCCCTGAGGACTTTTCAAACTCTGAGGCTACCCCTCACTACCTTTTATCCTCCTCTCTCCTTGCACAGTAGCGATTCAGGAAGTGAATGGATCAATGAGCTTTCCTCAACAATTTGAATTTCTGTGTTGATCAAACAAGATGAAGAATTGACAAAAGTCATCTCTTAAAGCAAGGGAATGCTCAGGATTTTGACCGAGTATGTAGGGTGGCTTCTAATGTCAGAGCCTTCCAAATATAGGTGTACTGTTTTAGTTGGAGCCTGGGAAATAGTAGGCCCTAGGTGATGATAGAAGAAGCTCTGGTAGCATAGTGATTATGCGTTGGGCTGTTAACCTCAAGGTCAGCAGTTTGAAACTACCAGCAGTTCTGTGGGAGAAAGATGAGGCTTTCTGTTTCCATAAAGATTTACAGCCTCAGAAATCCTATTCAGAGATGCTATGAATCAGAACCGACTCCATGGCAAATCATTACCATACACCACCAAGAGGTGATGGGGAAAAGGAGAAATAGCAAAATTTCCAAGTCAGTGGTTTACAGCCCTGTCCACAGAGAGAAGAAGAGTTTCACTGGCAACTCTTCCCCCAAAGAGTGCTGGTTGCTTACTCCTTTGTGGCCACTTTCCTGGCCTTCTTGTGAAGCTAAATGGGCAAGACCATTGTATCCCATAGGAGGGGTTGTTTGCACTGGGACAGGCCCTGAGTGGAGTGGAGTGTATGCCCCCTGAAAGAAGCACTGCCTGAAGGCTGAGGAGGAAGGCTGAAGGGTCCACTCTTCATGAAGAAATGGGGGGACAATCTGAGTGAGTCTCCACTAAGAGCCAGGGATCAGCTTTTTCTGTAATGTGTGGGCAATACATATTTTAGGCTTTGTGGCTATATTAGTTTCCTAGGGTTGTTTTGGGGTCCTGGTGGTGTGGTGCTATAGGATAAGCACTAGACTGCAAGGTTGGTTTGAACTGCAAGGTTGGCAGTTCAAACTCAATAGTGGCTCCTCGAAAACCCTAGTTAAGACTGACTCCAAGGCACTTAGTAGCAGCAAAGCAGGGCTGTTATATATAGCAAAATACCACATAGTGGTGGTAGTTATGGTCCATGGAATAGGTCCCAGCACGCTGTATCGAGTTTCTGAAGCTGAAACATTTACAGGAGCAGAAAGCCTCCTCTTTCCTTCAGCAGAACCGCTGGTAGTTTTGAATTGCTAACCTTGAGGTTAGCAGCCTGACTTGTAACCACTACGCTACCAGAGCTCCTTGTACCACGTAGTAGGTGACTTGAAACAGCAGAAATTTATTGTCTCACAGTTCTGGAGGCAAGAAGTCCAAATGTATGGTGTCAACAGAACCATACTCTCTCTGAAAACTCTAGATCCTTTCTAGGCTCTCCCAGTTTCTATTAGCCCCAGATGTTCTTGACTTATAGAGGCAGCATGAATCCAATCACTGCTCCAGTTACACATCTTCTTCTTGTCCTTGTTCTTCTTTTGAAGGACACCATTCATATTGGACTAGGACCCACCTTACTTAAGCATGACTTTTGGTTACCCATATTGAATTGTTTAAAATCAAGAATGGTGCACACTAGGCTTTCACTATACTTTTTTGATCTGTATGCTGAGCAAATCATCTGAGAAGATGTGATTTTATGCATCAGGATTGGAGGAAGATACATTAATAGCCTGAAATATGCATATGACATAACCTTGCTTGCTAGAAGTGAGAACTTGAAGTACTTACTGATGAAGATCAAAGATTACAGTCTTCAGTATGAATTGCACCTCAATGTAAAAGAAACAAAAATCCTCACATTTGGACCAATAATATCATGATAAACAGAGAAAAGATTGAAGTTGTCAAAGACTTCATTTTGTTTGGATCCACAATCAATGCTCATGGAAGTAGCAGTCAAGAAATGAAACAACCTATCGTATTAGGCAAATCTACTACAAAAGAGCTCTTGAAAGTATTAAAGAACAAAAATGTTGCTTTGACAACTAAGGTATGCCTGACTCAAGCCATGGTATTTTCAATTACCTCATATGCATGTGAAAGCTGGACAATGCATAAGGAATGCCTTAGAATAATTGGTGCATTTGAATTATGGTGTTAGTGAAGAATATTGAAAGTACCATAGACTTCCAGAAGAACAAACAAATCTATTTTGGAAGCAATGCCCACCACACCCCTATGCCCCACCCCAATGTTCCTCAGAAGGGTGGGTGGTTAGACTTCTCTCATACTTTGGGCAGTTGTGAGTAGGGACCAGTTCCTGGAGAAACATATAATGCTTATTGGTAGCATGGAGGATCAGCAAAAAAGAGGAAGACCTCCAACAAAATGGACTGGCGCAGTGGCAGCAACAGCAATCGAGAGGATGATGTAAGACCTGTAGTCTTTCACTCTGTTTTGCGTAGGGTTGCTATGAGTTGGACCAGATTTGATGGCACCTAACAATAACTTCTGTGTTTCTGACCCAACTAGTCCCTCTGCCCAAAACTACTGGCTGCATTCTTTCTTACAGTGGACTCTAGCTCTGATTGACTCAGCTATCTGTTATCACAATATTCATGGAGTCAGAGAAGAGGGACAAGAAAACGTGTCCAGAGCAATGGCTAGGGGAAAGAGTAGAATTGCTGAAGAGGAAAAATATTGGTGTCCCTGCTTTGAGATGGATGGATGAGAAAGAGAATTCAGTCAAGCTTGTTTTCTAAGCTTGGTTGAGAGAGAACAAAACCAGGAGCCCTGGTGGTACAGTTGTTAAGCATGCATACTGGTAGCGCAGTGGTTATGAATCGGGCTACAAACCTTAAGGTCAACGGTTCTAAACTACAAGCTCTTCCTTGGGAGAAAGTTGAGGCTTTCTGCTCCTGTAAATATTTACAGCCTCAGAAACCCTGTACAGGGTCGCTATGATTTGGAAGTGACTCCACAGCACCTAACCACCACCACCAAAACTAGCCAAAAGGTCAGTGATTCAAGCCCACTAGTCATTCTGTGGGAGAAAATGTAGCAGTCTGTTTCCTTAAAGACTTACAGGAGCCTTAGAAAATCTATGAGCGTCAAAGTTAAAATTTCTTTAGATTTAATTTAGATGTAACCTGAGACCAGTGGAAATCCCAAAGGTGATACAAGTCAGTGTGTCCTCCCTGAGTCAAGACTTTTCCTTGTCCCAAGAATGACCTCTGGGGTCTCACACTTCCTGCCAGGTAAAGCCCAGGTAGAATTGGATGGAGTTCTAAAGCCATTGGATCTAATTGCATTGTGTTTTAATGATGAGAAGACAGAGACTCAGAGAGTTAACACAACTTGCCCAACATTACACAGCTAATAAACAGTCAAGCTGAGACCAGAACCCAGGTCTTCTGACTCTGGCACCTGTCCTTGGCACCACACTCACCTTTCCAACATTGTTGCCTTCTGGGAACCTCTCTTTCTGGGATTTCTAGTCATTCACTCTGAAAAGAAAGAGCTAACACACATGAAAAATACCCCTATGAAATCTCTCATCAGGAGAATTTGCCATGGTTCCAACTTCTCCCTCCATTTCTTCTAGTTGATCCACAATTCATCCAGGAAAACACTTTGGTCCATATTCACCAACAGGTATAGTATTATCCTTAGGTAGTTTGTGGTGTATCTAGAATAAGAGTTTATTGTTGTTGTTGTTAAGTGTCATCGCGTCTATTCCGACCCATAGCAACCTTGTATAGGGTTTCCGAGGAGTGGCTGGTAAACTTGAATAGCTTTGCAGTCTAGCGCATTAACCCACAGCGCCACACTAGGAAAAGTAATTATTCACATTCCTGAGGCGTAAGGAATTCTACCTTTCTTTCACCCCTCAACCCTGTGAGCAGTTAGGGCACAGCAGCTCATCATCTGTATTCTTGCCATAAACTATGTACTTCAGTGATATAAGATTATAAATATTCTTCCTAATTATTATTATTATTATTTTAAAGGCAAACGTGAAATAAAACAAGACCAAGGCAATCTAATTAAGACTTCATAAAGCAAGGGCTGGTGTCTCTATTATCTGACTGTAGTAAGATTGCTATTTTCTTTCTACCCTGTTGCTGATATAAATGAGTTATTAATTCCTCCTTTTGTGAAGAACAGGTTATCATGCTTATATTCATTCAGTGACTTCAGGGGCCTGTAGCAGAACTTAATGGTAGTTTAATTAGCAGCCTCTGCCTTTGGCACCATCAGTGGGACAAGAAGACAGAGTCCTGGGAAAGGTAATACATTTCCCTTAAGACTCATCCTTTCTGGTGGGGGAAGCAGAGGCATCTGAGTGACCTTAGAGTTACCTGAAGGACACTCCATGGATCCCTAGGGCCTCACTGCCCACAAGATAAACATGGAACCTCTTACCTTAAATCAAAGGCTCTTCAGGCTGTTTCCTCTGCTGCTTCCCTCTCCTCCCTGGGCTAGTCCCTTCCCTCTCACTTACAGTGTGAGCGTGTTGAATCACTCTCTGGGCAACCCCTGATGTTCCTGGCCTCTGCTCCCCTATTGGGAATGCCCTTCTTCCCCACCACTGCACCTCTTTGTTTGTCCCAACTGGACTGAGGACCCTTGTGGATAGTGTCTTATTTTAATTCGTCTTCACCAGGATTGACTCAATGCTTGGCACATAGTAGTTTTATGCTTTTTGAGGAGGAAAGGAAGAGAATTGAAGAAAGGAAAATTAGAGAAGAAAGGCAGGGCAAGACAGGCTGTAAAGGAAGGAAAGGGTGTTGTTATTTAACACTTCTTCAGATCTAGAAATCTGACTAATAGATGCTTTGTAGTTACATCCCTTTGTTTATTCAACCAACATTGAACATTGACAATGAACATTTTTCTTCCTCTGCTGTTTTGCTCTCTTTTTATTGACCTTTGGGCTTTATCCCCCATACATCAGTTTCTTACCGCCTCTCCCAGTTCACATCCCTTTATTGGATTAACAAGTTCAAGGAACACAGATGTATATTTAGGACCACTTTGAGAAGTGAAAGTCATAAACTGGATGAGAATCCTCAGAAGACTATTCCTCATGCAACATTCATGGAGATTCAGAGACTCTTCTAGGCTACAATTCCATGTGTCTATTTCAGACACATACCTCTTTAATTTCATAACATATCACCTCAGAGCAACAAGCTTTATTATTGTTATTTTTGCTTTACGTCTTTAACCTGTTGCTACATAACAATCTCTGCATACAACTGTGCTCCCTAAAGGTTCAAGAAACTGGCTTTCTGGAAGCAGATCTCCAGGTCTTTTTTACAAGATGCTTTTGGGTAGACTTGAACTGCCACAATTCAGTTAGCATTTGAGCATGCTAACTGTCTGCATCCCCCAGGGACTCTGCCCTACTTATTAGCTATGTCTTTTAAGGCAGATTTCCAGGGGCAGATCAGGCACTTGTGTCTAAATGATTTATTTAAGAAATGCTCCCAGGAGAACCTAGAAAAGGAGTGGGAAAACAAGACAGGAAAGGGAAAAAGTCAAGTGGGGGTATGCCAACCTCACTGGAGCTCTGAAGTGAGAACTACATCTGAGAGTTTTCCTGTATTGTGTCAGACAAAGCAACTAGGCTGTTACACTTGGTAAAGGGCTTCCCGCTAATCTGGAGGGGCTTGTAAATTCCCTGGCACTTCCTGTAGTAATCTGTGCCTGTGGACAATTTGGCTCTAGTAGCCCCAAGGGCTGTTAGGAGAAGGGAGTACCAGATGTAGGCCATTAGACACAAATTACACAGAACCAGTGAAAAGGATCCACCATTACAATGTGTGTTCCCAAACTCAAAGCACAAAAATCTATAGATTCTATATGCCATACATAATTTAGCCATGCTATTCAAAAAGTTCATGGAAAATTTCCATTAGCTTTTAATTCCACTTTTCCATGAACTTTTTGAAGCTCTTTCTTACATGGGGGAAGCAACTGCTTAAAGATTACGAAGCTCCTGAGATACAGAGCTAAGCACTTGACTGCAAACCTTTTGACCCAAGTCCAAGCCTTTTGTTTGCCATTCTGTTACCAGCATGGCATAAGGAAAAGATGTTCAATGATCAACCACTTGGATAAAACCCAGTAAATAAATCTGTCAGTTACTTTTTAAAGCAATTTTCATGATGCAAAAGTATCCTTTTTAAAAAGCGCTTGCGTATGTTCCTCTGGCAAGTCCTCTGGCATCTACATGGTTAACTATATTACAAAATATTTAAAGGAGTTCAAAATGGAATGTATTGAATACTTCATGTTTCCAGCCTTTCACCTCTGCCAGCCTCTGCTCTGTTCTGCCCCAACCCTCTTAAAAAGAGCCACTAAAATTTGGTCAAGTAATTTGCTTACATTCTTAGGGATAATCCATGGATGGAAAGGGAAGAAAATCCAGATCCTATATTAAATCTGGACTCATGGTGTGGTGCTGTGGGTTTATGCACTGGACTGTAAAATCTGTTTGAACCTCAAGGTCGGCAGTTCAAGCTCACGAACCACTCCTCAGAAACCCTATGCAGGTCCCTATGGGTTGGAACCATCTCTACGGCACTTACCAAGAACAATAACTATTACACTAAGATGAAGGTCAATACTGTCCCTAGTATCAAACTTCATTTTAAAAGGCAGATTCTAAGAGAAACCTTGCAGTGGTATGCAGGGCTCATGGATTGGCATCATCAAAAATATGTTGTTCAGCTGATTGTCAAGAAATGGGTATCATGTCTGCAAATCTACCTTACATGACACGTACATAAACTTGAAGCTCCAGTTTGCAAGAATTGTAAGAATTCTCTTAGAATCTTCTGAATTTTTAACACTGGCAAGACCAGCACATTCTTCCTCTATTGTATTAAATTCTTCAGGGAAGTTTCGCCAGTAAATTACCCAGCTGTGGCAATCTCCTCGACACAACACGTTTACTGTCATCACCATGGGCCTTTCAGGGGACAGAGAATGAGTTTGGCACCAAGAACTACACTTGACTCTCTGCCTAAGTGGCATCTTTTCTGTGTCAGTCAAAGATAGCAAAACTTAAAATGCAAAACACAGTTAGAGTGTTATTACCAGTGAGTGTTGACAGTGTTACATCCTTGCTAATAACATTTTTTAAATCAGAGATTTTTTTTTTTTCTTTGCCACTAAAATTCTTCAGAGCACTATTACCAAGTCATATGGAAAAGTAGTATAGATGTTTGACAAAGAGCCATTAGATTTTACAGCTTGTGAGGAGGATTTTCCAGCAAGCTTGAAGAAGGGAGGGTAGAAGGCAGATAGGGTGAGAGAGCCCACAAAGTACAACTCCAATTCATCAACAGAAAACAAACCAAAGGGGTGTGGTAGAGTGGAGAGGAGTATGTGTGACAAATGAAACTTAAGGCTGTCAGGACCAAATGCATGACTTCATGGGCAGATAGTAATTTCAAGAGATTTCTGATTCCCAGTCCAAGATAGAGGGCCCTGGGTTTTGTAAATGGGTTGCCTTTGACTTACGAATTGAAAGTTTGGCAGTTTCTATGAGGCCAATCCAACAAGGCCTCAGAAGAAAGGCCTGGACATCTGTTTCCATAAAGATTACAGCCAAGAAAACCTCACAGTGCTCATTTCTACTCTGCAACACATGGGGTTGCAATCATCACAATCGACTTGATAGCAACAGGATTTTTTATTTATTTATTTATTTATTTTGTGTGTGTGTGTATGTGTATCCTGGTTTGGATGCTGAGCAGGGATCCAATATAGGTTAGTGCCTCTTAGGATAGGGGGTTTGTTTTAGAGAGCATCTCTTTAGGGAGTATCTGGTTTTGAGACAGTAGCCCTTGGATTGCTTTGAAGTGAAATTGAATTGATTGCCACTCTTCTGTTTGCTCATACTCCTTTGAGAACTCTGGACGTGTGTCCTAAGACCTAGGAAATATGTTAGAATTTGGCAATCCTGCTATGCACAAGCAGGGCCCACTAATAAGTCATTTGTAGCTTGGAGAGAGCATTCTATTTAGCCAAGTTAACAATCTATTTTCCATCTTACCTTACATCTAAATTAATTTGGAGTTATGGAATTCTTACTAATGTAAAATGTGCACAATGTGCCTAAATTGTTTAGTGTGACTGCTGACAATGTGGATCAGGCCAATCTGGAGTCTCTTGTTGTATGAGGTTAAGTAAAAAGGTATTGCTAATAGGATTCCAAGGAGTTCTGGTAGCATAGTGGTTACGAATCGGGCTGCGAACCTTAAGGTCAGCAGTTTGAAACCACCAGCCGCTCCGTGGGAGAAAGATGAGGCTTTCTGCTCCTGTAAAGATTTACAAGGTTGCTATGAGTAGGAACCGACTCGAAGGCACTTAACAACAACAACCACAATAGGATTCCAGTTTATCCATGTATAGGTTTATTCTAACAAAAACGTGTTTAAGCATGTCTCACAAATCAATGAGTGGCTAAAGACAAGTTCTCTCAGTAAGACATTTGTCTTAGTGTCCTTAGGGTGCCTTCAAAAATAAAAGTCCAATCAAAACAGTGGTCTCTAAGGGGAACTACTGGGCCAGTTAAAGTCAAAGGCAGAGAGGTCAGCCCAGGTTATGGTGATTGGTTTTGTTTTGTTTTTTTCCAAAGGGGTAATCTGGGTAGATTTTCTCAAAGGACACAAGATGATCATGGGTGCATATTATGAAGAAATTTTGAGAAAATTGAAAACTGCATTGGTGAGAAAAAGGCCAGGAAAATTGTGTTGAGGAATTTTTTCATCACAACAATGTCTTTGCTCATTCTTCAAGGACAGCAAGGACTGTCCTATGAGCATTTCACTGGTAAACTTTACTCCATCACTGCTACAACCCTGATCTTCCACACTTATTTTTCTTCCTTAAATTCAAAGAACATTTAAAGGAGCACAATTTGAGTCACTCAAGGATGCCATTTTGACATGGTATAAATCAAAGAGCAAGGAGCTGTGGTAGTGTAGTGGTTATGAGTTAACCTGCCATTCTCATAGTTGGCAGTTTGAAACTACCAGCCGTTCCACAAGAGAAAGATGAGGCTTTCTGCTCCTATAAAGATTTACAGCCTTGGAAACCCTATGCAGGGGGCTATGAGTCAGAATTCCACGGCACACCATCACCAACAAATCAGACTACAGAATTCTTCAGGGAAGGGTTAGAGAGATTGAAACACCACCTTCAGAAGTGTATAGATCTAGGTGGAGAATATGTCAAGAAACAACAACTTCACATTTTTACATTTTTGTTTAATAAAAATTCATATGATTTTGTAGTAATATATTTATAATTTTTTACTTACCCTCATAGATTACAGTATTGTTAGGGGATTTTCCTTGGTTTAATAGTTTTGTGTTCATCAAAAAGAAAGGTTCCTGCAATTAAGAATTAGAATCTACAAGGGGCCTTATGGGAGCAGCCAAAGGATGTAAAGAAATTATCTCCTTGAATCCCAGTGAGGATTTAGTTTCTGACTTGAGGCAGGTAAAAGAATTAGGTCACCTCTAGAAACCATGCAGCCTTAGGATTTTGTGATGCTATGAAGTTCAAATTTAATGTCAAAACTGGTAGACAGCCTTCCCCCCTGTATCTTTGAAGCTGTTTTCCCCTCTGTCAAATAGGAATGGTAATAGCACATCCCTTATCATGTGGTTTTAACTATGCTGTGGCTTAATCAGATAATACAAACAAAGGCAAACCATATTGCCTGGTTCACACGTGAGTGTGAGAACAATTCTTATTTCTAGAGGGAAGATCATCAAACCTGAAATTAAGAGGCCAACCTTCTGGGCCTCAATTTTCTTATTCATACAATGGAATAAACAGATCTGCTTTATTTTACAAGAAATAAACTTATACCTTGTTCCAGCCAATGAGTTTTGGGCTTTTCATTTTAGCAATTTGCCTTAACAAACTCAGAAGGATAATACAGTGGAAGAATTGCTGAATAATTAAGCTTTGGGACAGGTGAGAATGAACAGCTTTGTATACGTTAAGCAGCAAGATTTACAGATCCACTCTCTAGGGCCTTGCCATTAAGTGGACTCGTCTTTATTTCTCTTACCCTTATGTCTCCTATTCAAGGCCCAAATTTGCATGAATGATTCCAGTAGGCCCAACTTGGGCCAGATCTCTAACCTGAGATCAATAAACTATGGCCAAAGAGGCAGCGTGGTTATAGAATTGTGAACACTAAGATCCCTGCCCCTTTGAATCACAATCTTTTCTGGGAAAAGGAACCACAGGGCAACTGTTGTTTCATAGACCATATATGTTGTTGCTGTTTTTAGGTGCCATTGAGATGGTACCGACTCATAGTGACCCTATGCACAGCAGAATGAAACACTGCCCAATCCTGGGCCAACCTCACTACTGTTGTCACTCTTGAGTCCATCGATGCTGCCACTTGGCCAGTTCATCTCATTGGAGGTCTTCCTCTTTTTCTCTGACCCTCCACCTTACCAAACATGATATCCTTCTCCAGCAACTGCTCCCTCCTGACAACACATCCAAAGTATGAGAGACAAAGTTTGGCCATACTGGCCTCTAAGGAGCACTCTGGCTGCACTTCTTCCAAATATATATATATATGCCACCATAATATGAGGCAATGAGTACACAGAACGGTTGAAGGAGTTTGAACTTTGGGAGAGAAACATGTAACTGAAGATACAATTATAAAATTGGTAAAACCTTTTTGAAAAATTCATGTGTAATCTTGAGAGTACAAGGGAGAAACAATTAACATAGATTTGAGAAAGGATTTTAGGAAGCTTGTATTATGTTGGACCACCACTCATCTGTCAGTTTGTCATACTGTGGTGAATTGTGCCTTGCTGTGATGCTAGAAGCTTTGCCAAAACCAGTTTTTAAAAACCAGCAGGATCATCCATGGTGGACAAGTTTCAGAGGAGCTTCCAGACTAAGACAGGAGAAGAAGAAGCAGACCCCTTCTGAATGGTTAGTAACTGAAAACCTTATGAATAGCAGCAAATCATTATTTAATATGGTGGTGGTGGTGGTGGTGGTTATGTGCCGTGGAGGTGGTACTGACTCATAGCAACCCTGTACAGGGTTTCTGAGGCTGCAAACCTTTACAGGAGCAGAAAGCCTTATCTTTATCCTATGGAACAGCTGGTAGTTTTGAACTGCTGATCTTGATGTTTTGAACTGCTGATCTTGATGTTAGCTGCCAGAGCTAGTGCTGAGAAATGAGCCCCTGAGGTCAGAAGGCACTCAAAATATGACTGTGGAAGAGCTGCCTCCTCAAATTAGAGTTGACCTTAATGACATGAATACAGCTAAGTTTCAGGACCTTCATTTGCTGATGGGGCACAACATCCATTAATAATTGGAATGTGGAATGTATGAAGTATGAATTTAGGAAAATTAGAAATTGTAAAAAATGAAATAAAATGCATAAAGATCTAAATCCTAGGCATTAGTGAGTTTAAATGGACTGGTATTGGCCATTTTTAATCAGACAATCATATGGTTTACTATGCTGGGAATGAAAAATTGGACAGGAATGGTGTAGCATTCACTCTCAAAAAGACATTTCAAGATCTATCTTAAAGTACAATGGTATGTGCATAGGATAATATGTATATGCTTACAAAGAAGACCAGTTAATACCACAATTATTCAAATTCATACACCAACCACTAAGGCCATGATGAAATTAAAGAATTCTACCAAGTTTTTCAGTCTTAAATTGATCAGACATGCAAACAAGATGCAGTGGTAATTTCAGGTGATTGAAAGTGAAAGTTGGAAACAAAGAGGAAGGATCAATAGTTAGAAAATATGGTATTGGTGATAGAAACAATGCTGGAAATTACATGATAGAATTTTGCAAGATGAATGACATTAATTACAAATATCTACCTTTTTTCTAACAACATAAATAGTGACTGTACACTTGGACCTCACCAGATAGAATGCATAGCAATAAAACTGGCTAGATCTGTGGGAAGAGACAATGGAGAAACTCAAAATCATCAGCTTAAACAAGGCCAAGCAGGGGCTGACTGTGGAACAGACCATCAACTGCTCGTATGCAAGTTCAGGCTGAAGCTGAAGTAACTTAAAGCAAGCTTACAAGAGCCAAAATATGACTTCAAGCAACTCCCATCTGAATTTACAGACCATCTCAAGAACAGATTTGATGCATTAGACACTAATGACCAAAGATGAAGGGAGTTATAGGTTGACATCAAGAACATCATACATGAAGGCTGTCTAAAAAGACAAAAAGAAGGAAAAACCAAAACGGATATCAGAAAAGACTGTGACACTTGCTCTTCAAAATAGAGTGGCTAAAGCTTCTGGAAGAAATGATAAAGTAAAAGAACTGAGCAGAAAATTTCAAAAAGCAGTTCAAGAAGATAAAGTCAAGTATTACAATGAAATGTACAAAACCCTGGAATTAAGAAACCAAAAGGGTGTAACACACTCAACATTTCTCAAGCTGAAAGAACTGAAGAAAAAAATCAACCCTTGTGTGGTGCTGTGGGTTAATGGGCTGGACTGCAAAGTCTGCTTGAACCACAAGGTCGTCAGTTCAAACTCCCCAATCGCCCCTTGGAAACCCTATACAGGATCACTATGAGTCAGAACCAACTCAACAAGACTTGACAACAACAACAAGGGTTGCAATATTGGAAGATTTTGTGAACAACATCTCGAACAATGCAGAAAACATCAAAAGTAGATGGAAGGAATACACAGAGTCACTCTACCAAAAAGACTTAGCCCATGCTCAGTCATTTCAAGAAGAAACCTGTGATCATGAATCGTTGGTTACAATGAAGGCATTAGTAAAAAACAAGGTTCCAGGAATGAATTAACTACAAATTGAAATGGTTCAAAAAACTAATGCAGTGATGGAGACTCTCGCTTTCCTATACCAAGAAATTTGAAAGACAGCTCCCCGACTGATCCAGAGATCCATATTTGTGACCATTCCATAAAAAGGTGACCCAATAATCATCTAACAATATTATTAGTATCAAATGCAAGCAACATTTTGATAAAGATAAATTAAAAATGGTTGTGGCATTACATCAACAGGGAATTACCAGAAACTCAAGCCAGATTCCGAAGAGGATGTGGAACTAGGGATTTCATTGCTGATGTCAGATGGCTCTTGACTGACAACAGAGAATACCAGAAAGATGATTATTTGTGCTTATCAACTATGCAAATGCTTTTGACTGTGTGGAGTATAACAAGCTATGGATGACATTGTAAAGAATGGGTATTTTAGAACACTTAATTGTGCTTATGAGAAACCTGTACATAGACCAAGAAGCAGTCATTTGAAAAGAATAAGGGGATACTGAATGGTTTAAAATCAAGAAAGGTGTGTGCAAGGGTTGTATCCTTTCATTGTATTTATTTAATCTGTATGCTGAGCAAATAATCTGAGAAGCTGGATTGTATGAAGAAGAACATGGCATCAAGATTAGAGGAAGAATCATTAACAACCTGTGATATGCAGATGACACAACCTTGCTTGTTAAAAGTAAAGAGGACTTAAAGTAATTACTGATGATCCAAGAATGCAGCCTCCATAATATTGCACCAAAAAAAAAAAAGGAAAACAAAAATTCTCACCACTGGGCCAATTAATAACATCATGGTAATGGGAGAAAAGATTGATGTAGTCAAAGACTTCATTTTACTTGGATAATTAATGCTCATGGAAGCAGCAGTCAAGAAATCAAATGAGTATTGCATTAGGTAAATCTGCTGCAAAAGACTTCTTTAAAATGTTAAAGAGCAAAGTCACTTTGAGGTGTTTTCAATTACTTCATATGCATGTGAAAGTTGGACATCATAGGAATCAGTGCATTTGAATTGTGATGTTGGTGAAGAATATTGAAAGTACCCTGGACTGCCAGAAGAACAAGCAAATTTGTCTTGGAAGAAGTGCTCCTTAGAAGCTAAAATGATGAAGACTTCTTGTTGTCAGGAGGGATCAGTCCCTGGAGAAGGACATAATGCTTGGTAAAGTGGAAGGTCAGCAAAAGAGAGGAAGACCCTCCCAATGGGATGGATTGACACAGTGGCAGCAACAATGGGCTAAACTGTAACAACAGTTGTGAGGATGACGCAGGGCATGGTAATGATTTGTTCTGTTGTGTTTAGGGTCACTCTGAGTAGAATCTGAATGGATGGTACCTAAGAAGAAGAACAATATATTATGTTGGAAGTAGAGCTGTTTATTGTGATCTGAAATATTAACATTAATGATGTCTCACTATAGGATAAGCACTGGACAGCAAGGTCACTTTGAATTGCAAGGTCAGTAGTTCAAACTCACCAGCCTCTCCTCAGGAACTTTATACAGGGTGTCTATGAATTGGAACCAACTTGATGGCACTTAACAACAACAATAAATGAGTGACCTAGGGCAAGCTACTAATGTTGCTTAACCACTCAGAACCTGTCTCCTCGTGGTGGTGGTGGTGGTGGTTATGCGCTGTGGAGTCAGTTCCAACTCATAGTGACCCTGTATAGGGTTTCTGAGGCTGTAAATCTTTACGGGAGCAGAAAGCTTCATCTTCTCTTGCAGAACAGCTGGTAGTTTCGAACTGCTGACCTTGAGGTTAAAAGTCTGAGTCGCAACCACTATACTATCAGTGCTCCTTTATTTCTTCATATGTAAAATGAATTTGATAATACATCTGTGTGGTAGGGTGGTGGTGGTTATGTGCCGTGGAGTCAATTCTGACTCATATTGACCCTGTAAAGGGTATCTGAGGCTGTAAATCTTTACAGGAGTAGAAAGCCTCTTCCCTCTCCCGAGAAACAGCTGGCAGTTTCAAACTGCTGACCTTAAGGTTCGCAGCCCAATTTGTAACCACTACGCTACCAGAGCTCCTTGTGTGATAGAGTATTTCTCTAGAAATCCTGGGAGGGAGGAAAGGATACAGTAGGAAAGAAAGGAAGAGCAATGATAGAATTGTCCTGCCTGGATGGCATTGATAAACAAATATTCCTAGATGCCCAATTGCCCATAATGAATTGACTGCCAATGACTATTCCCATGTGATCCAGATTCTTTCTGTGCACTGTTTTTATTGTTGTTGTTGTTGTTAGGTACTATTGAGTCAGTACCAACCCATAGCCACTGTATGCACAGCAGAACGAAACATTGCCCAATCCTGGGCCAACCTCACTACTGTTGCCACATTTGAGTCCATCGATGCTGCCACTTGGCCAATCCATCTCATTGGGGGTCTTCCTGTTTTAGGTGAGCCTGACCCAAACCATGGTATTTTCAATAACCTCATATGCATGCGAAAGCTGGACAGTGAATAAGGAAGACAGTAGAAGAATTGATGCTTTTGAGTTCTGTGCACTGGGGCCTATGAAAGTTAAAGTACCTCTTCATTGAAAAGTAGGATATGGGAGGAGGATCAGAAGTTATGCCTCTGGAAAAATTCCTCCACTTTCCTTCCACATACTAAGAGGTGACACCCTTTGCTGGGCATTCAGGGAGTGTCCCAGGTAATCACAGTGATTTCCTAAGTCCCTCATTTTCCCTTTTAGGTGAAGAGGATTTAGCTCATCTGATTGCATTTCGGAGCACCTCATGCTCATTTATTCCTACAAGGAACTTTTGGAGCTGCTATGCTGTACTGATGATTCCATTTTATACCCATTCCTTTCTTCTACCCACACTTAGGAGATCTTTCTAATGTATTCAGTGTGTGTTCTTTCATTTTGGTTTGCGTTATTGTAGAATATGCAATTTTGTATAGAGTGTGAGGGTTTTTAATATACATCAATGGGATTAGGTTGTTTCTCTTTTTGGTTTGTATGTTTTAATTCAGCAGTACTTGTGGAACATCTTTTCTTGTTAAGTGTGTACTTCTAGACTGTCATCTAATTACTGCAGAGTATTACATGGCATATGTCCACCTCATTTATTCTATTCTTTTCTCCCAGAAATGGACAATTAGATTGCCTCTCCCTCTCCCCAACCACAATCAGTGCTATAATAAGCCGCCTCCTATGTATCCCTTTGGGAACCTCTGGGATAATTCCTCTGCTATATATAAATACATATACCCAGGAACAGAATTGCCAGGACATAGAGTATCTGAATGCTTCCAGAATGGCCACACCTGTCTATACTCCCGCCAGCATTGCACAAGGGCTCTCATATCCCCATATCCCTGTCAACAACTGGTATTATTCAGTTTTCTAATTTTTGCCAAGCTGGTAGGTGTTATGATAGAGCCTTGTTTAATTTGCACTTCTCTAGTTACTAATGAATTTGAGTGTCTCTTCATGTATTTGTTGGATTTGTGGAATTTCTTTCTGTGAACTGTTTGTGGTTATTGAGCATTTTTTATTTGGAATTGCTTAGACTTCTTGTTGATTTGCAAGGACTCCTTTAACATTCTAAATAGTAGGTCCTTGCCAGTTTGTTATTAAGTGCCATCGAGTTTGTTCTAACTCATAGTGACACTGTATAAGGTTTCTGATGAGTAGCTGGTGGATTTGAACTGCCATCCTTATCATTAGCAACCCAGTGCTTATCCTACAGCACCACATCAGAACTCCTTGTCAGTTTAGATAATATAAATAATCTCCCATTCTTCCACATCTTTCACTTAATTGTCACTGGACAAAAATTACAAGTTTTTATGTGATGAATCCTGTTTTTTAATTTATTCTTCTTTATGATTTAGGCTTTTTGAGATTGTTTAAAAAATATTATTGTTTCATCCTAGGTCACAAATATATTTTATTATATGATTGTTTATTCATATTTGTCTACTCCTAGGTCACAAATATATTTGATCATATTATTATCTATTTACATTATAGTTTTATCTTTTGTATTTAGATCTTTAATCTGTCTGGAGCTCACTTTGAGATGTAGGGTTAAGATCTAGTTCTAGTATTCTAAATTTAGTAAGACAATTTAGTTTACACTATATATTAATGGCATGTTAAGTGCCATTGAGTTAGTTCTGACTCATAGAGATCCTGTATAGGATTTCTAACAAGCGGCTGGTGGCTTTGAACCACCAACCTTGCAGTTAGCAGTCCAGTGCTTATCTTACAATGCAACATCAGGTATATTCTCCTTTAATTTAGGGTGATAATATTAGAATATACCTGGTGAATATACCTGGTATATATCATTCCTATATGTACACAGGGCTTGATCTTAGCTCTTTCTTATCTTCCACTAGGCTGTGTTTGTTCTTGTACCAGTGCCGTGCTGTTTTTATTACCTTGGTCTTATAGTGTATCAAGTAGAGCAATTTCTTCCATGTTACTCTTCATTTTCAAAATTGATGTAGCTTTTCAGGAACTTTATTTTTCTATATAATTTTTATGAATTATGAACTTTGATAAATATTGGAGAGACACAAAAGCATATATATAAAATGTGAAGAAGACTGTTGTTGTGAAGTGCCATTGAGTCAGTTCCAACCCATAGCAACCCTGCATAGGGTTTCCTAGGAGCAGCTGGTGAGTTTGAACTGCCAACCTTGCAGTTCAAACAACTTTGCAGTCAGGTGCATTAACCCACAATGTCACATCAGGACTCCTGAAGAAGAGCATGAAAAATAAAATATAACAAATACCCATTTATCAACTCTCAGTGGATATTGCATTTGGGAGTCCTAGTGTGGCACTGAGGTTAATGTGCTGGACTGCAAAGTTGGTTTGAACCACAAGGTCAGTGGTTCAAGCTTACCAGCTGCTCCTTGGAAACCCTATACAGGGTTGTTATGGGTTGGAACCAACACTACGGCACTTAATAACAGCAACAACATATTACATTTTACTTATTATTCTGATGTCAAATGAATAGTTTTCAGTTTTTGCTTTTACTAGCTGGTTTTAGCCCTGCTGCTACAAACATTTTGTCTATTTTTCATACTGTTCATGTGCAAACATTTCTCTACAACAAAGGTTCTTAAACTCTTTGGCCTAGGGACCCTTTTCATTCCTAAAAATTATTGAGGCTCTAAAGAGAGTTTGATTAAAGGATTTAAAAATTGAGGAAAATCTAAAACATTTATCAATTTATGAAAACTAACAGTAATAAATGCATTGCCTGTTGATATCAGTAAGATTTAAAAAAAAAAAAATTACTGATTTTCCAAAACAAGAAAAGTTAGTAAAGAGTGAATTGTTTTACATTTAAAAAGTTTAATTAATACAAGACAGCTCATCATATTTTTTTCTTCTACATTCAATCTATTATGAATTGTTATTTTGGTTCAAATATATGAAGAAACTGGAGTCCTGGTGTGGCACTGTGGGTTAATGCTCTGGATGGCATAGTTGTTTTCAACCATAAGGTAGGTGGTTCAAGCTCACTAGCTGCTCTTCAGAAACCATATACCAGGCAACTGACTCGACAGCACTTAACAACAACATATGAAAAAACCACCACTGATCTCTCAGTTTGTCATATTGTAGTGACTTGTGTATGGCTGTGATACTGGAAGTTATGCCACCAGTATTTCAAATACCAGCAGAGACACCTATTGAAGTACAACATATGTCCTTTCTGACCCTGGGTTTGTAATTCTGCCAAGATGATTTGCTAGGCTACAATATTGCAAAATAATTGAACAGTTTACTATGTAAATAAGGTAAGTAAAACCCTTGCAGGGATTGGACAGGTTATTATGCAAATAAGGTGTGTAAGACTCTTGTAGGTATTGGTCAATTACTATGTAAATTAAGTGACTGTGGCCTATGAAGGAATCGGTCAGTTTTGCCATCTAGCTAGGCTTATAAGAACTAATCCCAGAGAGGTTGGAGATGGAACCTCACTACTGTCAAGAAGAACCCAGAGGAAAATGTGTCCTTTAGACCTGGGGTCTCTGTGCTGAGAATCTCCTTCATCCAGGAGAAGGAGAGAGGTGTAATACTGAAGACAGGAAGATAGTGAGGCAGCAAGAGATAGTGAGAGACAGCATGGCAGGAATGTCAGTCCCATGGAGAAGACAACTGGCATCAGAATTGGTTAAAAAAAAAAACACACAATTGGAGAGTATAGATATATCTGACCTCCAGCTCAGAATTAGCTTTGAGCAGATGATGATCGCATTCCTTCCCCGTGAAGTCAAAGGACTTCTGACTCTACCAGATTACACCCATGGTGGACAGGCTTTAACAGGGCTTCCAGAACAAGATACAGTAGGATGAAAGATCTGAGTATCTTGTGACATTTTTAGGTCCTCATCATACCAGAATGGGAGGAAAGCAATCCTCTGATTACAGCTAGTGTTGCTGTGATGCTGAAAATGATGCCACCTATTTCATATACCAACAGGGTCATTTGGTTTCAGTGAAACTTCCAAACTAAGACAAACTAGGAATACAAAAGAGGCAGTTCAGTTCTGAGGGATTAGCCACTGAAAACCCTTATGAATAGCAGTGAATCATTGTCTGAGATACCGCTGGAAAATGAGCGCCTCAGGCTGGAAGGCACTCAAAAATATGACTGGGAAAGAGCTGCATCTCCAAAATAGAGTTGACTCTAATAACATAGATGGAGCCAAAATTTCTGGACCTTTATTTGCTTGTTGTAAAACTCAAAACGAGAAAGAAATAGCTACAAACATCCATTAATAATTGGAACATGTAAAGTACAAAGTATGAACCTAGAAAAATTGGAAGTCATCAAAAATGAAATGAAACACATAAAGATTGCTATCCTAGGTATTAGTTAGCATAAACAAAATGGTATTGACCATTTTGAAACAATCATATGGTTTACTATAACAGCAATGAAAACTTGAAGAAGAATTGCATTATATTCATTGTCAAAAAGAATTTTTCAAAATTTATCTTAAAGTACAGTGTTGTCTGTGATAGGATAATATCCGTATACTTACAAGCAAGACTAATTAATACCACTATTATTCAAATTTATTCACCAACCACTAAAACCCATGATGATGAAATTAAAGAACTCTACCAACTTCTTCAGTCTGAAACTGATTAAACATATAATAAAAATTCTGTTAATTACTAGTGATTGGAGCATGAAAGTTGGAAACTCAGAGGAAGAGTCAGTAGTTAGAAAATATGACCTTGGTGATAGAAATTATGCTATAGATCACATGATAGAATTTTATAAGATCAATGATTTTTTCACTGCAAATACTTATCACAACAAATAATGACAACTATACTCATGGACCTCACCAGATGGAATACACAGGAATCAAATTGACTATATCTGTGGGAAGAGAAGTTCAGTATCATAAGCCAAAACAAAGTCAGGATTGACTGCAGAACAGACCATCAACTGCTCATATTCAAGTTCAGACTGCAGCTGAAGAAACTTGAAACAAGTCCATGAGAGCTGAAACATGATCTTGAGTATATCCCACCTGAATTTTCAGATCATCACAAGAACATATTTGATGCATTAGATACTAATGACCAAAGACCAGAAGAATTGTGGGATGACATCAAGAACAGCATACATGAAGAAAACAAAGATCATTAAAAATACATGAAAGAAAGAAAAGACAAAAATGAATGTCAGACCTTGGCTACCCAAAATGCGGCAGGGGGGAGGCCTACAAAGGCAAGAAGTGACTGGCTTACAGGCTTTCAAGAGGGAGCCTAGATCCAGAGGGTGCTGAGGAAGGTAGAATCTCCACTGAGTAGTATCCAATCTGTCTGGGCGGGGCTGATGAAAGGAGATGCAGATAGGTCTCTTGTGGTACAAAAGTGAATAATTGTTATCAGGACTGATAGGGTTGGAAATGTAAAGGTAGACATTTTGTAGCAAAAGGAAGGGAGTGATTGACTTTGCAGTCTAGGAGCGTAGGTCCCTGGGACCATCAAGGGAGAAAAGCTGAGAGTGGGACCCTACCCAGAGAAGCAGTGATGCCAGAGATGGAGGCAGAGACGACAACGTGGAGAGATGGAGTGGCTGGGGACTTTAGACCCATAGAGGGAAAGGGGCTGTGTGCTGATGACCGGGAGACAGGCTTGCAGGGTATATATACCCTTTGGTTGGTTGATGATGCATGGAGGGGATCGTAACTATGGCAATGTAATGATATATGATAGGATGAATGTAAAGCTAATGTTCTCCCATGTAAACTATCACATAATTCACAATAAAGCATTTCTTTTTTTTTAAAAGAGATGTAATTTTAAAAAAATCTATTTAAAATAGTAAGTTGGATTTCTGGTATGGGCAACCTGGTGCCACTAAAAAAGTCAGTCAGAAGTTCTGTGAGAAAAATATTCTTTCCAAAAATAAGAAAAGAATATCAGAATAGACTCTGAAACTTGCTCTTGAACTTAGAGTTGCTAAAATGACTGGGAAATATGATGAAGTAAAAGAGCTGATCAGACAATTTAAAAGGGCAGTCTGACTGAATGGAAAAGACCCATATTTGTCCCCATTTCGAAGAAAGGTGTGATAATCATCAAACAACATCATTAATATCATATGCAAGTAAAATTTTGCTGATAATAACTAAAAAACATTTGCAAACACACATTGACAGGTAGCTGCCTTAAATTCAAGCTGGATTTAGAAGAGGATGTGAAATGAAGCATATCACAGTCTTGGCTGAAATTCTCGAGAATACTACAAAGCTGTTTACTTGTGCTTTATATACAAAGGTGTTCTACAGTTTGATTCATAACAAACTATGGATAACATTGTGAAGAGTGGGAATTCCAGAACACTTAATTGTGTTCATGGGGAAACTTCATAGTCCAAACAGCAGTTGTTCAAACAGAACAAGGGAATATTGGTTTTAAACCAGGAAATGTTTGCCTCAGGGTTCCATCATACTTTTTCAGTCTGTATAATGAGCAAATAGTCTGAGAAACTGGACTATATGAAGAAGAACAGGTCATCAGGATCAGAAGAAGGCTTATTATCAACCTGTAATATGCAGATGACACACCTTGTTTGCTGAAAATAAAGAGGACTTAAGGTGCTTGTTGATAAGATCAAAGAATGCAATTTTCAGTATAAATTACAGTTCAACATATAGAAAACGAAGACCCTGACAAATGGACCAGTAAACAACATCATGATAAAAGAATAAAAGCTTGAAGTTGTCAAGAATTTAATTTTACTTATATCCACTGTCATTAACACTCATGGAACTTGCAGTCAAGAGATCAAATAACATATTGCATTGAGCAAATCGCATGCAAACGACCATTGTAAAGTGTTGAAAAGCAAATATATAACTTTGAGGACTAAGGTGCACTGATACAAGCCATGGCATTTTCACTTATTTCATATGCATGTGAATACTGTACAATGAATAAGGAAGACAGTAGAAGAATTAATGCATTTGAATTATGGTGTTGGTAAAGCATATTGAAATTACCATGGACTGCCAGAAGAACAAACATATGTCTTGGGAGAAGTGCAGTCAAATGCTTCTTAGAAGCAAGGATGGGGAGACTTGCTCGCATGTTATCAGGATTAACCAGTTCTTGGAAAAGGACATCATGCTTGGTAAGGTCAGTGAAAAACAGGAAGACAATTCAAAGAGATAGATTGTTGACACACTGGCTGCAACAGTGGGTTCAAACAGAACAATTGTGAGGATGGTGAAGGACAGGGCAGTGTTCTGTTCTGTTACACATAGGGTCACTAGGAGTTGGAACCAACTCAATGTCACCAAACAACATTTGATTGTAACTAATGAAACTGTGATGGGTCACAGCAAAAAATTATTTGACTTGCTTGATTTGGGTATGTCAACAGAAAAAGAATCAGTCACTAGACGAGGACAAAATTGCAAGGTTAGCAGTCCAACATTTAGCCCACTTAGCTCCTAGAGACCCTAGGATGTTGTTAGGTGCCATCTTAGAACAGTTCCAACTCATAGCAACTCTACGCACAACAGAATGAAACATTACCCAGTCCTGCGTTATCCTCACAATTGTTATGTTTGAAACCCTGTCCAAATCAAACACCCACTGTCATGGAATGGCTTCTGACTCATAGGGTATCTAAGACGGTACATTTTTACAGGAGCAGACAGCCTCATCTTTCTCCCAGAGAACAGCTGGTGAGCTCAAACCTTCTGGTTAACAGCCTAATGGTTGTCCTTCTGGTTAACAGCCTAATGCTTAACCTGCTGCATCCCGAAAGATCCTTATCTATGAGGAGGCATCAAAAAGTTTTTCCACAAACGTTTTGAAACTCCCCTTGCATATAAATATATTTTTAAAAAATCTGTTCTCACTCAGATAAGTAGTTGGAAAAGGTTGCTGTTGTTACTGTTGTTTAAGTGCCGTTGAGTCAGTTCCGACTCATAGTGATCTCGCCGACCTTGCAGTTCAAACTGACCTTGTGGTCAGTGCTTTATCCCACAGTACCACACCAAGACTCCTGGTTGGAAAAGGTAGTAGTATTTTCATTGTTTTTTAAAGATAAGTCGGTATATTCTTCATTGCTAGTACACCAAAATTAGATAAGTGATAGTTTCTTAAAGGTTAGTTGCAGTGTGGAATCAGAAACCATATCAGTGACTTTGCTATACTCTGTTACATTAAAATTCATTGGTTTACTTTGTACTTTGAACTATTTGGGACTGCAGTTCCCTGAGCTATGCAGGTATTACAAATATTGACACCTGTCATTATATAATGCCAACACATCACATTATTAATAACACTGTTGCTCTAATCAGAATAAAGTGTTTAAGTATTAGGAAGTTGTCAATCTCCTGATGATAGATTCAAGGTTCTCAAAATTCCCCCCCTTTTTTTTCCTTGAAAGCTTGAATTTTACCATTGGCAACAAATGTCAGTTGTTTTTCCTAACATGAAAGATTATCACTTTATTCATTTTTATAAAAATGTCTCCCAAATATCTGAATAATCACATTTTGTCTGTCAGTATTGGTTTCAAGAAAAAAACGGTGTTCCATGGGGAAAAAGTTCAGTGCACAATTCAAACAATTGCACAAGTGCTTTTCCATAAGACAAGTGTCACACTTCATTATACAGCCAAAAGGCTTCAGGCATAGTTCCCACTTCATCACATAGAAAAAAATTTTTTAAGTTTATGAAGGACTGAGGTTTAATAAAATTAATGCCTCTTATTGCTTCAAGGCCTATGAAAGCTGAACAATGAGTAAGGAAGAAAGGAAGACTGGAAAGTTTATGCCTTTGAATTCTTGGTGCTGGCCAAGAATATTGAATATACCACAGATTGCCAGAAGAATGAACACATCTGACTTGAAAGAAGTATAGCCGTTATGCTCTTTAGAAGTGAAAATGGCAGCACTTCATCTCAGATACTGTGGACATGTTATCAGGAGGGATTAGTCCCTGGAAAAGGAACATCATGCTTGGTAGAGTAGAAGGTTATTAAAAAAGAGGAAGACTGTCCACAAGATAGATTAGCACAGTGGCTGTAACAATGGGTTCAAACACTGCTGTTTTGTTCTGTTGTACATAGGGTCATTAGGAGTCAGAACCGAACTGATGGCGCCTAATTGCAACATGTGGCGTGGCACTGTAAGGTAAGCACTGGGCTGCTAACTGCAAGGTTGGTGATTCAGACCATCAGCCATTCCTTGGAAACTCTATACAGGGTCCCTATGAGTCAATACCAATTTGACAGTATTTAACAAAAACAACAAGCAATAGTCCTTCTAGAACATTCTACTAAAGTAATTCTGGGAATTTACCATCCTTCCTCCCTCCATCCCTCTATTCCTCTCTTTCTTTCTCATTGTGATGATGAAGAGTACGCAGTGTAAATATGAATACAATGAAAAAGACAAATTGCAACTTAGTAATATTTAGTGTTAGTTTTGACTTTGCAGACTCCTCAAAGTATTTTGTGGACTTTCAGAAATCTGTGAACCACATGTTGAGACCCACTGCACTCCAATAGTATAGCTAGGACTTACTAGTCAGGTAGAGACTGGTGGGACCCACGGTAATTAATACTATGACCCTTTATCACTCTTCAGGTCTGAAAGAGAACTCAATCTCATGGCTCTATTTTCAACCATACAATAGACAAATTTATGAGGGGAACAATAACATTAGTGAGGTATGAGCACCTTAGAATAGTCAACCATTTTAGATTTTAAAAAGGCAGCATTTACTGAAGGACACAATTCAGAAGGGTTAGGAAAGAAGGAGAAATGGAAACATGGAGAGAAAGTGGGATCATTAACGCACTGTGGGAACTGCAATAAGTGATATGAAACAAAGTATATATGAAATGGTAAATGGAAAATTGGTTCATCTGTTCTGTACACATTCACCCAATTCACAGTAAACAGTTAAAACATACCTGAGAGTGGAATTGCTTGGTCATAGGATAATTACATCATGGTATTTCCTGTTATTGTTGTTGTGAAGTGCAGTCAAGTTGGTTTCAACCCTGTATATGGTTTTTGAGGAGCAGCTGGTGAGCTTGAACCACCGACCTTGCAGTTCAAAAGGCTTTGCAATCTTGTGCATTAACCCACAGTGCCACACCAGGACTCCTAGATAATGCTAAATTGCTTTCCAAAGTGATTGTAACAATTTTACCCCTACTAGGAACAATGAGGAGTCCTGGTGTAGTGTTGTGGGTTAATGTGCCAGACTGCAAAGCAGTTTGAACCGCAAGGTCGGCGGTTCAAGCTCACCAGCTGCTCCTTGAAAACCCTATACAGGGTCGCTATGAGTTGGAACCGACGCAACGGCACTTAACAACAAAAACAGGAGCAATGAATGAAGTTTTATTACTCTACTTTTTCACCAGTACTTGATATGACCAAATTTTCATATTTTGGTCAATCTGATAGATATACACCTACACCTCACTGCAGCTTTAATTTGCATTGCAATGTTTACTAATATATTGAACATCTTTTCATGTCTTTGTTGGATACTTGTGATTTCTTCTTCCCTAAAGTATTTATTTGTTTTGTTCATTTTTTCATGGTTTTTTTTGGCTATACGTTCCCCTTGGTTTGTAAAAATTATTTGTATAATTTGGATTCTTCCATTTTTTCTCTTTCCAAAATCCTTTACCTTTAACCTCTCCCCCCCCCCTTTTTTTAAGGCTATATTGTGAATTATGTGACAGTTTACATGGGAGGACATTAGCTTCACATTGATCCCATCATATATCATTTCCTTCCCATGGTTACAATCCCCTCCATTAACCAAAGGGTATACCCCGCAAGCATGTCCCGCAGCCATCAGCACACAGCCCCTCTCCCTCTCTGGGTCCAAAGTCCCCAGCTGCTCCATCTCCCCACGTCATCATCTCTGCCTCCATCTCTGGCATCACTGCTTCTCTGGGTAGGGTTCCATTCTCTGCTCTTCTCCCTTGATGGTTCCAGGGACTTCCGCTCATAGACTGTAAAGTTGATCACTCCCCTCCCTTTGCCACCCTCCCATTGCCACAAAATGTCTACCTTTACATTTCCAGCCTTTACAGTCAGTCCTGATAACAGTTATTCACTGTTGAATCACAAGAGACCTATCTGCATCTCCTTTCATCAGCCCAGCCTAGACAGATTGGCTACTACTCACTGGAGAGTCTACCTTCCTCCACGTCCTCTGGATCTAGGTTCCCTCTTGAAAGCTTGTCACTTCTTGCCTCTGCAGCTCCCCCCCCCCCCATTCTGGGTAGCCAATGTCCAAGTTGCCTATCCCTATCTTCTCTGTGTGTGGAGGGGGTAGGAATCCCTCTTCTTTTATCCTTTATGCTTTGGGAGTTTTTTCATGGCTTGCAAAGTCTGTGGCTGCTGGCCTTATTAAGTACTACACATTGTTTTTTCTCCTCCCATCTATTGCTGTGCTATAATGGGTTCCATGACTGACAGCTCCCCAGAGGCAAGTGTTCCAAGGTGAACTCTGCAGCCTGGGAATTCCCTACCAGTCCTTATTTTCCAGATTTCTGCTTTCTTAGAGATCAGAGACCATTGCACAGGTTGTATTAGTTGTCATGAATGAATAAGGAAGAAAGGAGAACTTTGGATGGAGGGAAGAAAGAGTAACGAGACTTCCAGATTTCAGGGAAGAAGCGATGGGTGAGAGATGCTAGAAGTAGTGAGAACCTGCACTTCCAACTGTGGCAGCTCACTGGAGATGGGACATCATCTCAGAGAGTCCAGGGTTCTCAGCCTCAGCTAAGATTCCCAGACCCCAAGGATGGGGAAGAGGCAGTCTTCCAATCCCCAAACCTCACTGCAGCCATGGACAACGTGGATACCAGCAGTGAGCATTATGGATTTGGAATTACTGGGCACTTGGAGAACTTGAACTTTCTGAAGTTATACAAGGAATGGGGTGGGATGGGCATGAACAGGCCTGTAGTAAACAACAAAAGGTGACTTTAATCTTATCTTCATGTAATGAGGGTTTAAAATCAGACATAAACAGAGTAGCCAAAAAATCCATTGCCATCAAGTTGATTCTGACTCACAGTGACCCCTATACAGAGTTTCCAAAATTGTAAATACTTTTGGAAGCAGATAGCCTCATGTTTCTCCCGTGGAGCACCTGGTGAGTTAGAAGCACTGCGTTGCAGTTAGTAGCCCAACACTTAACCTGAGAAATGAGTATTTTTTACCAGTTTAGGGACTGCTACTTATGCCTGCCAAGGAGCTCTTGTAGTGTAGTGGTTATGACTCGGGCTGCAAACCGCAAGGTCAGCAGTTCAAAACTACCAGCTGTCCATGGGAGAAAGATGAGGCTTTCTGCTCCCGTAAGGATTTACCGCCTCAGAAACCCTGTACAGGGTTGCTATGAGTCGGAATCAACTCCACGGCACATAACTACAACAACAACAACTTATGGCTGCTGGAGTCCTGGTGTGGCACTGTGGGTTAGTGCGCTGGACTGCAAAGCCATTTGAACTGCAAGGTTGGTGGTTCAAGCTTACCAGCTGCTCCTCTGAAACCCTATACAAGGTCGCTATGGGTCAGAATCGACTCAACAGCACTTAACAACAACAACAAACTTATACCTGCTAAAATCATAGCTTTGGTTTTATTTCTTGCGAATGAATAATGCTGGTTCTATGAATAATACTTAACAACAACAGTGATATGTAATACAGAGAACTTTCACTCCCTTCCTTGCCCTGAGTTACATTTCCAAACCTCTTATTTTGACAATAAGTAACAAGTCCATGCCAAAATGAATCTGCGTAGGTTTGTGTGGGGCCTGGTGTTGTTGTTGTTAAGTGCTGTTAAGGTGATTTTAACAAACCTGTATAAGGATTCCTAGGAGAGGCTGGTGGGTTTGAACTGCCAGCGTTGCAATTTACAGTCCAATCCTACAGTGCCACACCAGGAGTCTAGGTATCTGCATCTTAAGGAATCCTCTAAAAGATTCTGATGCTGGAGCCTGTGTTTTAAATACTAGATTTCTTCAGAGTGGTTGGCAAGGGGATAAAGTTTCATTGTGTTTTGGTCCAATATCTGTCATGTCAGGTTGATGCCAGTTTTAAAATGTTTGCAAAGTGTCCAGCATAAGGTAAGGGCTTAGTTAATGACAGCACCTATTATGATGATTATCAGGGAAGGTAATGCTTGGTTTAGTCAAAGTTGACTGAAAAAAATGATGAGAAGGGTTTCAGACAAAGAACAATCAGCACACTGGCAGGACAGCCATCCTTTTATGAAGCTGGAGAGCTAGAGCCTGTGTGTAGAAGATGCTGCTGCAGAGATGGGTAAGGATCAGGTCTATGTATGCCAAGTGTTTGAAATGGGAAATGGTGTGCTTAGCAAATGAATTGGAAAGGACAGGGAGTAGAGCCAAGAAGACCAGAGAGGTTGTTCTAAGAATCCAGCGGCACCTGCCTGACATTACAGTGATGCATGATATAATCTTTCAATGACTCTTCTGTTTTTTGAAGTCATTATTGCGTTATTGCCTTCCTTCAAGATGTGTTGGGGGGGTGTCTCATATTTGTAACCATAGTAATCAGTTATTGCACTGACTGTATCTAGAGAGGGAGAAGTCGCTAGCCTCTGTGGTTAGAAATTCAAAGAAAATTAGCAAGCTTTACAAAGCTAAGGGTACGGCATGTTCCCATGGGCTGTGGACCCAAAGCCATATCAAGGAGATTTGGACAAGAAAGTTACTGAGTCAATACTAAGGAACATTCCCATTGTCTGCTCTTTAGAATTCAGGATGGTGAGACTTTGTTTTTCTTATTTTGGACATGTCATAAGGAAAGACCAAATACTAAACAAAGATAACATGTTGGGTCATCAAAAATGAGAGAAACCTTTAATAAGACTGGATTTTGATATAATAGCTGCAACATTGGAGCAAACATACAAATCCTGAAAATGGCTTCATTCTATTATACATGTATAAGATTATCTAAAGTCAGAACCAATTTAACAGCAACTCACAAGAATAACAAAGTCACTCCCTCTAGCACTAATTCTAATCTAGGTGGTCCCAGGGTAAATTAAACATCCTGATTTGGGAAATAACTATCCAATTGCTCTACTTCACTCAGAAAACAATCTGCCCGCTATTTCTGGGGAAAAAAATAAAAAATACAACAGGAGTCAGCTTCCATAACCTGCTATCTCACTCCCCAGAAATCTGATGAGATTTGCTGTAGATTTCACAACCTCAGCCCCTTTTTGTCATCTTGCTGCTAGCCTCAGATTTTTCTCTCTTTTATTTACTGGTCTATCCCCAGCATCTAGAACAGTACCTGACATGTATTAGACACTCCAGGATATTTGTTGGATGATTGAATAGCCTCAGAAAAAGTTATAGACTGTCTCCTCAAACTTGTCTTTCTGTATGATTTCAATTCTCCTTTTTCTTCTCCATCTCGGTCCTCTAGGTCAACTTCACTGTCTCTTGACTCCTTACCACGGTTTATAAAGAACTCCAGTCTCTCTCATGTAAAAACAGAAAAAATATATTCTGTCTACCTTGCTTTGTTTTCCATTCATTCCTCACCTGTTTCCAATCACAGTTCTGCCTCCCTGTATCCCCTGGAAGGGCTCTCACCAAGTGAAAAAATGGGTCACTGCCAAGTTTTCTTCACCTGTTCAGTCTCATCATCATCTACCTCACACCCCATAATTCATCTATGAGAACAACAGCTTTCTCTTTCTGACATGAGACACACTGTCTTGCACATTGTTGTCAGCCTAAGAGTTGCTTTTGACTCATAGTGACCCCATGTTATTGAGTAGTACGGTCCCATAGGGCTTTCAAGGCTGTAATCTTTATAGGAGCAAATCGCCAGACCATTCTCCTTCACAGCCAATCGGTCATGGGTCTCCTGTGTCTAGTATATTTGTTGTTGTTGTGAAGTGCTGTCAAGTCAGCTCCAACTCACAGCGACCCTGTATAGGGTTTTTGAGGAGCAGCTGGTGAGCTTGAACTGCCAACTCAGTTCAAATGGCTTTGCAATCTGGCCCATTAGCCCACAGAACCACACCAGGACTCCATCTAGCATACAGTAGAGGTATAACAAAGTGTATTTTGAATTGAGTACAACAATGTTTTTGCCTTCAATTAACATTCACTGAGTTTCTTTTTCCACGGGGCTGGTCAATCATTTTATGACATTTTCCCATAAAAAATTAGAATCAAATCAGTGTGGGATGGCTTCCTGGTGAAATTCATACTCATTTTAAATATATATATATATATATATATATATATATATATTTGTTGTTGTTGTTGTTGTTAAATGCCGTCGAGTCGGTTCCGACCCATAGCGACCCTGAACAGGGTTTCCGAGGCTGTAAATCTTTACGGGAGCAGAAAGCCTCATCTTTCTCCCACGGAGCAGCTGGTAGTTTCGAACTGCTGACCTTGTGGTTCGCAGCCTGATTCGTAACCACTACTCTACCAGAGCTTGCTTGCTCTCTCTCTCTCTCTCTCTCTCTCTCTCTATATATATATATATATATATATATGAGTCGGTTCCGACTCCACGGCACATAACAACAACAACAACATAGATAGATAGATAGATAGATAGATAGATAGATAGATAGATAGAGATAGATATAGATATAAATATATATATATATATATATTTTTCTTCCCAAATAAGTCATGAACATAGTTAAAAAGTAACATAACACTTGAAAACAGAACAATTTATAACAAAATATAGGAATCCCCCATCCCATTCCTCTGTCCTGCTTTCCATATGCAACTCGTCTTAACTCTTTTTATTCATCTTATGTTATTTAACTCTACATTTCTAAATGAGTAGTTGATGCTGTTATTCCATGATGCTATTGTTGTTAAGTGCCCTGAGTTGGTTCTGACTCATAGAGACCCAGTATTGGGTTTCTGAGGAGGGCTGGTGGGTTTGAACCGCTGCCTCTGCAGTTAGCAATCCAGTGCTTCTCCTACAGTGCCAAGAGCATTGTGGCCATCTTGTCAGGGCTCCACCCAGGTTCTTCCTTCTGTGCAGCTGGTTGGCTTCCTGTTGCCAGTATTTGCATCTCTTTGCCTGAGGACTTTCTTCAAGGTTGTTCTTCCTGTATCCAGAGTAGGCCTGAAGTGCTGAGGAATTCCCCCTGCAGCCAACCTCAGATACTGCCTGACAGGGCTTGGTGTGTAGATCCCCTCACTCCTTGACTTTTGATGGGATATCTCTGAGCCATATACCATTCCTCAGAGTTTCTCATCTAGTCACCCAGGTGGATTCTGATTGATAGCATACTGGTGCTAGTGCTATGGGTTAATGCACTAGACTGCAAGGTCATTTTGAACCACCAGGTCAGCTGTTCAAGCTCAGCAACTGCTCCTTGGAAACCCTATATAGGGTCTCTGTGAGTTGGAATCAGCTTAACAGCACTTAACAACAACAGCGTGTCCTTACTGATGACCTACCCTTCACAACAGCGTATCCTTACTGATAACCTACCCTTCACAACAGCGTATCCTTACTAATAACCTACCCTTCACTTGCTCACTCTTCCCCAGGGATTCCTCTATGGTATTGCCTGTATGAGAATAAGTCAAAAAGTATTGCTACAAAAATCATAGACACTTTTATTAAGCAAAAATATCAAAATGCAAAGTAATTGTTTCTCAACATATCCTCCATCTAGGTCGACACATGTCAGACACAAGCCTTTCCCTAAATAATTTTGCACTGCTCAATTTACTACATGTTAAAAACAGTTTTGGCATCTTTGAAGGACTCAAATAGTGCTTCTTTTAAATGTTCTCTGAGTTTTGGAAACAAAAAAGTCTAAAGGGACAAGATCAGGACTGTAGAGTGAATGGGGTAAGGTTTTCCCAAAAAATTCTTATAAGACAGTCTTTGCTACCTTTGAAAAATGAACAGATGCATTGTTGTGATGGGGAAAAATTCTTGACACTTTTCCGGTCTTTTTCTCACCAATGCAGTTTCCCATTTTCTCAGAATTTCTTCATATTAAGCCCCTGTGATTTTTACTCTCTGAGAAAAGTCTATCAAGGCTGCCCCTTGGAAATCCTCAAAACTAGTCACCATAACCTTCTGAACTGACCTCTCTGCCTTGAATTTAACTGGCCCAGCACATTCTGCAGAAACTAATATTTTGACTGGGTATTTTTTTGAAAGCACTCTAATAAGACTAAGACTAGTGTATTACAAACAGAATTTATCTGTAGCCGTCCACTTATTGCAGAGATATGTTTAAGCATGTTTGTTTAGAATAAACCCGTGCATCTATGAACTAGAACCTTAGTAGCAATACTTTTTGACTTACCCTGGTGTGATGATTAAAGTTTTGTATCAACTTAACTAGGCCAAGATTCTCAGTGATTTAGCATTAAGATGTAACAACTCCCCAGGATGAGATCTAACATAAGTAATCACTTCCCTCATGATGGGATCTTATGTGCTCATCAGCCCTGACCTATGTAATTATCCTCACTTCCGTGCTGTTAATGAAGCTGGATGTAATTTACAGGATTAGGTTTCATCTTGAGTCCATCTTTTTTGAGATATCAAAGGAGAGAGAAGTGGGCAGAGAAGGAGGGACCTACTGCCACCAAGAAAAGAGAGCTAGGAGTGGAGTGCTCCCTCTGTGAAGTTGTGAAGCTTGTACTATGAAGCTTCTAGATCCAGAGGAAGATTGATGCCAAGATGCATGGAGATCTCCACAGAATCTTGAGTCTACAGATGCTGAAAGGAGATAAGGACTTTCCCCTACAGCCAGCAAAAAGAGAAACACTTCCTTTAGAGTTGGCACTCTGAATTTGGACGGTGGTGGTGGTGGTGGTGGTGGTGGTGGTGGTGGTGATGTGCTGTGGAGTCTGTTCCAATTCATAGCAACCCTGTTTCTAAGGCTGTAAATCTTTTATGGGAGCAGAAAGCTTCACCTTTTTCCCATTGAGCAGCCGGTAGATTTGAATTGCTGACCTTATGGTTAGCAGCTCAGCTTGTAATCCACTACACTACCAGAGCTCCTTGGACTCTGAATTTGGACTGTGGGAGAATAAACTTCTATTTGTTAAAGCCATTCACTTGTGTATTGCTGTTATAGCAATACTGGGTAACTCAGACAGCTTCTAGTCTCTTAAATGAACCTTTTGCACTAAAAGAAACCTAAGTGATGACAGATATTAACTATTGATTTCCTGCATGGTAAATCATTCATTATTTTATTCAAATATTATTTATTAAATGTCTACCATAGTGCTTACCAGTTGGGCTGCTAACCTCAAGGTCAGCTGTTTGAATCTACCAGATGTTCTGCAGGAGAAAGATGAGGCTTTCTTTTCCCAAGAAGATTTACAGCCTCAGAAACCCTCTGCAGGGTCACTGTGAGTCAGAATTGACTCCACGGCATACCACCACCTCCATGTGACAAGCACTATTGTAGCTTTTGGGAAAATTAAAGCACTATATAATATCTGGAAACATGAAGTAAAATAAAACAGATTAAGATATAAGAGTGTTATAGATTGAGAGTGTTATCGGAGTCCAGGTGTAGTGCTGCAGATTAATGCACTAGACCACAAAGTAGGTTTGAACCTCAATGTCAGTGTTCAAACTCACCAGGTGCTCTTTGGAAACCCTAGACAGAGTAGTTGTGGATTGGAACCAACTCGACACATCAACAACAACATGGGTTGAGAGCATTGTTTGAGATGCATTAGACAAAACAAGTGACATTTAAGCCTAGAGTTGAATGAAATGAAGGACAAGCCATTTTCTGTCTGGGGAAGAGTGTTCTGGGCATTGGAAACCATCAGTGCAAGGGCCCAGAGGTAGGGATAAGCTCTGTTGAGGATTCAGCTTTTTACTTTTTCTACCTCCACTCTTATACTTCTCCTTATATCTTCTCAATATGGTTACATTTCACATTTTGGATAATTTAATAGTGGGTTGTTACATTTTAATATGAAGATATTGTTCACTGCTAAGCCACGTAGTGTACTATGGCAGTGGGAAGTGAAGAAAGCTGAAAGTTTCTTTGTTAAGTAGACCAACATCATTCAGTTGCATTTTACAGCCTGGCAGACACCCAGGCCTGCCAATGTGCCTTGACTGTGCAGGGCATGGAGAGGGAGAGAGTTTGGACACCTGATTATTCTGTATGAAAACATCAGATAGTTCTATTTCCAGTCTCTCCAACCTTCTTCAGAACTCAGTGCCTCCCTGCTGGGACTATCAAGGTTCTTGGAGGGAACTAAGCCTCTCAGTTTCTTTTGTTCTGCATAGTGATATATCACTCTTCTAGCCACTGTCTGACTTCGAGAACTTCGGTAATATCTTACTTCTTTTGTAGCAGCTTCTCTTTTCACTTTGTGTATTTATTCCTTTGTTGTTGCTGTTGTTAAGTACCATTGAGTCAGTTCTGACTCACAGCAACCCCATATAAGGTTTTCAAGGAGCAGCTGGTAAGTTTGAACTGCTGATCTGTGGTTCAAACCAACTTTGCAGTCCAGTGCATTAACCCACAGTGCTCTTTATGAGCATTGACTTATTTCTCACAATTACCCTGTAAAGTAAGTACTATTAGAATTCCCATTTATATGTGAGGACATTGAGACACAAAGAGGATGCAACTTTTCCAAGTACACATAGCAAACAGACTCAGTGGCAGTGGATTTGCTTGTTTGGGTATATACCTAATGGAGTCCCTGGCTAGTTCAAATGGTTCATGTGCTTGGCTGCTAATTGAAATGTTGAAAGTTTTAGTCCATTCTGTGTTGTTCAAAATAAAGATCTGGTGGTCTACTCTAGAAAAATCAGACATCAAAAACCCTAGGAATCACAGTTCTCCTCTGATACACATGGCATGACCATGAATTGGAGTTGCTTCTACAGCAACTTGTTACATATCTAGTGCTATGCTATGTGTTGTGGGGAGCATAGGAGGCAGGCTCTATCTATCCTCAGGGAGCTTGCAGTTCCTCTTGAAAGAGTAATTACTGGACAGAAAACACTAACCACAAGCTACTGTCTGAGGTGAAATAGGGAGCAAGGAGGGAAGAGGTGAAATAGAGAGCAAGGGGGTTAGAGTAGGGAAAATGTGGCTTTGGGGAAGATGTGAAATCTGGTTTGGATGTTCCAGATGCTCCACAGGAAGAAGATTCCTGCAGGTGGCAGAAGCAAGAGGAGCACAACAAGGAGAAGCTTTGTGCTTGCAGAATACAGTGAGAAGAAAACTCAGCTAGAAAGAGCAATTGTTGCGAGGTTAGATGTTTAAGGTGCAACTAGATGACACCCTTGGAAACCCTGTACAGGGTCGCTATGGGTCGGAACCGACTCGACGGCACTTAACAACAACAGATGACAGTTTAGAAAGTGAAGGCAAAGAGCTGTCAGTGGATGCTGCAGACCCTGCATCTCTGAGCAGGAGAATGGTAGAAGGAAGGTATCTGATACTTTACTTCAGGCTCCATCTCACCCTAGGAGCTCGAGAACTTATAGAGGGAAAGCTTTCCACACGTCTCAGAAGCTGAGTGATGGGAGGGATGAAAAATTGATGTGGGTCATAAATATTGTAGGAGCCAATGCACCAGATACACTTAAGGATAAAGTTCAGGGAGAAACCTAATGCTGCGGAAAGGCTCTAGCAGGAGGAGGGAGGCAGAGGGGGGTTGGATGCTCTGTGGCAGCCCCGTGTTGCTGCTTTTAGGGTTTGGGCTCCCAAGGTTCCATGGAAATACTGTTGCCAAGTGAAACTCCTAATGTAACTACATTGAAACTGTCCACTTGACTGGGGGTGGAGAGGTTCTCCACCTCCCTCAGCCTCAAGGCTGCTGCACTGGATTTTCTTCAGTTCCTAAAGGGAACACGTAGATTTGGCCTCAAGAAAATCGTGACTCTGCTGAGCTTCCCTGGGCTTTGTGGACATTGGATATTTTTGCTGTTAACTTCTATTAGTTCTACAAACTCTTCCTTGTGAAACTGCTATATGGGGATTTTTGTTCTGTGTTTTGGGGTTGTGTCCAAAGTTCCCTGTGACCAAAACTCTTACTGCTGTGGAGGTGATTGTGACCAATGGTGATCCCACATGTGTCAGAAGAACTGCACTTTGTAGAGTCTTCAATGTGTATAATCTTATAGAAAGAGTCCTGATGTGGCATTGTGGGTTAATGTGCTGGACTGCAAAGTTGGTTTGAATGCAAGGATGGCAGTTCAAGCTCACCAGCCATTCCTCAGAAAGCCTATAGGTCCCAAAGGAGTCCTGGTGTAGTGCTGTGGGTTAATGCACTGGATGGCAAAGTCAGTTTGAACCACAAGATTGGCAGTTCAAGTTCACCAGCTGCTCCTCTGAAACCTATACAGAGTCGCTATGGGTCAGAACTGACTCGATGGCACTTAACAACAACAATCTTATAGAAGTAGATTGCCAGGCTTTTCTTCCACTGCACCACTGGGTGGATTTGAACTGCCACCCTTCCAATCAGTAGTCCAGTGCAAACCATTTGCACCACCTGGTGCCATAAGATAAGCACTGGACCTCAAGGTCGGTTTGAACCACAAGGTCGGCAGTTCAGACTCACCAGCTGCTCCTTGGAAACACAAACAGGAAACACATATGAGTCAGAAGAGAGTCTATGGCACTTAACAATAACAATAGGGACCTATAGTGATGGTTGTGTACTGTGGAGTCAGTTTGGACTTATAGCAAACCTGTATAAGGTTTCCAAGGTTGTAAATCTTTAGGGAAGCAAAAACTCTTATCTTTCTACCATGGAATCACTGGTAGTTTCGAACTACTGACCTTGAGGTTGCTAGAGCAACTCGTAACCACTATGTTACTAGAGCTCCTTTGGAAGCCATGTTATATTGTTGTTGTTGGTAAGTGCCGTAAAGTCGGTTCCAACCTATAGTGACCCTGTATAGGGTTTCAGAGAAGCAGTTGGTGAGCTTGCACTGCCGACCTTGTGGTTCAAACTAACTTTGCAGTCCATTGCTTTAACCCACAGTGCCACACCGGGACTCCTTTAGGATCTATTGTTCTTGTTGTTAAGTGCTGTTGAGTCGGTTCCGACCCATAGCAACTCTGTATAGGGTTTCTGAGGAGTAGCTGGTGATCTTGAACTACTGACCTTGCAGTTCAAATGGCTTTGCAGTCTGGCGCATTAACCCACAGCACTACACAAAGGTCAGTATTCCAGGGCTTTGCAAGTATCTCAAAGAAGTGTCTGGAGAATCTTTCATCTCAGACAGAGAATGGTGAGCTCTTGATTCTAAATTCCTGCTGACCAACCCCCTTCTGAGGAGTGATGTTGTTGTTGTTGTTAAGTGCCTTCGAGTAGTTTCCAACCCATAGCGACCCTGTACAGGGTTTCCGAGGGTGTAAATCTTTAAGGGAGCAGAAAGCCTCATCTTTCTACCGTGGAGTGGCTGGTAGTCTCGAACTGCTGGCCTTAAGGTTCGCAGCCTGATTCGTAACCACTACGCTACCAGAGCTCCTTAGGAGGGATACAGACCTAAAATCTCACTTTTGGTCACAAGGAGCATTCACATTCTGAATCTGAAGCCATTTCTCATTGACCTGCGTCTGTCAATTAATTTCAGACTACCTTAGAGTTAACTGGGCAGACCACCTTAGAATAACAATAATGGAATCATTAAAAACTACTGAGGCAGGGGAGGAGTGAAATAGACTTCTTGTGGAGCCTTTGTAGAGTATAGAATCTTAGGTGGAATCCTGATCCCCATCCAGAACCTTCTGAGGTGAGATATTCCCACTTGAAAGGACATGCAGACCAATCCAGAGCAGCTAAAGGACAGAATATACTTCTTGAAAGAAAGACCAGCAGGGGAAAAAAAAAAAACACAAAACAAAACACCACCACCAGAAAAGCAGACTGTTTAATTACTACAAGAACAAGCAAGTTGTTTGTAAGGAAGCCATCAAGGCAAACAATCAAGTTCCTTCAGGACAAACTCCCCTCCAAGACTGAAACTCCAAGGGAACACATGAGCAGGCATGTAAGCTCACTGGTGACCACATTGGGCTACTGGTGATTGAAAGTGGGAGAATGGCAGCAATGAAGACATGGGCTGAGTTTGACCATGTTCTATAGACTCCTGTCGACCTTGAGATGAGAGACAGAAGAGGAAGGGCTGGTTGGTTCAAAGTATGGTGAGACCTGGGGACTCCTGAGCCCATGGACAAGGACCTAGTCACTGGGGACTAAGGCTTAGAGAGTGAAGCGTCCAGCTGATATGAAGTGGGGGGAGGCATATAAGAAGCCGAGACTTGCAGATAGTACCAATTTGACCTAGCTTGGATGGCTTGATGATCAGAACCTGACTAGAGGAATATAAAGAAAGAAATTTGATACAGGAAGCAAGTGTAAATTGCTACAATTTGTTAAACTTGACCTTTACTTATGGATGTTGTTGTTGTTGTTAAGTGCCATTGAGTCAGTTCCGACCCATAGCGAACCTGGATAGGGTTTCCAAGGAACAGCTGGTGAGCTTGAACCACCAATCTTGCAGTTCAAATGGCTTTGCAGTCTGGTGCATTAACCTACAGTGCCACACCAGGACGAAGGAGCTCAAAATACTGAGTGGAAAGGAGTCTTCACATCAAGGTTCAAGCCTACCCATTCAGTACACAGAGTGGATTGGACTGGCAGATGAGACACTTGCTATCTACAATGCGGGGGCTATCAAGGCACAAAATGACTGGCTTACAACTTTTCAAGAGGGAGTTTAGTTTCAGAGCAGGGGGTTGGGGGAGGTAGAATCCCCACTGAAAACTTTCCATTTTGTCTAAATGGGTCTGATGAAAGGAGATTGGGATAGGAGTCATCTGATTCAGTAGTGAATAATTATTGTCAAGATTAACTGCAATTGTCACAACTATAAAGGTAGAAGCTGTGTAACAAAAAAGAGGGAGTAGCTAATCTTACAGTCCAGCAACAGAGGACCCTAGGTCCATCAAGAGGGAAGAGCATGAGTGGAACATGGGATTCTAACCAGAGAAGCAGTGACACCAGAGATAGAAGCAGAGGTGAGGACATGGAAAGATAGAGCAGCTGAGGACTCTAGATTCATGGAAAAAGAAAGACTGTGTGCTGGCAGGCAGGAGGCTGTCTTGCAAAATGTGCCCTTTGGTGGTTTAAATAATTGTATGTTCCTGCATGTTTTTGTATACAACAAAACAAAACAAAAACAAAGTGGGAATAGAAGCAAATACTGCTAACCAATAACCCATGGAGGGGATTGTAATCATTGCTGTAAAACAAAATATTATTGGTTGAGTGTAAAACCAATGTTCTGCCATATAAATGATCACTCAATTCATACAAAACAAAACAAAACAAAAAAACTGGCAAGGGAGGGGAAGTGGGAAAGACCCCACCCACTAATATGCTGATAAATGCTTAACAACTAGCTCTTTTTTTTTTTGAGTGGGAGTCGGGGAAGAAGAGGGAATGCCTTGATTTGTAATGTTTGCTGATTTTTGTGATATGAATTCTCTCACCATGACTGAGTTCAACTTGTATGATGTCAACCAGCTTTAAAAATTCCTGAAAATGTAACATCAGACTCACACAAGTGAATTGAAACCTTCTCCAGCCTGTCACTGGTCCCATTCTCTCTGGAAGCTTAGACAGCTGAGTGGCCTTCATACATTTTACCACCATTCACATGGATCTGGGGAAACTGAGGCTTACATTAATTAGAGTGCCCAGGGTGACACAACTGGTACATGGTAGAGTCAGGACTGAAAACCAATTTTGTTTGACTCTAGAACCTGTATTCCTAACTAACCGCATTATTGAGGATAGAGGTAAAATCAGAAATGTCACCCTCTGATACAGCAGCCAATTAAATCCTGCTAAACACTAGAGACATAGCCAGCTGCAAAAGCAACCCACCCACAAGAGCAATTCTTCTCTGCATTGCTGATAAGATGGAGAAGACCTTTGACTCTCAGCACAGAAGCTAGGATGCTTTTGAGAATGCTGTCAGGAAGACACCAAGGTACAGAGCAACTAATGTAAAATAAGCTACAATCTAATAAGCTGTAAGAGGCCTATCACCAAGTATGGCAGAAGCTTACAATGACTGATAAGGAATACAGACCCTAACCAGGGCAGCCTTAGGCATTGTCAGGGAGCTTGCTGCATTTCATAGAAGGTGCAATTTCAAATGGCCAGAACTGATTATGTATACAGAAAGCTCCATACCCCGCAAAAGGTGAATTCATCATGCTTTCCTTGCTTGATTGACATCCCTTAAGAGCTCCCTGCTCCATTTGTTCTGTGAGTATAAGGCATTCAAAAGTCCTCTCCCTCCCTCCTTGTCTTTCTAGCATCCCCCTCCCTCCAGTGCATTTAATGAATTACTCATTTCCACACAGGATCAGGCAGCACTATATTGCATTATACCCAGCGTCACCATGATCAGGGGCTGTCTCCATAGCTGCTAGCTAAAGAAAACAACAAAAAAAATCTCTGTATGTTTGCTCATCTATTTCCTCTTCTTGAAATGTCCACCTCCTATGCCTTTAGGTACAATCTTCTCTCTTCCTTCAAGACACTCCTGGATGGTACCTCCTTCTTTGGTTCTGATTTTCTCCCCATTCCCTATACCCCTTGCTGGAAGAATCTCTCCCTCCCCTGCACTCCTTTGGTAAGTTTTCTGCGTCTGTTTTAAAGTACATTCTCATCTGTACCATATTTATTTACATGGGAGTTTCTCGAAGGTATGGCCATGTCTAATTTATCTCTGTATCCACCAGAGTGTCTTGAAGAGTACCTTGTATACCGCAAAGATTCAGAAGATATTTCCTTCTATCTCAGAAGATAAGTAAGAAACTTAATTTTATTTTGAATGTGAATCTATCCACCACAATTTAAGCCTGGGAAGTGACCTGAGGGTTATTCTGTTGGGCATCCATTTCCCATTGCAAGAATTACCCATCAGTGTTTGAAGAATTTGAAGACTATGGATGGATTCATCGCTGAACATGGACTCATCCTCAGTTGGCCAATAACATTTAATTTATTAATCTATAAAACTGAGACCCAGGCATACCCTGGTTTTTGGTAAGACTGCCACATAAAAACACACTTAAAGTACAACCTAAACCAGCATAATGGGTTCTGAACATCAGCGCTAGCCACAGAATGTCCATCTTTACCACCCACAGAAATTTTGCATTAAATGCAAGAGCCTCAATTAGATGGGAAAAGTCTGTGATAATGTATTCAGCGCTATACTTCAAAATGATTAAGTGCAGAGTCTAGCCATGCAGGGGATCCCAGACATCTAAATGTGGAATTGTGTAGAACTTCAAGTACCTTTTCTTGGTCTGCCTCGTAAAAATTGCCTCTGTCAGCTTTAATTTCCACTCTGCTGAGTAGCAGGAAAGGTGAGGGCTGAGCAGCCAAAGTTGCAAAGTGAAGTGGGTGTATCTGCCATCTAACAGAGGGAAATGCAACATTTCCAGCTGCAAAGAGGAGAATAAGCTCAGTGCTCTTTATCATGATGCCTGCAGCCTAAAGAGTAATGGGAGAACTCAAGAAGAGAGAGGCAAATTACCCGCCTTGTGCCCAGAAATCACGGCAGCCCCAGTACATCTCCATCTCCAAGCCTGGCAGGGCCTCCATCTCTGATTGCTCTGCTAGCTCCAGCCTCCAGGTCCACACAACCAGGGGCCCAGCACACTGTCAGATCTTGCAAACTGATGAGCCAATTATTGCAGAGTCAGGAGAGGGGAGGCTGACTGTGCCTCTTCCGGTGCTTGAGTTTGGAGCTGGGCCTCTAGGGCTAAAGGTGGTCTCAGGATAAGGAAAGAAGTTTCCTTTAGCCCACCGTGAAGGTCATCTATGGCTTTGGTGGATATGCCTTTTACTTGCTGATCGCTCCTATATTTAATTTCTATCCATGCATACCAAATTGGCACAAATTTAATGACTTAAAACAACACCCGTTTATTATCTTGCAGTTTCTGTAGGTGAGGAGTATGGGAACAGCTTAGTTGGGTCCTGTGCTCAGAGTCTCACAGCCTGAAGCCATAGTGTGAGTTGGGGTTGCTGTCTCATATGAGGTTTGGGGCTATCTTCTAAACTTCCTTGTTGTTGGCATAATTCATCTTCTTGCAATTATAGGGATGAGGGCCCTGTTTAATTGTTGGCTGCACTGGATTGCAAGGCCAGTTTGAACTGCAAGGTCAGCAGTTCAAACTCACCAGCCATTCCTTGGAAACCCTATACAGGGTCACTATGAGTTGACACCGACTCCAAGGCACTTAACAATGATAACAACATTCACTTGTAGTTTCTCCTAGCACCTAAAGTTGCCCTAAGGTCCTTGTCATAAGACCTTACACGGCAGCTTTCAAAGTCATAAGCTGTGCTGTACCTTGTTGTTTTAAGAGCCCGTATGATTAAGTCGGTCCCTCCTAAGATGATCTTTCTTTGAAGAACTCAAAGTTAACTGATAAAAGACTTTAATTACACTGACATTCTATCTTATTTATTGTGTTATCTAAACTCAAGTTGTTGTTGTTAAATTGAGTAGGGTCCAGCTCATAACAACCCTGTATAGGGTTTCCAAAGAGCAGCTGATGAGTTTGAACTGCTGACTGTACAGTTCATACCGATCTTATGGTCCAGTGCTTTATCCCACAACATCACAAGGGGATTATACAGGAAGCATTCTCCAGAAGACGTGCATTTTAGGAGCCATCTTAGATTTCTATCTACCTCAATTCCTGATCTGACTACCTGAGGGTGGGAATATTGGGAGATCTAATTTTAAATAATTTAATACCATCAGGAGCCATTCTCAACCAATAAGGGAAAAGAGTCCCATTTTCCTGATTCCTGGGTGAGGCAACATAGAGTTGTGTTTTATAAAGTCTCACAAAGGGCCCACAGAGGGATTGAATCTCTTAATTTTCTTCCCTTCCATGTAACAATTTCTCACTCTTTCACATGCTTCATGGGATCATCTTTGATTATGAATTGAATTCAAAATCGGTGTCAACTTGGCTGGGTCAGGATTCTCAGTATTATGCAGTAATACTGGTGTGTTTAATCCATTGACATTCAATGTAATTATAGATAGGTATGAATTAATTGCTGCCATTATGTTAATTTTTTGGTAGTGCTGTTTGTTCCTTTGTTCTGTATGCCTTATTGTGCTGAGTTTGTGGGGTTTCTTTGTGCTATTTCTTGTCAGTTTCTTCTTAGTTTTCATGTTTGCTTGTTCTGCTTGGAAGTTCATTTTCATGGTAAGTTGTGAAGTACTAACTTTCTTTGGGGTTACCTTATAGTCTATTAACTTTTCCCACCATTTAAGACAATCTATTGTATACTGTAATCTACCTGACCTCCTCACCACCTGGATCTCTGTTCCTACATTTATCCCTTCCTTGACATTGATATTATTTTGATCGTCAGTCGACCTTCCAGCTCCTTTGAATTCATTGTTGTGATTTTGTTCTGTTCTGGACTCTGCTATCTGTAGTCTGAGTTTCAGGTAGTGTTGCCACGCCTGTCAATCTCTGGTTGTTATCTGTTCTTGTTGGTTTTCAGTCCAAAGAACTCCCTTTAGGATGTTTTGAAGTGCTGGATTGGCTTTGAGAAAATCTCTTAGCGTCTGTTTATCTTGGAATGTTTTGATTGCATCATCATATTTGGTTGACAGTTTTGCTGGATAGATGATTCTTGGTTGGCAGTTTTTTTTCTTTTAGGATTTTGTATATGTCTCCCCATTGCCTTCTTGCCTGCATGGTCTGCTGAATTGTTGTTGTTGTGTGCCATGGAGTCGGTTCCTACTCATAGTGACCCTGTACAGGGTTTCTGAGGCTGTAAATCTTTATGGAAGCAGAACACCTCATCTTTCTCCCACCGAACAGCTGGTAATTTCGAACTGCTGACCTTGCAGCTCGCAACCCAATTCGTAACCACTACACTACCAGAGCTCCTTTTTTCTGATGAATAGTCAGAGCTTAATATGATTTTTTTGCCTTTGTAAGTAACATTTCTCTTTTCCCTGGCCACTTTTAGGATTCTCTCCTTGTCTTTAATTTTGGAGAGCTGATTATTATCTGCCTTGGTGATTTTCTTTTGGGGTCTATCCTTCCCAGGGTATGTTCGACTTCTTGAATGTTTATCTTCTCATCTTTCAAGATTTTAGGGAAATTTTCTTCCAGAAGCTCTTCCACTATCTCCTCTGTAGACTTCTCTGATTCTTCCTGTTCCGGAATGCCAGTAATTCTTAAGTTGTTCCTCTTCATGTTATCCAGCATAAACCTTAAACTCTCTTCAGATTTTTTTATCCTTTTTTCTGCTTGCTCTTCTATCTTAGCAGTATTGAAAGATTTGTCTTCCAGATCACTGGTTCTGGCTTCCATCTCTTAAATTCTGCTGCTTTCTCCTTTTAGTGTATTGTCCATTTCTGATATTTTATTATTAATCATCTGGACCTCTTTTTGCAGGTTTTCAAATACTTCCAATGCTGTATCAATCTGGTTTGATTGCTCTTGTAGTACTTTCCTGACTTCTTCCTTGTTTTCCTCCACCCCTTTTTGGAACATTTGAATTTGTTTCCATATCATTCTTCTGAATTCCTTATCAGGCAAATGCAAAATCTGCTCTTCCTCTTCTGGAAAGCCTTTGTCTGTCTCCAACTGATTTGTTTCAGTTATTCTTTTCTGTTTTGGGACATATTTTGATATCTTTTGTTGTGTTTTGTTGCTCATTTCTAGGAGTTATGTGGGTTTTTAATGCTTAAATGGTTGCTTGTTGTTTTGTTATTAAGCTGACAAGGTGTCTCCTGGTGGATATGATCAGGAGATAGGCTTTCCTTTTTGCATGTAATGCTTAGCAGCTGTTATTGGCACTTGTCTCAATGGTGGAATATTATGGGGTATGCTTGTAGCTTGGCTATATGGCCACAATTGCTGACTCTTCTTGGGAGAAAAACTCCCACCTCCAGGAAAAAAAATTGTGATCAAAAGGCCCCAAAGCAGAAGCAATATAAAAACAGAGACAAAAACCACCACTTTGAAAAAAAATAAAACTGTGGCCAACTGTCCAGTCACCTTACTACAATACACACAGGCAGTGTGTATGTCCCGTAGAAACCTCCAGTAGTGGGTGAGGGTGTCCACTTGCTCAGGCCCTTCCTGTAGTCACCACCGTAGAGGTGCGCAGATAGATATTGAGAAGTGAATAGTCTATATTTTTTGTCTCTGAAGGTCAGTTAGGTATCTGTGTGTGCACAGCATAATTTTTGAAATAGTTCCATCATATTATGTTGGGGTTTTACAGACTGTTTGTATGGTTTGTCTATCAGACCAAACTTGCTTTTTTTCTTGCTGGATAGGCAGGAGTAAAGGGTCCTGCACAAGTTAACTTTAGAGCTGGGACCTACAGGCAGAAGTCAAAAGCAGCAGTCAGAGAATTTGCCCTTGGACCGATGGGGCTCTTTCTCTCTGTGCCATGGGAAAGCTGTGGTCTCAATGCTGGACTTTTTTTGGGGTGCACACCCACCCATTTGAAGGCGTCCAGGCTGGACAAAGAAGGTGTGGCAGGGAAGAGGAGGAAAAAATGTGTAGAATTCCCCCCACTTCCTCCTTTTGCAAATGTCACTGGACCGATTTTAGTGCTGGTTCCCTGTGCCACTGGTTCCCTGTGCAGGTCTGGCTATAGCCCCGTCCTCTGACTGCCACCTGGGTTGGATGGCTGCAGAGGAAGTCCCATGTCTTGACTGATTTTAAATTGCAATATTTTCCTTTATATTGTGATTCCCTGAACCTTATGCTAGATCTAGAGCTCTGGTGCTGTTCTGTGAGAACAGCTTCTCTGGGTTTTCAGCCCCTCCGCCACAGAGCCTGTCCTACCTGACTCTGCTCTACTTCCACCAAAACTGAAAGTCCAGATCCAGTTTTTAAGGTGCAATTCTTAGGCTCCTTATGCTAGAATCTCCGTGGATGGTGCCTGGAATTCTCATCTTTTACCGGGAAACACATTTACCCATATAAAAGAGATTTAACAAGAGTAAGACTACCACCAAGAAAGAACTAGGATCATAGCATGTCCTTTGGGTCCAAGATTGATCCCCAGAGATATGGCGATTTTCAAGAAATGCCTACCAGTGCTGACTGTGAGGCAACACAGAGAGAAAGTCTTCCTCAAGAACTAGCACCTTGAATTTGAATTCTAGCCTCTTAAACTGTGAGCATTTTGGTCATCCTTAGAAGCCAGAATGGCCAAACTTCATCTTTCATACTTCAGACATATTATCAGAAGGGACCAGTCACTGGAGAAGGATATATTTGGTGACTTGAAGGGTCAGAGAAAGAGAGGAAGACCCCAATGAGATGTATTGGCACAGTGGGGGCAGCATTGGGCTCAGGTGTAATGATTGTGAGATTGGCCCAGGACTGGGCAGTGTTTTGATTTGTTGGGCATAAAGTTGCTATGAGTCAGTGCCTAGCAACAACAACAACTGAGTGTGAGAGAACAGATTTTTATTTTTTGAAGCCACCAACTTATTTATTTTGTAGCTGCACTGGATAACTAGGGCAGAATTTTGTACCAGAAGAGTGAGGTACAGCTCTAACAGATAACCTAAATTGTGAAAGAAATTTGGAATTGGGTAACTAGTATGATTTTCAGGTGCCTAGTAGTAAAAGTAAAAGTAGCTTGCCTTGAAGAATTGTTGCTAAAATTATGGACATCAGTGGCAATTCTGGTGAGGGCTCAGAAGGAAATGAGGAGAGTTGTAACATTTAAGGTAGCACACATGGCAAGAAACATCAGCAGAGAAACAGCAAGAGCAGAATGGTATGAGGTCATATGGGAACTGACCCACAGAGCAAGAGAGCTGAGTGCCTGTGGGCAGTAGATTTTCTGGAAGAGTAGAATTTCTCTAGGCACATGTCTTACAGTGTTAGGCTTGCTGACCCACACAACTAGAAAGCTAAGCACCTTCAAGCCAAGGTTTACTGGCAGAGTATGCCTCTGGGCATATTTCAGCAGCTCTGGTAGCACAGTGGTTATGAATCAGGCTATGAACTGCCAGGTCAGAAGTTCAAAACTACCAGCTGTTCCGCAGGAGAAAGATGAGACTTTTTGCTCCCATAAAGATTTACAGCCTTGGAAACCCTGTACAGGGTCTCTATGAGTTGGAACTGAGTCCACGGCACTTAACAACAACAACAACAACAACAACAACGAAGGGCTTATTAATACTTGCCTGAGCAGGGCAGAAGCTTGCCTGGCCCAGGAGGCACAAGAGGCCAAGAGACCAAGGAACCAGGAAGTAGAAGTTGAAGAGACAAAGAGAGTAGAAAGCAGAGCTACCTCAGTCTCAGTGGGTAGGACCATGACCTTTGAGGTTTCAGTGAGTGGAACCACAGCCTACTAAAGTTTCAAAGGGTGGGCCATTACCTCTGGGGCTTCAAAGAGTCAGTATTCACTAACTCCGTTCAGAAGTGTGGCACTGCCATTCATGTGTGCCAGGGTCATGGGACCATATTTGCTGCCTATGCCCAAGGGGCAGAAGAATTGAGGCTTATGGGGCTGAGGATGTGAGACTACCACTCAGAGATTAGGAGAATTGGCCCACCCCAAACCAAGGGAGCAGGGTTGCTGATTCAGTGAGCCTAGGAGGCAGAACTGAATCTCAGGGCTAAGGGGTCTCTGACTAAAATCTGAAAAGCATGAACAAAACTTGGAGTCTGGAGGACAGAGCCCTTGCCCAGGTAGTCTCAGAAAAAAATTCTCCTGCTGGGTTTTGTTCTTGTTTGGTGCCTATCATTTATCACATATGTAATAAAAACATCTACCTTGTTCCACCACTATACTTTGGAAACAGATAACCTGTATTCTAGATTTTAAAGATTTGCAAATGAACAGGAATTTTGCCCCAGGAGAGTTTGCACTTGGAGTTGATTTAAGATTTTGGGTATGATTGTTGCTGTTATAAAGTGCCGTTGAGTCATGATGGGTAAATATGTTTTATATGTGTCAAGAATATGAATTTTAGGAGACCAGTGGGTGGAATGTTATGGATTGAATTGTGTCCCCCAAAATATGTAAAGACCCAACTTTGCTGGGTCATGATTCTTAGTATTATGTTGTTATTCTCCATTTTGTGATTTCATGCAATTATCCTAAAATGTGTTGTAAATCCTCACCTTCATGAACTTAATGACACAGTATTAGAATTAATTAAGTTAGTGAAGCAGGATGCAGTCTGTAGGATTAAGCTATATCTTGAGTTACTCTCTTTTGAAATATAAAAAGAATTAAACAAGCAAGCAGAGATCTGAGGGACCTGCTACCACCAAGGAAAAAAACCATGACCAGAGGGTGTACTTTGGACCCAAGGTTCCTGTGCTGGGAACCTTCTAGACTCAAGGGAGTTTGAAGCCAAGACACACAGAGAATGCAGGGCCCACAGATTCTAAAAGGAGATAAGGACCTTCCTCCTAAATTGTGAGCCAACAGAAAAAGACAATCTTCCCCCGGAGCTGAATTTGGACTTTTATCTTCCTAAACTGTGAAATAATGAATTTCTGTTTGTTAAAGTTATCAACTTGTAGTATTTCTGTTGTACCAGCCCTAGATAACTAAGACATCTCCTAAATACACTTGTTAAATGCCATTGAGTTGACGTCAAATCATAGACACTCCATGTGACAGAGTGGGAACTACTTCATAAGTTTTCTATGCTGCTAATCTTTACAAGAGCAGATTGCCAGGTCATTCTCCCATAGAGCTGCTGGGTGGGTTTGAACTACCAACTTTTTGGTTAGCAGTTGAGTACTAATAGTTGTGCCATGAAGGCTCCTTCCTAAATACACCATTTTTGTTGCATGGCATTGAGTTGATTCTGACTCATAGTGATCCCATGTGACAGAGTAGAACTGTCTTATAAGGTTTGAGGTGCTGTAGGATAAGCACTGGACTGCTAACTGCAAGGCCGGCATTTCAAGCCCATCAGCCACTCCTCAGAAACCCTATACAGGATCACTATGAGTTGGAGCTGACTCAATGACTGTTAACAACAACAACAATCTTCATGTGGAACCTCTACACAGACCAAGAGGCAACTGTTCCAAGGGGATTGAGCAAGGTGATTATGGGCAGTTGAATTAATTGGTATGGCTCTTCTAGCATAACCTTTGTAACTTTAATCAAGTGACTGTTGTTATTGTTGTTAATTAGTGTCACTGAGTAGATTTGAACTCATAGCAACCCTGTATAGAGTTTCTGAGGAGTGACTGGTAAATTTGAATCACTGACAGACCTTGTAGTCCAGTGCTAATCCTACAGAGCCACACCAGGACTATGTGGAACCTTGCAAATAAGAGGTGTGAGACTAACATGAGGCTTTGTCTGTTTTTTTTCTATCCAACTAGATATGAAATAGGAGTCAAGGTGTGACTCTGTAGAATAAGCACTGAACTGCTAACCACAAAGTCTGCAGTTCAAACTCACTTGTCATTAAGTGTTGTTGAGTTGGTTCTAACTCATAGCAACCTTGTATAGGGTTTCCAAAGAGTGGTTGGTGAGCTTGGAATCACTATGAGTTGAAACTTACTCAATGGCACTTAACAACAACAACAACAATAAGCTATAAAATAATCCCTCTCAGAAGCAGAAATGGGGGAGCTCATGACCATCAAGAAAGAAGAGCAACGAGTAGAGCATGTCATTTGGACCCTGAGATCCCTGAGTAGAGAAAGGACACTGGCAGAAGCAGTGGCACCAAAAGCATGAGACAGGGTAATAGGCTTCCCAGACTACAAAGAGTAAATCTGAGTGTCTTCAGGCTATGAAGTGAGTAAAGCTGAGTGACCTTTGGGCAGGAGGCTGACTTGAAGAATGGGGTGCTCATTGGGTATTTACTGGCAGCACTGTAGGAGTTTTGTTACACTTGCCAACGCAGAGCAGAAGATGAGGGGCCACATGTCTGAGGGAGGCACAGGTGAGAAAAGGCACTCCCGACTCAAATAGCTATATTCTGATCCTAAATGGTAGCCTGTTAACTTCCCTGATTGTGAGTGACAATTATCTGTGAGTTCTCTGTAGCCATTGCAATGGATTGTCAAATCCAGCAAAGAAGTAGAAAGTGCTGTGGCAGGGATGGTTGGTATCAGAATTAGAAAGGAAGCAAGGAGGGTGGAGACATGTCTGATTTCACCTCGTAGGAAGCAGCCTTGGGCTGGTATGGAGTTTGATTCTCCTTCTACTTTGTGTAGGCAGAGGCGATCAGACACTGTCTCCATACCATTCTTGTAGGGATATTACTTGGTTTAAAATCAGAAAGGTGTGTGTTGGGATTCTGTCCTTTGACTAAACTTCTTCAATCTGTATGACTAGAAAATAATATGAGACACTGACTATATGAAGAAGAACATGGCATTAGGATTGGAGGAAGACTCATTAACAACTTGCAATATGCTGATGGCACAACCTTGCTTGCTGAAAGTGAAGAAGCCTTAAAGCACCTACTGGTGAAGACTAAAGACTACACCTTCAATGTGGATTATGTCTCAACATAAAGAAAACAAAAATCTTCATAAGTGGACCAATAAGCAACATTATGATAAACAGAAAAAAAGATTGAAATTGTCAAGGATTTCATTTCCCTTGGATCTACAATCAACACCCATAGAAGAAATTTCAGTCAGGAAATCAAACAACCTATTACATTAGACAAATCTGCTGTAAAATATCTCTTTCAGGTATTAAAACATCAGTCAGGATGTTACTTTCAAGACTAAGGTTCACCTGACTCAAGCCACGATATTCTCAGTCACCTTATGTATATGTATTCGTGCAAAAGCTGGACACTAAATAAGGAAGAACAAAGAAAAGTTGATGCATTTCAATTGTGGTATCAGCAAAGATTATTGAATAGCTTGGATTGTCAGAAGAATAAAGAAATCTGTGTTAAAAGAAGCACAGTAAGACTGTTCCTTAGAAGCAAGGATGTTAAGACTTTGTCTCATGGACTTCAGACATGGTATCAGGAGACACCAATCCATGGAGAAGGACATCATGTCTGGTAAAGCAGAAGGTGAATGAAAAAGAGAAAGACCCTCAACGAGATGAATTGACATAGTGGTTGCAACAATAGTTTCAAACATAGGAATGATTGTAAGGATGGCACAGGACCAGGCATTGTTTCATTCTGCTGTATAAGCAGTTTCTATAAGGCAGAACCAACTCAACATCACCTAACAACAACAATTATCTTTACGAGGTCTTTACTCCTGCAGAACTACTAGTAGGTTTAAACTACCAACATTTTAGTTAGCAGTGGAATGCTTAAACATTGTGCCACCAAGGCTCCATACTAAGTTGTTGTTGTTGAGTGCTGTCAAGTTGGTACTGACTCATAGCAACCCTGTATAGGGTGTCCAAGGAGCAGCTAGTGAGCTTGAACAACTGACTTTGCGGTTCAAAATGACTGGACTTCCATTCAGTCCCACACATTCACCCACAGCGTCACACCAGGACTCCACTAAGTATACTATTTACACTCAAATCATTCTCTCAGTATCTACTATAGCTTGAATACATATTAAAGCAGACTTGAGCTTTATTCTGTATGTCCACTTTGGTTTTTCCATAGCAGCCCTTCTAATACACACACACACACACACAAGGGTGAATCAAAAAGTATCCACACTCTGGTTACATTAAAATGACCATCCACGTCCAGGGCTGATGACATTGAACGTGCACATGAAATGATTCTGTTAAATAAATGAGTAACTGTGGATTATGTGGTAAATCTTTTGCAAATCGGCCATGGCTCTGCCTATGAAATAATCCACCACAACTTGGATTTCAAAAAGTTTGTACGGGATGGGCACTGAAACAACTCATGAAAGAGCATAAACAGAAGCATTTGGACATCTGCAAACAAAATTAATACCGATTCTCAAAGGAAGGTAAAACCTTCTTTAAAAAAAATCAATACTGGTGATGAGACATGAATTTATCACTATGAGCCTGAGAGTAAATGGCAGAATATGGAATGGAAACATCCTCAGTCACCGACCAAGAAAAAGTTCAAAGTCAACCATCAGCTGGAAAATTGATGCTTACAGTTTTATAGTATTCTCAAGGCCTAGTATTAGAAAACTAGAAGGAAATAAGGTTCAACAATCAACAGTGCTCCTAACAGTGAGATCTCATTGAAGAGCTGAAACCTAAACTTGGATTAAATGCAGCTGACTGCTATCCAAGGGCAGTGTGATCTTGCATGACAATATACAGCCACACATCTCTATCCATACTGTGAACACACTGCAAAAAATTTTTGAGTTGTTAAAGCATCCTCCCTATAGTACTCATCTTGCTCCATCGTATTTTCCCCTGATTGGTCCCCTGAAAGCAGCCCATTGAGGACAGAGTCACCTCTGATGAAGAAGTGAAGATAGTGGTACATTCATGGCTTGCAGCTCATTTTTAAACAAGATAAAATATTTTTAAATAAGGGAATACTAAAGCTTGTTGACAGAAGGACAAAGTGTATTGAAAAGCAAGGAGATTGTGTCAAAAATTATGTATTTGCTTTTCTAAAAGTGGATTAAAATAAATTCACAACCAGAGTGTGGATAATTTTTGACTGGATAATTTTTGCCTAACCCTCATATAGTGTGTGTATGTGATATAGATATTTATATATATATATACTGGAGTCCTGGTGTGGCACTGTGGGTTAAGAAAAAGTAAGAACCACAAGTAAGTAGTTTGAGTTCAGTAGTTGCTCCTCAGAAACCCTATACAGAGTCACTAGGAGTTGGAGCCAACTCGACGGTACTTCATGACAACATATGTGTATTATTGTCTTCTGTTATCATCCACCTAACCCTACTCTACCCCATCTCATCCCTGCCCTCCTGGGGGGAATAACTTATCTTGTCAACTAAACCTAGAAAATGGAGGTTACCTCTCCTTCCTCTCGTTCTTCCTCTGAATATTTTTCTTCATCCACTATTCCTGTTCTTCTGTCGCTGTGTGCAAAGGAAGTATGCCTTCTTCCATAGTCAAGCCTTAGTTAGACTCTGTTCCATCTCTTCTCCCTTATAGAACCTTGCTCAGCCACCATCATTTTTTTTTTTCTTTATTCATTCCCTTCCTCCCTACTAGCTTTTTTTTTTTTTTTCTTTCCACCAACATATATGAGGGGGACTTTAAAACATTTGTGGACAAATGGAATTACAGGACAATAGAATTTTCCCACAAACTATTTGAAGTGTTCTCCTATTTCTGCATCTCCTATTAAATAATTCTCTCTTTAGTTCAGTAGCCTTCCAATGCTTCCAACCTGACCCACTTTCTCAAAAACATAGTCTGTGCTCCAATGACCTTTAATGTCCCCAAACCCAGGCGACTTAGCGTCTGTCTCACTGCTCCATAGAAACTGCCTTTGAGTAGACAGCAATGAGCTCCTGATTACAGCCCATGTGGCCTTTCTGGTTTGATTCTCATTTGTCTTGGTGTTTCCATCAGCCATGAAATTTCCTGTTCCATATTAAAAGTCTTCTTTCTTGGTTTTCATGAAGGTCGCTTTTTTAGTTTCTGTCTTTTCCTGACAGTTCTTTTTGACTTTCCTGTGTTCTTCTTTCATCTCCATGCCCCAAATGTTGACATTCCTCAAGTGTCTGCTCTCTTTTCTTTATTGTTGCTGCTGTCATTACCTTCCTAATAACCTACTTGGTTCCCTTTTCCTGCTTCCTCACGCTTCCCGGGACAGAGGCTGCTTCAAACTGTAGTCATGATTTCAGAACCAACTCTGTTTTGAGTCAGTAACAATGCCTCTAGTGGTAAGCAACAGTTTGAGAAATATATCAAGGCAACCTTGCTGTTAGCAAGCTTTTATCTCTTTCATACTTCTAGATGAGACTTGACTTTGTTCCTGTGGCCAGGGCTCTACACTGTCCCTTCAGGTACCTCTATTAGGTACCATTAGACTTTGTAGGTAGACACAGGAGTGGGGAAAATGAAGCCTATAATCCCTACTGGCAGCACATAGTAGTGGTTAGAGGGCCACCCATGTGACCTTCTTCACCTTTTCATTTGTCAAATGGGACCAGTGCTGTCTCTTCGCCCTTTCATACCCATCCTCATTCTACACTGCCACCAGAATACTTCTAGAACAACCTCCCCTGACTCTTCACTAACTCCATCATAAAGACCAGACGCTTTTTCAGAGGTTCTTGGATCACAACCATCTGTCTTCATCAGATCTGTCCAGTTTCACTCTCCACCACTCCCCACAGGGTCCATGCATCCACCCCAACTCTTAATTGTTCTGTGAACCCATATCATGAACTTCTGTACCTCTGAATTTTGAACATGCTTTTATTTCTACAGAGAATACCCTGCTCTGAGTCAGACTCCTGTCAAATCCCTGCTATCAGGCTCCTTATGGGCAGTCTTCCTTTATACACCCTCAGTTCCACTGTGGTCCTACCTGACAAGGACTCCTGCCACTTGAGTATGTAACTGACCTTCAGATCTCATTGTAAACTTTGGGTAAATGGGGACTCTAACTTACTAATCTTTGAATTTACCAGCACAAAGCCACAGTAATATTAGACATTATTCAGAGTTCATTCAGAGTTTGAATATTAGAGTTCATTCAGAGTTTGTTCACATACAGCATTTTATTTGATCTTGACAATAAAGAGAGGGAGCCTAACCAAATGAGAGCAGGGATTTAAACCCAGGAATAAGAAGACTGGCCATGCTCCACCAGGGAGAACTCCGAAGATGACATTATTCCTATTTGACAGAAGGAAAAGTGATGAAGGTCACATGGATGGCTCTCTGACCACCACAAGGTACTGCTGGTCAGGGCTGTAGGCTTCACTTTCCACATTCCTGTGTCTACCTACAAAGTCCAAAGTTACCTAGTAGAGGGCCTGTATAGCCGTAGACACCACCATCCCTCCAGCTTCCTCCTTATAGGACACAGTGCTACATAGCAGAACTACTCTATTTTGCCTATGTCTTCTCAGCACTAGACTTAACTGAGAGATGGGCAATTCAAATCCACCAGTCACTCCACAGGACAGAGATGAGACTTTCTGCTCCTGTAAAGACTTACAACCTTGGAAACACTGTACAGTGTTACTAAGAGTTGTAATTGACTCAATGAGTCGATTCCAACTCATAGTGACCCTGTGAGCAGTTGGTGAGCTTGAACCACCGACCTTGCAGTTCAAATGACTTTGCAGTGTGATGCATTAGCCCACAGCGCCACATGGTGTTCAAACTCCTGGCCATCTTGATTTAGACAGGTGGAGGTGTTTGTGCGTCTCTCTGACTCTCTTGTTCCAGAAAATGGACTCCCCTCCTCCAGCCATCCTCATACAAGCCAATCCTTCAAGGCCCTCTTCCTGCTGCCTCAGTCCTCAGTCTGCACCCCTGTGGACCTTGCTACCACTGATTGTCTGCACTTCTCTCTCTTTGTTCTTGATTAAGTCTCCTCTTGTTCCCTAATTACTCACCTGTGTGGTCTTGTCACTCCAGTAACATTGCCAGCCTTTCAAAGCAGCAAATGGGTTTCACACTTTTTACTCCCCACAGCCCCTGACTCAGAGCTTCACCCCTGACATACTAGCTGAAATGAATCGACATGCATAGCTATGCTTTAGTTCCATATTCTCACTTTATCAAATTAAAAAACAAAAATGATATGAGAAGCAAACCTTCAGCCTGTTATTTTTTTCCCAACTTACCTCTGATTTCCTCCTTCCCCACTCACCTGAAGGGCTGAGGGGTGAATGGAGAGTTGGGGCTGTCTGGCATATCTCACAAAGGGCCTAATCTATTCTACCATTTCCCCAGCTCCTCCATTGTCTCTTTGCTATCCCCTGTCCCTTCTGAGTTAAGTAAACATCGGCTGCTAACCACAATTTTGTTAGTTCAAACCTACCAGCTGTTCCTCAGGAGAAACAGGAGGCTGTCTGCTCCTGTACAGACATGCAGTCTTAGAACACACATACCTCCATCAAAGGCTTAGCTTCTCTCTTCTCTGTTCTTCTTTTTCCAAACACAATGGCAACTTCTTCCAGGACAGAAACAGTGGTGACAGGTGGTTCTGAGAAGGGCCAAGTGTCTCCTCTCTGAAAGTGGCATTCTCTGACTCACCAGAGGTATAGCATTGCCTGCCTTCCTAATTCCACCCAGCACCAACCATGCATCAGGTCAGGTTTTGGCCACCAAATGCCTACAGTGATATTTGACAAAATATGTTCTCTGAAGTTATAATCTACATTGAAAAAATACATTCTGTAGTAAAGTAAGTTTTTTAATTCCCCTTTAAAAACCCCTCACACTATTATCATGTGTACTAAAAGCACAAAAAGTCACGCAGCAAATAAACCTGTTTAATGGTGTGGCACTGTGGGCTAATGTGTCAGACTACAAAGCCGTTTGAACTGCAAGTTCCATGGTTCAAGCTCACCAGCTGCTCCTTGGAAATCCTATACAGGGTCGCTATGGGTCAAAATCGACTCGGCGGCACTTAACAACAACAACAATCTTTACTTAACTCAGCTTTACCTACTTTGTGGTTATACGCCTCCATTAGCTAGCTCCCTGTCTCAACCCTTCTTGCCTCCCTCCATACAAATAACAACTTTAAATATCCTGGGGGAAACATTTGGGACTCAGGGCCGAAAGCAACTGATTGGGGAAAGGGGAAATAAATTAGACGAGGTGCAGTGCCAGCAGCACCTGCAAGAGCAGCAGGTGACAGGGGCCAGCCTGCCTCGGATGGATCTGTTTGTGAAATGGAAAAGAGCAGGTCTCCCAGGCCCTGTCTCCGTGGAGTATAGAATGGTCACAGGCTGGAGCGATGATCCTTCATTAGTAGCAACAACAGCAGGACTGCTGGAAGCATCTACCTTCCCTCCATTTCTTCTTTCTTCTCTGTACTTGACTCCCACCCTTTCCTCCACACACTCCATCCCCACCCCTCCTGAGTTCTGAATGGAATGAATATAAACCCTGAAACTTTAAAGCTCTGCCCACAGCTTTGGGTCAACAAAGTACACACAAAAAAGGGGGGGGGGGGTGCGTTTCCGAGGCAGCACTTAAGGTGCTAATGCAGTGAAGGCACAGAGATGGCTTGGGGCTTTGGTATACTGTTCAGAAAGGCTGTCGGAACCCATATCAATAGACTGATATTCTTCTGATGGAACCCATATCAATAGACTGATATTCTTCTGATGAAATTTCCTCCTGTGGCCCCAGGGAAGAGCCTGGTAGGTGATATACAAGGGAAACAGCTTGAGTTCTTAGCGGCTGCAGTTACCTGCTCCTTAAGTATGCAGAGCATGTTGGCTGCTGCTCTTGGGAGCGAGCCCGACTGAGGAAAAGTCAATGTTCCACAGAGAAAGTAGGAGGCCTTAATAAAGCACGCTGTCTTTGTGATGCTCCTAGAGCCCTTCTCCTGTGCCCTCCTATCTCACAGTCACTTTCCTGGTGGGCAGTGGGTAGCCAGCAGTGTGGCTTGCTGTTGGAGGGACCTGGAGTTGATTTCAGTCTGGGAAACCCCCTGGCTCCTCACCTGTAGCCTTGGTCAAATACTCTGCTTTGACCTGTGAGACTGCAGTACTGGCAAACCAGAGATCACACTACTAGGGGAGAAAAGGTCCTAAGGAACCCAACTGAACTACAGTCACAAGGAGAGATTCCCTGCTCTTTTCTAGATCTCAGGATCAATACAGAAGCCCTAAGCAATGCGCACAGTGAGCAGGTTCAAAGGAGTTTCAGCAAAGCAACTATGGGGAGGCTGGGACTCTTTTGAATGCAGTGTTTTTCTGAGGAAGGTGCTCTGGAATTTGTGCCAGCTGCAGGCACATTGGCAGCTTGATTACAAGAGATGTAAGAGGCAGGGTGCCCAGCACAAATGGTGCACAGCACAAATAAAATCTTTGCCTCTCTCTGCCTCTTGTATCTTCTGTAGTTCTGTACTGCAACCCCTGGTGGCTGCTTGTTTCCCAAAGGAAAGGGGGCTCTTGTTGTTCTGATGATGGTAAGATGACACTATGGAGAATTGGATACCAAATAAACAAACACTATTGTGGAAACTACTGTGGCTTTAGAATCCAACCAACTGCACTTCAGATCTTGACTCTACCACGCTCTGTTCTAACTTTTCAGAATCTTAATATCTTTATCTGTAAATTTGGATCATGACAAACAAACAAGCCTGCTTCCTAATCATGACAGCTCCATGTGCTACAGAGTAAAATTGCTCCATAGGGCTTGTTTTGGAACTATAAAATTTATGGAGACAGTTCACCAGGTCTTTCTTCCAAGTCACTGCAGGGTGGGTTTGAACTATCAGCAATGGATTGCTGATATCGGCACAGAATTATTTAGCAAATAATCTGAATGCAAGTAAATATGTACTAAGGAGTATTCTAGTTGCTGAAAGTAAAACAGTAAACAAAACAGAAAATCTTTTCTCTTAAATAAAGTTTACATGCTAATGCAAGTGGGCAAAAACAGGACAAAAAAACCACATAATACATCAGGTGGTAATAATTGTATGAAGAAAAATAAAGCAGGGGAAAGGAAGAGAAGATGATGGGACAAGTTTTTCTGTAAAGGGGTCAAGGAAGGCATTGCTTATAAATTGATACTTAAATGGAAACGGGAATAAGTGAGGCGCCATGCAGATATCCAGATATAGGAAAGCGTAAATTCAAAGGTGATAGACGACCTGGCAAATTCAAGGAACATCAAAATGCACAGTGGGCCTGAAGTGGTGTGGATGAAGGCCAGAGAAGAGAGCAAAGAGGCAGAGTATGCATGTATGTGCACACCCATATGAACATGCAGGTGTATGTCTGTGCCTCTGTATGTGTGTAGGGGCTGATCCCATCATGCAGGTTTTACATGGTTACTGTAAGTGACATGGAAAGTTCTCATGGGCCTTGTTTAGAACAGTAACATCACCCACCATACGTTTTAGGAGGATCTCTCCGGCTGCTCAGTGGAAAAGAGATTGTAAGACTGTAAAGGGGTAAGCAGGAAGGCCTGTTTGGGTGTGTAATCCAGGTGAGAGAGAGGTGATGATGATAGGTTGAATTATGGTTGTGGTGTTTATGGTAAGAAATACTCAGAATCTGGATATATTTTGCAGGCAGAGCCTATGAGATTTGTTGATGTGGCATATGTGAATAGAGATATTGAAAATGACTTCAAGATTTTATCCTGATCAGCTAGTAAAATAGAGTTGTCATGCATTGAAATAAAGAATACTGTGGGAGAACATTTCATCTGGAGGGGAAGAGCCAAGGAATAAAGTGTTGGTCTTTAGACATGTTCAAACTGCAGATGTCTATTAGACATCCAAGTAGAGGTGTCACCAAGCCAGTTAGATATGTGAGTCTAGGTAACAGGGCCAAGGCTGGGGTTGGGATATAATACTGGGAGTCATCAGTGTGGAGAAGGGTTTTTAAATCTTGGGACTGCATGAGACCACTAGGGATGTGAGTAAGCATAGAAAAGAGAAATCTGAAGTCTGAATTCTGGGATACATCAATGTTTGTTGTTGTTGTTAAGTACCATGGAGTCAGTTCCGACTCATAGTGACGCTGTACATGGTTTCCGAGGCTGTAAATCTTTATAGGAGCAGAAAGCCTCATCTTTCTCCCGCAGAATGTCTGGTAGTTTCAAACTGCTGGCCTTGAGGTAAGCAGCCCGATTCGTAACCCCTATGCTATCAGAGCTCCAATGTTTAGTAGTCAGGAAAATGAGAAAGAACCAGCAAAGGAAACTAAGAAGGAGTGTTTAACACAGGGCATAATACATTGTAGGAGCTTTATTAAAAACAGAGCCCCCATCACCACCATCATCATAGACATCATCATTGTTTGCATAGTCAGAGTACCAGAAAAAGAAGGTTCAAGAAAACCTCAGTAAGAGTCCAGGAGGGCCCGGAGAGTGAAGCGTCCAGCTGATAAGAAGAGAGGGCATATGCACAAGAACACCCACACTTGCAGATAATACCCACTTGACCTGGCTTCAGTGACTGGATGATCAGAGCTCAACCAGAAGAAGAAAGAAGAGGAAAAAAAAGAGTAATCTGATACAATTTGATGAACTTGACCTATAC
>NW_006408553.1:8753729-8755242 GCF_000296735.1 Chrysochloris asiatica
CTCAGAAACCCTGTACAGGGTCGCTATGAGTCGGAATCAACTCCACGGCACATGACAACAACAGCACCATTAAGGCACAAAGTGGCTGATTTACAAGCTTTCATGAGTGTGCTTAGTTTCAGAATGAGGAGGGTAATGTAGAATCCCCACTGAATAATTTCCTCTTTTCCAGGTGGATCTGGTGAAAGGGGATGAGGGTGATGATGACAGGATTTTATGATTCAATTGTGAGTAATTGTTAGCAGGATTAATTGCGATGATCACAACTGTAGTTGTAGAAGATGTGTAACTAAAAAGAGAGAGCAGTTAATCTTTCATTTCAGGAACTGACCTTCCGAGGACCATCAAAAAGGAAGAGCATGAGTGGAGTGTGAGATCCTACCTAGAAGAGTGGCAACAGCAGAGATAGTGGCAGATGGCATGGAGAGATAGAGCACTGAGAACTGTAGGCTTATGGACTGAGAAAGGCTGAGTGCCTGCAGGCAGAAGGCTAGCTTCCAAAATGTGCCCTTTAAACATTTAAATGAATATGTATTTTTTGTTTGTATGTGTACATTAAAAAAAAAAAAGTTCTCCTCACTTTAATTAAACAATGCAGAAAACTAAACTAAATTTACAGAGAGAGAAAAAAATTATAGCCTAAAAAATTCTATGGTGCTGTTCTACTTGATCATATGATGTTACTATAAGTCAGAATTCAACAACAACATAATTTGTATTAATACATAAAAAGAAGCAGTTAATTGTCAAGATAAACAATAAACACTGTAAAATAGTCACGCTCCAAATGTAGGCCATAAAATATTTCTGAAATAACACTGAATTTACAGATGAACTCAAAACATGAAGGGTGTTTGTTGCGTTTTTTAAAAATTTACTTTTATTTTTTTCTTTTCTGAATGTGATTTGACACTTAAAGACTGACTTTTCCTATTAAGGGAGATCATCCTAAAAGTAGGTTTAGGGTCTAAACATATTAAATTAAAACATTGGTTACTTAATGTTTTGTAAACAATAGATGTTTCCTAATTTACTAAGTTTTATCATCTGCTGTATTGTCTGGAGTTCTGGTGTGATGCTGTTGGATAAGCCCTGGACTGCAAGGTCTATTTGAACCACAAAGTCAGCTGCTCAAACCAGAACAACTGTTTAAACCAGCAAACCTCAGAAACCCTACACAGGTTTGCTATGAGTAGGACCATACTCGATGGCACTTAACAACAACAACTCTATTGTTTGCATATAATATTGTTGTTAAGTGCAGTCTAGTCGATTCTGACCCATAGCGACCCTGTATAGGGTTTCTGAAGAGCAGCTGGTGAGCTTGAACCTCTGACCTTGCAGCTCAAATGGCTTTGCAGTTGGGTGTATTACCCCACAGCGCCATACCATGTAAATAACATACAACATATAATAAGCATGTTGTTGTTGTTGTTGTTAAGTGCCATCGAGTCGGTTCCGACCCATAGCGACCCTGTACAGGGTTTCCGAGGGTGTAAATCTTTACGGGAGT
>NW_006408553.1:8759492-8761205 GCF_000296735.1 Chrysochloris asiatica
AAAAAAAAAAAAAAAGTCCAGGAGGGCCCACAGCACCTAAGTTCTTTCCCCCCATTTCTCCTTTTCTCCTTCCTATCTGGTTCCCCATCACCCATGGTTTCACTCTTTCATTAGTTCAGATAAAAAAAACAAAAATAAAATAAGAACAACAACAATTTTTGGATATATCAAAACGGCCCACTCCACAATGCAGTTCAAATTATTTAAGTACAGCCAAAGGCTTTGGGTGGTACACATGGTTAACTCTTGATTGCTAACTAAAAGTGTGAAGGTTTGCGTATACCCAGAGGTGTCTCCGAAAAAAGGTCTGGTGACAAACTTCCAAAATAATCAGTTATTGCATAGTCTGAATGGGTAAAGGAGGTGGGAGGGACGTTTATGTACTTGACTGTCTTGTGGATATTGGTTTTCCCTTACTACTATTGTAAAATAGACATTTAAGTGTGATAGAAATAAATACTGGGGACTATGGTTACAGAAAGCTTGTAAGCCTGCCTTTAGCCTAATAACTGGTTGGATTAGCTAAAAGGGGAATTAGAAGTAGGCTTCTTGTTAAGCCTTTGTGGAGTATGAGGCCTTAGGTGGAATCCTTATCCCCACGCAGAACCTTCTGAAGTGGGACATTCCCACTTGAAAAGAGATGCACACCAACCCAGAACAGCTGGGAGAACAGAAGATTCTTATTGAAAGAACGAGACAAGCTGAAAAAAGAAGAATGTTTAGCTGTTAGAGTATCAAACAAGCCATTTGCTTTGGAGGCATCAAGGCAAGAAAAGTCAGCCCATCAGGCAAAACCTCTATCTAAGACTTAAACTCAAAGGGAACCCCCAAGCAGTCTAGTATGCTCGCTGGTGACTGTCCTGGTCTACTTGTGAGTGGGAGTCAGGGAAATGCAGCAATGAAAACATGGGCTGAGTTTGGCCATGAACCATTGACATCTGTTGACCTTGAGATGATAGAAGAGAAAAGGGTGACTGGTCTGAGTTTAGAGAGATATGTGAATTCCCTAGCCCATGGTCACTAGTCATTGAGGGCTAGAGCTGAGAGAGTGAAGTGCAGAGAGGCATGCATGAACTTCCAAACTTGCAACTAGTACCCATTTGACCTAGCATGGATAGTTAGCTGACCAGAACTTGACCAGATGAAGGTAAAGATGCTTAAAACTGTGAGCAAATATAAATTACTATAATTTGATGAACTGGACCTTTGACTATAGATGCAGTTGATCAAAATTTCAACCAAAATAGAAAGATTCTTCATATCAAGGATCAAGCTTGTTTTCTCAGTGCAATGGGTTGACAGAGACAGGAAATTTAGACATTGGCTATCAAAAATGGGGGGCTATTAAAGACCAGTCACTTATCATATTTGGTAAGGTGGAAGGTCAGAGAAAAAGAGGAAGACCCCCAACGAGAGGGATTGGCCAAGTGGCGGCATCGATAGACTCAAGCATGGCAACAGTAGTGAGGTTGGCCCAGGATTGGGCAGTGTTTTGTTCTGCTGTGCATAAGGTCGCTATGGGACGGTACTGACTTGATGGCACCTAACAACAACAACAATTAAGGCACAAAAGGAGCTCCGATAGCATAATGGCTACAAATTGGGCTGCTAATCTCATGGTCAGCAGTTCGAAACTATCAGCTGTTCCATGGGAGAAAGATGAGGCTTTCTGCTCCCGTAAAGATTTACAGCCTCAGAAACCCTGTACAGGGT
>NW_006408553.1:8762590-8788181 GCF_000296735.1 Chrysochloris asiatica
TGTTGTTGTTAAGTGCCATCGAGTCGGTTCCGACCCATAGCGACCCTGTACAGGGTTTCCGAGGGTGTAAATCTTTACGGGAGTAGAAAGCCTGATCTTTCTCCCACGGAGCAGCTGGTAGGTTCGAACCACTGACCTTAAGGTTAGCAGCCCGATTCGTAACCACTACGCTACCAGAGCTCCTTATAATAAGCATAGGAAACTAATGTTCTAGGGGATTGAGCAGTTTGGAAAAAAATATAAAACCCATGTTATTTTTGTAAAATTATGGTATGTTCATTAAGAAATATGTAATTTTAAAAATTCAACATTTTCATTATTAATTAAAATTATAGTTGGAACTTTAAAAAAAAATCAGTCATTGAAAATCCCATGGATCAGAGTTCTGCTTGGACAAACTTGGGATCACCATGAGTTGGAACGGACATGAAAGGAACTGGTTCTAGTTCAGATGCATAATCATTAAGTCGCTTGTAAAGGGTCTGGAACGTAGACTTGGTTTACACCTTTTCCCACTCCATCATGTAACCTCGGGAAAGTCATCCCATGTTTTCCAGTCTTGAGAAGTGTGGAAAGTTTCATTCAGGTGAAAACACTGACCAACTTGCCATTTTTTCTACGTTGATGGTGTCACTGCTATTTGTTTTTCTGGTTCCCCAAGCATATGGACATGTCCTCAATGATCAGTGTAGGATAATGGTTATACTGTTCTTCAGAGAAACTAGAGGGGTAACATATAGAGGTGACCACTAGAGTTCTGTTGTGGCACTGTGGGTTAATGAACAGACTGCAAAGCCATTTGAACTGCAAGGTCGGCAGTTCAAGCTCACCAGCTGCTCCTTGGAAACCCTATACAGGGTCACTATGGGTTGGAATTGACTCAATGGTACTTTATAACAACCTAAGGTTCTGAGTCCCATCTAACTCTGTAGGCACCTATGGATCTCATCGGACCACCAGACTTCTCGAACCATATTCATTTATTTCTTTACGTACGTACCTCCACTGAATTGCATTTTAAAACTCATGCCCTTGGCTTTAATTAAACATCCCTGAGAGAAACCGTCATGCAAAGTCCATTGCTACGTTTGCACAACTGTTGTTATAGATACTATACTTACACCATTCTGGAAACACTTTCTCCGAGTGTGTTTTGTGAAGAATGAGTCTTCAGGATACTAATAAAATATTTATTATGGACAAGGTTAATAAGTTTGGAAGAAAAATAAGTATCTTTAATGAAGGTCATCTAAGAGGTTTTACTAACAAAAATATTGTGCATCCCTAGAGAGGAGATAAATGATGCCAGGTTTCTCATTCCATCCGACCATAGACTTCTATTTTGGTGGTACATCTCTTGGAATTAGTGTTCCATGCACTCAGCAGAAGAGGTTCTGGGTGCTTTATGCTTAGTATAACACCATGAGCTAAGCCATTAGAAGATACAGAAGGGGGTATTATTTAAGCAATGAACAGATGATGCTGAATGACAGTTAGAGGGACCATCAGTACACAGTTGTCCTTACCACTTAAGTTCTAAAGAGGCTGCTCAGAATTCTGCCTATATCAAATATTAACTTTTCGTACTTGTGGTGTTTGGGGATCCAGTTTCCAATATATTGTTCTGTGAGTCATCAAAATAATACGTCATGAAGTAAAAATATGTCTTAAAAAATTACAAGTAAGAAAAGGGCATAGGGATAAGTCTGCTATATCAATGTTTCATAGTAGTGTTGGGCTGGTAGTGGGGTACCACCGAGTCGGTTCCAACACATAGTGACTCTGTATAGGATTTCTGAGGCTGTAAATCTTTACAGGAGTAGAAACTCTCATCTTTCTCCCATGGAGCAATTGGTAGACCTGAACTATTAACCTTGCAGTTAGCAGCCCAGCTCATGATCCACTACGCTACCAGGGATCCTTAGTGCTGGGGAGAGATGCCAAATTTGATGAGAACTTCCTACTTAGATATAGCACTTAGAGTCCTTCTCCCTCCACCTTTACAGTTGGAATCTATGCTTTTTGCTTTCAAACACATACACCCCTCCAGTCCCTGAATTTTAGCCTCCAAAGCTCCTAGAAAGTCCTTGGGAAAGATTGACTTACCCCTTCGCTGGGCAAATCGACCAGTATAGGTGTGCATGCAGATTACAAGCTCTCCTAGTGACTTGAGGTTAATTATTTAGAAACTAATGATTTCATTTTAAAGTGAGAATTAAAATGTATTTTGCTACAGTTTCCAAAGTGGGGGAGAAAGGAGGGAGAAAATATGGCAGATCAATGGGTAAATATGATTGCCTGCTCGTCTCCGTCCAGTCCTATTCCTAAGGCTCCATCTCTAGCTGGGAGGAGCACAAGGTAATCAATATCACAAGCACCTTTATGAGAACCAAACTGGACAGGCCAAGTCAGCCTGAGGAGTTTTTAGGTGGGCAGATATCCATGTGATGGGATTTAAAATGATGCTTAGTTCTCTAACTTGATTATTCACTGGACTGCCTGTAACTTCACCATCAAATATCAATTCCTTTGGCACATAGAAATCTTTCTGTATTCAAGAGATCTTGAAAATGAGAAATACCTGGGGCTGGCCATACCCTGTTGAGGGTAAGGGGAATGGGAAAATCATGCTCAAATATGTACCCTGGGACTCCTAATGTTTGTATCTGTGAGGCTAAGACATCACGGTTGGCTGCTAGAATATGACTTCAAGGACTACGTAACCTACCAGGAATCCTTAAGGGTTAGTTACTATTGTGTTTGTCCCTGAATCATGACAACCCCCAATTCGCAGTGATCCCAAACCTGTCAGAAACAAAATACTGCCTGGTCCTGTACCCTCCCTATGTTCAGCTGCAGATTGGGATCATTGTCTTTTCATTAGTTGATTTTCAGAAGTAGATTTCTTTCTAGTCGTCTGAGTCTGGAAGCACTATTGAAATCTACCCTGCATCATGCAACACATAAGCCTCCACAGGTGGTGGCTGTGAGTGAGATGCATTGGCTGGGAATCAAACCATGGGATCTCCCTCATGGAAGGCGAGACCTCAACCACTGAACCATGAATGATGAGGTCAAACCAACCCCTCTTACCATCTGATAGGTTTGAGAGATGAACCACTCTGAGTTTAGCTGCTATGCGGATGGCTTAGTGGTGGGAATTGACAAGGGGAGAGGGATACACTTTGACCCTGTACTGAGCCTTCTTTGGATCCTGCCTCAGGAGGTTTAGTGTGTCTTCAGAAGGGAGTTGAGAAGCGGCTCCTTGGACACAGGAATGGAAGACAACTGAGAGAGATATGGCGTGAGTCTCTCTGATAGGACCAGCACTAGCGAGCATAACACTGAGGGTGGCAGGGAGAACTTCTGGGAGCTACTTAGTGAGGTCCTCTACTCCCTAAGTGGAGGTGGGAGCAGCAAAAAAATTGGTGTCTTTTGTGTTGGCCATTAGACATATTGAAGTTCCAGATATCTATTAGACATCCAAGTAGAGGTGTCACCTAGGCTATTAGGTATGTGAGTCTGGGGTACAGGACAAAGGCTAGGGCTGGGACATAACACGGGAAGTCATCAGTGTGCAGATGGTTTTAAAATCTTCAGCCTGCATGGGATCATCAGGGATGTGAATGAGCACAGAGAAGTCTGAAGTCTGAACCCTGGTGTACCTCAATGTTTAGAAGTCAGAAAAATGAGAAAGAACCAGCAAAGGAAAAATAAGAAGGAGTGTTTAAGACAAGGCTCAGACTTCAGTGACTGTGCTTTCTGAGAGCCTGCAACCATGTTAACAAACACATTATAGGAGGAAACTCGGCAAAAGCACTCAGCTTGAGAACCTGGAGCTAGAAACAAGTGGGTTTGTGGTTGCCCCACAGTCATCATGAATGTATGGGCAGGAGCTCTGGTTCCAGCTTTCCTGGAATCCAATAGTCCAGGGTGGGAATACCAACTAATCAATGCTGCCCTGCTGTGGTTGGCTGTTAGGTAAGGACTGCCTTTCATCAGTTGCCATGGAGTTGATTCCAACTCATGGCAACCTCATGTGTGCCAGAGTAGGGAGTCCTCTAAAGGGTTGTCAAGGGCTGATTTTACAGAATACATCACCAGGCCTTTCTTTAACTGTTCATACCACTCGGGGACTCCACCACTATCACCACCAGGGACTATGAACTTTAGCAGAGCAGGAAGGCAAACCTCTTTCAATATGTCCTTGAAGATTCATTCTGGGTATAATAAACAAGTTTGAATAGGAATATGGATGAAGACAAGGGAAGGCAAACATTTCAAACCTGGTGAAACTGAATATTTATAGGGTTTGCTTTGCAGTAATGTGGACAATGTTAGTGGACAATGTGGACTCAAGTAATAGCCTCCTGGAGACCAACTGGCCCCATAGGCCTTGTAGGCTGATTGGGCCAGTATTAGAGCAGTTATCAAAGGGCATAGGGGAGTGTGGGTGGGGCCCATGAATCATCAGGAGTTGCCTGGAGCTCATCACCATGGCAGGGAGTAGCAGATAGTTAGCTAGAGGCTGACTTGGGAGAGACTGTACTCATCCCACCTTCTCATACCCTACTCTTCTGAGTCATTCTCGGCTTTGTAGAGACCACAGAACTTCACTCCCAGCGGGTGCTCAATAAACTGCTCACAAAGAAGATAGGTCACTGAACACTTAACAGGGGGCCCTGATTAGGGAAGGAGCCGTAGACTTTACTGTTTTACAGTTTCATTCAGGGCTGTCCGGCCAGCTGGAATTGGCTTTACATTATCCAAGGGTGAACTTGAGTGACCCTATACAACTGGGGAATCCTGAAATATTTAGAAGCCCTAATGTTGATGTGAGAAGAGAACAGAACTTCCTTTGGATGGGAAATTCAATTATTCAGTAAGCTGAGAGCTTCCTGGGCATCTGGGAAGGCAGGAGCACTCAGGAGGCCACAGACCTACCTGTCAGGTAGACTGGAGTTCACCTGCTGTGCTTGAGGGCCCTGCCTAAGAGACCAGCAAACTTGGACCTGTTGTTTGCCTTGTTCTTCCAGAAACATGTACTCTCTCCCCAAATGCTTCAGCTCAGGGGTGCTTTCTCATGACAAACTTGTAATTGAAATGCTGCAACAGCCGATTTCTTCTTACAGAATCTTTGTCTAATTCAGTCTAGGGTTTGTTTTGAGGTCAATGCCTATTGCAAACCCTGTTTTCACTACCATAAAGGGATGGCACGGCAAATCTAAGATGACTTTTCTGTCTGCTCCCACAACAGTTTACAGTCTTGGAACCTTACATGGGGTTGCCATGAGTTGGAATTGACTTGATGGCAGTGAATGGGTTTGTCGTCACAAAGCTGTGCTGATGTGCAGTGAGTTAAGAAGCATTGAGTTGCTAACCCCAAAATTGGTGGTTCAAACCTATCTGCTGTTCCTCAGGAAAACAACAATACTGTCTATTCTTGTAAAGATTTAAATTGTTGGAAACCTGTTCTATTTTAACATACCAGGTAAGAATGTTTTCAATGGCAGTGGTTCTTTGGTTTGTTTTGTTTTTGTCTAACAGAGCTCATCATTAACTGTAACATAAACAAGCATGTATGCAGCCAGTTCTCACTGGCTGGATCTTTGTCTTTCTCTGAGAACTGTGGTTCTCAGAGTGTCAGGTTGGGGAGACAGATGTTTTTTCCATTGTTCTGAAAGTCCTGTGGGGGCAGCTGTCATGCAGCGTTAATCCAGTTGCCCACAGCCTTCATGGAACAATGCAATGGACTGCTTTGTCTAGCACAAGTCACCAAAGGGAATGGTTGAGAATCTTGTTGTATTTTATATGTCTCCTAAGGGAAGAACTTCTAAAAAGATAAACTCAAGTTAGGGGTGATTGTGGTTGAAGTATGGGCTCGTTCATTTGTTCCTTCAGCAAACATTTATTCTACTATGTTGCAGGTATATATGGGAAGCTAAAAATGTCTTCAGAGTCTGCAATTGTATGGGAAAGCAGCAGTGTACATTTGTGATTACAAAATAGCATGAAGGGGCTATAAAACAATTGCTTTGTATTTAATTGTTCATTCATTAACTCATTCACCCATCCATAGCAATTATAAAGGTTTTAAGGTTGTACAAATGGTTAATGTGGTTGACTGCTAACCTAAAGGTTGGAGGTTCAAGTCTACCCAAAGGTACCTTGAAAGAAAAGCCTGGAAATCTATTTTTGAAAAACCAGCTATTGAAAACCCAATGGAGCACAGTTCTACTATGACACAATGACATACAGGGGGTGCCATGAGTCAGAACCAACTTGATGGCAATTGGTGGAGATGGTAGGTACTGGATGCCCCAAAATTGGACCACTGAGATTCTAAAGGGGGGCATGAGGATGTAAACCACCAACAATCTAAAGTTTGTTGTCAATGTGTGTCAATGGAAGGAGGCAAGAGGAAGGATGAATTCCAACTACTGAGGTCAAGTTAGGGAGGGGTGGTTGTGTGTTTTGTGATTATTCTTGCTGGTACTGCTGCATCTTTTTTGGGGAGTATTGCTTCCTCTCCAGAAGTGTGAAGACTATCACCTTTCTTTGCTTCTGCCAGGTCTCAGGGTCACCCAGAGGGTATCTCTGCCATCTGCAGGCTTGGTCTGTTCCCCTGCTGATCTTTCAGCTCTGCTCATGTGAGGAGAGAGTCACAGCTGTGCCTCTATGGCAACTTGGCCTGATTCAGTCATCAGATGAGGGCAGCAGGAAGGTCACGTTTGTGAGAAGGTTCACATTGCAGAGTTCTTAGTACTGAAGGACTAGACCTGGTTCCTGGGGAGTTTCTAAATCAGGAACCTGATATTTTTTACCTATTGGAATTAGACTTAGTAGAGATCCCTTCCAAACTCCTAGCCAGGAGCTAGAGTTAATGATATTGCTAAATGCTCAGGAGAGGCAACTTTCTGCCTCATCACAACCAAAACCACACTAAGCACTGAAGAGGCCCCACATGGCTCCCTTGGAGGCCTGAGTACCCACACATTTAAACATAGTGATAGAAGTGATGGACTAATGGATAGAGGATATGGTGGGGGATCACAATAGAACAAAACTTATGCCTCATAAACATGAAGCAATGTTCATTTACACTAATCACCAAATGAATCCAGACTATAAACAGCAAGAATCAGTACATTTTTGCTCATTTGATTGGTAGAAAGTTAAAAACAATTACAACTATGTTGCTGAAGATGTAAGGAAAGGGATATTTTCATCTGTTGTTGTTGGTGAGGGTGTAAATTGGCATAGACTTTCTGGAGAGTAATTTGCAATTTGTATATCAACAATCTTAAAATGTTCATGCAGACTGAGCCAGTAATTTTGCTTCTAGGGTTTTATCCTAAGGCAATAATCAAATTTATGTATAAGATTTATGTTCCAGAATATTCATCTCAGACATTAGTATAATAGAAAAAATATTAGAAGCTACCTAAAACTTCCACAATACAGGGCTGGTTAAATAATTGATGGCACATCTATAGAATGGAAAACAGTTCATTCATTAAAAATGATTTTCTCAAAGAATATTTAATGATGTGAGGAAATAGCAAAAAAACAAAACAAAACAAAACACACACACAAAAAAAACCAGGGTACAAAATTGTAGATAGACTATTTTATTATTATTTTTAAACATTTAGTATCAAAATAGAGAAAAAGGGTAATTAAAATAACAGCAGGGATGTGATTATGGGGAGAATTTCCCCCCCATATTATGCTGCATTTAATGTTTATAATGATGAATCATCTGTCTTTTGTGAGTCTCAGTTTACTAATCCGTAAAAGGGAACTTACCATCCCTACATTGGAGCCACAATATTTCTAAAGCACATTATAGTGACCACCAGCACATTGTAATATTCAACGAATGGTTTCTATTTTCATTGATTTCAGTCATCAATGAAATACACGTAGTCCAGATGTCAAAAAGGATGACAGAAGAACTGATATATCTGAATTGTGTTGGTGAAGCATATTGACTGCCTGAGGAATGAACAAATCAGTCTTAGAGAAATTACAGTCCAAAGGCTCCTGAGAAGTGAGGATGGTGAGAGTTTAGCTTGTTAATTTTGGATGCATTATCTGTAAAGACCAATCACTAGAAAAGGACATTATGCATGGAAAAGTAGAAGCAAAAACAAAGGTAACAGCCAATGAGTGGATAGACACCATAGATTCAGCAATGGACTCAAACATATTACAGATCATGAAGATGGTGACAAACTGAAAGATACTTTGTTGTGTTCTACATAAGGTCATCATGGAACCAACCCAATAGAAACTAACAACAGACCAGATACTGACCCATGACATTTCCTCAGCTTAATACCCCCCACCCCCACCCCAATACCACCTACCACTATGGCTTTCATCAAGATATTAGGACTACAGAGGACCCTAGGACCATCAAGGGAGAAGAGCACGAGTGGAATGTGGGGCCCTATCCAGAGAAATAACACCACCAGAGATGAAGACATGGAGAGATAGAGCAGCTGAGAACTCTAGACTCATGGAAAGAGAAAGTCTGTGTGCTGGAGGCCAGGAAGCAGGCTTGCAGAATGTGCCCTTTGTTTAAATGATTATATATTCCTGAGAGTTTTTGTGTACACCCCTCCCCCAAAAAATAATACCCAACAACAACAACAGAGGGAATAGAAGCAAATACTGTTGAATGATGATGCACGGAGGAGATTGTAAACATTGCACTGAAATGATGAGTGTAAAACTGATGTTCTCCTATGTAAACTATCACTCAATTCACAATAAAAACTCAGAGGAAAAAAAAAAAAAAGACAGTAGGACTAACTGAAAAATCTAAGTCATTTTTGGAATCCTGGTGTGGCACTGCGGGTTAATGCGCTGGACTGCAAAGTCGATTTGAACCACAAGGTCAGTGATACAAGCCGCTCCTCAGAAACCCTATACAGGGTCGCTATAAGTCAGAACCAACTCCACAGCACTTAACAACAACAACAAAGTAATCTTTACTGAAGTTTTGATACCAACTTGCCAGTCTTTGTAAGGACTGATGAAACTGGTAGCTTCTTGTGTCAAGTGGAATCATCTCCATTCTTGTCCAGTTCAAAGTCTTCTTAATTCATAATTCAGGTTCTTTTGATCTTCAGTATGTTATTTCAGATCATTCTGTGTTGGGATGATGCAAGCTTCATATTTATAATTATGAAGAATTCTAGTCCACCCAATCGTCATCGCTCTGTTTCAGCAGAATTTTCTCTTCAGTGATCTGTAACAGTGACTTTCTCTGTGAGAGATCCGTTTTGCTGCTTTCTTCTTTTTTTGTCTTTCTGTGTGTCTCTGCCTCTGCTCTGATGCTTACGCTGTTTCCGGCTGAGACTTATACTCTCAACATTTTGGTGGGAAAAGTAACTTCCAGATGAAACCAGAGTTGAAAAGAATCCCCCACTGTAGGTTTAAAAAAAGAGGATGGGTGGGGGTGGGTGGGATGCCACCACCATGAGACACAGTTAATTACTCCTTCTGACAAACACAGTCTAAAGTTTTATTATTTAACTATTTCACAACTAGCAACTGTGAGGATACAAATAATGTGATCATTTTGAAACCTTATTGGGTGTCCTGGCAGGTGGCAAAACTGAGGCAACTGGCACTTGGCCTTTTTTTGTACAAGTATCAGGGTACCTTCTTCTCAGAGTGACACATTCCCAACTCATGTGATTTAAGAAGTAAAAACACTTTCATCTGTCAAAGTGATTAGGAAAAGCTAGAGGCTACAATGGGGAGGGATTTTATCATTTATCAATATATGATAAGTTTGGTTTTATAAGATATGCAGTCATGAAACTAATGTAATGGAACCACTAAAGGGTTAAGTAGGCTCAGCCATGGTCTCTAATGAAAAGATGAGGAAGCCCTGTGCTACCTATCATCCTCACTAACCCCTACTTTACAAGACAGTAAAGATGAGATAGAAGAGTGTCCATATCATGATTGTTGTTGTTAACTACCGTTGAGTTGGTTCTGACCCATAGCAACCCTGTTTAGGGTTTTCGAGGAGTGGCTGGTGAGCTTGAACCTCTGACCTTGTAGTTCAAACAGCTTTGCAGTCTGGTGCATTAATCCACAGTACTACACCAAGATTGAGGGTGCAAAATTTCTTTTCTATTCCTGCTTTAAACCCAGATCAAGACGCTTATAAGTATACAATTTGTAGACCAGTGTACATAAGTGTGTGTGTCTGTGTTGTAAATGAGGAGGCTTCTCATTTCCAGACAGGGGAAACTTAACTCTAACCAGGGCCCTGACCTAGTTCAATCTGGCTCAGTAATGGTTGATGAACAAAAACCAGAACAGACCTGAATTTTTAAAATTTGAGTGATTCAGAAAGCTAGCCAGAATGGGAGAAATTATGGGTCAAATCCCTGGAATAAGGAACTCAAAAGAGGCATAGTGAGCCCTTGCAGACACCTGATACATTTTACTGGACCATTGCCAGGACTGGGGAGAGCAACACACAAATTAGCTCAGTCAGTCGCCATCTTTGAGCTGGGCACTGTTGTTTTGACCCAGCTAGTCAAGACAAATGGTTGCTATGCAACATGCAGGCTTCTCTTGTTTTCTAACAGGAAGATTAAGTACCTAGCAGGACTCTGACCTGTAATTGCTCCCATTCTGGTTAGTATGGTTAGGGCTCTGGGTCACCCACATTTTTACAAATTCGGGTCCATTCTAATATTACTTAAGCAGTCATGACTAAGCAGGTCTGAACCAATTAAAAGTTCTTGCTCCAAGTTAGTTCCTCGGATTCCAGTTGTGACATTTAGATGAGGGTTCTTTCTGAATCTGCCTCTTGTTTTTAACATGAGGTTCACATCTCCAACCTCCCGGGAGTAAGGGACATGAAGTGCTTTAAAAATCAGTGGCGTCCAGGAATGGCATTATTACCCTAGAGATAAGCTTTATTCTTCTTAATTCATTTGTGGAAATAAATTCCAGCTTTGCTTTGATGCCACCTGCTTAGGAGGTGTTCACTAATAGGATTATATTTTATAAATAAGGTTTACTTTTTTCTGCTTATGAAACCATATATATGCATTGTGTAAAATTTTAAAAATACCAAATAGAGTTTAAAAAATATTTTACCCATAATCTCATCACAAAGAAGTAACCACTTTTAATTTTTTTGTGAGTTTATTCTGTAGCTAGCTAGACAACTAGGTAAATTGAAAACACAAACAAACAACCAAATTACCTTCATGGTGATTCTTTCCATTTCATTCTTTTGTATGTGTCTCTAGCTACCTTCTGGGAGACTGGGGAAGGACACTTTTCTTCAGTTGGGTTGGTTATCTTTCAGAAAACAATTCTTTACACCCAGTAGCCACAATTAAGATGACATCTATTGATGTTCATAAATCTACTGCCAATTTCCTGAACTAGAAAATATGTAAGATTCAGTGAAATTTAAGCAAAATTTTACTAAAGAGCAAAGATATGTATTTGGTACAGTCTTGCGCCCTGATCAAAATGTTTCACTCTCTTGGACCTGACCAGGAATGAGGTCTAATGGCTTTAGATGTTTTTGATGAGGGGGACTTCTATATGGATACTCCATTCTTTAGGGGTTTTTTTTGTGTTTTCATTCTGGATAATCATTTCCTTTAACCCCTCCACTGTTCTTTTTCTCCATGATGTATCTCCCTTCATTGTAAAACAATCTAGTATCATTCTCCTAGGTACATTCTTGTGTCTTACTATTACCAAGTCATTGCCATCTGCTAAATAATGTATTATTCTGCTGCTTGTTGCTGCTCCAGAGATTAAGATTGCCCAAACTCTGGACATCTTTCCTGATTTTCAAATTTTGCTTATTAAAGGAAGTGTGGGCAAATACAATTCTATAGATGGGGTTGTAAGAGAGAAAGTGCACATGTGTATGGAGGTAGTATTATGGAGAGAATTACAATCCAGGTTACAGTTGCCTTTTTTCCGTGATATAAAAGATAAAAAAACAACTCACCATCAAGAAAATTATTTTCCTCAATGCATAAAATATTTTATTCCTCACTTTAGCATGGCTTTAAACCTTTTCTTGGTTTCGCATTATTAAGCTAAACATTTTCTCCCTCCCAGCCCACTCACATTAAATCCACTGCCATCAATTTGGATGCAACTCATAGACTTCATAGTAACCCTAAAAGGAGTTTCTGAGACTGTAAATCTTTATGGGAGCAAATAGCCTCATCTTTCTACTGTGGAGTGACTGGTAGGTTTGAACTGCTAACCTTGCAGTTACACTATCCAATGCACCTACACTATCACCAAGGCTCTTTAATTGACAATGGAAAACACTTTTCCCCCTAATCTCAAGAATTCCCTTTGATCCTGGGGGAGAGGTGAACAAGATTCAGATGGTGTTAGAAAAATGAGGTTGGTCTGCCACAAGTAGGGGTGATGCGTGAATATTGTCGATATATAATTGTTTTCATTCTTTTCTCTCCTTCTTCTCATTACTCATTTTCTGTCAAGGTTGACCTGTCCTTTAGATTGGGAGTTTAGTATTGGAGTCCTGGTGTGGTGCTGTGGGTTAAGGTGCTGGACTACAAAGTCGGTTCAAACTACTAGGTTGGTGTTTTAAGGTCACCAGTCACTCTTTATAAATGCAAGGTTGCTATGGGTCAGAACTGACTCAACAGCACTTAACAACAACAACATTGGGGGAAAGGAGGCCTAGTGTAGCACTGTAGGATCAGCACTGGACTGCTAACCAAAAGGTCAGCAGTTCAAAGCTACCAGCTGCTCCTTTGAAAACCTCTACAGGGTTGCTATGAGTTGGAATGGACTCGACAACAGTTAACAACAACAACAACAACAACATTGGGGGAAAAGAATAAAGAGAAGAACTAGTGGTAAGTGGGCTGGTGGAGAACAGTTTGTGCAAGAATTTTTGGAGAAAAAATCATGAGAGCAGCTACTGTGATAAGGAAAACAGACCGAAGAGAAAAGTGGAATTTAAAAAATAATTCTGTGATTTATAAACGCTCTTCAAGGATTGTATGTAAAGCAGTTGAGTTATTTTGCAATTATTTTTTAGTTGCTAGCCTCTGCAGTCCCTCTCCCCCTAAAAAGCAGATGTTCATATAACTTTATATAATAATTACTTGCCTATGTCATTGAGCCTTTTTAAAAAACACATATGGTTTAATGGCTATAAAATATACCATATTTTATTTATCCAGTCCCCTGCTTCTAGACAGCTAATTTTAATTATTTTGTCCTTTATAAATATTTCTATGACAAGTACTTTTGTTTGTAACTCTGGTTTTGTCATTTTGTCAGTCAGGATAATAATAGTATCCACTATAATAATCTAAAATCTCAGTGACTAACTGCATTAATGGTTTAATTTTGTTCCTTTTACTGTCTAGACTCCATGGCCCTTTCAAGACCCCTAATTTCAAGACTAAAGATTGAACCTTTCCTTTGTGACACATGTCTATGGTTGGCAGTAGTGTGTTTCCTCTCCTCCCCGCAGACACTCAGAGACCCAGGTTCATTCCTTAGAGTGGTTCCACACTCCTTAGGTCCTCAGTGACCCTCACTGGGTCCTCTAGTCTAAAAAACAGGAGAGAAGAGAGCTTGAAGACAGCACACCCACTCTTCTGACACACACATTACTTCTGCTTTTATTGCATTGGCGAGAACCAGTAACATGAGCCCACCTAGATGTGAGGGGCCTGGGAAGTGGTGTCTGTTGTTGTTAAGTGCTGTTGTTGAGCCAGTTCTGACTCATAACAACCCGGTATAGGGTTTCCAAGGAGTGGCTGGTGGGTTTTGATCTGCCGATCTTGTAGTTAGCAGTCCAGGGCTAATCCAACAGTGCCACACCAGGACTTGGGGAGTAATGTCTAGCTGTGTGCAATGGAGAAGGGACAATGGGTACGAGTTCACAACTCGTTAAAGCTCTACCAATTTACTCTCAGATTATTAGAATACACAGGGTTAGATTGTTCTCATTCTTTGCCTGTACAGTTTTATCATTTTATATCCCCTTTGGTTATAGAAACATTGAACTGGATCTTCCTCCATCTTCTTCTATGCTCTACTCTGTCTCTTGAGAAGCTTTGGTAGGATATAGACTGAACAAAGCCGAGAATGTTTTGGCATAATATGCTCACATCTACTTCAGAATTCCCATACTTGTGTTGTCCGGGTATCCAAACTCCCTACCTACCTCAGATGCTGGCTTATTTTCCCAGATACACAGTAAACCTCTAATTGACACCATGGGTGTTTCAAGGCCTCTCTGATTCCAACACTGCAAATGACTCCCTAAACTTGTAAAATGTTGCTAAATATCAGGATTTCCAATAGGGAGGGCTGGTAGGGCAGGGAAGGTTGTGCTGGGTGAAATACATTAACATTTCAAACACAACCTGCTCCTCTAGCCCAGGGTAATGGCTTTAGTAACATTGCAGCTGATCCATGATATTGAACATCAGGGTGATTAAATGCTAATTGAGTTGAAAAACCATCCCCCTTATGCTCAAAAACTTGTAGACAATAAAGGGCTCTCAGCCACATTTGCAGTTATATGCTGGGGACAACTTGGTTGACTGGTTCCCTTCTTAACATGGTGAGGACTGCTATACATGATAGACATTTTCTCCTTTAGCAAAACACCACTGCTGGGTTGTTGGATCAACACCCTCAACATAGCGCCACAACCATGAAGCTCACAGAACTCTAATGTACACACTGAGGCCCAGCCACTGTTTTTCAGATGGCGCTGACTTTGCAGTGCTGCAGTTGGGCAGAAGTTTTCATGGATGGAACTTCAGGGGAATTTCCCTAAGACGCATGTAATTTTTTTCTTTGGGTCCAGGAGAAAGACCTACTGTGAAAGTTTCATTTCTATATGTGTACCCCTCACCCCCATTTCCTCATTTTTTTTATTCTTTTTTTTTTTTTTGGTGGCGGGGGCATGGGATCCACCCCAGGCCTAGGAGACTATCTGGAAATCAAATCCAAAGATAAGATTTTTGAAGAATTATTGTATGCTTGGCCTGAAAATTGGTAAATCCTCATTAGTTAGGTGAATTAATATAAGTAGGCTTCAAAAAGTTCATGAAAAAGTTCTATTATTGTTTAATTCCATGAACAGAAATTGGTCACGTACTGATGTTGCTAGTAGAACCTATGTTGTTAGTAGTGTCTCTTCACTCCCAGCTCAGTGTCCTTATCTCACCATCAGATGACTACTTTATGGGCTCTGAAAAAGATCCTCTCTATCTTTTGAAAAAGAGTCCTGGTGGAGCTAAGGTCAAGTGCTCAGCTGCCAGTAACTCTGTGGGAGAAAGACTTGCTGACCTGTGTCCTTAAAAGTAACAGCCTATGATGAAAGGAGATGCGGATAGGTCTCTTGTGGTACAATAGTGAATAATTGTTATCAGGATTGATTGTGAGGGTTGGAAATGTAAAGCTAGACGTTTTGTAGCAAGGAGGGGAGTGATTAACTTTGTATTCTAGGAGCAGAGGTCCCTAGGACCATCAAGGGAGAAGAGTGGAGAGCGGGACCCTACCCAGAGAAGCAGTGATGCCAGAGATGGAGGCAGAGATGATGACGTGGAGAGATGGAGCAGCTGGGGACTTTAGACCCAGAGAGGGAGAGGGGCTGTGTGCTGACGACTGGGAGGCAGGCTTGTAGGTTATACCATTTGGTTGGTTGATGATGCATTGTAATCATGGCAATAAAACAATATATACGATAGGATGAATATAAAACTAATGTTCTCCCATGTAAGCTATCACATAATTCACAATAAAACATTAAAAAGAAAAAGAAAAAAACAACCAGCCTAGGAAAATTCTATGGGAGCAGTTGTACTCTGTCACCTGAGGTCGATAGCAGTAGAAATAAACTTGATGATGGCTAACAACAACAACAGAATCTTTTGCAGATAAAAAGTCAAACATTGAGGCCATCTCAGTTGAGAGCAGAGAGAGCTATTGCTGCTGCTATCCTTCCAGAGTGCTGCAAGGTGGGCTACATGAACTTTCCTCCTTGGTGAACTGCATGAGGTCCAGTCCCGTGTTGTTAAGTGCCATCAAGTCGGTTCCAACTCACAGAGTCTCTGTATAGGGTGTCTGAGGAGAGCTGGTAGGTTTAAACTATTGATCCTGTGATTCACAGTCCAGTGCTGATCCTACAGTGCCACACCAGCACCCCTGAAATTCCATGAAATAGCTCCATTCTGTGCATCTGGACTGTCATTTGAAAACAAAAACAAAAAAAAAGAACAACCATAAAGACTACCATTTATTAAGTGCCGATGACAGGAAGGGTACCTTGTAATGCTGAGACACTGAGACAATTTGTTGAACAGACATTGTCTACATGCTTTATGTATGTTCAGTAACTTAGCCCTGTTAATCAGTTAATGCTGAAGTATGCTCAATTTACTGAAAAGCAAACAAGTTCAGAGTGCTTAAGTAACTTAAAAAAAAAAGCCTAAGCTTCTGCTCCTACAGTAATATATTAAGTGGCTTCAAAAAATTGGAAAACGAGAATGAACGTCTTGAAGCTCCCTTGTATATTATATATAGAATCCTGGTGTGGCACTGTGGGTTAATGTGCCAGACTGCAAAGCCATTTGAACTACAAGATCAGCAGTTCAAACTCACCAGCTGCTCCTTGGAAACCCTATACATGGTTGCCATGGGTCGGAACCGACTCAATAGCACTTAACAACAACAACCACATGCTCTTGAGTTAATTTTGACTCATTAAAGTCTCATATGTGTAAGAGCATAACTACTCCATTGGGTTTTCAATTGCTAATTTTTTTATGTAAATGGCCAGGTCTTTCTTACTAATCTACAAGCTCCACCAAAGGTGACCTTGCTAGCATTCAGCATCAGCATCAAAACAACATGCAAACCACTACAATATGACAAACTGACAAACAGGTGATGAAGTTAAGATAAGATTTTAGTATGCAATCTTCTATACAACATGCTGACTTACTGTGAAAACCACTATTGTCATGTAATTGTTCACAAAACTAGCAACTCTTTCCACTCAGTATAGCATTTTGATATTTTATCTTGTTTTTTAGAATTTTTTTAATTTAAATTTTGTTTTGTTATTATTGTTGAGAATATACACAGCAAAATAGACCAGTTCAACAGTTTACAATGCACAGTTCAGTGACATTGATTACATTTTTTGAGTTGTGCAATAGTTCTCACACTCCTGTGCTGAGTTGTTCCTCTCATTAACATCCGGAGCATCTCTGAGTGAACTCAAACTGTCAGCTGTGGGTTATCAAGTGAGCATGTTAATTGTATTACCAAGTGACTCCCATATTACATAGTACATTGTTGTTGTTATTGTTAAGTGCTGTCGAGTCGGTTCCGACCCATAGCGACCCTGAATAAAGTTTTTGAGGAGCAGCTAGTGAGCTTGAACAACTGACCTTATGGTTCAAACCAACTTTGCAGTATAGCACGTTAACCCACAGAGCCACACCAGGACTCCTAATAATATATATCACATATATACTATACATATTATATTACATATATATTGTATGTATTACATACATATTTATTTATATATGCTGCATATCTTTTCATATTTTACTTGCTTTCATAGTTTATCTTTTACGTATTTTATATAGGTTGCATATCTTTTCAAAAGCCTTGCGAGGTAGTTGTAATTATCTCATGTTATGGATCGCCTCATAATTGGACCAATAATTACCATCATGATAAATGGAGAAAAGATTGACGTTTCTAAAGACTTCATTTTGCTTAGAATCACAGTCAGCACTCAAGGAAGCAGTAGTCAAGAAACCAAACAATGAATTGCATTAGGCAAATGTACTCAAATGATCTCTTTAAAGTGATCAAGAGCAATGATGTCAATTTAATGACTAGGGTGACCTAACCCATGATATGTTCAATAGCCTCATATGCATGTGAAAGTAGGGTTATGAATAAGGAAGACCTTAGAATAATAGATGCATGTGAATTATGGTGCTGGAGAAAACTATTAAAAGTACCATGGACTACTATTGTTGTTGTGTGCCATGGAGTCAGTTCCAACTTACAGTGACCCTGTACAGGGTTTCCAAGGCTATAAATCTTTACAGGAGCAGGAAGCCTTATCTTTCTCCCACGGAGCAGCTGGTAGTTTTGAACTGCTGACCCTGAGGTTCGCAACCCAATTCGTAACCACTAGGCTACCAGAGGGACTCACAAATCTGTCTTGGAAGAAGTACAGCTAGAATTCTCCTAAGAAGCATTCTTAGCATTGTTAAGTGCCATTGAGTTGATTCTGTCCCATAGCAACCATGTATAAGAATCCAAGGAGCTGCTGGTGAGCTTGAACTGAAGTCCAGTGCATTAACCCATAGTGTCACACTAGGATTACATTTAAAATAATATGAAGGGGGGAATTATTTCCTTAACACTGTCTTGTGGTTTTTTTGTTTGTTTTTAAATCCTGCAAGAGTAAGCTTCTAGTTAAGATGTAACATTTATTATGTCTTCAGTTTTGGAAAGGCCAAGTTTGCAGCAGAAAAAAAACATTGGCTTTTAGAAAACAGAAATGGTATAAATTGGAATGCATATAGATAAAACTTTTGTTAATTAAAAAACAGATCCATATATAAAGATTGATTATCTCAAAAACTTGCTTTTCAGAGAAAGATTATTGTTGCTAAGTGCCATCAAGTAGGTTCTGACTCATAGCAATTCTGCATAGGATTTCTGAGGAGTGACTGGTGGGTTTGAACCTTCGACCTTGAGGTTATCAATCAAGTGCTTATCCAACAGTGCCACACCAGGACTCTAGAGAAAGATTAAAGGTATCATTTCATTGAAATGGAGAGGAAGTCTCCTGCAATAGTTGGCTTCTGATAATGCCTAATTTGTGGTCTAATGCTAAAGGAAGTTAATAAAATGACCATGGGGAAAAGTCAGCATGATGCTTTGTATAACACTGAAGCTGGATCATGTAGTGCATGATCTCACTGTACATATGTGGGAACTGAGACCTGGAGAGAAGTGGTGACCTCCTTGTAGTAATTAAGCTCAAAATGACTTGAATATATTTTTGGATAGTTGTGTGGATGAGAAATAGGAAACTGAACAAACGTTTGCTTTACAAGTCTTTGGCCATATCTCTCTAACATTATTTACCTTTTAAACTCTGTTTTCTTTTCTTCCTTTACCACTCTCTTTTTCTTATATATTCTCATTAAAGAGAGAGTAAACCCAAAGGTTTCCAATATATATATTTTTTCAAGTTTCAAACAGAATATATACATATGGTACAAAAATCACAGTTATCAAAGGTGTAAACTTACAAAATCTGTCTTCCTCACACCCCTTCCTGGCCCCCACCTCTCTCTTTTGAGGGGCTCACTGTCACCAGAGCCTTGTGTGATCTTTCAGAGGCATCCTATGCATGTACAAATTAAGATGAAAAGTTGTGCTTCCCTTTTCCATTCACTTCCACACAAATGCTAGCACACTCTGCATAGTGGCCTTCATCTTGTCTTTTATTATTAGTTAGCATTTTGGACTACGACCACATCATATCCTAACAAATTACTTCTTTCTTTTTAAATGGCTATTTTGTCTTGCATTGTCTGGAAGTACGATAATTTATTTAACACATTTAGGTCATGTCCTGTCTTTTGCTATTTGGAACACTGTTGTGATAAGTACCTTTATACATACATCATCTCACACATGTGAAAATATATCTGTAGTATAAACTCTTAAAAGTACAATTAGGGGAACAAAGGGATTGTGCTTGGAATTCTGTTGATATTGCCATATTACCCTTCAATGAGGTTGCATCAACTTTCTATCCCACTTGTAAAGAATGAAGAAGCCCTAGTGGTGCACTAGCTAAATGCTTGACAGAAAGGTTTGATCTTGGGGAGGCAGATATGGCAGTCTGCTTCCATAAAGATTGCATTCTTGGAAACCCTATAGGGCAGTTCCGCTTTACCCTGTTGAGTCCTATGAGTCTCAGTGACTACAGTAATGAGGTTACAAGTTTGGCAAATAATGCAGACCTCCTCTTTCTCCACTGTGGTCAGTCATAACATTATCAAAGTTTTGTTTTTGGGGGTTTTTTTGGTGTTATTGTTAGAAGTCATCAAGCTGGTTCCAACTCATAGCAATCCTACACACAACAGAATGAAACATTCCCCGGTTCTGCGCCATCTTCACAATTGTTGCATTTTAGACCATTGCTGCTGCTGCTGTGTCAATCCATCTCCTTCGGGGGTGGGGGTGGGGGGTGTCTTCCTCTATTTTGATGACCCTCCACTTTACAAAGCATGATATCCTTCACCAGGGACTGTTCCTCCTAATAACATGTCCAAAATAGGAGAGATAAAGTCTCTGCATCCACAAATCAAAACAATAAGATATCATCTCATAGGGGCAATAACAGCAAAGATCAAAAAAGTAGAAGACACTAAGTAGTGGTGGGAATGTGGAGAGACTGGGACATTCCTGCATTGCTGGTGGTACTGAAAAATGGTCCAACCTCTCTGGAAAGCAATATGGCACTTCCTCAGAAGGTTGGAAATAGAAAAACCTTTTGAACCAGCAATTCTTCCACTTGGTATTTACCCACAAAAAATACAAGCCATAACACAAGTAGATATATGCACACCAATGTTCATAGTAGTACTGTTTACAGTAGCAAAAAGATGGAGACAGCCTAAATGCCCATCAATTGAAGAATGGATAAACAAACTGTGGTACATACACACAATGGAATAATATGCTACCTTGAAGAACAACAAGGAGGCTGCAAGCCACCACATAATGTGGATGAAACTTGAGGACATTATGTTAAGTGAAATTAGTCAGTCACAAAAGGAGAAATACTGCATAGGACCACTACATAAAAGACTAAGAAAAATAACCCATACTAAAGGGGTGGGGTGGTGGGACTCTTTGCTGATTACCGGGACTTGTGGGGTGAGGTGAGGGGAAGGAGGGGAAGGTGGAGCACAGGGTAAGAAATAGACACAAGATAGTTTGGGTGCTAGGGAGGGGTCCAATACACAAGAAGGGGGAGGGGAATGGAAGAACAAAGAATACAGGAAAGCAATTAGGCAGGTTTGCATGGACTAAGTGGGAGAGAGGTAAATAATGATATATGCACAACTTTGGAACATCAGGGCTCTGGGATACAGGAATTGAGACATGGTTGGAATGGGGAAAAGAGGGGAAATGTTAAGATGCTTGGCTATCTTTTGAATCTTGGTTTTCCTTGCATTGTATTATAAAGTAGACACTGGAGGGGGAGAGAAAGGAATAGCCAGAAATATCACCATAGAAAGCTTATAAGTCTGTCGTCTACCTATAATGATTGGAATACCTGAAATGGGGCTACAATGTGCCCAGTGAAGGAGGCTTCCTGCAGAGGCTTTGCATTACCTAAGACCATAAGGGGACTCCGTAACTGGATCCAGAATCTTCTGAGGTGGGAAATTTCCACTTGGAAAGGCAAACAGACCAGCCTGGAGCAGCTACAAGAACTGAAGATAGTTCTTAAAGGAAAGACCAACAGGAAAAATACAAAATAATATAGACAGTCTGACTAATTACTCCAAGAACAAGCAAGTTGCTTGCCCAGGAGACAACAAGACAAGTGGCCAGGTCCCCTTAGGGCAAACCCCCTTCCAAGACTAAGACTCAATGGAAATACACGCTCTGATTGGTGACCACATTTGTCTCCTATAAGGGGAAGTGAGGGAAAAACAACAATGAAGCTACGAGCTAAGGCCTACAATGTTCAATAGACTCCTGTGAACCTGGGTGGAGACCTTGTTGGCCAGCAGTATGGCAAGACCTGGGAACTCTTGGGCCCAGAGTCAGTGCCATAGCCACAGAGGACTAGAGTAGAAGCGTCCAGCTGATAAGAAGAGAGGGCATATGCACAAGAACACCCACACTTGCAGATAATACTCACTTGACCTGGCTGGATGATCAGAGTTCAACTAGAAGAAGAAAGAAGAGGAAAAAAGGAGTAGTCTGATACAATTTGATGAACTTGACCTATACCTATGGATGCAGTAGTTCAAAAGAGGGAACAAATCTTTACAGCAAGGATCATTCCCACCCCCTTCATACACAGAGTAGACAGGGATGGGCAACTTGGACATTGGTTACTAAAAATGGGGGCGCTACAAAGGCAAGAAGGGACTGGCTTACAAGCTTTCAAGAGGGAGCCTAGATCCAGAGAGTGTAGAGGAAGGTAGAATCTCCACTGAGTAGTGTCTAATCTGTTTGGGTGGGGCTAATGAAAGGCAATGAGGGTAGGTCTCTTGTGATACAATAGTGAATAATTGTTATCAGAACTGATTGTGAGGGTTGGAAATGTAAAGGTAGACGTTTTGTAGCAAAGGAAGGGAGTGACTGACTTTGCAGTCTATGAGCGGAGGTCCCTGGGACCATCAAGGGAGAAGAGCAGAGGGCGGGACCCTATCCAGAGAAGCAGTGATGCCAGAGATGGAGGCAGAGACAATGATGTGGAGAGATGGCACAGCTGGGGACTTTAGACCCAGAGAGGGAGAGGGGCTGTTAGCTGAAGACTGGAGGGCAGGCTTGCAGGGTATAATACCCTTTGGTTGGTTGATGATGCATGGAGGGGATTGTAACGATGGCAGTGAAATGATATATGATAGGATGAATGTAAAACTAATGTTCTCCCATGTAAAGTATCATGTAATTCACAATATAACATTAAAAAAAAAAAAGTCTCTGCATTCTAGCTTCCAGGTACATCCTGGTTGTACTTTTGGGCTAGATAAAATTCTGGTAGGGGAAAATTATATAATTCCATATTCTATATGTATTCAGAGTCAGAATGAACATCCTGTCATTTGTTTAATAATCTTTGTAGTAATAAATATCGTTGCTTTCTTTTACTCATTTTTCTACTGATTATCGTTTTTTCTGTTATTGATTTGTAAGAAATCTTATATATTAAGGGCATTAATTGTTTGCATTAATTGAAAACATTATCTTTATTTTGCCATCTGTCTTTTTGCCTTTGTTTATTGTGTCTGAAAGGAGCTCTGGTAATGCAGTGGTTACGAATTGGGCTGCAAACCTCAAGGTCAGCAGTTCAAAACTACCAGCTGTTCCGCGGAAGAAAGATGAGGCTTTCTGTTTTCGTAAAGATTTACAGCCTCAGAAACCCTGTACAAGGTTGTTATGAGTCGGGACCGACTACATGGCACATAACAACAATAACAACATTGTTTCTGAGCTTTTTGGGCAAGCATAAGGTTTTGTTTTTAATGGTTAAATTTATGGATTTTTTTTTTCTTTAATGGTGCTTGGATTTTATGTCATACTTAGTGGAGTTTTCTAATTAAGAACTAAGCTAAAGAACATACTCATAGAATACTGTGAGTACTTTTAGTATTTCCATTGTTTTATTTTAACTTTTAAAGAACCTTGGTGGCATAGTGGGTTACGGGTTGGGCTGCTTACCACAAAGTCAGCAATTTGAATCCATCAACTGCTCTGTGGGAGAAAGATGAGGGTTTCTGCTCCTGTGAAGACTTATATCCTCAGATTCTCTACATAGGCTCTCTATGAGTTAGAACTGACTTGACAGCACATTGTTGTTGTTGTTGTTAAGTGCCTTCGAGTCGGTTCTGACAGCACATAGTCTCCATCATTTAAATTTTTGATCCATTGAAGTTTAAATAAAATATGTGATTATCAACCTTTAGAGAGAGCAATGAGGTGTCTTCACTTCCCAGCATTAATTAATCACAAAACTATAAACAACAAATGCTGGTGAGGGTGTGGAGAGAATGGAAACCTTACACATTTCTGGTGGAATTGTACAATGATGCAACCACTGTGTTAAGTACTATTGCACTTCCTCAAAAATTTGGAACTAGAATTACCATATGACACAGAACTCCTTCAACTTGGTAAATATCCTAAAGAAATGAGAGCTATGACAGAAATAGATATATACACACTGATGTTCATTGCAACACTATTCACAACAGCAAAAAGATGGAAACAACGTAAATTCCCGTCAGTGGAAGAACGGATAGAAAAACTTTGGTACATACACATAATGGAATACTATGTGCATTGTTAAACAATGGTGATGATTCTGGGAAACACCTCATAAGGTGTGAAACTAAAGGACATTATGCTGGGCGAAACTGGTCAATCACAAAAGGATAAATGCTGTATGAGACAGCTATTGTAAAAAGTCAAGAAAAGATTTTCATATTAAAAGAAAAGAAATACCCTTATTGTTTTCAGAGTCCTACCAGGTTGATCCCCCCACTCATCTGTGGGGGTTTTCATGTTGATCTGATGCTGGAAGCTATGCCACCAGGATTTGATATACCAGCAGGATCACCCAAAGTGGACAGATTTCAGCGGAGCTTCCAGACTAACACAGACTAGGAAGAAGAAGAGACAGAATATTTCCTAAAATTTAGCTACTGGAAACCTTTTAAATAGTGGCATAATACTGTCAGATATAACACCAGAAGATGAAAATATTATGAATAGCACCAGAACATTATCAGATATAGTGCTGGAAGATGAACCCCTTAGGTTGGAGGGCACTGAAGATATGATGAAGGAAGAGCTGCCTCCTCAAAGTAGAATTGACCAAGATGACTCAAACAGATTAAAGATCTCAGGACCTTCATTTGCTGATGGAGCACAATGCAAAATGAGGAGAAACAACTACAAGCATCCATTAATAATCAGAACACAGAATGTACAAAGCACAAATCTAGGAAAATTAAAAATTGTCAAAAATAAAATGAAAGGCATAAAGATCAATATCCTAGGCACTAGTGAGCTGAAATGAACTGGTATTGGCCATTTTGAATCTGACAATTATTTCTATGGCTTACTATGCCAGGAACAATTAATTCAAGAGGAATGACATTACATTCATATTAAAAATAACATTTCAAGATCTATCTTGAAGTACAATGCTGTCTGTGATCAGATATACACAGCATGTCACATACAAGGAATGTAAGTTAATACCACTATTATTCAAATTTACACACCAACCACTTAAGGTTGATGAAAAAGAAGAATTCTAACAACTCCATCATTCCAAAATTGACTCAGTATATGGAATCCTGGTGTGGCACTTTAGGATCAGTTCTAGTCCATTAAATAGCATCATGATAAATGGAGAAATAATTGAAACTGTAAAATATTTCATTTTGATTGGCCCTACAAAATGAGCTTCATCAACAACACCACAGAATACAGGTCCAAGAGGGTTCACGGGATGGTGTTGGAGCTCTGAAACAAATATAAAGGTATGTTTGGAGGATCGGAGGGTTTATAGCTGGGGAATTTGCGGGAGAATCCAGAAATCCATTATTTTCTGGATCAAGACACTCAGCTGTTCCAGGAGCCGCCATCTTGGGAGAGAATATCTTGATTGTATCAGGATTGATAGTATCAGGAGAGAACATCTAGATTATATCAGGATTGTATCAAGATTGACATCAAAATTTAAAGTGACAGTATCGACATAAAACTAAAC
>NW_006408553.1:8793988-8809053 GCF_000296735.1 Chrysochloris asiatica
TCAGCGGTTCTGCCAGGCGTCTGTGGCCGCTCCGATCCTTCCCCCACGTGGTCTCACCCAAGATGGCGGCTCCTGGCGCAGCCGAGCAGCCCGGACTAGAAAGCAATAGATTTCTTGCTTTTGCCACAGATTCCCCCAGCTGTGAGCCTTCCAACCTTCTAAGTATTACTTTATATGCGGTTCAGAGTTCTGGGACCAGCCCCTGAACCTGCTTGGTCAGGTATTCTGTGTTGTTGTTGGCAGAGCTTTCTGCTATACGTCCACCCGATCCGCCAACTTGTTTGTTCTGACCAATAAACAACATTCTTCTCAACGAGAAAAAAATGAAGTTGTCAAGGACTTCATTCTTCATGGATCAACTATCAACATTCACGGAAGCAGTAGTCAAGAGATCAGACGACGTATTGCATTAGGCAAATCTGCTGCACAGGAACTTTTTAAAGTGTTGAAGAGCAAGGATGTCACCTTGAGGATTAAGGTGTGCCTGACCTAAGCCATGGTATCTTCAATAACCTCATATGGATGCGAAAGCTGGACAGTGAATAAGGAAGATTGTAGAAGAATTGATGCCTTTGAATTGTGGTGTTGGAAGAGAATACTAAAAATGCCATTGACTGCCAAAAGAACCAGTAGATCTGTTTTGGTAGACGTGCAGCCAGAGTGCTCCTTGGAAGCCAAGATGGCGAAACTTCATCTCTCATACCATGGACATATTGTCCGGAGGGAACAGTCGCTGGAGAAGGAAGTCATACTGGGTATGATGGAAGGTCAGAGAAAAAGAGGAAGACCCCCAAAGAGATGGATCAGTCAGGTGGCATCATTGATGGCGTCAAGTGTGGCGGTGGTAGTGAGGTTGGCCCAGGATCAGACATTGTTTTGTTCTACTGTGCATGGGGTCACTATGAGTCGGTTCTGACTTGATGGCACCTGACAACAACAACAACAACTATCAACACTAATGGAAGCAGCAATCAAGAAATCAAAAGACATATTGTATTAGGCAAATCTGCTACACAGGAACTTATTAAAGTGTTCTAGAGCAAAGATGTCAGTTTGAGGACTAAGGTGCATCTGACCCAACAGATGCTATTTGCAGTAGCCTCATATGCACGTGAAAGTGAGACAATGAATAAGGAAGACCATAGAATTTGAGTTATGGTATTGGAGAAGAATATTAAAAGTACCTTGGACTGCCAGTAAAACCAAAAAATCTGTGTTGGAAGAAGTGCAGCCCAGAATGCTCCCTAGAGGCCAGGATGGTGAGGCATCATCTCTCATAAATCAGACATGCTCTCAGGAGGGACCAGTTAGACTCTGGAAGACATCATGCTTGGTAAAGTGGAGGATCAGCAAAGAAGAGGAAGGCCCCAATGAGATGCATTGGCTTAGTGGCAGTAACAATGGGCGCAATGGTTAGCAATGGTTCAGGACCAGGCAGTGGTTCATTCTACTGTGCACAGGGTCACTATGAGTTAGAACTGATTTTGACAGCATCTAACAAAAACAACAATATATATGTTTAGAGGCACCAAGCACTAAAGCCAGTGATGATGAAATTGAAGAAGTCTACCAATTTCTTCAGTCTGTAATTGATCAAACATGCAATCAAGATGTATTGATAATCACTTGTGATTGGAACGCAAAGGTTGGAAACAAAGAGGAAGGATCAGCAGTTGCAAAAAATGGCCTTGGTAATAGAAATGAAACTGGAGATTGCATCATAGAATTTTGCAAGACCAATGACTTATTCATTGCAAATACCTTTTTTGTAAACAACGTAAAAGGCACGTATACACATCAACATCATCAGGTAGAGTACACACAAATCAAATTGATTACATCTATGGAAAGAGATAGTGGAAAAACTCCATATCATTAACCAAAACAAGACCAGGAGCAGATTTTGGAAAAGAATATCAATTGCTCATTTGCAAATCCAGGATGAAGCTGAAGAAAATTAAAACAAGTTCACAAGAGCCAAATGTGACCTAGAATACATCCCACCTGAATTTGGAGACCATCTTAAGACAGATTTGTACATTAGACACTAATAACCAAAGATCAGAAGAGTTGTGGGATAGCATCAAGAGTACCATACAGGAAGAAAGCAAAAGGTCATTTAAAAGACAGGATAGAAAGAAAAGACCAAAATGGATATCAGAAGAGAATCAGAAACTTTCTATATAGCATGGAGATGCTAAAGCAAATGAATGAAATGAGGAGGTAAAGGAGCTACCAGAAAATTTCAATGAGCAACTTGAGAAGACAAAATCAAGTATTATAATGAAATGTGCAAGTGTCCCAAAAGGGAAGAACAGGCTCAGAATTTCTCAAGCTAAAATAATTGAAAAAAAATTCAAGCCTTGAATTACAATATTAAAGGATTCTATGGGCAAAATATTGAATGATGAAGAAAACATCAAAAGTAGATGGAAGGAATGCACCAAGTCCCTGTACCAAAAAGAAATGGTAGAAGTTCAGCTATTTCAAGAGGTATCATACGATCAAGAGCCAATGGTATTGAAGGAAGAAGTCCAAGCTACACTGAAGGCAATGGTGACAAACAAAGTCCTGGAAATTGATTAATACAAATGGAAACTTACAACAAACTGCTGTACCACTGGAGGTGCCACTCATTTATGCCAAGAAATTTGGAAGACAGTTACCTGGCTAACTGATTGGAAGAGATCATATTTGTGCCCATTTCTAAGTGAGGTGACACAATAGAATGTGGAAATAGTAAAAAAAAAAAAAAAAAAAAAAAAAATCATGAATATCACATACAAGTCAAATTTTGCTGAAGATAACTCAAAAACTATTGTCTAACAGTACATTGGCAGGGAATTGCCAGACATGCAAGCCAGGTTCAGACAAGGACTTGGTACATCATTGCTGAAGTCAGATGGATCTTGCTGAAAGTAGAGAATACCAGAAGGCTATATATTGTGCTTTATTGATTATGGAAAGGCTTTTGACTGTGGAATCACGGCAAAGAATGGGTATTTCAGAACAACTTAATTGTGCTCATGGGGAACCTGGGCATAGACCAACAGGAAGTCATTAGAACAGAACAAGGGGATATAGAATGGTTTAAAATCAGGAAAAATGTGTGGTAGGGTTGTATCCTTTCACCACACTTTTTCAATCTGTACGCTGAACAAATAATCTAAGAAATTGGATTATACAAAGAAAAACATGGCATCAGGATTGGAGGAAGGCTCATTAACCTGCGATGTGTAGATGATACAACTTTGCTTCCTGACCATTAAGAGAACTTAAAATACTTAATGATGAAGATCAAATACCACAGCATCCAGTATTGGTTGAACCTCAATATAAAGAAAATAAAAATCCTCACCACTGGACCAATAAATACCATCATGATAAATGGAGAAAAGATTGAAGTTGTCAAAGACTTCATTTTGTTTGGATCCACTAACAGTGCACATGGAAGTAGCAGTCAAGAACCAAGCAATATGTTGCTTTAGGCAAATCAGCTGCACAAACCTCTTAAAGTGTTCAAGAGCAAAGATATCAGTTTGAGGATTAAGGTGAGCCTTACCTAAGCCATGATCTTTTCAAAAGTCTCATATGCATGTGAAAGTTGGACAATAAATAAGGAAGACCATAGAAGAGTTGTTGTTGTTGTTAGGTGGCATCGAGTCCATACTGACTCATAGCAACCCTATACACAACAGAACGAAAGACTGCCCAATCCTGGGCCAACCTCACAATGTTGCTGCGCTTGAGTCTATCGATGCTGCCACTTGGCCAATCCATCTCACTGGGGGTCTTTCTCTTTTTCTCTGACCCTCCACTCTACCAAACATGATATCCTTCTCCAGTGACTGGTCCCGCCTGACGATATGTCTGAAGTATGAGAGATGAAGTTTGGCCATCCTGGCCTCCAAGGAGCACTCTGGCTGCACTTCTTCCAAAACAGATCTATCGGTTTTTTTGGCAGCCCATGGCCCTTTTAGTATTCTCCTCCAACACTGTAATTCAAAAGCATCAATTCTTCTACGGTCTTCCTTATTCACTGCCTAGCTTTTGCATGCATATGAGGTTATCGAAAATACCATGGCTTGGGTCAGGTGCACCTTAGTCCTAAAGCTGATATCTTTGCTCTTCAATGCTTTAAAAAGATTTCGTGTAGCAGATTTGCCTAATGCAATATGCCATTTGATTTCTTGAGTTTCAATGCTGCTTCCAAGAGTGTTGATAGTTGATTCAAGAAGAATGAAGTCCTTGACAACTTCCATCTTTTCTCCATTAATAAGTATGTTATTGGTCAATGGTGAGGATTTTTGTTTTCTTTACGTTGAGATGCAATCCATACTGAAGGCTGTGCTCTTTGATTTTCATCAGTAAATGTTTCGTCTTCTTCACTTTCAGCAAGCAAGGTTATATCATCTGCATATCACAGGTTGTTAATGTCTTCCTCCAATTCTGATGCCACGTTTTTCTTTATATAACCCAGCTTCTCGTATTATTTGCTCAGCATACAGGTTGAATAAGTATGGTGAAAGAATGCACCCCTGTCGCACACCTTTCTTAATTTTAAACCATTCAGTGTTTTCATGTTCTGTTCCCACAACTGCCTCTTGGTCCATGTACAAATTTCTCATGAGCATAATTAAGTGTTCTGGAATACTCATACTTTGCTATGTTGACCATAGAAGAGTAGGTGCTTTTAAATTATGGTATTGGAGAAGACTATTTAAAGTACCATGGACTGCCAGAAGAACAAACAACTCTGTGTTGGAAGAAATACAGTTAGAATTCTTTTGATGCCAGGATGGTGACACTTCATCCCTCAAACTTCAGACATTTTATCAGGGTGAATTAGTCCCTGGAGTAGAGCATTGTGCTTGGTAAAATGGAGGGTTGTCAAAAAAGATGACAACTTCCAATGAGATCGAGTGGCACAATGGCAGCAGCAGTGGGTTCAACTGTAATAACAATTTTGAGTATAGTGCTATATCTCATTCTGTTAAGCATAGAGTTGCTATTAGTCCTAACCTACTATATGGCATGTAACAACAAATATATTAATTTATATTTGTTAATACTCTGGCTTGCAAAGTTGTTTGAACCACAAGTTTGGTGGTCCAAGCTTACCAGCTGTTCCTCGGAAGCCCTATACAGGGCCGCTATGGGGTGGAACTGACTTGACTGCTCTTAACAATAACATATATATATTATTGTTGAGAGAGAGAGTGTGTGTGTGTGTCTTGGCATAATGCTGTAAAATCAACATTGGACTGTGAATCACAAGGTCAGCAGTTAAAATCCAACAGCTTAAGTTCAAGTTGTTAAGTGCTATCAAGTAGGTTTCAACTCATAGTGACCCTGTATAGGGTTTCCTAGGACTGGCTGATGGGTTTGAACCTCTGACCTTGTGGTTCATAGTCCAGTGCTGATTCTACAGTGCCATGCTGGGAATCTCTAGCTCTCTCTCTATGTATATATATGCAAACAAACAAACAAACAAACAAACAAAAAAAACTTACCAACAAGAAAAAATTACTAATGAAAGATAATTGCTATTTTATTGGTCACCAAAATTTTTCACTGAACTATTTTAAGAATTTCAGGTTTTTATTAGACATTAAGAAGAAAATATAATTTGCATTGTAGCGGTGTCAGCGTACTCGATTGAAGAATCTACCTGAAAGGCAGTGAACAGTCTAACAAACTTTGATAATAAATTAGCAAGAAGTATTGTATTGCTCTCAAATCATATTATCCATGTTCAAAATGCTTACATTAAGAATTATTATCTGTGTAGCACTGTGATGATGAATTTAGATACATAAACTCATACCAAAATCCTCCTAACTTAGTTTTAAGATAGGCACTCATACACCTTTACAGGTTATGGAAACTCACAGAGATTAAATTCTTGCTCTAGATGGGGAAAGGGCATAGTTGAGTGTCAACACCAAATCTTCTGGCCACTACTCCATTGTTGCTGCCAGACTTAAAAGGAAGAATATATTGAATATAAATTGACCAGACATATTTTCTCCAGATTGCAAATTATGACTGTCCCACAGATGTCCTGTGACCCTGGCAGGTCTGTTTGTATAGTAAAAGGGTAGGTTGTAGGCCTTGGAGTGACAGATTACAACTGGGATCAGAGTAGGAGGTCACTTGAGGTATTCAGACATAGGATTCTGGAGGATGTTTCAGAGGTTGAAGATGCAGTTGGTTGAAGATGCAGTTGAAGACTGTGGAAGGGAGGAGGGCAAGTTGCAAATAGTCTAAAACACCACTTATTATAATGCACAAACAGTGAGGGGTATTCTATTATTTAAAAATGTTTAATGCTCTGATATTAAAAACTCCTCAGAAATCCTACACAGGGTCACTATGGAACGGAACCGTCTCAACGACACTTAACAACGACAACAATATTATATAGTAGTGAAAGAGTAACACCAATTGTTGCTGTTGTTGTTAGGTGCCATAAAGTCAGTATCAACTCATAGCTAGCCCATTGCCATTCCTAGTACTACCCCAAGTACTGCCATTCCTGGGTCAACCTCAAAATCATTACTACATATGAGCCCATCGCTGTCACCACTGTGCCAATCCATCTCATTGGGGATCTTCCTCTTTTTCTCCACCCTCCACTTTACCAAACATGATATCCTTCTCCAGTGACTGGTTCCTCCTGATAATATGTCCAAAGTATGAGAGATAAAGTCTGGCCATCCTGGCTTTCAAGGAGCATTCTGGCTATACTTCTTCCAAGTATCTCTTTGTTCTTTCAGCAGTCCATGATACTTTCAATTTTCTACTCCAACAACATAATTCAAATGCATCAATTATTCTATGGTCTTCCTTATTTACTATCCAACTTTCACAAGCATATGAGGCTATTGAAAATACCACGGCCAGGTGCACCTTAGTCTTCAAACTGACATCTTTGCTCTTCAACATCTTAAGAGGTCTTGTGCAGCAGATTTTCCTAATGCAATATGTATGTCATTTGATATCTTGACTGCAGCTTCCATGAGTGTTGATGATTGATCCAGCAAAATGAAGTCTTTGACAACTTCAATCTTTTCTCCATTTATATGGATGTTGTTTATTGGTCTAGTTGTAAGGATTTTACATTGACATGCAACCCATATGAAGGCTGTTGTCTTTGATCTTCATCAGTTGATATGTTAAGCCCTCTTGGCTTTCATCAAGCAAGTTTGAATCATCTTCATATTGCAGGTTGTTAATGAATCTATCTCCAATCCATGTTTTTCTTCTTATAATCTGTGATTTTCTTTGTATAATCCAGCTTCTCAGATTATTTGCTCAGCATGCAGAATGAATAAGTATAGTGAAAGAAAACAACCCTGGCACACACCTTTCCTAATTATAAACCATTCGGTGTTCCCATGCTTTGTTTGAACAACTGCCTCTTGATCTATGTACAGGTTCCTCATGAGCACAATTAAGAGTTCCAGAATACTCATACTTCACAATGTTGCCCATAGCTTGTCATGATCCACAGTCAAAAGTTTTTGCATAGTCAATAAAGCACAGGTAAACATCTTTCTCGTATTCTCCACTTTCAAGCAGGATCTATCTGATGATAGCAATGATGTCCTTCATTCCACAACCTTTTCTGAATCCAACTTGAAGCTCTGGCAGTTCTCTGTCAATGTATGGCTGCAGCCACTTTTGCATTACCTTTAGTAAAAGTTTACTCACATGGGATATCAATGATATCATCCGATGATTTCTGCATTCTGTTGGGTCACCTCTCTTCAAATGGGTACAAATATGTACCTCTTCCACTCAGTTGTCTCCCAAATTTCTTTTTCTAGATGAGTGAGTGCCTCCAGTGCCCCATCAGTTTGTTGAAATATTTCAATTTGTATTCCATCAGTTCTTGAGGTCTTGTTATTTGTCAATGCCTTCAGTGCACCTTGGACATCTTCCTTCAGGATCATTGACTCCTGATCATATGCTACTTCTTGAAATGGTTGAACATCGACCATTTCTTTTAGGTACAGTTACTCTGTGTATTCATTCAAATTTATTTTGATGCTTTCTGCATCAGTAAATAATTTGTCCACACAATCCTTCAATACTGCTAGTCGAGGCTTGAATTTTTTTTCTTCAATTGTCCCAGTTTGAGAAATGCTGAGTGTGTTCTTCCCTTTGGGTTTTCTAACTCCAGGTCTTCGCATATTTCGTTATAATATTTGACTTTGTTAATGAATCTGCCACTGCTAATGAATCCTTTTCTGTTGACCTTTCAAATTTTCTGTTTAGCTCTTGTACCGCCTCACTTCTTCCATTTACTTTAGTATCTCTACACTGGAGAGAAAGTTTAAGAGTCTTATCTGACATCCATTTTGGTTTTTTCCTTCTCTGTTGTCTTCTTAATGACCTTTTGCTTTCTTCATGTATGATGTTCTGGATGTCATCCCACAACTCTTCTGGTCTTTGGTCTTTAGTATCTAATGCATCAAATCTGTTCTCCGGATGATCTCTAAGTTCAGATGGGGTATATTCAAGGTCATATGTTGGTTCTTGTGGACTTGTGCTTTTATTTTCTTCAGCTTCAGCCTGAATTTGCATATGAGCAATTGATGGTCTGTTCCAAAGTCTGCCCCTGGCCTTGTTTTGGCTGATGATATGGAGCTTTCCCACTGTCTTTTTTGACAGATGTAGTCAATTTGATTTCTGTGTATTTCATCTGGTGAGCTCCATGTGTATGGTCATCTTTATGTTGTTTAAAGAAGGTATTTGTAATGAAGAAGTCATTGGTCTTGCAAACTTCTATCATGTGATCTCCAGCATCATTTCTATCATGAAGGCCATATTTTCCAATCACTGATCCCTCCTCTTTGTTTCCAATCTTTGCATTCCAATTACCAGTAATTATCAATACATATTGGTTGATCAATTTCAGACTGGCTTTAGTGGTTGGTCCATAAATTTGAATAATAGTGGTACTAACTGGCTTTTCTTGTAGGTATATGGATATTATTCTATCACAGACAGCATTGTATTTCAGGAATGATCTTGCTTTGCTCTTTTCGATGGTGAATATGACACCTTTGCTCTACAATATGTCATTCCTGGCACAGTAAACCATGTGATTGTCAGATTCAGAATGACCAATACCAGCCCTTTTCAGCTCACTGATGCCTAGGATGTTGTTGTTGTTGTTAAGTGCCGTCGAGTCGGTTCCGACCCATAGCGACCCTGTACAGGGTTTCCGAGGGTGTAAATCCTTACGGGAGTAGAAAGCCTCATCTTTCTCCCGCAGAGCAGCTGGTAGTTTCGAACCGCTGACCTTAAGGTTCGCAGCCCGATATCGATGTTTATACATCCTATTTCTTTTTGACGGTTTCCAAGTTTCCTAGATTCATACTTCATACATTCCATGTTCTGATTATTGATGGATGTTTACAGTTGTTTGTTTTTCCCTCATTTTAAGTTGTTCCCTATAAGTAAATGAAGGTTCTGAGGGTTTTACTCCATTTGCACCATCATGGTCAACTCTACTTTGAGGAGGCAGCTCTTCCCATCCACATTTTGAGTACTTGCCAACCTGAGGGGCTCATCTTCTGGCACTATTTCTGACAATATTCTGGTGTTCTTCATCATGTGTCAATATTCAATAATCTGAGGTTGACAGTGTTTTACTGCTATTCATAAGGTTTTCACTGAGTAAATATTCTGAAGCCGTCTATCGCTCCTCCTTCATAGCCTGTCCTCATCTGGAAGCTCATCCATTGTGGGTGACCCTGATGGTATTTAAAATACCCATAGCATAGCTTCCAGAAAGAATCACAGCACCACAGAAGTCACTGCAGTAAGAAAAACCAACAGACAAGTGGTAGATGACAATAGTAAGAAGAAAAAGAAAAGGTGAAATAAAAGGTAAGGAAAGTCATTTCCAGAAACTACAAATAAGATATTGATAAGTCACCCATTCCTTCATCTTCAGACAGAATTCTACTCCAATCAGTCGGATAAGATGAAAGAACATATTATATTTTAGACATTTCCTAAGACTGGAACTACCTACTCACTAACTTGTTACAGGCAACCATGACCTTAGCAGTAATCAAATGTAAATAAGGTAAAAGGTTGTCAGTTAGATAAGGAGATCCTCCAGAACAACTCACCTCATGAAAGCCTTTTACAAATCATGTATTTCTCACCATCCATGCCTAACATTTCAGGAGTTTTGGACAGTGTGAAGATTTGGTGAAGATATTTGAAGAGATGGATTTGAAAAGTTGAGTTCAGATTTGTGAAGAGTTGTTGGTGGGCTTAAGAATTTACAACAATATGATGTTTCAAACATGTCCCTAATCTTTACATGAGGGTTCAAAAAAGGAAACTATTTCCTCCTTTATACATAATATTTGTTACTCCTAATAATGAAGGGTCATGCTGAATGAATCAAAGGTTTAAGGCAGTAATACAATTTCTTCATTCATATGAATTCTTCCATAATACCATTGAGCCCCAGTATATGCCAGGTCCTGGACTCTGGCTATTAGATCAAGAAGCCAAACTCTTAGATTCCTCAACTTACATCATCATTATGTCTTGAACAGCAAAAATTATTTTTCTTTATCATTCCAGTTTTTAGCATGTTTCATTGTTCAGGGCTTTTGATGAATGTTTGTTTGTCAAAAGCTTCAATATCATCTTAAGACCTTCGATACCAGGGTAAACAGTCCAACAGTATTTTTACTGTGAGTCATAATCAACTCTACAGAAAACAATGACAGCAAGTTTGGGGGAAACTGCATTTGCTTTGTAACTTTAGGAAATGTTTTCCTGATCAGTCAGGATGGAGACTCCCATCTAGGCTTTTCTGTGCATCTGATTTTTCTCTTTATTAGATTTTTCGCTTATGAATCTGAAACATGTGTTTTCTTATTCTTGCAGGTAGGAATCATTCAACTGTGCCCATTACAAGGACCCCAAACCCAAACCCATAGCCATTAGATAAATTCCAACTCATAGTGACCCTGTGTAGGGTTTCTGAGGCTGCAAGTCTTTAGGGGAGCAGAAATCCTTATCTTTCTTCCACAGATAGGCTGGTGGATTCAAACTGCTGACCTTGTAGTTAGTAACCTAATGTGTAACCCACAGTGTCATATCTTAAGGCTCTCAGTGGAGCCAAGAGGGAGGAATCATGAAAGGAATAGCAGCTCATAGAAGCTGTAAATCACAGAAGCCCAGTAGTGCCTTGAAAGCTGGAAGAGAAGATGAAAGCCCTCCCCTATCCATGGCAGTGGCATTGCTATAAATATGTTGGCAAATCCTTCCTTTTCCAGCCCTTCCATGTCTTGAGCTATGGAGACTGTCTTAAGGAGCTTGTGTCGATTTCAAAACATCCCTTTGGCAGCTTAAGCCCTTCTTAACAGTTCTCTAATAGCTAAAAAGCAGAGTTGAATTTTAAAACTCTGTAGCTTAGACAGTTTGTAAAACTGATGCTAAGAAGATTTAAACTGAAATGTTGGCATCATCATTCTTTCTTTCTCATCTGCCACCCAGCTTTGTCCTCCAAACCCATCACGCATTCATGCTACATACTTAGAAATGGGAATGATTTTAATGAAGTTCAGCACTGAGGAGTCATGTGTTGAGGTTACCTGAGAATAACTTCCCACCTCAACTCCTGAGAAAATCAATAAAATGCTCCACAGAGTCGTTATACTATGACTTCATGTCACTCTGCCCTCATAAACATCTTCTTACCTAAAGTCTTTTAACAAGATATTTTCTGTTCTAGTTTTCTGTAGATACAAAGAGAGGTGAAATTTATTTATTCCATTTGGTTGTATCATGTCATCTTTCCTCTCCATGACTCAGTAACCAATACTAAAAAACCAAACCAAACCCATTACTATGTAGTTGATTCCAACTCAAAGCAGCTCCATGGATTGCAAAGTAAAACTGCTCCATGGGATTTTCTTGGCTGTAATCATTTTGGCTGCAGATCATTATTCTTTTCTTCCATGAAGTCACTGGCTTTTCTTCCATGAAGTCACTGGGTGGGTTTAAACCAACAACCTTTAGATTAGGTGCTGAGCACAAACCATTTGCGCCATCCTAGGAACCTATAACCAATATAGACTGATTTTTTTAAATTATGTGATAGTTCCCATGGGAGAACATTATATTTATCTTATTGTATATCGTTACATTGCCATGGTTACAATCCCCTTCATGCATCATCAACCAACCAAGGTGTACACCCTGCAAGCCTACCCCCTGGTTGTCAGCACACAGCCCCTCTCTCTCTCTGGGTCTAGAGTTCCCAGCCGCTCCATCTCTCCATGTGATTGTCTCTGCCTCCATCACTGGGATCTAGATTGAATTTTTAAAGGAAGACGACTCTTTAGCAATATTTATCACTAAGATCTAATGTTGAAAATTGTAAAGGAAAACAGAGTCGTAAGGATGGGAAGAGAGGAGATTCATGAAGAAAAAGAACCCCTCTTTCTTTTTCTTCATGAATCTCCTCCTCTCTTTCTCTCCTGTCTTCCCATTCCCCTACTACTTGAGAGCATATGAAAGCCTAGCCTTTGCTGGGAGTGGACTCTCATTTAAACTATTCCTTCAAGAGATCTCCCCATTTCCTAAAATGCTGGAATTGCTGGCACTGCTCTCTTGTCTAGATGGCAAGATTGTCTCTTCACAGTTAGCCAATCTGTTACTTGTCACAACCTACAACCCAGACTATTTGTCCTGGTTTCTCTGGGAATTGAGTATAATTGGTTATTCCCCACTCTTCACATGTCTGAAGAGATCTGTATACCTTTGAAAATAGGTTCTGTTTTTCTGATAATCTTAAAATGAAGCCAAAGAAAAAGCATCTGGTTCTCTTAATAGATGAGGTGCTGACATCGAAGCATCTCTTATTAGGGAGGAAAGTGAGTAGGTTTTGGAAAGGAGTTCAGCTTGACTACTAACTGAAAAGTTGGTGAGTCCACAGGAGAAAGATCTGGTGATCTGTTCCTGTAAATAGCACAGTCAAGAAATCGCACTGTGAATGGCCAAAGGGCAAAGGTGGGATGCTTCATTCTCGTTTGAATATTGTGACCCCGACAGGATGGCATGGACTAGATGTCATCCTTCATTTTGTTAAAGCAATCCATTTCCACAGCTGTAAATGAGATATATCAATTCACCTTGCCTTTAGCTGTTTGTTTGGGAGAGTGTTTAGTGTGTGTCCAACAGTGTCCGAACTGCTGTGGGTATTGGGGTGGGTAGGTGGAGAGGGTGGAGTTCAGGTTATTGATGAACTTTAGCATATATTGTCATTGCTGTCCTGTATAGGGTTTCTGAGGATTGGCTGGTGGGTTTGAATCACGGACCTTGTGGTTATCAGCCCAGTACTTATCTTATAATGTCACGCAAAAATCAGCCATATGGAAACAAGAATGAAAACATGAATGAACTTGTAATTAATTGTGACTTGTGTGGTGCAGGGTACAATTGAATTGATCAGGCAGGTAGGAGTGGTCAAGGTAAGAGAACTGTGGACTGGACATTGAAGGATGGTTACAATCTCAATCACAGAAGGTTTTAAAGTAGGAGGTGCTCCAGTGAGGGGCAAACCATGGGTATAACCATGGTAAAGTCAAGGGATATGAAAGGGCAAATTCATTGGTAGACTGTGTTCACAGGATAGGGGTGTAATAAGGCTGGATAGGTGGGATGGGGCTAGATTTCACTTAGCTCTGGAAGCTAAGAAGAGAGCACACTAAAGACTATAGGTCCATGTTTCTCAAACCCTTTACTCATTGTGACCTTAGATGTGTCAAAGTAGAACTGTACCTCATGGAATTTCCAATGGCTGATTTTTCAGAAGTAGATTGCAAAACCTTCCTTCTGAGGCACCCCTCAATGGCCTTGAACTTCCAACCTTTTGGTTAGCAACTAAGCACTTTAACCCTTTCACCACTCATGGACTCCTCTCAAACCCAGACTACTCATAAATATGGAGCATCTTACTGGAAACTCAATTTATATGAATCATTCCTTGTCTCATATTTTAAAACAACTATGGATATATTTTGGAGTTCTGGAGTGGTGCTGCAGGTTAACGCATTGGGCTGCAAAGTCAGTTTGATCTGCAAGGTCAGCGGTTGAAGCTCACCAGTTGCTCCTTGGAAACCCAATACAGGGTCACTATGAATCTGAACTGACTGGATGGCAATTAACAACAACAACAACAACAAAATGGATATATTTTGGAGTAGAATACAAAGCTGGCATGCCTTTAAAAATAAAGCTTGACATTTAAAGAAAATTTAGCCTGTAGCAGGTCATCTGAATGACACCTTCACACCCCTAGGTGTTCTCCAATGTGATGTAAATTGATGGGGCAGTTTGAGGAAAACTTGGGGGGTGGGAGGATAGGAAGTGGAGTCTCATTGCCTTATGTTGCATCCTAGTGCCTGAAACACTTTTTCTGCCCTTCTGTGCTTCTTCAGGTCCCACTTAAGGAGCTGATCTGACACCCTTCTCACCTTTTTATTATTATTATTAAGTTTTTATTGTGAGGTTTACATGGCAGAACATCAGCTGTACACTCATCCTATCATATTTCCTTTCATTGCAATGATTACAATCCCCTCCATGCATCATCAAATAACCAAAGGGTACACCCCACAGGCCCACCCCCCAGCCACCAGAACACAGCCCTTCTCCCTCCCTGAGTCCAGTGTCCCCAGCTATTCTATCTGTCCACATCATTGTCTCTGTCTCCACCCGTGGTGTCACTGCCTCTCTGGGTAAAGTCCCGCTCTCCTTTCTTCTTATTTGATGGTCCCAGGGACCTCCACTCCTGGGCTGCAAAATCAATCATTCTCTTCCTTTTGTCAAAAAATATCTACCTCTATATTTCCTACCCTCACAGTCAGTCCTGATGGCAGTTATTCACTGTTGTACCACAAGAGTCTCATCCCCATTTCCTTTCACCAGCCCAGTCCCAACAGATTAGAAATCATTCAGTGGTGATTCTACCTTCCCCCTACCCCGTATAGGTAAAGTTCATCAAATTGTAGCAGGTT
>NW_006408553.1:8809201-8850637 GCF_000296735.1 Chrysochloris asiatica
CTCTGTGGCCATGTCATTGCTTCTGGGCCCAGGAGTCCCCGGGTCTTGCCATATTGCTGGCCATCCAGGTCTCCACCCGGGTTCACAGGGGTCTTTTGAATGTGGTCAGCTTTAGCTTACAACTTCATTGCTGTTTTTTTCCCCCTTTTCCCTTTATCGGTGACCAATGTGGTCACCAGCCAGACCAGGGGGTTTGCTCTGAGGGGTCCCAACCACTTGCCTTGATGGCTCCTGGGCAAACAGCTTACTTGTTCTTGTAGTGATCAATCAGACTGCCATTATTGTTTCTGATTTTTCCTGTTGGTCTTTCTTTCACAAAGAATCCTCTGTTCTTCTAGCCACTCTAGGCTGCCACTTGGCCAACCCATTTCGTTGGGGGTCTTCCTCTTTTTCTCTGACTCTCCAGCTTACCAAACATGATATCCTTCTCCAGTGACTGAAATATGTCTGAAATATGACTGACAGAGTTTGGCCATCTTGGCCTCCAAGGAGCATTCTGGCTGCACTTCTTCTAAAATGGATCGATTGTTTCTTTTGGTAGCCCATGACACTTTCAATATTTTCCTCTAACACCGTAAGTCAAAAGCATCAATTCTTCTATGGTCTTCCTTATTCACTGTCCAGCTTTCACATGCATATGAGGTTAATAGAGAGAGTTTTATTTACTCTTTGCCAATTTGGATGCCTTTAATTTCCCTACATTGCCATATAGCTCTGGCTAATACTTCCAAAACAATATTGAAAAGGAGTGGTGACAAAGGGTTTCCTTGTCTCAGTCCCATTCTCAGAGGGAAGGCTTTCAGTTTCTCCCCATTTAGAGTGATGTAGGCTGTTGGTTTTGTATATATGCTCTTGATTACATTGAGAAATTTCTCTTCAATTCCTACTTTGTTGAGTGTTTTTATCAGGAATGAATGTTGGATTTTGTCAAATGCCTTTTCTGCATCAATCGACATGATCATATGGTTCTTTTCCTTTTTTAAAATTTATATGGTGGATTACATTGATTGTTTTTCTAATGTTGATCCATCCTTGCATCCCTTTTATGAAACCCACTTGGCCATGATGTATTATTTTTTTGATGTGGTGCTGGATTCTGTTGGCTAGGATTGTGTTGAGAATTTTTGTGTCTATGTTCATGAGGGATATTGGTCTGTAGTTTTTTTTCTTAGTGATGTCCTTCCCTGGCTTTGGGAAAAGGGTTATGCTTGCTTCATAAAAAGTTTTAGGAAGTTTTGTGTCCTCTTCTATATTGTGGAATAATTTGAGTAGAATTGGTGATGGCTCTTCCCTGAATGTTTGGTAGAACTCACCAGTGAAGCCATCTGGGCCTGGACTTCTTTTGTTTGGGAGTTTTTTGATAACCTGACCAGTTTCTTCTTTTTGTTATAGGTCTGTTCAAGTTTTCTACTTTACTCTATGTAAGTTTTGGTATGTTGTGCTTTTCTAAAAATGCATCCATCTCTTCTAAGTTTTTGAATTTGTTGGAGTACAACTCTTCATAGTATTTTGTTATTTTCCTTTTGATTTCATTTGGTTCCATTATGACATTGCTCGTGTAGTTTCTAATGTGAGTTATTTGTGTCTTCTCCTTTTCTTTTGTTAGGTTCACCAATGGTTTGTCAAATTTATTAATCCTTTCAAAGAACCAGCTTCTTGTCCTGTTGATTCTTTCTATAGTTTTTCTGTTTTCCATCTCGTTTATTTCTGCACATATCTTTATTATTTCTTTGCTTTTGGTGACTGTAGGTTCTCTCTGTTGGTCAGTTTCTAATTGTTAGAGATGCTGTGTTAATGTGTTAACTTTGGTTCTTTCTTCTTTTTGGATGTGTGCATTTATCACAATAAATTGTCCTCTCAGCACCACTATTGCCGTGTCCCAAAGATTTTGGCATGTTGTGTTTTCATTTGTGTTTGTTTTTAGGAACTTTATGAATTCACATTTAATTTCTTCTTTTACTCAGTCACTTTTCAGCAGGGTGTTGTTCAGTTTTCATGTATTCAACTTTATTTCCTTATTCTTCTTGTTGTTGACGTCTAGCTTTATAGCATTGTGGTCTGAAAAGATGCTCTGTAGTATTTTGATGTTTGTCAATTTATGGAGGCTTGCTTTTGTGACCTAACACATGGTCAATTCTGGAGAATGTCCCATGTGCATGGGAGAAGAAAGTATATTGTGCTCTTATTGGATTGAAAGCTCTGTGCACATCTATGAGGTCAAGTTGGTTGATTGTGTTGTTTAGATCCTCTGTAACTTTGACGAGTTTCTTTCTGGTTGTTCTGTCCCTTTTCGAAAGTGGTGTATTAAAGTCTCCCATTAGAATTGTAGATTTATCTATTTCTTTCTTGAATTCTAGTAAGGTTTGCTTCATACATCTTGGTGGTTTTTCATTGGGAGCATAGATATTTATTATCGTTAAGTTGTCTTGCTGAATTGACCCTTTGATCATGAGATAGTATCCTTCTTTATCTCTTATGCTGGTTTTTGTCTTAAAGTTTACTTTATCAGAGATTAGAATTGCCACTCTGGCTTGTTTATTGTTCCAGTTAGCTTGGTATATATTTTTTCCACCTTTTAACTTTTAGTCTGTTTTTGTCTTTGTGTGTAAAGTAGTCTCTTGCAGGCAGCATATTGAATGGTCTTATTTTCTTATCCAATCTGCCATTCTCTGTCTCTTCACTGTGCATTCAGTTCATTGACATTCAATGTAGTTATCGATAGGTATGGATTCATTGCTGCCATTATATTAATTTTTTGGTAGTGCTATATGTTCCTTTGTTCTGTATGGCTTCTTGTGCTGAGTTTGTGTTTTTTGTGCTGTTTCTTGTCAGTTTTGTCTTAGTTTTCATGTTTGCTTGTTCTGCTTGAAAGTTCATTTTCATGGTAAGTTGGGAAGGTATTAACTCTCTTTGGGGTTACCTTATAGTCTGTTAATTTTTCTCTCCATTTAAGACAATTTATTGTATCCTGTAATCTACCTGACATCCTCACCACCTGAATGTCTGTTCCTACATTTATCCCTTCTTTCACATTGATGTTATTTTGATCTTCAGTTGACCTAACAGCTCCTTTGAATTTGTTGTTGTAGTTTTGTTCTATTCTGGACTCTGCTATACATCGTCTGAATTTCAGGTGGTGTTGCCACACCTGTCAATCTCTGGTTGTTGTCTGTTCTTGTTGGTTTTCAGTCAAAGAATTCTTTTAGGATGTTTTGAAGTGCTGGATTGGCTTTGATAAAATCTCTTAGATTCTGTTTATCCTGGAATGTTTTGATTGCACCATCATATTTGTTTGATAGTTTTGCTGGATAGATGATTCTTGGTTGGCAGTTTTTTTCTTTTAGGGTTTTGTGTATGTGTCCCCATTGCCTTCTTGGCTGCATGGTTTCTGCTGAGAAGTCAGAGCTTAATCTGATTTGCTTGCCTTTGTAGGTGACACTTCTCTTTTCTTTGGCTGTTTTTAGGTTTCTCTCCTTGTCTTTTATTTTGGAGAGCTTGATGATTATGTCTTGGTGACTTTCTTTTGGGGCCTATCCTTACTGGGTTATGTTTGGTTTCTTAAATATTTATTGTCTCATATTTCAAGATGTTACAGAAGTTTTCTTCCAGAAGCTCTTCAACTATCTCCTCTGTGGACTTCTCTGATTCTTCCTGTTCCGGAATGCCAATAATTCTTAAGCTGTTCCTCTCCATGTTATCCAGCATGAATCTTAGACTCTCTTCAGATTTTTTTATCCTTTTATCTGCTTGCTCTTCTAACTTAGCAGTATTGAGAGATTTGTCTTCCAGCTCGCTAGTTCTGGCTTCCATCTCTTCTATTCTGCTCCTTTCCCCTTTCAGTGTATTGTCCATTTCTGATATTTTATTACTAATCATCTGGACTTCTTTTTGTAGGTTTTGAATTGTTTCTAATGTTATATCAATCTTGTTTGATTGCTCTTGTAGTACTTTCCTGACTTCTTCCGTGTTTTCCTTCACCCTTTTTCGGAGCATTTGAATTTGTTTCCATATCATTCTTCTGAATTCTTTCTCAGGCAAATCCAAAACCTTCTCTTCTTCTTCTGGGAAGCCTTTGTCTGTCTCCCGCTCATTTGTCTCAGCTACTTTTTTCTGTTTTGAGATCTTTTCTTGTGTTTTGTTTGTCATTTCCAGTAGTTATGTGGGATTTTTAATGATTAAAGGGATGTTTGTTGTTGTGTTACTAAGCTGACTGTGTGTCTCCTGATGGATATGATCAGGAGATAGGCTTTCCTTTTTGCATATAATACTTAGCAGCTGTTATTTTCTCTTGTCTTAATGGTGAAATATTATGGGGTATTCTTGTAGCTTGGCTATATGGCCATGGTTGCTGTCTCTTCTTGGTTAACATAGGGAGAAAAAGCTTCCACCTCCAGGAAAAACGTGTGATCAAAATGACCAAAAGCAAATGCAATATAGCAGAGACAAAACCCACCAGTTTGAAACAAAAATAAAACTTTGGCCAACTGTCCCATCACCTTACTACACAGGCAGTATGTGTGCACCATAGAAGCCTCTAGTAGTGAGTGGGGGTGTCCACTCACTCAGGCCCCTCCTCTAGTCACCACCATAGAGGTGCACCAATAGATATTGAAAAGTTAATGGGAGAAAGATTGTCTACTATTTTTGTCTCTGAAGGTCAGTTGGGTATCTGTGAGTATACAGCATTTTACAGATTGTCCATATGGTTTGTCTGTCAGGCCTGACGGGTCTGCTTTTTTCTTGCTAGATAGGGTGAAGTAAAGGGTACTGCACGAGTTAATTTTAGGGCTTCGATCCCAAGGTTGGTATCATAAGCAGCTGCCAAACTCTTTCCCTCTGTGCCGTGTGAAAACTGTGGGCTCAGCAATGGACTTTTTTTTGGGAGGATGCGCACCCACCCGCCTGAACGTGTCCATGCTTGGCAAAGAAGATGTGACAGGGAAGAGAAAGAAAAAACTGTGTAGAATCCCCTGCACTTCTTTTTGCAAATATCACTGCACCACTTTTAGTGCTGGTTTCCTGTGCTGGTCTGGCTGTAGCCCTGCCCTCTGAACTCTGCCCAGGCAGGGTGACCGCATAGGGAGTCCCGTCTCAAGTGGTACCTAACCTGCAGTATTTTCCTTTACATCATGATTTTTCTACTTGCGCATGTGGGGAACTGAAGCCCTGCACCTTATGCTAGATCCATAGCTCTGGCGCTGTTCCGTGAGTGCAGCTTCTCTGGTTTTTCAATCCCTCCCCCATGGAGCCTTTCCTACCTGCTGTCTCTGCCACCACCAAAACTGGAACTATCATGTAAACCTTTGATGGTTTTGTATCACATTGATATTGGCCCATGTCAAGGCATCGTTGCTATCACTATGAGACTAGGTCACCAGAAAGGACGTTTGTAAAAATGATGGTTGATTTGTCGTCATTCTCTCAACAGTCCTAGAAATGGTTGTTTTTATTACCCAGTCTTACAAATTAGGAAATGATGTGTGACAAATATTATAAACTTGTTTGAGGGATCCTTCCAAGAAGACATCTATGTTATGACATAGGTTCTGTGTGGCAGAGGGTCCGATGGCTACATTTATATATATAGACTTTCATTCTTAAAAGATGCTTCAGGCTTTGTGTGGTCTGCCAACCTCGAGCAAGGCACGCTGGTGTTCTTCCTTCAATCTGAAACTTCTGTCAGTTGAGACATTGCTGGACAATATTTAATGACAGCTTTCAGCTCCATGGAGTCCTGGGTGGTAGAATGGTTAATGTGCTCAGCTGCTAATAGACAGCTTGGAGGATTAAGTGGAGTCCTGGTGTGACGCTGTAGGATAATACACTGGACCAATTTGAATGCAAGGTCGGTGATTCAAACTCACCAACTGCTCCTCAGAAGCCCTATCCGGGGTCTTTGTGCATCAGAAATGACTTGAAGGCACTTAACAACAAGAGGTACCTAGGAAGAAAGGCCTAGTGATGTACTTCTGAAAAATAAGTCATTGGTATCTCTTCTGAGAACAGTTCTACTCTGACACACATGGGGTCACCATGTGTAGGAATACAAACAATGCACCGGTTTTTTTAGCTCCATATTTTTTATGAAATAGTTCACTGATGTGAAGCAGGATTTAGGTGGGCAATTTAGTCTAAAAAAGCTCCGTCTCTAGCTCTGTTTCTGCTTCTTTCTCTCCTTCTCTCTCTCACCTAAACAGTGGTAACTTTCAGGTTATTTACAATTCTGACTCACTAGTAAATGAATCATAATTTGAACCAACGAATTCACTGGTTTTTATTTAGTAGGGCATTTTAAATAATAAAATATTCCGTACTGTCTTCAAACCTCATGGAGCCCTGTCTATTTTAATACCAACTTTCAGAAGACTCATTAGTAATTAATGAAATCATTAAGAAAGGCTCATGGTGACTGACACTCTCGTGGCAACCACCATTCTCCTCTTGTACTCAGTGGAAATGTCATTAGCACCACAGGTTTGATTTGGGGGGTAGGGTGGGTGGGTGGAAATGGAGGGAATTTGATTGCCTGAAGTTTTACAACAGCCATCAGTTACAACTGAGAGCTGTGAGTATGTTCCCCCAAGTTTCTTTACTTAGGAACTATGCTGGGGGAAGTTTTCTAAAAAAAAAAAAATCCTTTCATTCATCCAATGCTAGTTTAAAGAAATCCTGCTAATACCATGTTTTCACTAAAATGGCATTGTGTGGCTCAACTCAATTAGCAAAGATGTAGTGTTGAAAGTCACCCCCTGTTTTCACACATTTCCTTCTTTCTTGGCATTGCTTAGAATTATTCTTCTCTTCTCCCTTTTAGGAACAGAATTTGGCATAAATAAATGATAACTGAGAAAATGGTATAAACAGAAGAGTCAATGCAGAGATTCTCTAGCCTCCCACTGTAGGTCAGGATAATATTTTGCAGCAAGTGGTTTCCCACAAGAAAGATGTGGTTCCGCCTGCTGCAATTTAATTTGTGTTTTAATAAAGAAACCCACGTTCTGTCCTTAATTACTCAAAGTGGAACATGAAACCCCCCCTCAAAAAAAAAAAAAAAACCTTTCAGACAGTTAATGCAATGAAACTGTTAAATCAAAATGGACTGTTTTGCCAGAGTACTGCCCACAAAATGGAATTTGGTACATTTCATACCCCAATGAATTTAAATTGTATGGAGCTGATATTTAATACAAATGCAACTGCCAGTTGAATCTGCATACTTAATATGCATTCTCAAACTCTCAGAACTAAGCAGGTGATCTATGGGACACAAAGGGATCATCCTTCTCTCAAAGAGAATATTTTATGACCAGGCAGTTTAAAGGCACTGACATAAACAACTGTTTGCAGCTCTCTCATTCTCTCATCTTCAAAAGTCAAAAAGTACATGTAAGGAGATGCTGTTTTACAAAAGCATTTTAGAAAATCACTTGAAATGTTTTCCTTTTCCTATGGGGATATCTGAATATTTGATAGGTACTCAAGAGAGTCCTTATAATTTACTTCATTTCTCTCCCCCCCTCCTTTTTTTTTTTTTTCAGTGAGGGTTAAAAGAATAGTGTGAATGCACAAAGCTGAAGCCTGTTTTCTCTTGGAAGTGGAAGTCTAATTGCTTAAATCAGAAATGCTATTTATTGTTTTTACACCAAGACCGAACATTCCAGACTTTCTAGGATAGTGTCAATTTCTAATGTCTAGCTCAATTTAATTTCATCATTGATACAATGTCACCAGCAATGGGTTGAAACATAACAACAGTTGTGACAATGAGCTGTGCATAGGGTCGCTATGATTTGAAATTCACTCAACAACACCTAACAACAACCTTTGTCAGAATTGTACCTGAATAAGTGGCTGGAATAGAAGACACATATTTTGCTACATTTTATTTGGCCTAACTTTTGATTCCTAATATATGGTCACTCTCATCTTAAACATGCTTGTATTTGGAAAACCATTATAAAAAAGGACTTTTTTTTTTTTTTTTTTTTTTTTTAGGTATACTGCTGTGGCACTGTAGGATAAGCACTGGAGTGCAAGGTCAGTTTGAACTGCAAGGGTTGGCAGTGCAGATCCACTAGTCACTCCTTGGAAACCCTGTACAGTCTTGCTATGAGTCAGAATCGACTTGACAGCACTAAAAAACAACAACAACAATTCCTCACAAATAAAATGAACAGCCCACATTTTCAAGTGCTTGGTGGAGAAGAGTTTCAGACTGAAAACAGAGATGGTGTGAGTTTACAGAGATCTCCCTAGCTGCAGCATTTCACCTGGTTTAGTTCTGGAATTCTAACTCCTCTGGGACTCAATGCTCTCTACTGTACTTTGTCCAGCTGGATAAGCAATCACAGTGGGGAGGTGATTCTATGAAGCTCAGAGCTGTGCTCACCTTATATTTGGAATTGGATCATATTAGTCAACCCACTTATTGGTGCTAGGTGCTGTCTGCAGAGTCATAAAGATATATATGATACCATCTCTATCTCCACAGAGTTTGCAATGTAGTTAGGGAAGCCAGGCATGTACCCATGAAATACAAACTTGCTGTACAAGTTGGTGGTGAACATGCCATTACTACAGAGGATGCAGACAATGATAAAGATTGCAGTTTTCAAAACCACAATGTAGGAAGCCAGGCCAGCAAACAACCTGGACTCGAAAACTAGCAGATTTCAAAAAAAAAAAAAGAGAGAGAGAGAGAGATAAGAGCTGTTAGTTCCAGTGTAATCTGGAACCTGAAGTTTTATGAGCTTTAAAGCTACTCTTTAAATTCTTTCACGTTTCTCTTAAAAAATGGATCTACTAAATAATGTCCTTTCCATATGGTGAAAAGTACATTAAAGGGAAAACAGGTTGATGAACAGGACAAATGTTTAAATTGTTCTCACCCCGCGGTAGGTTAGCTCCCCTCTCTCCCTTGCTCTGGATGAAGATGTAAAATAAATTGCCCAAATTTATTGAAGCCAGATTAGAGGGTCCCAGCAGAATTATTAATTCTAGAATGCCTATGTCTCTGAACCTCCCAGTGACAACAGAGGAACTCCAGACTTTCATAGACTTTCAGAACAGTTCTTGTGAGAGATTCCATGGATGGTATCTCTCAGAAGATTGGGGGGGTTAGGTGGACAATAAGGGGAAGAATTGATGGATAAACACCAGTTAAGGTGCATAGTATGTCCCCCACTCAGACTAAATGACCTTCACATGCCCTCCAGGGTGGACCCAGGAAAAACATCACTCTACTTACCTTGTTCTGTTTCTCAGAGCCTGTCTAACACCGACAGAAACCCCATCGTTAGAATTCTCTCTGCCCTCAGGAACATTTTCCTGTTAGGGGGAAAATAAGGCCAGAAAATTGTTGCTATGGGCTCTGTTTTGTGGAAGTTAAAATGCTAGAGCAAGAATCTGATTGCTTGATAGCTTCATCTCTCTTTCTCTCTCTCTCCCCCCACCCTTTCTCGCTCTCCCCCTCTCTCCCATCCCCACCTTTTTCTTCTCTCGGTCCCTCCCTCCTCTGGACTTTCAATCCTGCCCCCACTCCGGGCCGTAGGGAAGCCTTACAGGTTGTCAATGAAACATGGAATTATTTCCTTTGATGGCTTAGATAATAGTAGAAGCCAAGGCAATGAGTGAGGTCGACTGAAACCAATGCAGTCCTGCCCGGGATTGGAGAGCCAATCGCAAGAGCAGAGGGCGGGGCGTCGGCGCCAGCAGATAATTGCTAAGTGCATCGCTAGCACAGTTGGTCAGAGCTGCTGAAAGGTCTGGTCGCAGAGACAGGAACGCGTAATCCTCAGCGTGCTTTCCACCCGACAGCATCCTTTCACCGCTAGGCAGCGAGCCTCTGGGCACCAGCCCCTCTGCTCCGCGGAAAAGGTACTTCTGACTGCGTCCCGGGGTGGAGGGTGGGGGGTGGCGGGGGATGCTGCTCCTGCTTTTCCATCCCCTGTGGCTTGCAATTTAGCATATGTAAAAGGATTGCTGAAAGAAGAGAAAAGTTTAGGGGAGGAAACGTGACAAAGGTGGGAAAACACCGTTTTGTTGGGAGGAAAACAAGCTGACAATTTGGAAAACTTCTGAGCTGTCAAGAACTGGGCTTGTTTACTACTCTTAATTAGCTCAGCTCAGATTTGTCGAAATAGGTCTGGTGTTGGGGCTAGCAAACCTGCAGCGCTGGGTTGTAGATTCAGGTTCGTTGGGCGAAGGGAGTTGGAGTCCCTGAATGTGCCTTTCCTTGGGTACCCATCATTGGGAGCTTGGTTTTCAGAAACATGATTGGTAGGTTGGATTTTCTACTGTAGTGCCTGCACACTATACATTATCTTGACTTGTATTTTCCAAACTATTGTGACCTTCAACTTGAATCCTTTCTCAAACTTCTCTAGCTATCTTTTCTCCTCCCTCTTGTCCACACTGTCTCAGTTCATGTTATTTGGCAGAAGAAATAATTCCACACACACTGGGGTGTGGAATGCTGTCTGTCCTGTTTGACCCAATGGACACCTAGTTGTCACACAAGTTGGTGAAAAAAAAAAAAAAAAAACTCTCAGAGGAAAAGAAATCGGTCAGTCATTAGCTCCCCAAAACTCTGAAAGACTTCCCAGTTTGGTGTATACTGACATAAAAGGAATGGAGCTCAGTTTTATATTGTGCAAAGGTGACACCCATATCAGAGCTGGAATGGCCAGCCCTGAGAGTCCTAGGAGCTCTGGGATGTGGATGCTGGTGGGAGGGTCATGCTCCTCAGGACTGACTCTGTTTAGGTGCGCAGGTACCTCTGTGGCAGAGAACTTTCTGGAGCCACCATCCACACTGCTACTGTAAACTGATCTTCAAGTCAAAAAGCTTGCCACGGCAAGCAGCTTGTCCAGGCTAGCAGCACACCTGATCCTTCCAAATGTGGGAGTGAAGGGCCTCACCTTTAGTCATGGAGCTATGTTCACTTCTGCCAAGGAAAGGTGTTACCTAGGTGAGCCTCCTAGCCTCCTAAAGTATAAAAGTGTTGTGTTTGGTCTTGAACTTCTTCCCTTATTTAATGTAGACTCCTATTTTCATGCCAGCGTACTTCACCACAGAGTCCTGGTATGGTGTTCTGGGTTAATGTGTTGGACTGCAAGGTCAGTTTGAACTGCAAGGTTGGTGGTTCAAGCTCACCAACCACTCCTTGGAAACCGTATACAGGGTTGCTGTGGGTCAGAGCCGACTTGACAGCACTTAACAGCATCATACTTCACCAGGTGTGTATGAAGCTGCCAGTTCAGGGCTGAACTTGGGTGGATTTGCTCTGATTTCTGCCTTAGAACGGAAGCTGAAAGTTTGATTCCCAAGTCAGGCAAGAAATGAATGCTCTGGGAAGGATTCTCCTGAAACACCTTTTCCCTCTGACACCTGCTGAGGTGTAGAGGGCAGCCCCCTTTCTCTGACTGTGCAAATCACTTTCACTTTTTAATTCTCATTTTCTTTAACCCTCATAACAGGTTTTCCTCCACCTCCTTTAGGCAGCTATTTTGGGTGTAAAGTATTATTCTGGATGCTTTACTCACAATGGTTAAAAACAACAACAACAAAAAAAACCTGTCTCTCTCTCTCTTTTTTTTTTTTTTTGGTCAGGATACAGCTAGCATTTCTTTGCACATGCTGTCTGCCAGTCTACAAAACAAAGTTGTTGTCCTGCAAATTAGAATTCCTTTGAATTGGGTAGGGTTGGGAGGGGGACACCAGGAAGGGAAGCTCAATTTTTCTCTACTGTTGGACATATTCAACTGAGGGGATTCTTCCTCTGTATCCTTACTGGACTATGTGACCCCCAGAGAACCCACACAGTAGTTTGTGCATCTGGATTGGAGACAGACAGTAATAAAACTAGAGAAAAATGCTTTGGAGTCGATGTGGTGTCTAGAAAAAGAAACAGGGAGCAAAATTGGGGGGTCCCTTCAGTTGATGCTGAGCTGCTAGATTTCTGTCATGATAGAGGACATTAAAAGTAAGGCTTTTCAACCAGCTTCTGGATGGTGACTCATGCACAGAGGAAAAGACAGGCAGGGGGTGGGGGTGGGGGAAAGTACAAGTGGGACACACTAGGGTGCTTGCTTTTTCTCCCTCCTCCTTGTTCTTCTTCCTTGTATCTCCCCATTTGGAACAGAGATCATTAAAATAACAACTTTAGACTAAAAAAAGGATAATAGGAGCTGAAGAATAATTGACGAAATGCAAAACACCATCATCACAGCCTCACCTTGCATGGGGTGTGAAACCCAGGATTCCGCCCCTCTGCTATGATCCAGCGTGGAGAATTTAATCTGGGCTGATTAGCCCCTTCTGAGGTGGATGTCTGTTTATATGTGAGGGATCTGATTGATGTTCAGGAAATTAAATTTGTTGCTTATCATTTCATCAAACATGATAGGTTTAACCAGGACCTGGGAGAAGCCTCATCCATTGATCTAGTGATGTCTCTTCTCTCCCCAACTGGCCAATTAGGATCTCTCCCATTTAACCAGTGTGATGTAAATATGCTGCCTCCTTTTGCTTTCACAAGCCCTGTGTGATTTACCTGGAAAGTAAAGGTCCCTTCTGTATTCTTCAGTCCCTCCATCTCCATCATCCTCTCTCTTACCCCTTTTCATCTTAAACACATCAGCAACTAATCTCATTGCCAGCCTGCTTTCATCTTGTCATTTTGTGCTGATTTTCCTGTTAAAGAAACCTGTCCCCTGAAATAGGATTGAAAACATATTAAAATTTTTATCAAAGAAGAGCCTTTTAGCCTTCCCTTTTAAAATGTAATTTTGTGGTTTTGTGAAAATCAAATAAGCAGGTTTATTGTGTTAGGTGTTTGGGTAAATGTTGTTAAAACATCTTCTCTTTTTTGTTTGTGGAAGTGTTAACTCCCAGGTGAACCTAGGGGAGGGTGCATCTGGTTTGGAGCATCCTCTGGAAGTTGAAGAGGTTGGAGTGAGATACTGCCATTTATTCAAGATGGGGGTGAAGGCTGTTGTAGGCATGAAAATGTATTTACTGTACTTTGTTATCACCCCCCACTCCCAATTCATTGTTAAGGAAAACTTCATCTGATTGACTTTCACTCACACTCATGTGCTCCCTTTTCGCGTCCTAGATGGGAGCGATTTCACATTCAAGCAGGTAACTGAATAATCTTATTTAACCTGATGTATAGGAACATCTTTCTTTTTTCCTTTCCTTTGGGCTCTTTCTTTCTGTTATTTAAGGGCACCCGTTAGGGATGAGACTGAATTTTAGATACCCTGTTCACACCACTTCTGAAAGAGTTAAACTGGGATTGTCAGGAATTCTGGGATGTATATAGGGAGACTGTCCTGTGGGAGCAATGAGGTAATCCTTTCGCCAGCTCTGTCCTACACGGATTTCACAAGAGCACCTGGGATGGTGCAGCTAACCTGCGTGAGCCTGACAGGATGGATGTTTCTGAGAACAGGCCTATTTGATGCACGGGGACTTCTCACCAAGCACAAGCTTTCTGGGCTTCCACTTGCTTGACCACTGTCCCCTCTGCCCCTCCCCCACCTCACACACAGACAGGACTGACCTTGGAATCATTAGCAAGAAGTGAAGTTTGTCTTCATCCTTCCAGTTTCTTGGTTCTTTGTGCTTTGTTCACCCCTAAACCTATCTATCTATCAAGAATTAGAAAAGATCAAGTGTGTTCATTGATCCTAAGGTGTGAATAGGTAGCATTGTTGCCACAATACTGGTATCTACTAGTGGGACTGAGCAGAGAGAGTTTGAATAGGAAGTGTATTAGGAAATTGTGACCCTTGCTTTATTGTGAAGGCTGACTCACAGCGCTCGGGTATCACGTTAACAAATATTTGGGATCTGGCACTTGGGGCTTAGTCCCTCATATTTGACCCTGGGTAACACCCAATGCCCTTTCTAATCTTTTGTTACCTCATATGTAAAGCCAGAGGCTTGGACCATATTCTCATAACCCCTTTCTGCTCTGACCTTCTCTCTGGACTTTGCCGCTGTACTCCTGAACTCAGGCAGTGATGCTATAGCCCGAGAAGGACTTGGAGTTTGCAGAGCATACCCCACTGTGTGCAGTGGGGATCGGCAATGCCCTCAGAGCTAGAATCCGTGAAGACAGGTTGGAGGAGTGGTGGATGCTACACCAGAGGAAAGACAGGCTGAGGGGTGATGTAATAACTGATTTTGGTTTAGGAGGGGATGTTATATGGAGGATGGCGACCAGCTGTTCCCCATCTCCAGTAAGGACTGAGCGAGAGAAAATAGACCGAAATTGCAGCAGATGGACTTAGATTAGGTATGAAGAAGAATTTTCCATCAGTAAGAGTTGTTAAAAAGGGAAGGTTGTGGAGCCTCTGTGATGATCTTCAGGAACTGGTTAAACAGAAGCTTTTAGCTGGAAGAGAAGCCAGAGGACTATGACGAGGTGGCAGGCTGAGGGCCATGGAGCCCAGGCATCTGAGCCCTCTCCCAGCTAGGCTTCCTTTCTCTGAACCCTTACATCACTCAGAGCCTCTTGAAGTGGCTGGAGATCAAAGTCCTAACACAAGTGGGGAGAGGAGGACTATTAACCCCTTGGTGTGCCCTCTAGGGCACAGAGTCCCCTCCCTTCTCCATCCTCTCCCGCCCCTCCCCCCCAGCAGTACAACTGCTTCTACTGTCCCTTGCCCAGGGATCTCGCATCAAGTCTAATCCTTTCATTTCCAGACGTGGCAAATGAGGCCCAGAGGTATCAGGCCTTGGCGTCTTCACATAGTGACTTGATGGCAGAGCTGGGACCACAGTCAAGGTCTTCTACTTCTCAAGTCAATGTTGTTTGCTTTGTAGCTCATTTTCTTCTTGTTTCCAAATTGAATAGGCCATTTGCGTTTTCTGGGCTCCTAATTTCTCTTTAACCAAATGGCAGAGACAGGGACACCTGCAGTTAAGCAGTATTTATTGAGTGTCCATTGCTAATACTGTGCACTAAATTCCAGCTTCCCTGCTTTATGCAGCAAACTTTTTAGTTCTGAGGAAGAGGTTGGTGGGGGCTGCTGAGTTGTTGTAAGGCCAAGGGTGGCTTGGCGGGGATGTGTGCCAGAAATGGAAGCAGGAAGGAGAGGGACAGGTGGAGAGAGGAGAGATGAGGGGGGGAAAAAAAAAAAGATTATTCCATCAGAATTTTTCAAAAGTAAAGACTTTAGGTATCTAATTGAAACTCATCATTGGTTAAGAGAAATGAGAGAAATAAATGAAATAAGCATATACTTTGAGAAAGACACTTTGCCAATTACATTTTACAAAATAAAACAGACTTTTGAATTTCAGATTCTCATTCTAGAGAGAATCTTTAACAATGTGGAGCTGAAATTTTACATTTCTTCCAGCCAGATTTGATTCATTTGTGGGTAGATATATCTTTTGGTTTTGCTTGGAGTCCTCTGTAGGGAGCATTAGTGGGTGGGTGGGGAGAAGACCCAGGAAGGAGAGGGTGCATAAGCAGCACAAGAGGTGGGCCATCTCAGGGCCCAGAGGAGGGCCTCCAGGTTGGTCAGGGAGAGGAGTAGGGTGCTGCTGTCAGATGGCAGCCTCAGGAAAACAGAGCCACACATGCTTGAGAATGAGTTACAAGTTGTGTAGGGTTTGAATTGGGTGGTTTGAGCCACATAGGAAGCAAGATAAATGGCCAGAATAGCACCACAAGATAAATGTATAATTAGTAAGTACATGTGCATAGTGATTGAAAAAAAGAAAGACAGCACCTAGGTTTGTACTGAGCTAGGCACCCTGAGGGCAGGGCTGGATCGGCAGCGAGCATCCATCAGTGAGAGCATGGCACTTCCATGTCCGGAGCTCACCGGCATCCCTCTCTGCTAACAAAGGCATCCAGCCCTGAGGAGGTCCACCAGGATGAAGTTGTGGTCCTTTTTGTGGGAAGTGTCTTTGCATTTCCATAGCCTATGTATATATATGGAAAGATTGTCACTTACAGAGACAGCCAAGTCTCATGTATGTCCAGAAAATGGCTGAGACAGAAGGTGTAGAGGAGTCAGTGAGAGAGGACATGTTGGACTGGGCTGACCAGGGTAGGCTATCTGGCTGCCAAGGATGTGAGACAAGCTTGAAAACTGTGAAGAAAGTTGAGAAGATGAAGAAAAGAAAGAGGAATGAAATAGCAAGAGAAACTGGGACCCAAGGTAGTGAGAAGGTCGTCTTAAGAAGGTACATGAGGAGAGAACTGTGAGAAGATGTGTCAGACAGACAGGCCAGGCTAGAGTGCCCTCACTTCTCATCCCGCCCAACCATTGTGTCCTTTTCACCCAGCATGCTGTTCAGTTATGTTCACACCTCTGTCTTTAATTTTGATGCCACAAATTGGGACTGGTGATGGTGATTGTGTGCTGTGGAGTTGGTGCCGACCTATGATAATCCTATATAGGGTTTTTGAAGCAGTAAACCCTTATGGGAGTAAAAGCCTCATCTTTCTCTTGGGAGCAGCTGCTACGATTCTGACTGTTGACCTTGCAGTTAGCAGTTCAACTCGTAACTCACTATGCTACCAGTGTTCCTTTGGAATTAGGATATAATGAGGGAATATTAAGGAAGTCTTTCGGTGGCACAAATGAGTAAGCTACTAGCTAAAAGGACTCCTGTTGTGACTCTGCAGAATCAAACCCATTAGCTCTTCCTCAGAAATCTTATACAGGGTGACAATGAAAAGACTGAAGTTGTCAAGTACTTCATTTTTCTTGGATCCATCATCAACACTCATGGAAGCTGCAGTCAAGAAATCAAACGATGTATTGCATCAGGCAAATCTGTTGCACAAGACGTTTTTAAAGTGTTGAAGAGCAAAAATGTCAGCTTGAGGACTAAGGTGCACCTGACCCAAGCCATGGTATTTTTAATAACCTCATATCCATGCAAAAGATGGGCAGTGAATAAGGAAGATCATAGAAGAATTGATGCTTTTGAGTTATGGTGTTGGAGGAGAATATTGAAAGTGCCATGGGCTGCCAAAAGAACCAACAGATCTGTGTTGGAAGAAGTGCAGCCAGAGTGCTCTTTTGAGGCCACGATGGCCAAACTTCATCTCTCATACTTTGGGCATATTGTCAGCAGGGACCAGTCGCTGGAGAAGGATATCATGTTTGGTAAGGTGGAGAGTCAGAGAAAAAGAGAAAGACCCCCAGTGAGATGGATTGACAAAATAGCAACATCAATGGGCTCAAGCGTGGCAACAATTGGGAGGTTGGCCCAGGACTGTACAGTGTTTCTATCCATTGTGCATAGGGTCGCTATGAGTCAATACTGACTCAATGGCACCTAACACCTACAGACATCTATTATTAATTATAAAATGGAATGTACAATTCTAGGCTGTAGAATCAACTCAATGGCACTTAACAACAACAACAACACTACCCAAAAAGTTGATGATTGGAACCTGGAGGTGTTTCAGAACAAGCCTCATAATCTACTTCCAATGATTACAGCCTTGAAAATCTTATGGAGCACAGCTCTCCTCAGACACACAACAAGGCAAAGTGTATTAAACATGATAGTGGTATGTTCTGGATGCATGATTGATCTTATCTGAGGTGCTCAGAGGAGGCCTCTTGGAGAAAGTAAAGTCTAAGTGGGACTGGCGGCGGATACAGTGGAGGGTGGGGAAGGAAGGGAACATTGCAGATTTGAGAGAAGCGTTGCGGTAGAGAGAACCACATTTGCAAGACTCATAAGCATGAAATAGTATGGTGTGTCTGACAATATGCAGTACTTTGGCTTTGCTGAATCTGAACATATGAGCTATCTGAATGGGGAAAGGTAGGTGTTGTTGGTGCTCTTAAAGGTAAGGAGGGACCAGCAGACCTAACTGAGGAGCTTGGACTAAGCAATTTGAAAAGACAGGTTTTAGGCAGGAAAGGATGCAGTATCATTTGCATTTCTGAAAAAAAAAAAAAAAAAAGATACTTGGTCTTCATGAAATGTAGAGTTGCAGTGCAGTTTGGGAAAGGAGGAGTAAGTCTGGGATCTGGGGTTGTTAAATGCCATAGAATTGGTTCTGAGTCATAGCAACACTTTGTACAACAGAATGAACCACTGCCAAGCCCTGCGCCATCCTCACCATCGTTGCCATGTTTTGAGTCTGTTGTTGCAGCCACTGTGCAATCCATCCCACTGAGAGTCTCTCTTTTTTGCTGACCCTCTACTTTACCAAACTTGATGGCCTTTTCTAGGGTCTGTCCCTTCCTGATAACATGTCCAAAATATATGAGATAAAAAAGAGCATTTTGATCATACTTCCTCCAAGACAGATTTGTTTGTTTTTCTAGCAGTCCATGATATAGTCAATATTCTTGGCCAACATCATAATTCAAAGGCATTACTTCTTCTTTCTTATCCATTGTCAAGATTTTGCATGCATATGAGGTGATAGAAAACACCAGGGCTTGAGCCAGCCTCACCTTAGTGCTCAAAGTGGCATCTTTGCTTTTTAACACTTTAAAGAGGTCTTTTGCAGCAGATATTTCCAATGCAGTAAGCCGTTTGACTTCCTGACTGCTGCTTCCACAGGCATTGATATCAATCCAAATAAAGTGAAATCCTTGACAATTTTAATATTTCCTCCATTAATCATGTTGTTGCTTATTTGTTGAGTTGTGAGGATTTTTATTTTCTTTATGTTGAGGTGTAATCCATACTGAAGGCTGTAGTCTGTCTTCATCAATAAGTGCTTTTTCACTTTCAGCAAGTAGGGTTGTATAATCTGCATATCTAAGGTTGTTACTGAGTCTTCCTCAGTCCTGATGTTGCTTTCTTCTTCATATAGTCCAATTTCTCAGATTATTTGCAGTATACAAGTTGAATAAGTATAGTGAAAGGATAAGACCCACACACACACCTTCCCTAATTTGAAATTACAATATCCCTCTTTTTTGCACAACTGCCTCTTGGTCTATGTGTAGTTTCCCAATGAGTGCAATGAAGTGTCCTGGAATTTACATTCTTCACAGTGTCATCCATAGTTTGTTATGACCACTACTCATCTGTCAGTTTGTTGTGGTGTGCATGTTACTACGATGTTGGAAGCAATGCCACCAATACTTCAAATATCAGCAAGGTTCTTCATGGTGGACAGAGTTCAGCAGAGCTTCCAGATTGAGAAAAATTAAGAAGGACCTGGTGAACCATATGAATTGATTGTGGAACATTGTCTAAAATAGTGTTGGAAGTTCAGTCTATCAGGTTGGAAGGTACTCAAAATACAACTGTGGAAGAGCTGACTCCGCAAATTAGAGGTGACCTTAATGATGTGGGTGGGGTAAAGGTTTTGGGACCTTCATTTGCAGATATGGCATGGCTCAAAATGAGAAGAAACATCTACAAACATCTATTACTAATTATAAAGTGGAATGTACAATTATGGATCTAGGAAAACTGGAAGTTGTCAAAAATGAACTGGAAGGCTTGAGGATCAGTACCCTAGGCATTAGTAAGCTGAAATGGAATGGTAGTGGGCCGTTTGAATCAGACGATCATATTAAGTGATTCTGGGATTGAAAAAATTAAAGTCTGGGATCTATGGGCTGGTTAAGAGGTAATTTGCCAGGTGAGAAATTATGAGAGTCTGGTAGAAGACAGGAAAAATGGCAAAAAAGAGAAGGGGACAGCATCAGTGAGTGGTAGGTACTTTGACTTCATAAGTATGACTAACTCAGGCAAAAATGAAGAAGTATTCATCCTGAACAAAAACTAACAGGTGACGAGGAAAGGTCACATTGTTAGATGAAAGATTTTATTCAGAGAGCAGTGTTCTCCACTGAAGACAGGATGTGAGGAAATGGGTTTCAACTGCAGGGAGAAGAAAGCAACTTAGAAATTAGAATTAATGCCTTGATGGAAGGGGTTGTTAGACATGTTACAGGGTCATAGAAGAAGGTGGTGGACAAATTCTCTTTTCCACAGAATATGAAAAAAATCAGTCTCTCTCTGATAGAAAAGTATGCAAAGGATATGAATACATAGTTGAGACAAAATTACAGATGGCCAGAAAAAGACATCAAAGTGTCCCATTTCATGACTAACTAAAACATGAAATTAAAAACTAGATATTATTATCCACCTTTCAGATGAGCAAAAATGAAGAATGATAATATCCAGTGTTGTGAAGAGCTTTGGGAATTGGACATTTTCAGACTGCACTGGTGGAAAAGTAATTTGCAAATATGGGAGCTAGTTCTCAGAAGCACACCCTTCAAGCCAATGAGCAATTCCTCATGTAGGAATTTATCCTAAGGAAATCATCAGAAATGTGCAGTATAGTTTTAATCAGGGATATTTCCATCAGCATTATTCATGATAACAAAACATTGTATGAGGGGATTAGTTAAATCTAATATAGTTCACCCATAAAATGGAAATCAAGGAAGTGATTAAAATTGCATTGAATAATATATAATAAGAATATGGCAAACTGCTAGTATATGTTAAGTAAATAAAGGTTTAAATGTAAATGAATTTTAGTTTCAGTAATTCTACAAAAGATGAGTATAGTCATGAAAAATAAAATGGAATATACAGTATCAAAATATTAACAGTGGTTATCTCTGGGTTTTAGGAAACACATGGCTTTTTTAATTCTTTAGACTTTTCTATGTCTTCTATAGTGAACATGCATTATTTTATAAATGAAAATGATGTGCTTCTAAAATCATTCAATCCACAAATGTTCAAGCAGTATAGCTATCTAGCAGTGTTAGGCATGATGATGTTCACAGTAAGCATGAGGCCTGCCCTGTTTTCAGTCTAGCTGGTGAGAGACCTTAAAGGCATCCATGAAATCCAGCAAGCAATACACACATCTGTAACTGCTAAATGCCTGCTGCAGGTGGCCAGTGTTGAGAATGTTCTCTGTGAACTGTAACATCCTTGTTTCTTCCTTCATATTTTCCCCTCCCGGTTCCTGGTACCTACATAGGTCAACTCCACTTTTGTGACCCAGGCTTATCTTAACATTTCTACCACCCGTTTGTTGTGGCTTGTGTGTGTCTATGATACTGGAAGCTATGCCACTGGTATTTCAAATACCAGCAGGGTTACCAAGGGTGGACATACTAAAGTAGAGTAGGATCTAAAGTCTGACAATCTACTTCAGAAAATCAGCCAGTGAAAACCGTATGGACCTCAACAGAATGTTGTTTGATATAATGCTGGAAGATGAGCCCCCTTGGTTGTAAGACACTACTCAATTGTTGATGTGTGCCATCGAGTTGGTTCTAACACATAGCATCCCTGTATAGGGTTCCCAAGGAGTGGCTGGTGGGTGTGAACCACAAACCTTATTGGTTAGCAGTCCAGTGCTTAGCCCATATGTGGTAGAATAATCAGGCAGCCTCAGAAACCGTAAGGCGTAGTTCTACTCTGCCTCCAGGGTATCTATGAGTCAGAATCTCTCAATGGCAGTGGGTTTTGTTTTGTGTTTTTCGGTGTGCTGTTGAAAAGGGCTGACAGATCACCACAAGGATGGTGTGGGCCACCTCCTCCTCCTTCTCAGAAGCCAAGTCTGTTGCTTAATTTGCTTATTAATTAAGACCAAATGGATGCACATGCACTGACAGCTATCAAAGCTAGCAAAGGGACTTTGGGGGCCTACAGCTCATCAGAGGTGACCTCCTGGTTCTGCTTCCTGACTGCATGTCTCATTTGTTCCTGCTTTTCCAGGATGCATTTGCTTTCTGCTGTGGTTTCCTTTGTTGCATAAACTCTGAGCAGTTGGAGACAGCCCTCCTCAGGTTGGAAGTCACAGCTAGCTGGCTCTATGATGTGTGCTGGAGCTATGCACCGTCCCTCAGCAGGACAGCTAGAAGCTCTGATGGGTACATCCTTAGGACTTTTCCAGGTTTAATTGAGAAAACTGGACAGGTTTGCTGGAAAATAGGGCAGGATGATGACGGGTGCGGGCCATGTGGATGATTTGCCACTCTTTATTTCAATAATAACTCACATTTGTATGGTGTTTTGTATTCACAAACCTGGGCGATGCTGCCATCCTCACTTGGCAGAGGAGGAAACTGATACTTGGAAAGGCAAAGTCACTTTCTTCAGTTTGTACAGGCAGCAGGCAAAAGAAGCAAGTGTGGAATAAGCTAGATCTTCTGCCTGCACATCTGCACATACTGCCCTCACTACCTCATGATCAACAAGGACTTTTTTTTTTTTAAGGTTTTTATTGTGGATCGAGTAAAAGTTTACAGGGCAGATAATCAGTTTTACATTCAACAAATCATACACCCCACCCCACCACAACCATTACAATCCCCTCCATGTACCATCGGCCACCAATGTTTCTCTCCATTCACTTTAGCTTTTTGTTTTGTTTTATTTTTTGAAAACACTCAGGCATATATAATAATTTACACCACCAAAGGGCACATTCTGCAAGTCAGCCTTCTGGCTGCCATCTATTAGTCCCTCACTTCCCATGAATCTAGAGCCCTCAGCTGTTCCCTCTCTCCATGTCTCCATCTCTGCCTCCATCTCTGGCATTGCTGCTTCTCTGGATAAGGTCTTGCATTCCACTTATGCTCTTCTTCCTTGATGGTCTCAGGGTCCTCTGTTTCTGGACTGTAAGATTAACCACTCCCCTGTTTTTATTACAAAACTTCTACCTTTACAATTGTGACAGTAGCAATTAGTCATGATAACAATTACTCGTTATTGAATAATAAGAAGCTTATCCCCATCTCTTTTAACCATCTAGACAAGATGAAAACTGTTCAGTCGGGACTGTTTCTTCCCACACACACTATTAAACTAAACTCCCCCTTGAAACCTTGTAAGCCAGTAACTTTATGCCTTTATGGCCCTCTCATTTTAGGTAGCCAATGTCTAAGTTGCCCATCCCTATCTACCCTGTGTACTGAGGGGACAGCATTGATACTTGATGCGAAGACCCCTTCCCTCTCTGTTGGCATTTAGAGTTACTGCCTCCATGAGTCTAGATCAAGTTCATCAAATTGTAGCAATTTACCCTCGATTCCTTTATCAAAATTTGTTTTGTTCTTTTTCTTTTTTTATGTTCCTCTAGTCAAGTTCTGATTATCAAGCCATTAAGGCTAGGTGAGATGGGTACTATCTGCAACTTTGGGTGTTCTTGTGTAACCCCTTTAACTTTATATCAGCTGGATACTTCACTCTCAGCTCTAGCCCTCTGTGGCTATGTCCTTGTCCATAGGCTCAGGTGACCCCAGGTCTCACCATATTTTGGTCCAACCAGCCCTTCTTCTTCTCTCTCTCATCTCCAGGTCAACAGGAGTCTGTGGAACGTGGTTGAACTCAGCCCATTTCTTCATTGCTGACAGGCTGAATTCTTGAGCCACCCTTGAGTCCTCTTTCTTCTTATAGATATCTCCTACAATCACCTCCACTGGCAAATGCTGTGGCCACCAACTTAAAAATATATTGAGAACCTAACCATGTTTCCTCATTGCCACATCTGTCTCCCTGGTCCAAACCACCACCACATATTAACCAGTTGCTGTGGAATTGATTCTGCCTCATGGCGATCCCATGTCTATCAGAGTATAATGGCTGATTTTCGGAAATAGATCCAGGCCTTAATTGTGAGAAACCTCTGAGTAGACTCAAACCTCCAATTTTTTACTAGCAGCCAGGTACAATAATTGTACTACCCTGGTCCTCCTATCATATCATTGTTGTTAAGTCCATCAAGTCAGTTCTGACTCATAGTGAGTGGCCCTGTGTGGGGTTTCCAAGGCTTTAAATCTTTGCAGGAGCAGAAAGCCTCAATTTTCTCCCTTGGGGCAGCTGGTGGGCTCAAACTACTGACCTTGTGGTTCGAAGTCCAGTGTTAATCGTATGGAGCCACCGTCAACAAGGACTTTTTGATGGTCTGCTTGTCTAGAAGAGGCTGTCATTCAAACCAAACAAGGGAACACTGACTTGCTTAAAATTAGTAAAGGTTTGCATCAGGGTTGTATTCTTGCTCCGCACTTACTCAATTTGTATGCAGGGCAGATAAGTCAAGAAGCTGGATTATATGAAGAAAAAGTGGCATCAGGATTTTGGAGGAAGACTCATTAACAACCTGTGATATGCAGATTATATAACCTTGCTGGCTGAAAGCAAAGAGGACTTAAAATACTTACTGATGAAAATCAAAGACAGTAGCCTTCAGTATGGATTACACCTCAATATCAAGAAAGCAAAAATCCTTAACACTGGACCAATCAATTACATCAATATAAATGGAGAAGAGATTGAAGTTGTTAAAGACTTCATTTTGCTTGGATCTACCATCAGCACTCATAGAAACAGCAGTCATGAAATCAAACAACATATTGAATTAGGCAAATCTGCAGTACAAGACCTTTATAAAGTGTTCAACGGCAAAAATGTCAGTTTGAGTACCAAAGTGTGTCTGACCCAAGCCATGATATTTTCTGTGATTTCATATGCATATGAAAGTTGGACAATGAATAAAGAAGACCATAGAGAAATTGGTTTATATGAAGAAAAACGTGACATCAGGATTGCAGGAAGACTCATTAACAAACTGCGATATGCAGATGATACAATCTTGCTTGCTGAAAGTGAAGAGGACTTCAAACATTTACTGATGAAGACCAAAGAGCACAGCCTTTAGTGTGGATTTCATCTCAATGTAAAGAAAACAAAAATCCTCACCAATGGACCAATAAACAATATTATCAATGGGGAAAAGATTGAAATTGTCAAGGACTTCATTCTTTTTGGATCAACTATCAACACTCATGGAAGCAGCAGTCAAAAAATCAAATGACGTATTGCATTAGGCAAACTGCTGTACAAGACATTTGTAAAGCGTTGAAGAGCAAAGATGTCAGCTTGAGGAATAAGGTGCGCCTGACCCAAGCCATGGTATTTTCAATAACCTCATATGCATGTGAAAGTTGACAGTAAATAAGGAATACCATAGAAGAATTGATGCATTGATGCCTTTGAGTTATGGTGTTGGAGGAGAATATTGAAAGTGCCATGGGCTACCAGAAGAACCAATAGATCTGTTTTGGAAGAAGTGCAGCCAGAGAGTTCCTTGGAGGCCAAGATGGCCAAATTTCGTCTCTCTTACTTCAGACATATTGTCAGGAGGGACCAGTCGCTGGTAAAGGATATCATATTTGGTAAGGTGGAGAGTCAGAAAAAGAGGAAGATCCCCAATGACATGGAATGGCCAAGTGGCAGCATTGATGAACTCAAGCATGACAACAGTAGTAAGGTTGGCCCAGGATTGAGCAGTGTTTCTTTCTGCTGTGCATAAAGTCGCAGTACTGACTCGATGGCACCTAACAACAATAACAACAACATAGAGGAATTGATACATTTGAATTATGGTGTTGGAGGAGACTAGTAAAAGTACCATGGACCACCAAAAGAACAAACAAATCTGTTTGGGAAAAAGTATCCAGAATGCTCCTTAGAATCTAGGATGACCAGACTTTGACTCTCATACTTTGTACCTATTATCAGGAGGAAACAGTCCCTGGAGAAGGACATCATGCTTGTAAAGTGGAGGATCAGTGAAAAAGAGGAAGACACCAATGAGATGGATTGGACGGGGCAGCAGTAATGAACTTTAAGCAAAGCAACGATTGTGAGTTTGGCTCAGGACCAAGCAGTGCTTCAATTTGTTTTGTATAGGGTCGATATGAGTCAGTACCAACTTGACAACACCTAATAACAACATACCAAGTTGTTTTGGGCTCAGAACACAGGAAGAGGTTTTTTATTTTTTTTAATTTTAAGTTTTATTGTGAATTATGTGATAGTTTACATGGGAGAACATTAGCTTTACATTCATCCTGTCTTATATCGTTTCATTGCCATGGTTACAATCGCCTCCCTGCATCATCCACCAACCAAAGGTTGCTTGCTCCCCCCTTCTTCACCCGGTCGTCAGCACACAGCCCTTCTCCCTCTCTGGGTCTAGAGTTCCCAGCTGCTCCATCTCTCCACATCATCATCTCTGCCTCCATCTCTGGTGTCACTGCTACCCACACAGGAAGAGTTTGCTATGTTATTCTATGACCCCTGGAGATACTTGTGGATTTACCATACATAGCACATAGGAAAAGACTTTAGGAACAAAGGTTTAATGGCGTCTAAATCCATCTGTTGCTCCTTGGAAACACTATACAGGGTTGCTATGAGTCAGAACCACCTTGACAGGACTCAACAACAACAACAACAACAGTGTGAAGCCAAGAGTAGGTGCTGAGAGAAGTGGACGTAAGTGAAGAAGGGAGTGGTCTCAGAAGGCTCAAGAAGGAGGAAGATTCTAAGTCATGAGAATTAAAGGGAAAGGTCATTTGGATGGAAGAAGAGACATTCTCTATGTGGGAGGAGGTCTGGAACCAAGAAATAGTGTAGAACCTCAGGGGCTGTTGAGGGTCTACCTGGGGAGAGGCAGTGAGGGATCTTGAGTGTCCTGTTATGTTATTCCAGTCTTTTCGCCATCCTCAGAGAATCAACTGCTTTCTATAATAAGTTTGGGACAATGGTGACTGTGGGAGAATGGGGAAAAAAGACCAAAAGGTGGAGGAGATGAGTGGAGGTTGTCCTATGAATCCTTTCTCATGTAATTTTTCTCTTAGTTTTGCTCCTGTTGGACCCTAGGGAATTGCTTGTAGGGCCCTGGGAAGACAGGAAGAAAAATTAGGATTGTGCCTCTTTTCCCTGTCCTTCTTGCCTTCTGTGGATTTTAGATTATGGGAAAATGAAGGAAAAACTATGAGTTGAGACCAAAAAGAAAAAAAAAAAGGAAATACAAATGATAGCAGAGTCAAGAGTAGGTAGTGAATTTTAGAGAAATGTTAAAAAATGAGTGACCAGAATCGCAGCAACTCAAAAACAAAAACTACAACAACTAAGTATTCTTTCTTTTTAAATTCTGAATAATAGGATTTTAACTGTGATACTGTAGGATAAACACTCAACTGCTAGCCCCAGGTTTGGTAGTGCAAGCCCTCTACCCTATACAGGGTCACTAGGAGTTGGAACAGATTTGACTGCACTTAACAATAAGCTACCAAAAAAAGAAAAAAGAAAGAAACTTATAAAGTGCTTGAAGCTATTCTTTGCTTTCACACTTTTGACATTTGGTCATCACCCTCATTTTATAGATGAGGGGTCTGCGATGAAGTGTGGTTACAACTCCCCAAGGTAACATTACTAGTGATTCTCCTTTTCCAGTGGGCAGACAATGGAGGACCTGGAGGAAAGAGGGACGTGAGTTACCACTCCATTGCCCCCTAGAGGCAATGTCTTCTCCAAACATCCCTGTCGTAATCACCAGGGGACTCTGCAGAGGAAAGCAGGCACAGCTGTCCCTTTGTTGCTGGGGGCTGGTTTGCTTCAGTCCATCTCTGCGACAGGTCAGCCAGGAATACCACTGGCTCAGGGGTCATGTGAGCTTTGAAATGTGAGTTTTTATTTCTTCATGATGGAACTAGTGTGATGCTCTTCTCTAGTCTTCAGTTTCTCTGAGACAAGCATTTCTGAAATTGTATGCATGTAGTCATTTGTCCATTCCTCAAAATACTTGTTGAGAATTTACAGACACAGTTCTAAGCTTTGGGAATGCAGCAGTGGACAAAACTGACTTAATTGCCATGCTCTTGGAGCTTGTATTTTAGTGGGGGAAGGCAAATGGCAAACAAACAAGTAAGTAAATAGGAGGACTGACAAGGACAATGGAAGAAATGAAAGACTGGCAATTCGAACATACCCTGTGGACCTGCAGAACGAGGGCCCAGTCATTTGCTTTAGTAAAGTTTACAGCTAAGGAAACAACACATGGGGTTCCAATGAATCAGCATTTTGGTGGGTTTTGTTTTTTTTGTTTTTTTTTTTTTTTTAAGGGGAGGGTGTTCCTCTGAGGGCCTCATAGGTAAATCAAAAGTGATCAGAGACTTGAAGGCAGTGGTAGGTGAGTGGATCACATGGACATTTAGGGGAAGAGTAGCTCTGGAGCTAGAGACTTCGGGTGCATCAGGAATAGCAATGAGACCATTGTGAGTTTCCACAAGAAAATGGAAAGTTTTGAGTAAAAGCTACTATGCTGAGAACGCCCAAAGGAGGCTGCTAGACAAAGCCCCAGCTACAGAGGGTGGTTAGTGGTGTGGATTAGGGTGGCAGTCACGGAAAGGTTGGGAAGTGATCTGATTTGGGATTAGCGAATTTTGAAGGTGGAGCTGGCAGGATGTGCTGATGGTTTAAGTGTAGTCTATGAGAGAAAGAGCTGGTTCAAAGAGGACTCTGAGGCTTTTTAGAGGGCCAACAGGAAATAAGGAATTTGTTTTGGGAGGCTTTAGATGTATGCATCTGGAGTTCAGGCAAAGAGGTCCAGGAGAGAGAAAAGCTTTGGGTATTATCAGTGCATCAATTGTATTTTAAGGCCATGAGACCAAATGAAACCATTTCGAGAATGAGTGTAGGACATAAAGAGGTGACATAAAGACTGAGATCTGGGTCCTCTAGTAGTTATACATCTAGGCTAGGGATCAGCACATTTTTCTTAAACGGCCAAATAATGAATACCTTTAGCTCTGTGAACCATACTGCCTTTGCTGAAAATATTCAACTCTGCTGTTGTCGTGTAAAAACAACCATAGATAATATATAAATCATTGCATATAACTGTTTCCCAACGGAGTTTTATTTACAAAATCATAGTAAATATTGAGGGCCATAGTCTGCAGACTGCAGATCTAGGACATGAAGATGAACCGGTAAATACGACTGAGAAGGAACAGCCCATAAGATAGAGAGGAAATCCAAGAGAGAATGCTGACTTGAAAATTAAGCAAAATGTTTTTCGTAAAAGAGGGCATGATCGGCCAGGTCAAATATTGCTACTTTTGGAAGTCAGGGAAGGACTTTTGGAAGTCAGAGCACAGAACCTTGCCACATAGGGGTCATTGGTGACCTGACAAGGACACTTTTCATAGAGTGTGAGGTGACAGTTTATTACAGTGGGTTCAAGAATGGAGAGAGGCATTGGAGAGAGCTAATGTAAACACCTTAATTTAAAGGACAAAGAAATGAAATGTTAACTGTAGGTGTGTATGTGGTCCCCCTTAAAATAGAAATGGCATATGCTGATGGAAATGATCCAGTAGAGAGAATGTAATCGAGGGGAAAAAAAATTAACCAACAAAAAACTAAGCCTACTTTTCTTGAGTCAATCAATTCTGACTTAATATGACCCACCACCACCACCTCCACATAGTCCTGGTGTGGCACTGTGGGTTAATGTGCTGGACTGCAGAGTCAGTTTGAACTGCAAGGTCGGTGGTTCAAGCTCACCAGTCACTCCTCAAAAACCCTATATAGGGTTGCTATAAGTCAGAACCGACTCTACAACATTTAACAGCAATAGGATGTGAGCTTTCTGATGCTGTAAATCTGTATGGTAGCAGACTGCCTCATCTTTCTTCCAGCCTAATGGTTAACCCACTTTGCCACCATTTATCCTAATGGAGAAAAAGGAAGACAGAATTGCTGGAGTGATGGCATTGAGTAAGGCATAAGGGAGGAGGACTGAAACCCAGTGGGTAAGGGAAGGCATGTCTTAGCTGGCAGTATGTATAGTTTGGGGAGAGAAAAGCCAGTAGATACAAAGGCAGTATGATGGATGGGAGGTTGTGGTGGGATGGTGTTGGATTAGGGTGGGGGTTCTTTTCTATTCCTCCATTTTCTCAGTGACATTAAAAGCAAGATCAAGAACTTCGAGAGAGGAGGCGGAAGGACCTTGGCCCACTAGGCTGTGGAGGTAGATACTCCCTGAACATCGAGGGATAGCAGAAGGTTCTGAGTCTTTAAATCAAAATTAAAAGGTTTCTGGCGAGGTTATCACTTGAGCTTTTCACAGCAAAAGGGGCCCTGTAAATTCTGAAGAGTTATAACTGAATTAATAAGGCCAAGATGAGGGCATAGATGGAGAGTTCTCAAACAGTCTCATAGATTACTGCAGGCCTGAGGCTGCCTACTGAGGTGGCTTTTGTAAGATTGTATTTTAAATAAATTACTTGCCAGGAGGTAGTAGTGACCCAAGTTTAGAAGGGGGCAAGTGAAGGCTCACTACTACACTTTTGTCTTCTCCTCTTAAAGCTCTTTTGTGAGATATCTTATTTGCATCTTCTTATAACACAGAGAAGAGTCCCAGAGTGTGTCACAAATGAACTACTGAACAAAAGGTTGGTGGTTTGAACTCACTCAGAGGCAACTCAAAAGCAAGGCCTGGCAATCTGCTTCTAAAAGATCACAGCCCTGATAACCTAACCTATGGAGTAGTTCTACTGTGCACACTTGGGGTCAACAGTAAAAAAAAAAAAAATTTAAATGAAGTGGAGGGAGGAGGAAGCAAGAGGAAGATTACACTCTCAAAATTTTCACCCTCAGAAGTTATCCTGGGGAGAAAAGGAACGAGCCCATAGTCACAGGATTTGAAGGTAGAAGAGTGAAACTCAGAAGGTGGGGAATGAACGGCTAAACTTTTGATTTTCAGTCCAATGCTACATGCAGGGTTCCTTTCCCAGCCCCAGAAGAAAGGCGAAAGGCGGTGGAGCAGAGAAGCATCTTCCCAGAGGGAAAGGGTTTCTGCTATACTGTTATTATTGCTTTTAAGTGTGGTCAAGTCATAGTGACCCTGTACAGGGTTTCCAAGGAACGGCTGGTGAGTTTGAACAGCTGACTCTGTAGTTCAAACTGACCTTGAGGTTCAGTGCTTTATCCCATCGGACAACACCAGGTGTCCTAGCAGATTGGAAAAGGGGAAACCCTGATACGGAGCTTGATGAAATAAAGCACCTCCTTTATTCTATTTAGATGTCCCTATGGAAAGAAATCAGAAGGTGAGGCTTTCTGTTCTTGCAAAGATTTACACATTCAGAAACTGTCTACAAGGTCACTATGAGCTGGATCAACTCGGCAGTGAGTTTGGGAGTTTGATGGAAAGAAAAAAAGAGCTTTGTGGCACAGTGGTTAAATGCTTGGCTGCTAACCAAAAGAAAGATGGTTCGAACCCACTAGCCACTCTGCAAGAGAAACATGAGGTAGTCTACTTCTTTACAGATTTACAGTCTTGGACCCCCATCAGGCAGTTGTAGTCTGCCCTGTGGGGTCTTTATGAATCAGAATTGACTGGATGAATGGCAGTGGGTGGGCAGGAAAAGAAAAGGAATTCTGGGGTGTTGCAAATGTCTAAACATGCTTAGCTGCTAACTGAAAGGTTGGAGGTTTGAGTCTGCCTCAGAAGTAGGGGCTGGCCACAAGAACCCCCACACTTGCAGATAGTACCCACTTGACCTGGCTTCAATGGCTGGATTATAAGAGCTCAACCAGAAGAAGAGAGAAGAGGGAAAAAAGTGTAATCTGATACAATTTGATGAACTTGACCTACACCTATGGATGGCAGTAGCTCAAAAGATGGCAGTAGCTCAAAAGAGGGAACAAATCCTTACAGCAAGGATCATTCTCACCTCCTCCATACACGGAGTAGACAGGGATGGGCAACTTGGACATTGGCTACCCAAAATGGGGGAGCTACAAAGGCAAGAAGTGATTGGCTTACAAGCTTTCAAGAGGGAAGCTAGATTCATAGGGCATGGAGGAATGTAGAATCTCCACTGAGTAGTATATAATCTGTCTAGGCAGGGCTGATGAAATGAAATCCGGATGGATCTCTTATGATACAGTAGTGAATGATTGTTATCTGGACTGCTTGTGAGGGTTGGAATTGTAAAGGTAGATGTTTTTTAGCAAGGAAGGGAGTGATTAACTTTTCAGCCTAAGAGCGGAGGTCCCTGGGACCATCAAGGGAGAAGAGCGGAGAGCGGGACCCTACCCAGAGAAGCAGTGATGCCTGAGATAGAGTCAGAGACGATGACGTGGAGAGATGGAGCAGTTGGGGACTTTAGACCTAGAGAGGGAGAGGGGCTGTGTGCTAATGACCGGGGGGCATGCTTGTAGTGTATACCCTTTAGATGGTTGATGATGCATGGAGGGTATTGTAACTATAGCAATGAAATGATATACTATAGGATGAATGTAAAACTAATGTTCTCCCATGTAAACTATCACATAATTCACAATAAAACATTAAGAAAAAAAAATTAAAATAAAAAAGAAGTAGGGGCTAGCAATCTACCTCCCCCAATCAGCCATTGAAAACCTTAAGGAAAATAAGTCTACTTTGACACACTTGGGATCACTATGAGTCGGAATCAACTCACGACAACTGGTTTAGGGAAATTAATTGGGTATATTGTTGTTGTTGTTAAGTGCCATTGAGTCAATTCCAACCCATAACAACCCCATATAGAGTTTCCAAGGAGTAGCTGGTGAGCTTGAACCGTTGACCTTGCAGTTCAAATGGATTTACAGTCTGGTGCATTAACCCACTGAGCCATAATATAGGTTAGAAGAAATGAACAAGAGCCACAATTCTCTGTTGTTGACTCTGACTCATAGTGACCCTATGCACAACAGAACAAAACACTGCTTGACCTTGCATCATCCTCATAGTTTTTATATTTGAGTTCATTGTAGCTACTGTGACAATCCATCTCATTAGGGGTCTTCCTTTTGTTCTGCTTTACCAAGCATGATGTCCTTTACTAAGGACAGGTCCTTCCTGGTAACATTGTTCAAAGTCTGACAGATGAAGTCTTGCCATCCTTGTTTCTAAGGGGTATTCTGGCGGCACTTATTCTAAAACAGATTTATTTGTTCTTCTAGTAGTCCATGGTACTCTCAGTATTCTTCTTCAACACTATGATTCAAATGTATCAATTCTTCTCCGATCTTCTTTATTCATTGCCCAACTTTCACATGCATATGAAGCAATTGAAAATACTGTGGCTTGACTCAGGCACACCTTACTCCTCAAAGTAGAGAATGAAAATGACTTGTAACTTTGGAAACAAGAATGATCTAAGGCCACAAATCCAACACAGAAGTAGGGTCCTAGACTTCATACAGAGATTATGCCATGAAGGGTGAGTGAGGTTGGTAGCTGCAGTTGAAGGAGGTGGGAAGGTTTCCTCAGAATACTTCAGAGAAACTCTTAGGGTTCAGGTTTATCTAAAAACTCTCTTAACATAGCTCAGAGATGATCTTGACCGGATATGGAAGGGTCCAAAATTTAGTGATCACCTAGTGAATGAAGTCATTTATGGGACTAATAAAGACAATAAGGAATTTGTGGTTTAGGACTGATCCAGGAAAAGAACTCCCAAACACTTGTTTTTCTCCAAATTGTATTTCTTGCAGAATTACAGATAATGTAGAGAATATGGAATCCCAGGGTTGTGGAAACTAGTTTATACCAGCCGCCATCATGTCTGACTCATAGCTGCACCTTTTCTGAAGTACATCACCAGACCTCACTCTGGAAGTATCTCTGGATGGATTCAAACTGCCAGCCTTTAAGTTCGTAGCCAAGCGCATAGCTGGTAGCAGCACCCTGGACCACTCACTCAAACAGTGTCTTCAGACCTGGCTGAAAAGTCTGTGTGGTTGCCTAAGCCTCAGTTTCCTTAGTTGCAGAATACCTAATGATAACTATTTCATAATTTTGTAGTATGAATTAAATGAAGTGTTCATGTAAAATATTCAGAAATACAAGGGGTCTTCAGGAAGTTCATGGACAAATGAAATGAAACGATAGTGGAATGTTTGCATGAATTTTTTGAACTCACTCATGAAAAGGTGGTGGTGAGAGTTGCTTCTGTCTGAAGCTGGGTGACTTAGTGGGCTGGGATGAGGAAGAATCTGGTTATGGATCCTGTCTGTCTGCAGCAGCAATTTTAGAGTATCTAGTGAAAAAGGCCATTGTACTTGTTTCCAGAACCTTCTGAGCTTAAGTGCGTCTTCCCAAATACTTTATTGCTGGTCAAGGATTCTGAGTTCTTGGAAGGGAAGACAGCAAAGAGAAGCAACATAATATGACTGAAGAGTGCAGCACCTTCAAAAAGGAAATTCTGGGGTGGAAACTCAGAAACCTGCAAGAACCATAATACTGAGAAAGATTTAAAGTGAACCAAAAATCCCTGCAATGCTTAAAACAGCAGTAACATAGATTTCTCATACAAATCAAGTGATTTGTGGGAAAATCCTATCCGTCTCCCTAACCTGAGTTGAAGCGAGCAAATGATCGCTGTGAGTTGCAGACTGAGCTCTGAGGCAGGCACAAGGCTGGTTTATGATCCTGCAGAACTTTTCTGCAGCATGAATTCTTGGCCAAGCAGGTGCTTTCCAAGAGAAGAAACACCCTCTGCCTGTTTACCCTCCAGTCCTCAAGTGTGGGTGAGAGAGTCTTCCCTGACTCGTGGGTATGACTTCTGGTACTCTCATCCTTTGCAGTGATTCCCCCCTCCTGGATGCATACATGTTGGAGGCCTGAGGAAAGATAGTGACAGACAGCTGCTGGGCTGGCTATGTACTTAAATGTTTCTTTGTCATGGGGAGCTGTCTGATCAGCAGACTGTTTCTTCTCTTCATGGAGAGAACACAATCGACTTCTCTCTCTACCTCCTACAAGGAAAGGAATGGATATTCCAACGGTGCTTGTGAGAGCTGTGCTTTCAAACTGGTCTGTGTTATTGGGTCCATACAGTTTAACCCAAGTATTGCTTCTTTACCTGTAAATTGATGTTTCCCCAAGCAAAGTTTAGTTAAAATTCAGGGCATTTTGTGTAACCTCAAGAGGAGTTGGAGAAAGCTAATGTAAGTTGTTTTTAATAGTTAGGAAGAGAACTGTGTCATATTTAATGGTTTTGGGGAGATATGTGGTTGTTGGACTAAGGAAAGGGGGGATTAGGAGTTGAAGTTTGAACCTTGGTGCAAGTTTCTTGTTGTTAAGTGCCGTCAAGTCTATTCTGACTCAGAACTATCCTGTACAAGGAGCAGCTAGTGGGTTTGAACTGCCAACCTTGTGGTTTGAAGCCTAGTGCTGATCCTACAGCACCACACCAGGAGTCAAGTATATGTACAAGTATGTTGTTGTTGTTAAGTGCCATCGAGTCGGTTCCGACCCATAGCGACCCTGTACAGGGTTTCCGAGGGTGTAAATCTTTACGGGAGTAGAAAGCCTCATCTTTCTCCCGCGGAGCGACTGGTAGTTTCGAACCGCTGACCTTAAGGTTCGCAGTCCGATTCGTAACCACTACGCTATAGGATGTCAAAATAGTCCACATTTTGAGGATTTTTTTTTTTTTTACAAAAATAAATAAATAAATTTAGTGTGGTTTAGAGGAGAAATACAGTAGCCCAAAACACATGGCTGCATGAATAATTACAGTTGGCCTTGGAGTATTGGAACTGAAAGTTAGTTGAACTCATACAAGTCATTTAACTGGGCCTCAGTTTCCTCTTCAGTAACATGAAGATGCAAAGACCTACTTTATAGAGACATTGTGTGATAGTTAAATGCAATAATTCAAGTCAAGTGCTTATAACCCATAAAGATCCCAGTAAAATCAATAATAAAAATGCTAATTAAAATGAGAATGACATGCCAGTTTTCCAGCTATAAAATGATTGAAGGTTAAGAATGACATCGGTACTTCAATGTCCCCTGCAGCATTATTTACCATAACCAAAAGGAAGAAGCAACCTAAATGTCCATCGCCAGATAAGTGGTATTTACATGCATTAGAATGCACTGGAGTTGGTTCCAAGGGCATAGACACACCCTACATGTACAACAAAATGAAACACTGCCTCGTGCTGAGCCATCCTCACAATTGTTGCTATATTTGAGCCCATTGTTGTAGCCACTGTGTCAATTCATCTCATTGAGGGTCTTCTTTTTCACTGAGCCTCTAGTTCACCAAGCATGCTGTTCTTCTCCAGAGACTGGCCCCTTCTATTAACATGTCCAATGTATAAAACACGAAGTCTCACCATCGTCCTTTCTAAGAATCATCCTAACTGTACTTCTTCCAATATAGATTTGTTTGTTTTTCTGGCAGTCTATTGGCAGTAATTCTTCGGCAATGCCATAGTTCAAATGCATCGGGAATATTACTCAGCCAGAAAGATAAATGAAGTCCTAATGCATGTTACAGCATAGATGGATCTTGTAAACATTATGTGGAGTGAAAAAAGTCAATCACAAAAAGATGGTATCTGATACCATTTATAAAAAAACACCTAAAGTAGATAAGTGTATAGAGACCAGTTTATTCATAGCTACAAGGTAAGGCACAAGACCTTTTTAAAGTGTTGAGGAGCAAAGATGTCAGCTTGAGGACTAAGGTGCGCCTGACCCATACCATGGTATTTTCAATAACCTCATATGAATGTGAAAGTTTGACAGTGAATATGGAAGACCATTATGATGTTGGAGGAGAATAATGAAAGTGCCATGGGCTGCCAAAAGAACCAGCAGATCTAGATCTGTTTTGGAAGAAGTGCATCCAGGGTGCTCCTTGGAGGCCAAGATGGCCAAACGTCATCTCTCATATTTCGGACATATTGTCAGGAGGGAGCAGTCGCTGGAGAAGGATGCCATGTTTGATAAGGTGGATGGAGGGTCAGAGAAAAAGAGGAAGACCCCCAGCAAGATGGATTAGCAAAGTGGCAGCATCAGTGGGCTCAAGCGTGGCAATAAGTGTAAGGTTAGCCCCTGACTGGTCAGTGTTTCGTTCTTCTGTGCATAGGTCGCTATGAGTTGGTACTGACTCGATGGCACCTAACAACACCATTAACAACAAGGTACTGACTGGAGGGAGGATTCAGTGCCTAGAGACCTGAGTTTCTTGTAATATTTGGAAATGGGTAATGGTGTTGGTTGAACATGAATCCCCTGAACTATACATGTGAAGATTGTAAAATGTCAGATATCTTATTACATATATTGGTGACTAACATTTTTTTTTAGCAACACTGTTCAGTATCACAGAGATATGGTAAAATGGCATTGTTGCTGTTAAGTGTCTTCGAGTAGGTACCCTGCATTGGGTCTCTGAAGATTGGCTGGTGATTTTAAGCTGTTGCCTTGTAGTAAACATTCCAGTACTTATCCTACAGCACCAAACATTGTTGTTAAGTGCCATTGAGTTGGTCCCAACCCACAGTGACCCTGTATAGGGTTTCTGAGAAGCAACTGGTGGGTTTGAATTGCCAACCTTGTGGTTCATGGAGTAGTGCTAATCCCACCGCGCCACACCAGGAGTACAGCACCAAACATATTGTCACATTAATGGAACTGTAATTAGTGCAACCTTTCTGGAAAGCATGGTTTTTGAGGATTTCCATAATTTTTTATTCACTTCTAGGATTCTAGCCTACAGAATTAATAAAAAATGTGTGCACAAAATTTTTCTTTGCAATGTTATTCATCATTCTGAAAAACTGGAGTCAGCCTCTGCAACACAATAGAAAACGAGTGTAAATAAATTATGGTATGTTTATACAATAGAGTAGTAGTAGGCAACCATATAAATTTTTTTGTGAGAAATGATTAATGATGTAAAATAATGTTTATGAAGCTGTATGTGAAATATTTTCTAAACTGACTAATGCCATATATAGAATGTTGTTGTTGTTAGATACCATTGAGTCAGATCTGACTCATAGTGGCCCTATACACAACAGAATGTAACAATGTCCGGTCATGCACTATCCTTAAATTTGTTGTTATGTTTGAGCTCATTGTTGCTGCCACTGTGCCAATCCATCTCATTGGGAATCTTTCTCTTTTTCACTGGCTCTCCACATTTCCAAGCATGATGTCCTTCTGCAGGAACTGGTCCCTCCTGACAACATGTCCAAAGTACAAGAGATGAAGTCTTCCCATCCTCATTTCTAAGAAACATTCTAGTGGTACTTTTCTAAGACAGGTTTCTTTGTACTTCTGGTAGTCTCTGGTACTTTCAATACGCTTTGCTAGCACTATAATTCAAATGCACGGTTTCTTCTGCAGCCTTCCTTATTCATTGTCCAACTTTCACAAGCGTATGAGATAGTTGAAAATACCATGGCTTGGGGTAGGCGCACTTTAGTCCTAAAAGTGACATCTTTGCTCTTTAATACTTTAAAGAAGTCTTTAAGTATTAAAAGTATTTAAGAAGCAGATTTGTCATTTGATTTCTTGACTGCTGCATCCATGAGCATTGTTTGGGGATTTTAGCAAATTGAAGTCTTAGACAACTTTAATCTTTTCTCCATTTATCATAATGTTATTTATTGGTTCATAAGTGGTGATTTTCATTTCTTTACTTTAAGGTGCAATCCATACTGAAGGCTAAAGCCTTTGATCTTCATTAGTAAGTCATCTTAGCTTCCAGCAAGAAAGAGTGTTGCATCTGCATATGAAAGGTTGTTAATGACTTTTCCTTCAATCCTGCTGTCAAGTTCTTCTTCATATAATCCAGTTTCCTGGTTTTATTAGCTCAGCATACAGATTAAATAAGTATGCTGAAAGGATACAAACCTAGTGCACACCGTTCGTGTTATGGAACCACTCAATATCCCCTTGTTCTATTTAAACAACTATCTCTTGGTCTATGTACAGGTTCCTCATGAGCACAAATAAGTGTCCCAGAATGCCCATTCTTCACAATGGTATCCATCTGTCTGGTATTCTCTGCTTTAACTCAAGATCTACCTGATATCAGCAATTATATCCCCTTTTCCATGGCCTCTTCTGAATCTGGCTCTAACTTACGGCAGCTCCCTTTTGATGAACTGTTGCAACCATTTTTCCATTGTCTTGCAAGCAGAATTTTACTTTCAAATGATGTATTGTTTGATGATTTCTGAATTCTTTCAGATAACTTCTGCATTCACTTTTCTTTGGAATGGGCAAAGATTTGAATCTCTTTCAATCGATTGAACAGGTAGTTATCTCCAAATTTCTTAGCATAGATGAGTGAGTCCCTCCAGTGAGTCCCTCCATTTTGTTGAAGCATTTCAATTTGTATTCCATCAATTCCTGGAGCCTTCAGTGTTTCTTTTTGCCAATGCCTTTAATGCTGCTTGGACTTCTTCCTTCAATACCATTGGTTCTTGAACATATGATACCTCTTAAAATCATTGAACATTGACCAATTCTTTTTGGTACAGTGACTAAGTATTCCTTTCTTTCTTTTCTTTTCTTTTTTTTTTTTTTTTGGTGAGTTTATTTTTTATTTTCAAGTATATTTTCCTGGCTACAGAATGCGGCATATATAGAAAAGCAAAATGATGAAAATAATCCAAGCCCACTACTCAGAAAACACATGAAGTGACCCTTTGGGTAGTTAAGGCCCAAGAAACATGTTTCATCTTGTGCAACTATGAGGGGATTTCAAAATGATAATGGAAAAATGCCATTGTCTTTTTTTTAAAACTTTTTATTATGAATTATGTGGGTTTACATGGGAGAACATCAGTTTTACATTCAACCCATTGTATTTCATTTCATTGCAATGATCACAATCCCCTCCATGCATCATCAAATAACCAAAGGGTACATCCGACAGGCCCGCCTCTCCTCCGCCCCCATCCCACGTCAGCACACAGCCCCTCTCCGTTCCTGAGTCCAGTGTCCCTAGCTGCTCCATCTGTCCATGTCATCGTCTCTGTCTCCAACCTTGTCATCGTCACTGCCTCTCTGGGTAGGGTCACACTCTCTGCTCTTCTCACTTGATGGTCCCAGGGACCTCCGCTCCTAGGCTGCAAAATCAATCACTCCTCTTCTTTTGTCAAAAAACATCTACTTCTACATTTCCGACCCTCACAGTCAGTCCTGATGGCAATTATTCACTATTTTACTATTGTATAAGAGTTTTATCCCCATTTCCTTTCGCCAGCATGGTCCCAACAGATTGGAAATCATTCAGTGGAGGTTCTACCTACCCCTGCCCCGTCAGGAACTAGGCTCCCTCTTGAAAGCTTGTAAGCCAGTCACTTCTTGTCTTTATAGTCCCCTCATTACAAATAGGGCTGCTAACCTCAAGGTCAGCAGTACGAAACTACCAGCAGTTCCGAGGGAGAAAGATGAGGCGTTCTGCTCCCATAAAGATTTACAGCCTCGGAAACCCTGTGGAGGGTCACTATGAGTTGGAACCGACTCCATGGTACTTAACAACAACAACAGTCATCATTTTGGCTAGCCAATGTCTAAGTTTCTCTGCTATTCATAGAGTTTTCAGTGACTAGTCATTCGGAAGTAGTTTGTCACTCTTTCTTCCTAGTCTGTCTTTGTTTGAAAGCTCACATCTGAAACCTGTCCACCATGGGTGACCCTGCTGGTTATTTAAAATACCGGTGGCATAGCCCTCAGAATCACAGCAACTCAAACCACCACAGCACGACAAACAGATGAGTGGTGGCCATTTGGTTTTATGTCTATACTGTCTCTTTTAATTTTGATGTCAATCTTGATACAATCCTGATATAATCAACATGTTCTCTCCTAATCCTATCAATCCTGATACAATCAAGATATGCTTTCCCAAGATGGTGACTCCTGGAACAGCTGAGTGTCTTGATCCAGAAAATAATGGATTTCTGCATTCTCCTGTAAATTCCCCAGCTATAAACCCTCTGATCCTCCAAACATACCTTTATATTTGTTCCAGAGTTCCAACACCATCTCATGAGCCCTATTGGCCGGGTATTTCGTGTTGTTGTTGACCGAGCTCCTCACTACACGTCTACCCGATCCGCCATCTTGAAAACTCTATGAATAGCAGAGAAACATTGTCAGATACAGGACCAGAAGGTGGGAAGGCACTCAGAATGCTACTGGGAAAAAAATGCCTCCTCAAAGTAGAGTTGACCATGATGACGTGAATAGAGTTAAGCTCGGGGGAGAAAAGCTCACAAAACCTTCATTTGCTGATGGGCCACAAATCAAAATGAAAAGAAACAGCTGTAAACATCTAAAATCGGAACATGGAATGTACAAGTATGAATCTGGGAAAATTGGAAGTTGTCAAAAATGAAATGGAATGCATAAACATTGATATCTTAGGCATTAGTGAGTTGAAATGGACTGGTGTTGGCCATTTTGAATCTGACAACCACATGGTTTACTATGCAGGGAATGACAAATTGAAAAGGAATGGTGTTGCATTCATCGTCAAAAAGAACATATAATGCTCTAAGTGATAGGATAATATACATGTGACTACAGGGAAGCCCAGTTAATACCACTATTATTCAAATTTATGCACCAAACGCTAAAGCCAGTGAAGAAGTCCAAAGTGCATTGAAGGAATTGGCAAAGAACAAGGCACCAGGAATTGATGGAATACAAATTGAAATATTTTAAGAAAGTGAGGTGGCACAAGAGTCACTCACTCAGCTCTGCCAAGAAATTTGGAAGACAACTATCTGGCCGACTGATCGGAAGAGATCCATATTTGTGCCCATTCCAAAGAGAGGTGACCCAAC
>NW_006408553.1:8851791-8875432 GCF_000296735.1 Chrysochloris asiatica
TGGATTGGCCAGGTGGCATCATTGATGGTGTCAAGTGTGGCAGCTGTAGTGAGGTTGGCCTAGGATCAGACATTGTTTCGTTCTGCTGTGCATGGGGTCACTATGAGTCGGTTCCAACTCGATGGCACCTGACAACAACAACAGCAACAATGTCTAACTTGCCCACCCCTGTTAACCCTGTGTACCGAGGGGGTTGGAGTGATCCTTGCTGTCGAAATTTGTTCCCTTTTTTGAGCTAATACATTCATACGTGTATGTAAAGTTCATCAAATTGGAGTGGGTTACTTTTTTTGCCCCCCTCTTCTTTCTTCTTCTAGTTGAGGTCTGATCATCCAGCCATCGAAGCCAGGTAAAGTGGGTACTATCTGCATGTATAGGTGTTTTTGAACCTCTCCCCTCACTTCATATCAGCTGGACACTTCACTCTCCAGTCTAGTCCTCTGTGGCCATGTCAATGTCTCTGGGCCCAGGAGTCCCCGGGTCATGCTGTAACTGTTGGCCATCCAGGTCTCTGCCCGAGTTCACAGAAGTCTGTTGAATGTGGTTGGACTTAGATCCCAACTTCATTGCTGTTTTTCCCCCACTTCCCCTCATCGGTGACCTAAGTGGTCACCAGCTAGACCAAATGCCTGCTTGTGTATTCCCCTTGAGTCTTAGTCTTGGACAGGAGTTTCCTCTGAGGGGACCTGATCACTTGCTTTGATGGCTCCTGGGCTAACAGCTTACTTGTTCTTGTAGTCATCAATCATACTGCCATTATTGTTTCTGATTTTTCCTGCTGGCCTTTCTTAACGAAATATCTTCTGTTCTTCTAGTTGCTCCAGGGTGGTCTTCTTGTCCTTTCCAGTGGAAATTTCGCACTTTGGACAATTCTGGATGGGATTCTGGTTTCCACCTATGGTTTTATGCTCTACAGTAGGTCTCTTTCACTGGGCAATTTCTAGCCCCCTTTAAGGTATTCCAATCAGTTATAGGCTGAAGACGGACTTACAAGCTTTCTATTGTGATGTTTCTGGCTATTCCTCCCCACCCCCAAGTGTCTATTTCACAACAGTAGGCAAGGGAAACCAAGATCCGAAAAACAGCCAAGCATCTTAACATTATTCCCGTATTTTACCCTTTCAAACCGTGTCTCAATCCCTGTATCCCAAAGCCCTGTTTTTCCAAGGTTCTGCATATATCATCATTTACCTCTGTCCCACTTAGTCCATGTGAACCTGCATAACTATTCTCCCATCCACCTTGTTCTTCCATTCCCCTCCCCCTTCTTGTGTATTGCCTGACCCCATGCCCTGTAGCATCCAAGCTATCCTGTGTCTATTCCATACCCTGTGCTCTCTATCTTCCCATCCCTCCCTCGCCCTCCTCTCATCCCATGCTTCCTGATGATCAGCAATATATATATATTTTCCCCCTTTTTGGGTGGGTTCTTTTTCTTAGTCTTTTACAATAATGGTCCTATGCAGTATTTGTGACTGACTAATTTCACTCAGCATAATGTCCTCAGGGTTCATCCATGCTATGCCGTGACTTTCAGCTTCCTGTTGTTCTTCAAGGTAGCATAGTATTCCATTATGTGTTTGATTATCCATGCGTCAATTGATGGGCACTTAGGCCGTCTCCATCCTTTTGCTATTGTAAATAGTGCTGCTATGAACATTGGTGTGCATGTATCTACTGGTGTTATGGCTTGTATTTCTTGTGGGTAAATACCAAGTAGAGAGATTGCTAGATTATAAGGTATTTCTATTTTCAACCTTCTGAGGAAGCGCCATATTGCTTTCCAGAGTGGTTGGACCATTTTGCAGTCCCACCAACAATGTAGGAGGGTCCTAGTCTCTCCTCATCCTCGCCAGCATTTATTGTCCTCTACTTTTTTGATCTTTGCTGCGATTGTTGGTGTGAGATGATATCTCATTGTTGTTTTGATTTGCATCTCTCTGATGGCTAGTGATCATGTACATTTCTTCATATGTTTATTGGCTTCCCAGATCCACTCCTTGGTGAAGTGTCTGTCCATGTCCTGTGCCCATTTTTTATTTGGGTTATTTGTCTTTTTCTTGAAGAGGTGTTGTAGTTTCCTATATATTTTAGAAACGAGTCCCTTATCTGATGTGTCATTTGAAAAGATTTTTTCCCATTCTGTGGGTTCCCTTTTTACTCTTTTGGTGAAGTCTTTTGATGCACATAAGTTTTAAATTTTTAGTAGTCCCAATCATTTATTTTGTCTACTTTTGTTTGTGTACTTTTCAAAATGTTTGGTAATCTGTGTATTCCCTGAATTAGAGCCCTCACATTTGTCCCTATTTTTGCATTGGTGACTTTCATAAGTTCGGGATTCACATTTAGGTTTTTAATCCATGCTGAGTTGGTTTTTGTATAGGGCATGAGGTAAAGGTCTTGTTTCCATCTTTTGCATATCGCTTTCCAGTTCTTCCAGCACCGTCTGTTAAAGAGACTATCTCCTCCCCATGCAATATACCTAGGCATTTTGTCAAAAATCAGTTGGCTGTATATGGATGGGTTAATTTCTGGATTCTCAATTCTGTTCCATTGATCAATGTATCTTTCATTGTACCAGTACCAGGCTGTTTTGACCACTGTAGCCAAGTAGTAAAATTTGAAATCTAGGAGTGAGAGGCCTCCAACCTTGTTCCTCTTCTTAAACAGTGCTTTGTTTATCCTGGGTCTCTTTCCTTTCCATATAAAGTTAGCAATTGTCATTTCCATCTCTTTGAAGAATGTTGTTGGAATCTGGATTGGGATTGCATTATATCTGTAAATTGCTTTGGGCAGTACTGACATTTTCACATTGGTGAGTCTTCCTATCCAGGAACATGGTATGTTCTTCCACTTTTGTAGGTCTATTTTAGTTTCTTGTAGTAATGTTTTGTAATTTTCTTTGCATAGTTCCTTTGTTCTGGTTATGTTTATTCCTAAATATTTCATCCTTTGGATGGCTTTTGTAAATGGTATTGCTTGCTTCTTGGCCTTTTCAGCACTGCCATTGTTATTATAGAGGAATCCAACTGATTTTTGTATGTTGATCTTATATCCTGCCACTTTGCTGACTCTTCCAGTGATGTCTAGTAGCTTTTTTTTTTTTTTCTTTTCTTTTTTGCCCATCTAGAGACTTTTATTCAGGGTGAGGAAGAGGAAGGTGACCTCTGCCCACGAGAGAAGGCAAGAGGCAGAAGAAGAGAAAGAAGCAGAAGAAGAGAAGGCAGAAAGAAGAGAAGCAGAAAGAAGAGAGGGTAGAAAGAAGAGAGGGCAGGAAGAAGAGAGGGCAGAAAGAAGAGCTCTAGTAGCTTTTTTACTGAATCTTTGGGGTTTTCTATGTATAGGATCATATTGTCTGCAAGTAGAGAGAGTTTTATTTCCTCTTTGCTTATTTGGATGCCTTTAATTTCTCTATCTTGCCATATACCTTTGGCTAACACGTCCAAAACAATATTGAGTAGAGGTGGTAACAAATGACATCCTTGTCTGGTTCCCATTCATAGGGGGAAGGCTTTCCGTTTCTCTCCATTGAGAGTGATGTAGGCTGTTGGTTTTATATATATGGTCTTGATTATGTTGAGGAATTTCCCTTCAATTCCTACTTTGTTGAGTGTTTTTATTAGTAATGGATGTTGGATTTTGTCAAATGCCTTTTCTGCATCAAGCAATATGATCATGTGGTTCTTTTCCTTTTTCTTATTTATGTGGTGGATTACATTGATTGTTTTTCTAATGTTGAACCATCCTTGCATCCCTTTTATGAAAACCACTTGGTCATGATGTATTTTTTTTTGATGTGGTGCTAGATCTTATTGACTAGAATTTTTTTGAGAATTTTTGCATCTATGTTCATGAGGGATATTGGTCTGTAATTTTCTTTCTTAGTGATGTCCTTCCCTGGTTTTGGTATGAGGGTTATGCTTGCTTTATAAAAAGTATTAGGAAGTTTTCCATCCTCCTCTATATTCTGGAATAATTTGAGTAGAATTGGTGATGGCTCTTCCATGAATGTTTGGTTGAACTCACCAGTGAAGCCATCTGGGCCTGGACTTCCTTTGGTTGGGAGTTTTTTGATGACATGATCAATTTCTTCTTTTTTTATGGGTTTATTCAAGTTTTCTACTTCACTCTGTGTAAGTTTTGCTAGGTCATGTTTTTCTAAAATGCATCCATCTCTTCTAAGTTTTCAAATTTGTTGGAGTACAACTTTTCATAGTATTTTGTTATTATCCTTTTGATTTTGCTTGGTTCCGTTGTGACATTGCCCGTGTAGTTTCTAATGTGAGTTATTTGTGTCTTCTCCCTCTTTTCTTCTGTTAGGTTGCCAATGTTTTGCCTATTTTGTTAATCTTTTCAAAGAACCAGCTTCTTGTCCTGTTTATTCTTTCTATACTTTTACTGTTTTTCATTTCATTTATTTCTGCTTTTTTTATTATTATTATTTCTTTTCTTTTGGTGACTGTAGGTTCCCTCTGTTGGCCAGTTTCTAATTGTTGGTGATGCTCTGTTAATGTGTTAATTTTGGTTCTTTTTTCTTTTTGCATGTGCACATTTATCGCAATAAATTGTCCTCTCAACACCACTTTTGCCATGTCCCAAAGATTTTGGTCTATTGTGTTTTCACTGTCAGTTGTTTCTAGGAACTTTATGAATTCATATTTTATTTCTTCTTTTACCCAATCACTTTACAGCAGGGTGTTGTTCAGTTTCCGTGTATTCAACTTTATTTCCTTGGTCCTTTTATTTTTGATTTCTAGTTTTATAGCATTGTGGTCTGAAAAGATGCTTTGCATTATTTTGATGTTTGTAAATTTATGGAGGCTTGCTTTGTGACCTAACATATGGTCAATTCTTGAGAATGTTTCATGTGCACTGGAGAAGAATGTATATTGTACTGTTGTTGGATTGAATGCTCTGTACACATCTATGAGGTCAAGTTGGTTGATTCTGTTATTTAGTTCCTCTATAACTTTGTCGAGTTTCTTTCTGGTTGTTCTGTCCCTTTTCAAAAGTGGCATATTAAAATCTCCCACTATAATTGTAGATTTATCTATTTCTTTCGTCAATTCTAGTAAGGTTTGCTTCATATACATTGGTGCTCTTTCATTGGGAGTCTAGATATTTATTATGGTTATGTCGTCTTGCTCAATTGACCCTTTCATCATGAGATAGTGTCCTTCTTTATCGCTTATGCTGGTTTTTGTTTTAAAGTTTACTTTATTGGAGATTAGTATTGCCACTCATGCTTGTTTATTATTGCAGTTAGCTTGGTATATTTTTTTCCATCTTTTAACTTTTAGTCTGTTTTTGTCTTTGTGTGTAAGGTGTGTCTCTTGCAGGCAGCATATTGAAGGGTCTTGTTTTCTTATGCCACTCTTTGTCTCTTCACTGTTGCATTCAGTCCATTGACATTCAATGTAATTATCGATAGCTATGAATTAATTGCTGCCAATATATTAATTTTTTTGTAGTGCTGTTCGTTCCTTTGTTTTGCATGCCTTCTTGTGCTGAGTTTGTGTTTTTTGTGCTGTTTCTTGTCGGTTTCATCTTAGTTTTCATGTTCTGCTTGGAAGTTCATTTTCATGGTAAATTGGAAGTATTAACTTTCTTTGGGGTTACCTTATAGTCTATTAACTTTTCTTTCCATTTAAGACAATCTTTTGTGTCCTGTAATGTACCTGATCTGCTCACCACCTGCATCTCTGTTCCTACATTTCCTCTTTCTTTGACATTATTATTATTTTGATCTTTGGTTGACCTCCCAGCTCCTTTGAATTCATTATTGTAATTTTGTTCTGTACTGGATTCTGCTATCCATCGCCTGAGTTTCAGATGGTGTAGCCATGCCTGTCAATCTCTGGTTGTTATTTTTTCTTGTTAGTTTCAGTCCAAAGAACTCCCTTTAGGATGTTTTGAAGTGCTGGGTTGGCTTTGACTAATCTCTTAGCTTCTGTTTATCCTGGAATGTTTTGATTGCACCATGATATTTGATTGACATTTTTGCTAGATAGATGATTCTTGGTTGGCAGTTTTTTTCTTTTAGAATTTTGTATATGTCTCCCCATGTCCTTCTTGCCTGCATCGTTTCTGTTGAATAACCAGCGTTTAATCTGATTTTCTTGCCTTTGTAAGTAACATTTCTCTTTTCCCTGGCTGCTTTTAGGATTCTCTCCTTGTTTTTGATTTTGGAGAGCTTGATTATTATTTGTCTTGGGGTTTTTCTTTTGTGGTCTAACCTTCCTGGGGTATGTTCAGCTTCATAAGTGTTTATCTTCTCATTTTTCAAGATGTTAGAGAAATTTTCTTCCAGAAGCTTTTCACCTGTGGACTTCTCTGATACTTCCTGTTCTGGAATGCCAATAATTCTTAAGTTGTTCCTCCTCATGTTATCCAGCATGAATCTTAGACTCTCTTCAGATTTTTATATCCTTTTTTTCTGCTTGCTCTTCTATCTTAGCAGTATTGAGAGATTTGCCTTCCAGTTCACTAGTTCTGCTTCCATCTCTTCTATTCTGCTGCTTTCCCCTTTCAGTGTATTGTCCATTTCTGATATTTTATTTTTAATCATTTGGACCTCTTTTTGCAGGTTTTGAATTGTTTCCAATGCTATATCGATTTTATCTGATTGCTCTTCTGACTTCTTACTTGTTTTCCTCCACCCCTTTTCAGAGCATTTGAATTTGTTTCCATATTCTTCTGAATTCGTTCTCAGGCAAATCTAAAATCTGCTCTTCTTCTTTTAGAAAGTCTTTGTCTGTCTACAGCTCATTTGCCTCAGCTTCTCTTTTGTGTTTTGGTCATGTTTTGATATCTTTTGTTGTTTTTTCTCATGATGTCTATTATTTATGTAGCTTTTTAATGCTTAAATGGATATTTGTTGCTGTGTTTTTAAGCTTACTGGGTATCTGCTGGTGGATATGATCAGAAGATAGCCTTTCCTTTTCATATGTAATAGTTAGCAGCTGTTATTGGCTCTTGTCTCAATGGTAGAAAATTTGGGGTATTCTTGTAGCTTGGCTATCTGGCCACAATTGCTGACTCTTCTTGTGTAACATAGGGAGGAAAAATATCCCACCTCCAGGATAAATGAGTGATTAAAAGGCCCCAAAGCAGAAGCAATATAAAAGCAGAGTCAAAAACTACTCCTTTGAAACAAAAATAAAATTGTGACCAACTGTCCAGTGGCCTTGCTACACAGGCAGTGTGTATGTACTGTAGAAGCCTGCAGTAGTGGGTAGTTTGTCCACTCGCTCAGGCCCCTCCTCTAGTCACCACCGTAGAGGTGTGCAGATAGATATTGAGACATTAACGGGAGAAATGTTGTTTACTATTTTTGTCTCTGAAGGTCAGTTTGGTATCTGCGTGTGCACATTGTAATTCTTGAAATAGTTGTATCATTTTATGTTGGGGTTTTACAGATTGTTCACATGGTTTGTCTGTCAGGCCAATCCTGCTTTTTTTCTTACTGGATAGGCAGGAGTATATGGTCCCACATAAGTTAACTTTATGGTTGGAACCCACAGGCAGGAGTCAAAAGCATCAGCCAAAGAATTTGACCTTGGACCAATGGGGCTCTTTCTGTGCCATGGGAAAGCTGTGGTCTCAATGCTGGACTTTTTGGGGGTGGGCACCCTCCCGCCTGAAGGTGTCAGGGCTGGGCAAAGAAGGCACGGCAGGGAAGAGGAGGAAAAAAATATGTAGCATCTCCCCACCTCCTTTTGCAAATGTCACTGGGCTGCATATAGTGCTGGTTCCCTGTTTTGGTCTTGCTGTAGCCCCTCCCTCTGACCTCGGCCCAGGTGGGATTGCTGCAGAGGGTGTTCCGATTTCTTGACTGATTTCTAATCACAGTATTTTCCTTTAGATCATGATTTTTTTCACTGGCAGTTGCGGGAAACTGACGCTTAGACCTTTATGCTAGATCAAGAGCCCTTGAGCTGCTCCATGAGAGCTGCATCTCTGGGTTTTTAGCCCCTTCTCCATGGAGCCTGTCCCATCTGAGTCTGCTCTGCAGCCGCCAAACCGGAAGTCTCTTTTCATCTTCTTTTGATGCTTAACATTTCATTCAATATTTTGCCCATATAATCTTTCAATCTTTTTTTTTTTTTTTTTGAATTTGAGAAATGCTGAGCATGTTTTTCCTTTTGGTTTTCTAACTCCATGTCCTTGCACATTTCATTATACTAATTTACTTCAGATTCTCGTGCTGCCCTTTGAAACTTTCAGTTGATCTCTTTTACTTCATTTATTCCAGTCCCTTTAATTTCCCCAAATTCAAGAGCAATTTTCATAGTCTCTTCTGACATCTATTTTGGTCTTTTCTTTCTTTTTAATAACCTTTTGCCTTCCTTTTGTATGATGTTCTTGATTTCTTCCCACACTCACCTGGTTGTCATTCATTAGTGTACAATACATGAAATCTGTTTTTGACATGGTCTTTAAATTCAGGTGGGATATATCCAAGGTCATATTTTGTCTTTCGTAGACCTGTTTTCATTTTCTTTAGCTTCAACCTGTACTTGTGTATGAGCAATTGATGGTCTGGTCTATAGTCATCCTCTCACCTTGTTTTGAATGATGATATAGAGCTTCTCCATCATCTCTTCCCACAGATTGATTCCTGTGAATTCAATCTGGTGTATGTCACCTTTTATGTTGTTGAAAATGGTATTTGCAGTGAAGTTTTGGTCTTGCAAAATTCTGTCATTCACTCTCCAGCTTTGTTTCTATCACCAATGCCATATTTTCCAATTAAGGATCCTTTCTGTTTGGTTCAAACTTTTGCATTCCAGTTACCAGTAATTATCAATGGATCTTGATTGCATATTTGGTCAATTTCAGACTGAAGAAGATGGTGGTGGAATTTTTCAAATTCATCATCACTTGCTTTAATGGTTGGTATGTAAATTTGCATAATAGTGGTTTTAACTGGTCTTCCTTGTAGATATATATATATATATATAATTCTGTGACAGACAGTGTTGTACTTCAAGTAAGATCTCGAAATGCGCCTTATTCACCATGAATACAACACCATTCCTCTTCAATTTGGCATTCCCGACATAGTAAATCATGTGATTTTCCAGTTCAAAATGGCCAATTTCTGTCCATTTCAGCTCACTATTGCCTAGCATATTGATCCATATGTGTTCTATTTCATTTTTGACAACTCTCACTTTTCCTATATTCATAATTCTGACATTCCAAATAGTGAATAGTGTTGGTTTCTGTTTCTTCCCATTTTGAGTTGTGCCACATCAGACAATACAGGTCTTGAAAGTTTATACCATTCACATCATTAAGGTCAACTCTACTTTGAGGAGGCAGCCCTTCCCCAGTGGTATTTTGAGTGCCTTCCAACCTGAAGGGCTCATCTTCTGGCATTATATCAGCCAGTGTTCTGTTGCTATTTATAAAATTTCAGAGACTAACCATTCAGAAGCTGTCCATTTTTCCTTTTTCATACTCTGTCTTAATATGGAAGCTCTGTTGAACACTCTTCACCATGGGTGACCCTGCTGGCATATAAAATACAAGTTGCCTAGCATCCATCATTGTAGTAAAACACAAGCCACCACAGTATGACAAACTGACAGATGAGGGGTGAATATATATATTCTGTTGTGCACAGTTTTGAGTTTATGGTACCTAACAACCTGGTATGGTGCTGTGGGCTAATGCATCAGACTGCAAAATTGTTTGAACTTCAAGGTTGGTGGTTCAAGCTTCTTGGAAACCTTATACAGGGTCTCTATGAGTCATAATCGACTCAATGGCACTTAACAATAACAACATATATATTTGTATATATATTCATATGTTGTTGTTAGTGCATTCAGTCAATTCTGACCCATAGCAACTCTGTATAGGGTTTCCAAGGAACGGCTGGTGAGCTTGAATCACCGACCTTGCAGTTCAAATGACTTTGTAGTCTGATGCATTAGCCCACAGAGCCACACCAGGACTCCATATGTATATGTTGGACTGCCAGAAAAACAAGCAGATCTGTGTTGGAAGAAGTATAGCCAGAGTGCTCCTTAGAAGCCAGGATGGTGAGACTTTGTCTCTTACACTTCACCGATGTTATCAGGAGGCATCAGTCCCTGGAGAAGGACATCATGCTTGGTAAAGTGGAGAGTCAGTGAAAAAGAGGACAACCCCCAACATGATGGATTGGCAGTGACAGTTGCAATGGGCTCAAACGTAACAACAATTTTGTGAAGATGGCTCAGAACCCAGCAATATTTCTTTCTGTTGTGAATAGTTTCACTGTGAGTCAGAGTCAACTTGTCAACACCCAACAACAGCATTTCCTATATGTATGTTTCTATATTAGTTAGATTTTGTGTCAAATTGACCTGAACTGGATTCTCAATGGTTTGGAAGCTTGTTGTTCAGTTCTGTCAAGGAAGTTCTGACTTACAGTGACTCCGTATAGCATTTCTGAGGCTGAATGTCATTGTGGGACTGGAAAGCCTCATCTTTGTCTGTGGTCTGGAAGTTAAGACATACTAATCCCCCGTGATGAGATGTATGATAGCGTAATCATCTCCTTGATGAGATCTGCTCACATCAACCAATCAATTGAAAGGAAATTTCCTTGAAGTTGTAGACTCTGGGGCAAAGCATACTTGCTTTTTGTTGGATCTAGATGCAGCATTTGGCTCATCATCTGACCTTCAGTTATTTGGACTTGAGCTAGTGGTCGGCCATATTGGCTCCTAATCATAGGTACTTCCAGTAACCTGCCATCTTACTTGGCAACCTTAGATTCGTTTACCTCAGCAGTCAAGGCCTGTTGTCTGACTTACTGATCTTGGGTTAATTAGCTGTAAATCTGGAGTCCTGGTGTGTCACTGTGGGTTAATGTGCCAGACTGCAAAGCCGTTTGAACTGCAAGATCGGTGGTTCAGGGTCACCAGTCACTTCTCAGAAACCCTAATCAGGATTGCTATGGGTTGAAACCGACTCAACAACACTTAACAACAACAACATTCGAGTCAGGAGAAGCCTTCACACTGACACCTGATCCAGAGACTTGATTGGCACGGTCCTGCTTCTACAACTATGTGAATCATTTCTTTGGTATAAACTTCTCTGTATATGTATACATTGTTGTTGTTGTTATGTGCCGTGGAGTTGGTTCTGACTCATTGTGACCCTGCACAGGGTTTCCGAGGCTGTAAATCTTTACGGGAGTAGAAAACCTCATCTTTCTCCTGCAGAGCGCCTGGTAGTTTCAAACCGCTAACCTTAAGGTTCACAGCCCGACTCGTAACCACTACGCTACCAGAGCTCCTTCCTGTGCTTGCACAATGTTAAAAGAACATGAAGGCTGGAGATGCAAGGATGATGTACAGAAACACTCAGCAAAGGCAATAGGCTCAGAAGCGGGAGCTTGTAACAGAAACTCTAAGGGATGAACTGCCAATAGTGAGAAATGTGTCACCTGTGAGGGGAAGTCTAGAGAATTCTATAGCATGTGAAGTACATAGTTTTTGTTGTTGTGTGCCATCAAGTTGGTTTGACTCAGAGTGATCCTATATCAGATATCCAAGTGAGGCTGGTGGGTTTGAACTGCCAGCCTTGCAGTTCTCAGTGCAGTGCTTATCCTACAATGCCTCACCAGGGCTCTTTAAGTACATTTTTGTTGTTGTTAAGTGCCATCAAGTCAGTTCTGACTCATTTCTACCCTGTTTGTGGTTTCCAAGGAGCAGTTGGTGAGTTTGAACCATCAATCTTGTGGTTAGCAATACAGGGCTGATCCTACAGTACCATACCAGGACTCCAAGTACATAAGTGATGATTTAACAGAAATAATTCTTTACTCAACAAAAAAGGTACCTGGGTTTGGATTAAGTGCTGGGCATTACCTGGTGAATGAAAGGTCGGGCTTGGCCTTTGCAGAACTTAGTTTTTTTTGTAAGTTGGACAATTTAGTTCTGATATATCTGTTTTCAAATCTGCATTTATCTTTTAGTATATTGATTTTGTTTATAGTAGGACACACTTACTTAAAGTCTGTGGAATATTATAGAAATACTATTTTTTTTTCCTGTTTAACGTGGGTGTCTAAAGTGTTTTATGAGTGTAAATGTTTTTCTTTAATTCCTCCTTTCAACTTCTCTGTGAGATGAGGTAGGGAAGAGACCATGGCCTGCCTTCACAGGAGGAGCAAGGGTGTAGGGGGCGGATTTTCAGCCCTGCTGAGACTGTTCCAGGGTAGTTGCTGACCTTCGTTCAATCCGGCTAATCTCATAAGTGACCCCTGACTGGCCATTGACCACTTGGAGGTCATTAGTTGAAGAGATCCTATATCTTCTCTGCCTTCTGAATTCCATTCATTTCCTTCTTTCAGAATATGTTTTTTTCTCCTTTAACTTAAAAATACAATGGCTATTGTGGTATTCTTATATCAACCTCAGTGCCAGAGTGAGGTTCCTGGGATCCTCTGAGACACTGGGTTATGTTTGTTGTTGTTGTTAAGTACCAGGGAGTCAGTTCCGACTCATAGCGACCCTGCACATGGTTTCTAAGGCTGCAAATCTTTACAGGAGCAGAAAGCCTCATCTTTCTCCCACAGAGCAGCTGGTAGTTTCGAACTGCTGACCTTGAGGTTAGCAGCCAATTTGTAATCACTACGCTACCAGAGCTTGTAACTTTTGTCAAGATGCAGCCTTCCACTGTGTAATGTGTTCTGAATTGGATTCTTCCTCTTTGCTTTGGAATGCTCCCAGATGTTTTGCTTCTTTTAAAATCTGATATGACCATGGCCAGTTCTATAAATAGTACCAAACATCAGCTATAATGCTAGCATGATGCAGATTTTTTTTTTTCCTGCCACCCACTGAAAGTCTTGGGAGAAAATTCTTTCTCTCACACTCCTCTGCCCCCACGCATATATGTTTATAGTTATATTTAGACATTAGTAAGAATCTTGAATGTGTTCAAAACCTAGAATTGTTTCTTTTGTTTTTTTTAGGAATTTGGTAAAAAGGAGTTAAAGAGCTTTTAAACAACAAACAGAATTAATTTCCTAAGTGTCTGCCTTGAGGCATAGTGTTAAAGTGAATTAGTCCCTGTCACCAAAGCCTAAGTCCAGCAAGAGGACAGCTTTATCAATAACTAATTGTTCTAGATTTTCAGGGGATAAAATGTGAAATGAACATTTTGATAAATTCCTGTTCATAGAAAGAATCTTTAAGCATCTTTTAGGTCATATTGGTGTTTCTGGGAAATGTTGTGTTAAATTCTGTCAAATCGGTTTCGACCTGTAGCAACCCTGTATAAGGTTTCTGAGGAGCGGCTGATGAACTTGCACCTTGAAGTTCAAAACAATTTTGCAGTCCAGTGCATTAACCCACAGAGCCACACTGGGATGCCATTTCTGGGAATAACTTTCCTTAAATCATCCCTGAGTGCCAGGTTAATACTTCTCTCATTCTTTCCTCATTAAGGAACACATTTCCATAATTTGTATTACTTTTCAGTTAAATCTCATTTACAAATCCCTTTGACTGTAACCAAAATCACTTCTTCTGTGGTGTGAATGGAAAATAACTAGTGTGTTGCTATAGGATAATGCCCTGGACTGCAAAGTCGGTTTGAACTGCAAGGTCAGTGGTTCAAACTCACTAGACACTCCTCAAAAACCCTATATAAGGTCCCTATGAGTTGGAAGCAACTCCACGACACTTCACAATAGCAACAACAAATGTAGTGACTTAGTAGCCATTTATGAAAGTAGAACAGTCTTCTCTTTTCCTCTCACATCTTGGCCTGCCCATGGTACAGAACTTTTCTAATTGTAGCCTTCACCAGAGGCAACCCTAAGGCAGGGATACTGAGCATATATCTTATCCATATGAAAATAGATCAGTGGTCTCCTCCACATTGTACTCTTCAGTGCAGTGACTCTGTAGACTAAGCACTGCACAGTGAACCCACTAAGAACTGCAGTTCGAACCCACTAAGAACTCTGTGGGGAAAAGATGAAGCTTTCTGCTCCTGCAAAGATTTACAGCCTTGAAAACCCTATGCATCTTTTAATTCACCCTTTTGACTTCTCCTAAGATAAGGTGGGGGAAGGGGACACAGTCTGCCTTCACCAGAGGAGCAACAGTGTGTGTGTGTGACGGGGAGGAAGTTCAGCCTTTTGAAAATGCTCCAGGGCAGCTTTTCCTCATTTTTCTTTCTAACTTGGGAAATCTCACATTTAATAGCTACTATTTTCATTGCCTTTGAGGAACTTCAAGCTCCCTGGATGGTGAAAACAGTTTGTCCTTGACTATTCCCTTAAAGGTTGGTAGTTCAAACCAACACACTGGCACCACAGAAGAAAAGGACTGGGGATCTGCTTCTGCAGAGGTTCCAGCCAAGAAAATTGGATGGAGTAGTCCACTCTGTAACACATGGGGTTGCCATGAGTCAGAATCAACTCAGTGGCAATGGATTTGATTTTGTTTTAAATTGGGGGCTGCAGGCATCAGTGTGCACTATTAACATCAAATTCTTTCGGACACGTTATTGTTTCTTTTTAGCCTATAGGAATACCCTTGTCTGAAATAAATTTACAAGCTCATTAGTCTCCCTCCCTGTCATTCTGTTATGTTATTTTAACCACAGTGATGACACTGGTGAAGATGAAATAAGGCAAAAGCAAAACCTAGATGCAGGCGTATGTGAGTACTAGCCCTATGTGGCTGGTTAAGAGGTTCTTTGTGGAATATGGAAGGTGATCGATCAAAGGGCGCTTTTGTTTTAAGGAGTCGAGAATTCTTAAAAGGAGATCTTGAAATCTGAAGGACAGGAACCTGGTAGGGCACAGAAGTCAGAATTTAGTTTAGTCCCTGGCCATTCTAATATCTTCTTTAAGTATTATGGAGGTTGTACTGGTCAGTTTTGGAGAGAGGTCAGCCAAGTACAACTGTGTTGCTTCAGCTCATGTGAGGAAGCCTCATGTCCTTGGACTAGCATCAAGGAGCTGCACTTCTTTTTCTTATGCCTTTTACCTGCCCTTCACCTGACTGTTCTGAATAGCAGCATATGCTCCAAACAGAAAATCCAGTAGGAAAATGGGAAGAGGAAGAGAAGCCTTTTTCTTCCATGGAAGTATGCATGCAACGAAGATCGCCTTTGTTTTCTAAGACAAGCAGTGTCTAAAGCCATACCTGCTACAGCCCAGGGGGCTAAGACCAAGAGTTATAATCAGAGTATGGTGAATGCCTCATGCCACTGATCAGATAAAACCACTAAAAATAGTTCCAATAACCAGAAAGCCATTCGTGTGCAAAATTGTAACCACCAATTAGTTATCTTTGACTTGTGGTTAAGTGCCAGTCAGTTTTGACTCAGAGCAACCCAGTGTAGGGTTTCCAAGGAGCAGCTAGTGAGTTTGAACTGCCGACCTTGTGGATGAAACTGACCTTGCGATCCAGGGCTTTACCCCACAGAGTCACACGAGGACTCTGCGTAACTGCCCCTAGGAAAGATGCAGTGGAACAAATTCCAAAAAGCAGGACTTGTATAATTTTCATTATACAAGTAAGAAGAAGGAGGTGAGAATGAAAGGAAAGATCCAGGGTGTTTAATTTAGGGGACTTGTCTCTGGGAGTGTCAGCTGCTACTGTGGGCCCCCAGTGGTAAGACCTGAGTCTGGCTGATCATTGCAACCACTAAGTAGGAAACTACCAAGGTGAGTGGGGGCATTTACTCCCACTATGAGGGCCTGGCCCAGTACACATGAAATCAATTAATTTGAAAACAAATGCAAATTTCACCAGTGCATATTACACCACCACCTGTAGAATTGAACTCCCTCAGGGTTTCTTTGAAAGCATGCATGGCAGTGGTAGTGCTCTTTGCATGTGGATGTGCTGGGTGAGATCATTTCAGATGAGGTGTTGAGTAGACAAGTTCTGTCTCTGTACGAGCACCAGACTACAAACATTGAATGGGCCCTTCCTATGCTCAGGATGGGGTCAAGGTCAAAAAAGAAACCCAAGGCATTTGCCCGGGCCATGCATTACATGTAATTTGGGTGAAGAGTCTAAACACAGATATAATGATGAGAGGACAAGGCAGGGCTCAGTGGGGTGTAAGAGGGATGCCGTGAACATGTAGCGGAGTGAGACGTATTTGGGATGGGATGCTCAGAGAAGGCTTCCAGTATAAGTGTAAGGAGGGGTTGAACTGGGGCTTTTTTAGTCTTTAGGAATGAGAAGAGGGAAAAGGAGCAAAGTCTCCAAAAAGACATGAGTGTTATGGTAGGTGTGGAAAGAAAAGGAAACTTGACTGGACCCTCTTTTCATCCGTCTGTAAAGATTGATGGCATTTTGTGAATTGTTCCCATTTAGATTTCCATGAAACAGAAGTGGCTGAATGAAAACCACTACTTCCAAAACTTCTGGTAATGTCCATCAACAGAGTCCTTTTCTTGACCATCAAGGCTATTTTGGCTCTTGTCTTGTTTTTTTCTGCGTGATTCTCCACCATCTGCCTGCCCTCTACCTAACTGAGCCGCTGCTTTCTTCTCTATGGAGTCCGGGTGTGGCACTGTAACATAAACACTCTGTTACAGGTCGATTTAAACTTTAAGTTCGGCAGTTCATATTCACTAGCCGCTCCTCGGAATCCCTATATACGGATTTCAGCTGTGAATTGGAACAGTCTCGACGGCACTTAACAACAAGGGCATTCTTTTCTAAAGGCCCTCTGTTTACCTAAAACATGCTGTTCGCCTCTATCTGAATACTTTTCCTTCAACTCTATAGGTCCAAATACTACCCATGCTTCAATGTTGGGCTCAAATGCAATGTCTTCCTTGGGACCATTTCTGATCTCTCGCCTGTTCATAGCTCTAAGTGATGCTCTGAGTTACTTTATGTACTATATTTTCTTAATAAAGGAGCTCTGGTAGCGTAGTAGTTACTAATCGGGCTGCGAACCACAAAGTCAGCAGTTCAAAACTACCAGCCACTCTGCGGGAGAAAGATGAGGCTTTCTGCTCTCGTAAAGATTTACAGCCTCGGAAACCCTGTTCAGGGTTGCTATGGGTCAGAACTGACTCGACGGCACTTAACAACAACAACATTCTTAATGGTTCTTTCTACTTATTTCTAAGCAGTACTGGTACCAATAGTGATTGGATGCTTACTATGTACCAGACATGGTTTGGGTTTTGGATAAATCAATGAATTTAATCCTAGCTGGGAAACAGATGTTGATTAATAGATAGATAAATCCCAAACCAAACTCATTGCCATCAAATCCATTCTGGCTCACAGTGTTCCTATCTAGGATTTCCAAGACTAAATCTTTATGGTAGCAGAAAGCATCATCTTTCTCCCACAGAGCAACTGGTGGGTTTGAATCACTGACCTTGTAGTATCTGTAGTGTTGCCAGGGCTCCTTAATAGATAAATACATTTTATAAAATGTTAGGAGATGACAACTGCTTTGGGAAAAGAAAAAGGATAGAAGGATAATGGGGGGGGGGGGGCTGGGGGTGCAGAGGTAGGGAAATGGCATTGAGATGCAATTTTAAATAGGATGGCCAGAATAGTCTTCCTGAAGAAAGTATTGTCTGTTAAAGACTTATGCAAAGGCCCTGATGCAGAAGTATATTCAATGTACTCAAGGATCCCAGAGGATGGCATGTTTGAAGCTGAGTAAAAAAAGAAAGAGAATGAAAGAATAAAATCAGAGGAGTTCTGGGGGCTAATCACATAGGACCTTTTAGTGACTCTAGGAGAAGAGGACTCAAGGAGATGAAGAGACATTGAGGGATTTTGAGCAGAAGTGTGATATGATTGACTTTTTAAAACAATCACTGTAGTGCTCGTTTAGAATAGACTGAAGGAGGGAGGGAAGTCAAACAGGGAGACCAGCTAAGGTGGTAACAGGGGATGATGAGAAAGTGGTATGAATTTTGGATTTTATTTTTTAATGTTGTTATTAGCTACTATTGAGTCAGCCCTGACTCATGGAGACTCAAGTACAATAAGACTGGATCATTGTGATCCTTAGGGGGTTTATTGGCTGTTGTTTGGAAGTCTATCACCAAGCTTTTTTTCCTAGCCTGTCACCGTGGAAGCTCCACTGAAACCAGCTCAACCTCACAATACACAAGCCTTCACTGGCAGATGAAGCTGATGCATGGACTAGGAATCACACCCAGATTACCTCTATGTTGCTCTTGTGCCATCAAGTCGGTACAAGATTTCCAAGGAGCAGCTGGTGAGGTTGAACCAGTGAGCTTGTGGTTCAAATCAACCTTGCAGTTCAGTGCTTTATCCCCTAGCACCACATGGAAGGTGAGAATTCTCCACTGGAGATTGTGGCATATGAGAGAAGTCATCCTTAACAAGGAAGACAGTAAAATTTTGGTCTGGACAACTGGAACACTGGAACTGCCTATACTAGCTATGGGAAGGATAGCGAGCAGGGCTGCTGACGAATGGAGCTGTTTTGACTGGTCCCCACTGGACTGGAAACTACATGAGGAGTAGATTCATGTTATGATTCTTCTTTGCTTTATTCTTAGGGGCTCAGGAATTATAGTTGAGGGATGCATCACATTTCAGGGACTATTATGATTACAAAAAAACCCCTGCTATGGGAGGGCATTGGTTAAATTTGTCATGATTGCTTAGGTCAGGTCTCTCTGTCTAGCTCCTTTCCCAACTGAGCACTTTGACTTCTATGACACCATCCAGAAGCTCCACAACAGGTCTCCAGTGGAGCACTTGAGGAGAACTTGATATTAGTTGGATAAATCTCTTGAGCCACCAGGACATTTGATATAGACATAGAATATTTTGTTGGCACTACACAACAGTCAAATCTTTTCTCTCCCAGTTGTTATCACACCTAATGAAGATGATTAATTGGTGTTAATTGGTATGCCAACAGAATGTGAATACTGATGTGATTAAATCTTTCTTTAAATTACAGAGACTAGGTGGGGTGGTAAGGAAGGATAAGCTGTGCTTGGCTGTACATATGATCCTGAACTTCAGAGACTTCTGGGAAGAACTTACTTTGTTACTAGGAAGTTTTTGGTTGAATGTATGCCCAGGCTAAGGAGGCAGGCTGCTTTGCTAAAATATTCCAAGTGGGATTGTGCCAGTGAAAACAATGCACTAACACAGAACCTATTTCTGTCTCTGTCATTGGGGGAGTGGACCCCTCACTCCACAGACACTTATGGAATATTTGTTCAAGCATGCTTTACACACTGTCTCTGGCATTAACACATGGTCTATTAGAAGCAGCAGATGCTTGAGCAGTGATAGGTAGTGGAGGGCCTTGGAGAAAGAAGTCAGTTGCCCGGCTGGGCCTGAGGATCTTTCTGAAAGATATGTGATTGAGTAGAGTGAAGAAGGATTCTTGCAGATAAAATGAGAAGGCCAATCTAGGCAGTTGGGAGCACTGTGGTGGGAGGTAAACCGAAGAGTCAGGACCCCATCTTGAAGAGCCTTGTAGGACATAGCAAGGAATATGGACTTAATCCAATAAGTAATGATAGAAAAAAAGGAATTTTAAGCAGAAGAGTTGTGGTTAGGTGCTGTTGAGTCAGTTTTGACTAATAACAATCCTATGTACAAAAGAATGAAATATCGTCCAGTCCTGCTTCATTCTCACAATCGTTGGTATGGTTGAGTCCATTTTGGCAGCTACTGTGTCAATCTTCTTTGAGGGTCTTCATCTTTTTCACTGACCTTCTAGTTTATCAACCATGACATCCTTCTCTAGAGACTTGTCCCAGTGTATGTGAGATGACTCTTTCCATCTTCTAAGGAGCATTCTGACTGTACTTTTCTAAGACAGATTTGTTCATTCTTCTGACAGTCCATGGTATAATCAGTATTCTTTTCCAGCACTATAATTTCAAAGGCATCGATTCTTCTTTAGTCTTCTTTGTTCATTTTCCAGTTCTTGCTTGCATATGAGGCCATTGAAAATACCATGACTTGGGTCAGGTACGCCTTCATCTTCAAAGCAATGTCTTTGCTTTTTAACACTTTAAAGAGGTTTTTTGCAACAGATTTTCCCAGTGCAATGCAGCATTTGATTTCCTGACTGCCGCTTCCATGGGTGTTGGTTGTGGATCTAAGTAAATCTAAATCCTTGGCAACTTCAGTATTTTCTCTGTTTATCATGATGTTTCTCATATGTCCAGTTGTGAAGATTTTTTTTTTTTTTTAATGTTGAGGTACATACTGAAGGCTATAGTCTTTGAGTTTCAACAGTAAATGTTTCAAGTCCTCTTCAATTTCAGCAATCAAGATTGTGTCATCTTTTTGGATTATTTACTAGCCATACAGATTGAATAAGTATGGTGAAAGGTTACAACCCTGGCACACACATTTTAAACACATTATCCCCCTATTCTAAGAATATCAGAAAAGACGTTTTCTTGTGCTTTATTGACTATGCCAAGACATTTGACTGTGTGGATCATAACAAACTTTGTATAACATTGCAAAGATTGGATATTCCAGAATACTTAATTATGTTCATGAGGAACCTGTACATAGACATTAGACAACTCATTTGAATAGAACAAAGGGATACTGAATAGTTTGAAATCAGGAAATGTGTGTGCCAATGTTGTATACTTTCACCAAATGTATTCATTTTTATGCTGAGCAAATAACCTGAGAAACTGGATTATTTGAAAAAGAACATGGCATTAGGATTGGAGGAAGACTCATTAACAACTTGAGATATGCAGATGATACAACCTTGTTTGCTGAAAGAGAAGAGGATGTGAAGTGCTGATGAAGATCTGTATTGATTGTACCTCAATGCGAAGAAATAAAAAAATCCTCACAACTGAACTGATAAATAATATCATGATAAATGGAGGAAAGATTGAAGTTGTCAAAGACTTCATTTTGCTCAGATCAACCACCAACACTCATGGAAGCAGCAGTCAAGAAATCAAAAGACCTATGGCATTAGGCGTGGAGTCCGGTGTGGCGCTGTGGGTTAATGCATCATATTGCAAAGTTGTTCGAACTGCAAGGTTGGTGGTTCAAGCTCACCAATTGCTCTTTGGAAACCCTATACAGGATCGCTATGGGTCGTAATCGACTCGACGACACTTAACAACAGCAACAACAACAGGTCTAGTAAGGAGTTCTGGTGTGGTGCTGTGAGCTAATACATTGGACTGCAAGGTCAGTTTGAACCAAAAGGTTGGCAGTTCAAGCTCACCAGCTGCTTCTCAGAAACTCTATACAGGGTTGCTATGGGTTGGAATCGACTCCACTGCACTTAACAATAACAACAACAACAAGAGAAGCTTATAAGGAGCTTTGGTAGCGTAGTGGTTATGAGTTGGGCTGCTAACCTCAAGGTCAGCAGTTTGAAACTACCAGCTGTTCCACTGGAGAAAGATGAGGCTTTCTGCTCTTATAAAGACTTATAGCCTTGGAAAACTCTATACAGGGTTATGAGTCAGAACCAACTCCAAGGCACACAACCACCACCACCACTAGGGCTAGTGTGACACTGTAGGATAAGCACTGGACCGCAAGGTCAATTTGAACTACAAAGTCAGCAGATCAAATCCACTAACCGCTCCTCACTATGAGTCAAAACGGACTCGATGGCGCTAAACAACAACCATAGGGCTAGTTGGTTTAAGAGACATTGACTAGATTCTGCATGCCTGATGTTGTTTGTTGTTTTTGTTAAGTGCTATAGTGTTGGTTCCGACTCATAGTGACCCTGTATAGGGTTTCCATTGGCCATAAATCTTTGTGGCAGTAGAAAGCCTTATCTTTCTCCCTTGGAGTGGCTGGTGGGCTCGAACCATCGACCTTGTGGTTCACAGTCCTGTGTTTATCCTAACAGAGCCACTACCACTTCTTATCTTGTGTTGTTGTTTTGTTGTTGTTAAGTGCCTCTGAGTTGGTTCTGACCCATAGGGACCCTCTATAGGGTTTCTGAGGCAGCTGGTGAGCTTGAACCACCGACCTTGCAGTTCAAACGGCTTTGCAGTCTGGTGCATTAACCCACAGTGCCACACCAGGACTTCATCTTGTGTTGTTAGCTGCTGCCAAATTAATTACTGCTCATACCTGGATCTTCAAAGTGACTGAAGAGGCTGTAGCAAGCTCTCTTTGGGTGGACCTTCCTTTGTCACAGGATGACCTGGCTTTCTCATTAGAACCTGGGAGACTGAGAAAAAGATGTCTTGAAGGCAAAACAACAGCAACAAAACCCAATTTGTTTAGTAAGGCCATGGGGGACTTCTTTGTATATTGAGGACAATTTGTACGGAGTGATGGTGGTCTGTCACATCCCAAAGCAAAGGCTTGTGAACCACATTCCTCTGCTAGATGAGGGAATTCCTGCATTGAGTTAGGGAAGGCTGCTGTGGATTTGGAAACATCGACTCAGCCACAAGGAAAGGTCATAGCAACAGCTTTCAGTGACTCATTTGCATCTTGGATAATGTTTTAAAATAGCTTTATTTCTGAGAACCATTAAATCCTGATAAGTGGGCATTTTTGTAGATAGGAAAACAAGTAGGGAGAGACATTAACATTATCTTTACTGTGCACATGTGCTGGGGCATCCAGGCAATGCTGATTAGGGGCTTGGATTGCTAGTCCGAGGACATGAGGCTTCCTCTCATGAGCTGAAGCAACACAGTTCTCCAAACTGCAGCTGCCGTCTTTGTTCCTCCAAAGGATACTTCATCTAAATCTTGTTGTCACCTTGCGTGGAAGATTTTTTTCTAACCTCTGGGGGCTTCAGAGATTGAGGCTTATTGGTACTGACAACCTTTGATTATTTAAAACACTGGAGGCCATGATTTCTGCTGTGATGGTCCACAGAGAGTTCGCTCGGTCAGCTCCTGCTGATTGCTCAGGCAATCTGTGCTTTGTTAAGGGCCATATGGAATAATAAGCCCTTCACCCCATTCCTTTAAATTCTGAAACAGCTAACCTGAATGAAATACAAGCAAAATCCCCTTCAGCTCTGTCCCATCCCATACCAACACGCAACAGCCCTCTCCTCAGAGTCAAATCTAGTCCTTTACTATTGTCTTAAAATTTTATCCACTCTACATGTTGCAGACAGTTACTACAGGAATTACCTAAGGAGGTTTAGAGTTAAGCTCCTGGAGGACATGCTGCTCTGTCATCACCACTTTTGATTCACTTTGCCCCCTGATGCCTCTAACAGCACCTTTCACAAAGTTCCTCTAAGACAGAGGGGTACATGTCTACCCTCCCAAGACCCAGGCATTAAAGGAACACTAAAAGCATTTGCCAAGTTGTTTACTTCTCTCTTCCAGGGTGGGGGAGGCCTGGGAGACCTAGAATTGGAGAAGGGGAAAGGAGGGGAAACATTGTTACCTAGCAACAGACACATCCTGTGCCAGGACTTCTATCTGAAGAGATATTGCCATTGGCATCTGGAGAGCCTCCAGGTGCCTCTTTCCAACCTGGTGCATTCTTGGTGGTGCTCTGTAGGGTGCCTGCCCTTCAGAGTTCATCACTGGGATGTCTTTCTGGCTCTGAACAGAAGCTCACCAGATGAGTCTGTGTATGTGTGACAGAGAGAGAGAGAGAGAGGCAGAAATAGAGAGAGAGAGAGAGAGAGAGAGAGAGAGAGAGAG
>NW_006408553.1:8875532-8892994 GCF_000296735.1 Chrysochloris asiatica
AGAGAGAGAGAGAGAGAGAGAGAGAGAGAGAGAGAGAGAGAGAGAATGTGTACATGAACAGTCCATGTGTGAGCTTGGTGGAGGTGATGAATGGAGAGTCTGAAGAAACGGTAGCTTAATCAGTGAGGTTTAAGAGAGCTTGGGGGAGACCCCAAGTGCTGCAAACATACGTGGTTAACGTTGTTGTTAAGTGCCATTGAGTTGGTTCTGACTCATATTGACTGTGTGTAGGATTTCTGAGAAGCAGCTGGTGGCTTTGAACCATGGACCTTGCAATTGAAACCAACTTTTCTGTCCAGTGCTTATCCTACAGCACCATACCCGGACTCCATTGACATACTTTGACTGCTAACAGATAGAATGGAGAGTTGAGTTCACCCAGAAGTTTTGGAAGAAAGGCCAGGAGATCTACTTTTGAAAAATCTGACATGAAAATCCTATGGAGCAGAGTTCTTCTCTGACACACATGAGGTCCCCATGAGCTGGAGTCGGCTTGATAGCAACTGGCTTATGAGGTCGTGGAATTTTCCCTTTACATAAAACTTCTCTCACTGAGCCAACTGCAGCAGCAACTGTACCTCCCAAAGTTGCCCACATTGGCTCCAATTTTAAATATTTTATTCTGCTTTGAAATCATGCCGCTTTTTTTCTCCTTCCTGAAAGTCCAACATTTGAGATGAATTTCTTTCATGTTCAACTTTAACCTGAGATGAAACACAAATATTTTCAGGAGTGATAGCATCAGACTCCTTATCATCATTTAGACTCATCAGTAGTTGTTGCTGTTAAGTGCCGTGGAATTGGTTCTGACCCATAGCAACTCAGTATAGGGTTTCCAAAGAGCAGCTGGTGAGCTTGAACCACCAATCATGTGTATCAAGCCAACGTTGCAGTACAGAGTATTAACCCACAGCACCACACGAGGACTCCCATCAATAGTTAAACTTACAGAAATCTTTTTGAGAGCACATTCCTATGGGGAAGGGAAGAACACAAGTGTCCTGGTCTACTAATTGGAAAAGACAGGCTTCCACTGCAAAGGAAGGGGACTGCTAAAAGGAATACAGCACTGGGATTTTGTGCATACCTTATTGTCTTACTTATCCTTGGCGAAACCAGACTTTCTATTGGCAATGGTACTATCTAACGGATAACCTGGCTAGGATACTTTTTAAAATGTATCTCTTCAATCACTTCCTTGCTTCTACTCTTTTTCAGCTTACTCTCCAGCTTGGTGGTGGTTGTTTTGAATTGCTGTTTAGTTGACTCCTGCCTCCTGGAGACCCCATGGACTAATGGATCAGAAAGTTGTCATCTACAGGGTTTTCATTGACTGATTTCTGAAAATAGGTAACCAAACCTTTCTTCCTAGCCTGTCTTAGTCTGGAGGCTCCATTGAAACCTGTTCAACATCAGAGCAGCACACTAACGTCCACTGACAGATGTGTGATGACTTTGCTTGAGGAGCATTGCTTCTGAGTGAAACCCCAGTCTCCTGCAAGGGAGGGCAGAATTCTACCATTGAGCCAGCATGTCACTGCATCTTCATAGAGGTTCTGAGAAATTTCTGTATTGTGGCATAAGGGACTGAGACCCATGAGAAAGAGCTTTTGGTATTTCTGAACACAGAGCTGGAAAAATATAGTGATGCTTTCCTAGCTGCACTCAGTTGACCTTCTATGTGTCCAGTTTCTTCCCCAACCCTTTGGACTTGAGGGTGGGACTGAGTGGGTAGAGAAGAAAGGAAGAGAGAAACAGCACAGTTCTATATGTAAAGAAGGGGAATGGTGGAATAAAAAAAGTAGAATTCTACTTTATTTGCACCTTTGTAGAAGAGGAAGCGATAGGCTCTTTAAGAAATACCTTCTCTTTTGCTTCTTTATTTGTCCTATATCACTCTTAATCAAATGTTGTAGCAACTCTCATAAAATAGAAGTTTTCACCTGGTATCTCTGTGGAGCAGTAAGACAAACTCAGTCTTTATCCAACAGTAGGATAATAATCTGTTTCCTCGGAGGAGCTCTTTTCCCCTGGGGATGGAAAATACTTCAAGCGAACTGTCTCATTGGCCACTTGCCTCTTTGTAAGGTCAGAGAGAGGTCCTGGGCTTGCTTTACAAATAGGGGAGCTGATAAAGAGAGGAAAGGGTGACCAACCTGCATACAGATGGCTTTAAAAAGTGTGAAGGTGGCCCAGGAAACAGCAGCCCCTCGTTGAAGTGAAGTGGCTTCTAAGACTGTGGCTTGCCCTAGCATTCTCTTCCTCAGATTAGAAAGAGATCCTTGGTTTATTTGCAAAACAATCCAGGCCCATTTCTATCATTAGTTGTTAAGGTTCACTGCCATACCAGTGACTTTAATCAGGCAGTCCTTTCCTTCAGTTTACTCCACAATTGTTTATCTTCAACATTTATCATGTGCCAGGTGATTCAAGGGATGAATATGTGTCAGAACTATCCTGGGTGCCTAAGAATCTTCAGTCTGGGAGAAGGGTACATGACATGGAAAGAGAGGATAATACAGAGGACTTTAGTAACACAAGAAAGATGCAAATAGAATCAGCTATTAACTTCCAGTGAAGGCTAATCTTCCCTTTCAGAATTAATCAGACTCCTTAATTTACATGTAGTGTGAAAACTGGAAAGATCCTCAAGGATGGCTATGAGGCCTTAAGGGAGTGAGACCAGTGAGAAAGAGCTAATGGACTGCAATGTTTCAGCCACAAGACGAAGTCCTGTAAATGGCTGTCAAGTGTTGGAAGGATTCTTCAGGAAGTGGTAATGCATGAGCTTAAAAACACGACTGTCAGTACTAGCCTCTGATGTTTGATTATCTGCTAAATACAAGGTTGATAGTTCAAACCCACCATCTGCTCCTTGGAAACCTTATACAGGGTCACTATGTGTTGGAAGTGACTTGATGGCACTTTTTTTTTTTTTTAAACAACAGCCATACAGTAGGCATTGTACAAGGGATTTTATGTATGCTCTTCACTCACATTTTTCTTTCTTTCCTTCTTCCTATTTCATTGTTGTTGAAAACATACAACAATTTAATTTTATCTACATATACAGTTTAATGACACTGATTAGATTGAGATGCACACCCATTCTCCCCCTTCTTTTCTGAGTTGTTCCATCCCGTTAACATGAACTCACTGCTCTCTAAGATATCCATCTAATCTTTCGAGTTGCTCTTGTTACTTTGATCCCAGATAGAGAGCTCCTGAAAGAGCATAATGCTCAAGCAGGATATTTCTTTCACTAGTTAAGTTAGATGATTTAAGAAACTAGTTTTAAGAAAACTTCAAGGGATACTTTTGTTTAAAGATTATCTCAGGGAAGTTGTTTTAAGGGTTCATCCAGACTCTATGGCTCCAAAATGTCTGGAGTCCATGAGAATTTTAAATAGTATTCTGCATTTCCATCACTTTGATCAGGATTCTTCTAAAGAATTTTTGATCAAAATGTTCAGTAATGGTATAAGGGCATCATCACATTCTTTTGGTCTCATGGCAAAGGAAGCAGTTATTCATTGAAGCAATAAGTTACATATTCCATATTCTTCTCATTTTCCTGACTCACCTTCAAACTCTGTTGATCTAGGTAAATAGAGACCAATTGTTGTGCCCTGGATAGCTGCTTGCAAGACTTTAAGACCCCAGGCACTAGGAAACAAATAATGAGATAAAGTAGAAGCACTAACCACATTATTAGAACATTTAAATGGAATGTCTCAATGAAACTATGACCCTAAACCTCCAATTGAAGGAACTAAATCCCATGAGGTCTTTAGCTGTCTATAACTTGCTTCAAGAGCTACTCTGTTGTTTGTTTGTTTTTCTGTCTTTGTTGTAAACATAGCTATCACAAAACTTTTTGCCAGTTCACCTTTGGACAGGTGTATAACTTATTGACAACAGTTGCAGTAATTGGATGTGCAACACTGCCATCATCCAATGGGATTTTTCTTTCACTGTTAATCCCCCCTTCTCTCCTCCTTCCTGCCTCTGGTATCCACTAATAAACTTTGGTCTTTATGCATTTGTATTTTATTGTCTTTTTATCTAAGTAAAATCCTGGAATATTTGTCCTTTGTGATTGAAGTATTTCACTCAGCATAATGTCTTCAAGCTCCATCCACATTTATAGTATATATCAAGAGTTGCATGCTTATACTGGCTAAATAGTATTCCACTGTATGTGTGTGCCACATTTTGCATCTCCACTCATCTGTTGGTGGACATTTAAGTTGTTTCTACCTGTGGCTATTATAAATGAACATTGGTATATAAATCTACTTGCAGTCTTCTTTCTTTCTCTCTCTCTCTCTTTTTTTTTTTTTTTTTATTGAGGAAGACTCTAAGTCAGTTACTGTCCCAATCACAGATGCAAATTAGGCAATGCCTCTGCCCTCATTGAGCTTAAGAATGATCTCATTTTGCCCTTATAGTAAACTTGGGATGTAAATATTTTTTTCTTTCAAAGAGAAGGAAATTGAGACTAAGAGAATTTAAGAAATTTAGCAAACTTCAGGTGAAGTAGGTGGCCAGCTGAAGATTTAAACCCAGGCCTGTCTGGTTTTAGAAGTATAAGGTTAACCAAGCTTAACCTTATACTTCTGAACCACAGCTAGAAAGGAAAAATATCCCCTAGCTAGTAAGTACAAAATAAATTGTTGTTATTAGGTGCCATCGAGTCAGTACCAACTCACAGTGACCCTATGCACAACAGAATGAAACACTGCTCCTGGGCCAACCTCCCTGTTGTTGCCACACTTGAGCCCATGGATGCTGCCACTTTGTCAATCCATCTTGCTGGGGGTCTTACTCTTTTTCTTTGACCCTCCACTTTACCAAACATGATATCTTTTCCCAGTGACTGGTCCCTCCTGACAATATGTCCAAAGTATGAGAGACGAAGTATGGCCATCATGACCTTCAAGGAACACTTTGGCTGCACTCTTTCCAACACATATCTGTTTGTTCTTTTGTCAGTCCATGGCACCTTCAATATCCTCCTCCAACACCATAACTCTAAAACGTCAGTTCTTCTATGGTATTCCTTACTCACTGTATAGCTTTCTTATGCATATGAGGTTATTGAAAATACCATGGCTTGGGTCAGGTGCATCTGACATCTTTGCTCTTCAACACTTTAAAAAGGTCTTGTGCAGCAGATTTGCCTAATGCAATACATCATTTGATTTCTTGACTGCTGCTTTCATAGGTGTTGATAGTTGATCCAAGAAGAATGAAGTCCTTGACAACTTCAATCTTTTCTCCGTTGATAAGAATGTTGTTTATTGGTCCAGTGGTGAGGATTTTTGTTTTCTTCACATTGAGATGCCATCCATATGGAACACTGTGCTCTTTGATTTTCATCAGTAAAAATTTTCAGTACACTTCACTTTCAGCAAGCAAGGTTGTATCATCTGCAATTTTATTGTTGTTGTTGTTAGGTGCCACTGAGTCGGTACTGACTCATAGCGACCTTATGCACAGCAGAATGAAACACTGCCCAATTCTGGGCCAACCTCACTACTGTTGCCTTGCTTGAGTCCATCGATGCTGCTTCTTGGCCAATCCATCTCACTGGGGGAGTGGAGGATCTTCCTTTCTTTCTCAGACCCTCCACCCTACCAAACATGATATCCTTCTCCAGGACTGGTTCCTCCTGACAATATGGCCAAAGTATGAGAGACAAAGTTTGGTGATCTTGGCCTCTAAGGAGCACTCTGGCTGCACTTCTTCCAAAACGGATCTATTGGTTCTTTTGGCAGCCTACGGAACTTTCAATATTCTTCTCCAACACCATAACTCAAAGGCATCAATTCTTCTATGGTCTTCTCAATGTAAAGAAAACAAAAATAAAAATCCTCACCACTGGACCAGTAAACAATATTCTTATCAATGGAGAAAAGATTGAAGTTGTCAAGGACTTCATCCTTCTTGGATCAACCATCAACACTCATGGAAGCAGCAGCCAAGAAATCAAACGATGTATTGCATTAGGCAAATCTGCTGCACAGGATCTTTTTAAAGTGTTGAAGAGCAAAGATGTCAGCTTGAGGACTAAAGTGTGCCTGACCCAAGCCATGATATTTTCAATAACCTCCTATGCATGCGAAAGCTGGACAGTGAATCATCTGCAATAGACACAGTCATTGGTAACTCTTCACTGAATGGCTTATTATTGCTCAACTACCAATACATATTATATAAGAAAGTTGTGTCATGCAGATCGAATGTATTGTAAAAGCTTTTTTTTTAATTAAAAAGAAAACTTACTACAATTTTATTTTGTTCAGAAAATTACAGCAAAACATACATCAACTTTCTACATGTACATTTAATAACATTGTTTATTCTTTGAGCTGTACAACTGTTCTCACCCTCCTTTTAAAAATTGTTCCTCTTGCATTCACAAACTACTGCCCCATAGATTTTTACTTACTCTTTTGAATTCCTGTTGTCAATTTGATCCCTTACAGTTATTAAAAGAGCAAAATGCTCAGGAAGATGTTCTAATTAAACTATATGGTTTGGTATTAAGACTTCAGGGAAAAATTTTGGGTTAAAGATAAAAGGAAGATTTTAATACCATTTCAGGTAACTATGTATACACATCTTTTGATACTACACCAAAATGTGACATATGCTAGTTTCTTAAAGATTAGCTAAAATGAAGACTCTAAACCACATTAATAAACTTTCTACTATTACATTAAAATAAACTGGTGTCTCTTACAGAGAATGGATTTTTATCTGTGCATAACTTTACATCATTTGGAAAATATTGCTTTACCAAGTAATGCAGAACTTCTAAAATTGTAAAAGCTTTAAAGAGCAATAGATTTTCTTGATGAAGATGGAAAACTGAACTGATCTAGAAGCATGACTAGTATTTGTATGGCTAAAGGGAGATTTTTTTTTTTTTTCATTTAAAGGGTATAACACAACTGCGAGTGAACAGAGGTTAGGACAAGCATGTGCCAGGCAAGGTGTGGGCACTGTAAAGAACAGTATCTCTCAACCATAAGTTTATATTGGGGAATAAGTAGCAAATATGATTGGATAGGTAGAGCAAAGCCCATCTCTTCAGAACATTGAGATCGGAAGGGACCTTTCCATTTGGTGTAATAGGTAATATTGCACATTATTAAATAGGGAAGCTACATGACAGTGGTAGCATTTAAAGGTCGTGAGCCTGGCAGTGTTGTGCACAATAGATTGGACAAGCAGAGCCTGCAGTCTGGAAGACTGACTGGTGTTAGTTATGGGAATGGCGAGGAATGGACAGATATTCTCACAAGCTTATAAGGTAAGATCTTACTCAGTCTTTAGAAATGGGAGGGGTTCTGTCATAAGTACTAAGCTATTTGTGATGATCTTAGCTTAATGCTAAAGAATGTATACTCTAAGTATGTGTGTTCAAAGTGTGTGTACTAAAAGAGGGGACAGGTCAGATGACCTTGGGTTGTGTTCTGCTTTAATAATTCAAACCCAAACATTTTCTTTCCTTTTGCTTTCTCATCTTGGTCCTGTTGAATCCTGGAGATTCCCAAATGCAGTCTGTAATTAGTGGGATTTCTTAACCCTGATTCCAAGGCAGGGTGTCCTTGTATCCTGAGGAAACTTTTAAACAATGCAGCCATTAGAAATGTGTCTGGTTTCATTCTTTTCCCAATGTTTTCTAGTAAATAAAGTTAGTATCTGGGGAAAAACTTTCCAGAGGAAACAGCATATGCAAAGGTCCTGAGGTAGAGTCTGTGTGATGTGTTTGTGAAGCAGTAAGGAGGAGGCCCATGTGGCTGGAGCTGAGGGACAAGGATAGAGCAATAGGTCATTCAGACAGAGAAGCCAGGAGGGTAAGGCGTCCAGATTATGCAGGGCCCTGTGGCCACTGTGAGGATTTATGCATTTACATTGATAAAATGAGTTATTTGGAAGGCCTGAGCAAAGTAGAACTGCTATTTGATTTATTTATTAGGATCACTCTGCATTCTCCCTTGAGTGTAGACTTTAGCAGGGGAAGGGGACTGGGAGAAGTGTGAGGTGGTGTTGGGAGGAGACTATTGCCATAATGCAGATGAGATGTGATGGTGGCTTCTGACACAGTGCTAACTGTGGGCATGGTGACAAGGTGGATATATGCTGAAGTTTGCTGTTGTTGTTGTTAGGTGCCAATGAGTCAATACTGACTCATAGCAACCCTATGCACAACAGAACGAAGCACTGCCCAGTCCTGTGCCAACCTCACTATCATTGCTACTCCAGAGCTCATTGCTGCTGCCACAGTGTCAATCCAATTCGTTTGGGGGGGGGGTCTTCCTCTTTTTATCTGACCCTCCACTTTACCAAACATGATATCTTTCTCCAGGGACTGGTCCCTCCTGGTAATATGTCCAAGTATGAGAGACGAAGTCTGGTCATCCTAGCTTTTAAGGAGCATTCTGGCTATCCTTCTTCCAACGCAGATCTGTTTATTCTTTTGGCAGTTCGTGATATTTTCAATATTCTCTTCCAACACCATAATTCAAATGCATCAATTCTTCTATGGTCTTCCTTATTCCATGTCCAACTTTCACATGCATATGAGGTTAGTCAAAACACTGTGGGTTGGGTCAGGTGCACCTTAGTCCTCAAACTGATATCTTTGCTCTTTAATACTTTAAAAAGTCTTGTGAAAAAGATTTGCCTAATGCAATATGTCATTTGATTTCTTGACTGCTGTTTCCATGAGCATTGATTGTTGATCCAAGCAAAATGAAGTCTTTCACAACTTCAATCTTTTTTCCATTTATCATGATGTTATTTATTGGTCCAGTGGTGAGGAATTTTCTTTACATTGAGGCACAACCTACCAAAGGCTGTGGTCATTGATGTCCATCTGTAAGTATTTAAGTCCTCTTCACTTTCAGCAAGCAAGGTTTTATCAACTGCTTATCACAGGTTGTTAATGGTCTTCCTCTAATCCTGATGCCGTGTTTTTCTTCACATAATCCAATTTCTCAGATTATTTGCTCAGCATACAGATTTAATAAGTGTGGTGAAAGAATACAATCCTGGCACACATCTTTCCTAATTATAAGCCATTTGGTGTCCCCTTGTTCTATTTGAACAACTGCCTTTTGGCTTATGTAAGCTGCCTCATGAGCACAAGTAAGTGTTCTAGAATACCCATTCTTCCCAATGTTGTCCATAGCTTATCATGATCCACACAATCGAAAGTCTTTATGTAGTCAATAAAGCATTGGTAAACATCTTTCTGGTATTCTCTGCATTCAGCCAAGTCATCTGACATCAGCAATGATATCCCTTGTCCCACGTACTCTTCTGAATCCAGCTTGTTAAAGTTAGAGTAGGAAAAAGAGTTGCTAAGGATGACTTTGGTAGGGCATCTGTTCTAATGTGGCACTTGGAAACTATGGTTACTCAGTGGATAATCTTGGCACTTGCTGTTGTTATTAGTTGCTGTCCGACTCAAGGTGACCTTTTGGTGGTTGTTTTTAAGTGCCATCGAGTTGGTTCCAACTCCCAGCTACCCTGTATCGGGTTTCCAAGGAACAACTGGTGAGCTTGAACTAATGACCTTGTGTTTCAAACCGACTTTGCAGTCCAGTGCATTAACCCACAGCACCACAGATGTGTAACTAACTAAAACATTTCCATGTCCTGTGCCATCCTCATGATTGTTGGTTAAGTTGGAGCCTGTTGTGACTATTGTGACACTCCATTGCATTGAGGGCTACCCTTGTTTTCACTTGTTGTTGTTGTTAAGTGCCGTCGAGTCGATTCTGACCCATAGCGACCCTGTATAGGGTTTCCAAGGAGCAGCTGGTGAGCTTGAACCACTGACCTTGTAGTTCAAATGACTTTGCAGTCTGACGCATTAGCCCACAGTGCCACACCAGGACTCACTAGCTCTCTAAAAATTCCAGTTGCCAAAAAGTTGATTGTGACTCCTGGCAAGCCCATATGTGTCAGAGTAGAACTGTGCTCCATCAGCTTCTCAATGACGAATTTTTCAGAAGTCGGTTGGCAGGCCTTTCTTCCAAGGCTCCTTTGGGTGTTCTTGAATCTCCAACATTTTGGTTAGTGGTCAAGCATGTTAATTGTTAACATCACCAGGGACTCTTGTGCCTAAAGTTGTGGCTTAAAGGAAAACCAGGGGGAAAATAGTGTAAGATTGTTTCTCCGTTTGTGTACCTGATATGTGTGCTCTGTAGGATAAGTACTGGATTGCTAACTGCAAGGGTAACCCAAGGAGCCCCTGGTAGGTTTGGACTGCTAGTCTTGTAGTTAGCAGTTCATATCTAGCAGATGCTCCATGGGAGAAAGATGAGACTTTCTGCTCTCATAAAGGTTTGCCACCTTACACTAGTTACTATGAGTTAGCACTGACTCAATGACACTAGGTTTTGCTTTGTTTTATGTATATGAATAAATGTATGCATGTGTGCACATGTGTGTGCTTATGTGTGTGAGTGTATGATACCTTTCCTGTTGAATGCTCACATCCATAGCTCTGAATCCATTAACCCAGGACTTTATATCTAGACTCCCCAGGCTCTTGCCAGCTACTTACACATCAGAGAGAAGCAAAAACTCCCGCTTGGCAGGGTAGAGCATTTTGGTTGCACATTTTGCAGGTGTTGCCCTCCTCTTAATTATTCATCAACTTCCTTTCCCCACCCCCTCAATTTTTTTTGGAATTAAAAAAAAAAAAAAAAGATAAAGCAGCCAGATGTGAGCGTAGTCTCATCAGTAATCTGTAAAACACCAAGCAAACCCCACTCATCGCTCATGCTTTATGAAAAGTTAAAATTAAATCAGGACAGTGTTATTAAGCTAAGTGATTTTTGCTGGGTTCAGATGAATTCCTGTGTGTGCCACATCGTTTGTTGGAAATGTGCCTGGGGTGCCAGTGGGCTCAGAATGCAAATCCAACAGCTATTAGCGGAAATGGATCTGCTTACAATGGGGCACAGGAGGTTTCAGAATGCTGGGACACTGGCATTACATGCAGAACCTTCATGCCCATAGTCCTGGATCCTATGGCTCCTCGGGTGCCCACCAGTTCTTACAACAGAAGTGGGAGTCACAGGACAAAAGCAAAGGAAGGCAACAACAGACACCAACGCTGGGAAATGCTAACTTAGAAGAGCTGTGGGCATCACCTCCTTCTAGGGGCTTAAAGGTCAGGAATTGTAGTAGTGTCTTCTTGGAATGCTGTGTTATGGTATACTGTGACTCAAAATTGTTGATTCAGGGTTTCAGTCATAAGAAATGTGGAAACTCCAAGCTGCTTTGGAACTTAGTGTATCTGAGGTGACTTCTGTGGCTTTATTTTGTTAATTCATTTGCTTCATGGCTTCCTTTTCTTTAGATAAGCTGGTTAAGCTAGATGGTTTAGCATTCTAAAATCCAGAACGTTTATTAGTAAAAAACTGATTGTTGTTGTCAAGTGCCGTCGAGTCGATTCCGATCCATAGCAACCCTATATAGGGTTTCCAAGGAGCAGCTGGTGGGCTTGAACCGCCGACCTTGCAGTTCAAACGGCTTTGCAGTCTGGCGCATTAACCCACAGCGCCACACCAGGACTCCAAAAAACAGATTAGTGCTAGTAAATTGATAGGTGAAAGATCTCTTTTAGGGACCGGACTTTCCAGTGCAGTGAAAACACCAAAAAACGGAGTGCAAAAGTCTGGGTTTAAGTTCTAGCTCTACAAAGTATACGCCAGTTGCTGTGGCGTCTTCTCTAACTTATGGCGACCCCATGTGTGTCAGAGTAGAATTGTGCTCCATAGGGTTTTTAATGGCTGCTTTTCTGGAAGCAGATCATTAGGTCTTTCTTCCAATGCATCTCTGGGTGAACTTGAACCTCCAGATTTTCAGCTAGCAGTCAAGCACCATATTAACCATTGGTAACAACCAGGGACTCCTGTATACATATGTTGTTTTTGTTAAGTGCCCCCAAGTTGGTTCTGATTCATGTGACGCTGTGTAGAGTTTCCAAGAAGTGACTGTTGAGTTTGAACCACAGACTTTGTGGTTCAAACCCACCTGTGGTCCAGTGCTTTATCCTGTGGCGCCATACCAGGACTCCCTGTATGTGTTTGTTTGTTGTTGTTAAGTGCCGTCTAGTCAATTCTGACTTATAGGACCCTGTATAGGCTTTCCAAGGAGTAGCTAGTGGATTTGAATTACTGACCTTATGGTTTGCATCCAGTGCTGATCCACAGCGCCACACCAGAAGTCCCCGTATATCACAGGCTATGCGATTTTAGGTGATTAACTTTCTGAGTCCCAGTTTCCTTCTGCGTGCTAATCAATGAAGAGTGGTAATTTCTCCTAGGGCTGCTGTTGGAGACGAGCAGACTATGTATGTATTTAAGTCACTTAACTGGGTGCTTAACATAGAACCAAATCTGAATCAATGTTTCTGTTCATCCCTGTGAGCCTGGGTTACTGTCAGGGTTGCCTTGGGGAGGAAGTATTTCCAACCACTCTGCCAGGGCCAGAGTGTTGACCCATGAGACTGAATTGGGGTCCTGCCTAGAAGGCTCCCCAGCAGTCATTCCACACCCATCCCCTCTCCCAATATGCACAGCTTTCCACACTCTCCCGTTGCAAGGCAGGTAGGATTGTATGGATTCTTTCTTTTTTCTTTTGTAGAGGATATTTTCTGAGGGATATCAGTCTTGGCTTGTATTGGCACATTTGAATCTGTATTCATGTCTTCCTTTTTGACTTGGACTTTTTACTGCAAAACATTGTGTGGTGCTCAAAAGTGTGAGAAAGTTGCATTTGTCACTCTTGCCACTCGTCATTGAGAACTTGGGAATTCAGCAAAAGGCTGATTCTTTGAGCCCTGCCTCTGCTGAGAGATAACCACATAAAAACAGCATTCTAAAAGGAAATCTTGCATCAGAATTTGCCAGCACAATTTAATTTCATCTTTTTTTTTTTTTTTTTTTAAGCCTGTCCCTGTGCAGGATTCATTGAGTAAAATCCTGTGCTGTGTGTACTGTCACTTTTTTATTTAAGGAACTGGCTTCCTAAATAGAAGGAGAATTTCAATAAGTGTTTCAATAAAAAGGTTCAGGATTTTATATTTTTAGGAACTTAATGCTTCATAAATATTGGAATTTCATATCATCAAAATCATCTTCAGTAAGTTTTCAATTTTTGATATGTTGTGACATATAGTTCAGTTTTTGAGAAATAGAATTTGGTAGACTTTTTACAGTCTCCTCTAACATGCTAGAGGCTGTCTCTATATTTTACACAGATTCTACTTACACTGTCACAGTGCATAAAAATGCCAGTTCCTTGGGCAAGTTACAACCCTCCTGTAGTCCCATAGTCCAAGGACTTAAATTTGAGACTCTGCACCACCTGTGTGACCTGGGACCATGATGTTGTCACTAGATCACGGCTGTCAGGAATGGAGGTATATGCCTAGGTTACACAGGGCAAGCATAATGCACCTGCCACCAGGATACATACCTCAGACATCATCTCTGCCATCAAATCCAACCCTTCCCACCTCTGCTGGGAGGCCTTGAGGTGTGTCAGCTTGGACATCTATTCTAGAAATACCTTGTTTGATACCCACTATTAGAGATCCTTTTAAAGACATTTCTCTCCAATTTCGTTTTAAATAACAAACATTTCATTATGCACATATTTATGTTGTGGGCACATACTCAGAGTAATTAAGGGTAGAAGGTAAAACTTAGAAAACAAAAAAAGAATTCCAAAGAAGTCCTGCCGACTTTCAGGACACTGGTTGTTGTTTTTGCTGTTAAGTGCCGTTGAGTTGATAGATGCATAAATAAATGCTTTTGTTTCTGATACCTGGCGAAGGGGACCAGATTTCTTGAGCCTAAAAGAGCTAACTCTGTTTTATTTGAATCCAAACTAAAATCAGATGTGTTCATCAACTGGGAAAGAGATTCAGTGCACAAACATGGTTGGATACCATCTATATTTTGAACATCATACAAGATACAAGGGATACAAAAACCGAACAGAATATGGATACAAAAAGTTCTCACTTTTTAGGAGTTTATAATCTTATTACTGAGCCAATGTGTAACAACTATTTTTGTATTTCTAAGTGTTGTAATGGAAGTATAGTTGTGTTTGTATATGTGCATAGAATCTTCAAGTGAATACTGGATTTTAAGAATTGGTGATAGATAGCTTTGATTGGGTTTCTGACACAGCCTAATCATTTTCACATGGTCTTCCATAATTAGTATCTCGTAAAAGTATACTATTCTTGATTAAATCTGTAGAATTTTATCTGTTCCGCTGCCTCAATGACTGTCATATGGATTTCTCTAACAATCTATATTTCCAACCTAGATCTTAATCTGAGTGTTCCTCTGGTATATTCAATTACCAACTGGACATTTCTACTTGAAAGCTGCATACAAACTTTAATTACTTGTTTATTGAACCCTCCTCTACAGGAGTCCTGGTGTGGAACTATGGGATAAAGCACTGGACTGCAAAGTCGGTTTGAACCACAAGGTCGGGGGTTCAAAATCACCAGCCACTCCATGGAAAACCTATACAGGAACTGACTCATTGGCACTTAACAACAGCTACATCCTGACACACAGCCTCAACTCTGCCTCCTGCTGGATTGTTCTCCACCACAGTGAATGACATTACCATTCAAGTCCAATACCAACACATCATTTTTGACTCTTTTCCTTCAACCATCTCCTTAAAAGATTCCCCAGTGCATGCAGATCCTACTTCCTGCTGATTCATTTTGTAACCTCAGTTTTCTCCAAATTCAATTTCTAGAACATGTCTTTGACACAGTTTTATATATTCACTGTTGCTATGTTGCTTCAAGTTGATGACTTAGACTCCTGGTGACTTTATAAGTGCAGAGTAGGACGGTTCATTAGGGTTTTCTAGGTTGTCATCTTTCAGAAGGAGGTCACCAGGCTGTTCTTTGGAGGTGATTCTGGGTGGGTTCTAACCACCAAATATAAGCACATAAACGCTAGAGCTACAATCAGACTTCTGATATATTACATTACTAACCAGCGTTTCAACTACTGATGCTGGTCCTTTTTAAACAGTTTCTACACTTTAGCAAAAGCAGTACAAGTCTGATCACCTCATTTTTCTACTTAACATTTTGCAGGGATCCATACTATGGTGTTTGAAGGATCACCACTGGACTGTGAACCACAAGGTCAGCGGTTTAAACCCCCCAGCTGCTCCTCTGAAACCCTATACAGGGTCACTATGAGTCAGAACCAACTAAATGCCATTTAACATAAATAACATACTGTCCATGGGCTAAAGGCTTTCAAAGGCTTATATGTCACTACATGAATTGTTTACAGTTCTTGTCTCAAGACTGATTTACTGATACTATCCCTGCTCCCCCTATGTCTCGATGTCTCAAATGCATTGTGTGTTGAAAACCCTCAACCTTTTCCACAGGCTATTGTTTCTGCATAGCATGGTTTCTCATCCATAATCCATCACACACATACAGAGCACTCAGCATGTACCAGGTACTGGACTCAGTGCTGGGAAACACAACAAAAAAAATGATCCTTCTCCTCATAGGGTTTTGGACCTGCTGTGGAGCCAAGTCTTAAATATGAATATGTAAATACAAAATATGATAATTATTAGGAAGAAAAACAAACCAGTCAGAGATGATAAGAGATTCGAATCAAAACCAAACAGACACACCACTATTGAGGCAATTCTGACTCATGATTATGTATAGGGTTTTCAAGAGTGTACATCATTATTTCAACAGATAGTCTCATCTTTCTCCTGCAGAGCTGCTGGTGAATTTGAACCGTTGGCATTGTGATCAACACTCCAATGCCACAGTGACACCTGGTTCCTTCTAAGAGTTTCTGTTGTTGTTGTTGTAAGTGCTGTGGAGTCCATTCTGACTCATAGCGACCCTGTATAGGGTTTCTAAGAGGGGCCTAATTTAGATCAAGAGGGGTGGCCAGGGAGCAGTGACACTTAACCTGAGACTTGGTCCTTTCGGGCTTTCTCTCAAAGTTTCCTCTCAGAAACTTTTCCTGACCTCCCCAATTGTGAGGTAAATGGCCTTGCTAGGCCTTCTAACAACAAGTGCTTCCCTCATTAAAGTATTTATTATGCTGTATTGCAGTTAACTCTCTCTCTAGGCTGTAGGCTCAACAAGCACAGCATCAGAACACCTCCTGTTTCAAGAATGCAAAGAGCTACTTATGAATACCTATTGATGGTTTGGGGGTAAAGAGGCAAGCTTTTCCCAGTAACCTTTCCAGCCCTTACAATCAGTCCTGATAATAATTATTCACTATCGTATCACAAGGGACCTATCTGCATCTCCTTTTATCAGCCCTGACTAGGCAGAATGGATACTGCTCAGTGGAGATTCTACCTTGCTCCATGCCCACTGAATCTAGGCTCCCTCTTGAAAGCTTGTAAGCCAGTCAGTTCTTGCCTTTGTAGCCCCCTGCCCCCCATTTTGGGTAGCCAATGTCCAAATTGCCCATCCCTGTGTACTCTGTGTGTGGAGGGTGTGGGAATGATTCTTGCTGTAAGGGTTTGTTCCCTCTTTTGAGCTACTGCTTCCATAGGTGTGGGTCAAGTTCATCAAATTGTGTCAGGTTATTCTTTTTTCCCTCTTCTTTCTTCTTTTGGTTGAGCTCTGATCATCCAGCTGTTGAAGTCAGGTCAAGTGGGTATTTGCAAGTGTGGGTGCATAAGCATGTGCCCTCTCTTCTTATCAGCTGGACGCTCCACTCTTCACTTTAGTCCTCTGTGGCTATGTCACTGACTCTGGGTCCAAGAGTTCCCTGGACTTGGCACACTGCTGGCCAACCAGGTCTCCATCCGGGTTCACAAGAGTCTATTGAGCATTGTAGGGCTTAGCGCATAGCTTCATTGCTATTTTTCCCTCACTTCCCCTTGTCGGTGACAAAAGTGGTCACCAACACAGCATCCATTCCCATTGAGCCTTAGTCTTAGAAGGGGGTTTGCCTTGAGGGGGACCCAATCACTTGCCTTGATGTCTCCTGGGCGAGCCACTTGTTTGTTCTTGTAGTAATCAGTTGGCCTAAGCTTTTGTGTTGTTACTGAACACTAATTATATATATGGAGTCCTGGTGTGGCGCTGTGTGTTAATGTGCCAGACTGCAAAGCCATTTGAACTGCAAGGTCAGCAGTTCAAGCTCATGAGCTGCTCCTCAGAAACCCTATACAGGGTCACTATGGGTCGGAACCGACTCAATGGCACTTAACAACAACAACATGTGTGTATATATATACTCGATGGGACTGAACAACAACAACAACAACATGTATGTATATATATGTTATTATTGTATAGGGGTTTCTGAGGAGCATCTGGTGAGCTTGAACTGCTGACCTTGCAGTTCAAATGGCTTTGCAGTCTGGCACATTAACCC
>NW_006408553.1:8893294-8897521 GCF_000296735.1 Chrysochloris asiatica
TGTATATATATACTCCACACACATATGTATATATTCCATATATATCTATATACTCCATATATATCTATATCTATGTGTGTGTGTATATATATATATATATGCAAATATTATTACTCTTTTTTTACTGAGGCAGAAACTGAGGTTGAAAAGAACTGTGTCTTGCCCCAGGCATAAGCCACAGAGCTGGGATTCACCCTTGAGTGCTTTAGCCTGAAAAGTCTCTATTGTTTTTATTTTGTTACAACACATAGAGTTTTGTTAAGGACTTTCTTCCTTCATGTTAAGCTTAAAATCTTTTTCCGCATCTTAGAGTTGTTTGAGTAGCAAGTCTAGAAAGCAGATCTGGGAGATGCTGACTATGATGCTCCTGTGGTAGCACTTCATGGAAACATGTTGTGATTCCTCCTACCCCTCTACTTAACCCTCCTCGCTTCCCGTGGCTGTTCAGTTATATAAAGAACTCTCTAGAAGTGTGTTGATACCGCAGGCTAATTTATATTCCTCACCAATGCAATTGCAATTCATGCATCTTCCACATGGACAGACAGCATTTCTATGCTGTCTGTCCATGTGGAAGATGGGAAATGTATGGACTGGTGGCAGAGTTCTACTCCCTACCTTGAACTGCTTCTCTTTGTCAAGGTTGTGTTGATGATGTTGAAGACTTCTGAGAGGAAGAGTTGGATTTGTAACTTTCCTTGTCTGACAATTAACTCCAAATCCTTAAGATACGTTTTTGAGTGTGTGTATCTCACTATACTCTCCTGCTGCCACTGATAGGGATTATGAGAGATTGAAGATTTGGGTTTCCGTGTATGCACTGCTTGTGGGAAGGGAGGGGGTGAAGAGGAGCATCCCCATTCTTTTTGTGGATTTGTGTCACCTGGTTTAGTCTCTCCAGCCTATGATGAGGGTTGGGGATACCATACTGTCAAGGACAGTTGCTTGGAATGACTCCTGGGCAGTTTCTGAGGAGACAGGGAGCAGGGAGTCCTTGAAGATAGGCATTCGACTTCACTGAGTATTTTGCATAAATCTAATTTCCCAGGAAAATACAATCCTTCTGAAGTTGCTGAGGTCAGGAACAGCAAGACAGCCGCTAGCAGCCCTGGTCCAGCTGGGGAGGAAACAGCATTTACATAGTATTTATTTTCTTGTCAAGGACAATTATAAAGCCTTTCTCTGGGTCTCTGGAGTTCCCTCCTCCCAATTTATTAAGTGTGAGAAAAATTCATCTAAACGATAAAAGGATGACCCTTTACCATGGATCATATATATGGCTTGCCTGCAGGGCCACCTTTTGTCTCCCAGGGCAGGTAAATGGCAAAGACCTGTGGAGAATGACTGCAGATAGATTTCAAGTCTTTGATCACACTGACAAAATACACAAGAGCCAGGGAGGAGAACATGGTGGAAAAGAACTGAAGAGTCGTGAGAAAGAATTTCTGATGAATACAGTTAACTAGTGCCCTGAAAGAACCCTTCATAGGTGGAATGATATAAGCCGAGGGCTATAGGCAAGCTTTCTCATAATATTTTTGCTGTTGGCTATCCAATTAGTCATGTCTCTAAGGCAAGGCACTGACTCTCTGTAAGGCCCATAGAAATGAAGCCATCTTCTCAGAGGGAACACTTCTACCATTCGTCAATGCTTAGGTGTACTTGTCTATTACACTTGCCCACCTTAGGACTCAGAAAGAAGAGAAAAAATATCATTGTCTGATTTCAATTCCAAGTCAACAACCGATTACTGTTAGTGTGTTCTGTGCAAGGCCATCTAGTTGATTCTGAATCCTAGTGACATATAGGACAGACTAGAACTGATGTATAGGGTTTCTGAGGCTGAAAATCTTTACAGGAGCAGAGAGCCTCATCTTTCTCCTTCAGACTGCATCACCAGGACTCCAAAGGGACTTCAGGGAAGTTATAATCCTACTAATAGGGGCAAAGACGAAAACCAAAGTATAAAGTAAAAAGAGTGAGTTTTATGAGAGGTAAAAATGAGTACCACTTTATCTCTCAATGAGTTCCTTGTTCTTTTAGTGCCAGATTTCTTCCTGTCTGTCTAGTAGAAACCTTGAGAGACTTTGACTTCCTGTTTCTTCAGCCTCCTTATGTAAAAAAAAACAAACATATATATTGAAGTATTGCATATAGTAAAGTGAATAAATCATAAATTTTTAGTTCAGTGAGTTCTGACAAATGTTTATGTTGTGTAACTAACCTTCACTCTAATAAAAACATAACATCTTTCTATCACCCTGGAAGTTTGTCCATGTCCCTTTTCAGTCATTAACCTCCAACCCATAGGCAATCATTGTTCTCATTTTTATTATATAGAGTAGTCTTAGCTGATCTGGAACTTCATATAAATGGAATTCTATAGTATGCATTCTTTTGTCTGGCTTCTTTTGCATATATATATATATATATATATATATATATATGTTGTTGTTAAGTGCCATCGAGTCGGTTCCGACCCATAGCGACCCTGTACAGGGTTTCCAAGGGTATAAATCTTTACGGGAGTAGAAAACCTCATCTTTCTCCCGCGGAGCAGCTGGTAGTTTCGAACCACTGACCTTAAGGTTTGCAGCCACTGAAGTTTTTATGAGTGTTAGTAGTTCACTGTTTTTTAGTGTTGAGATTTATTTTAGTATATAAATATACTAAAATTTGCTAATCAATTTTCCTGTTGAAGCGAGTTTGGGTTATTTCTGGTTTTTTGCTTTTATGAATAAACCCAAAAAACCACTGCCATCAAGTCGATTCCGACTCATAGAGAACATATACTGAGACTATAAATCTTTTTGGGAGCAGAAATCCTCATCTTTCTCCCCCGGAGTGCCTGGTGAGTTTGAATCGCTGACCTTGTGATTAGCAGTCCAGTGCTTATCCTACAGTACCACTAGGGCTCCTGTTGATGAATAAAATTGTTGTATATGTTCTTTATGAGTTTTTTTGTGTAAATCTAGGAATATATGTTTAATGTTAATAAATATTTAATCTTAATAAAGACAGCTAAATGGCTTTCCAACTTTTGGCACTGTAGGATAAGCACTGTTAACCACGTGCTTGGCAGTTCAAACCTATTAGCTGCTCCTCCGAAACGCTATACAGGGCTGCTATGAGTCAGAACCGACTGCATAACACTTAACAACATTCCCACCAACAATGCATAAGAATTCAAGAGACTCTACTTCCTCATCAGTACTCAATATGTTTGGTGGTGGTGGTTGTGTGCCATGAAGTCAGTTCTGACTCATAGCAACCCTGTATAGGCTGTAATGGACAAAGCCTCATCTTTCTCCCATGGATCACCTGGTAGATTTGAACTATTGACTTTGTGATTAGCAATTCCATTTGTAACCCACTATGCTACTTACTAGGGCTCCTTACTTGATTTGTATGGTGGTGGTGGTGTGCTGTGGAGTCGGTTCCGACTTGTAGCAATGTTGCATAGGATTTCCCAGACTATAAATATTTACCAGAGGAGAAAGCCTCATCTTTCCCCTGTGAAATGGCTGGTAGTTTTAAACTGCTGACCCTGAGGTTAGCAGCCTGAGTCGTAACCACTATGCTACCAGACTGTTCCAGTATATATATAAAGAAACTCTGGTAGCATAGTGATTTCAAGTTGGGTTGCTAACCACAAGGTCAGCAGTTCGAAACTATCAGCTGTTCTGCTGGAGAAAGATGAGGCTTTCTGCTCATGTAAAGATTTATAGCCTCAAAAACTCTGTACAGGGTTGCTATGAGTCAGAACTGACTCCACGGCACATAACCAACCAACAGTAGATGTATAAGGAGCACTGATAGCGTAGTGGGTTACTAGCTGGGAGTTAACCATAAGGTCAGCAGTTGAATCTACCAGTCACTCTGCAGGAAAAAGATGAGGCTTTTGGCTCCCATAAAGATTCGCTGCCTTGGAACTCTATAGAGGGTTACACTGAGTAGGAACTGACTCCACAGCATACAAACAACCAACCAAGTATATGTGTTAGTATCTCATTGTGGCTTCTCAAATAAATTTAACCATCAAGCCCTAGTACATACTTTCTCGATGTTTCCCCTCCCCTCCCCCCATAGATACCTATACACACACACACACACACACACATATGTATATATATATATGAGATGGATCAGCCAGGTGGCATCATTGATGGACTCGGGTGTGGCAGCGGTAGTGAGGTTGGCCCAGGATCGGACATTGTTTCGTTTTAT
>NW_006408553.1:8897679-8898336 GCF_000296735.1 Chrysochloris asiatica
GAGAGTGAGTCCTGGTGTGGTGCTGTAGGATGATGCACAGGACCGCAAAGTTGGTGACTCAAACCCACCAGTCATTCCTTGGAAATCCTATACAGGGTCACTATGAATCGCAAATGACTCAATGGCACTTAACAGCAGCAACAATACACTTATAAAATATGTTGTTGTTAAGTGCTGTTGAGCCAGTTCTGACCCATAACTACCTGTGTAGGGTTTCCAAGGAGCAGCTGGTGAACTTGAATCACCAACTTTGCAGTTCAGACCAGCTTTGCAGTCCAGCTCATTAACCCCCTGTGTCACACCAGGACTCTCTCTCACACACACACACATAAATATATATGTTGTTGTTAAGTGCCATTGAGTCAGTTCCAACCCACAGTAATCCTGTATAGGGTTTCCAAGGAATGGCTGATGAGCTTCAATTGCCGACTTTGCATTCATCCCTACTTTGCAGTCCAGCACACAATACCACACCAGGATATATATATATGTTGTTAAATGTCATCAAGTTGGTTTCAACACATAGTGACCCTGTATAGGGTTTCCAAGGAGCCCCTGGTGGGTTTGAACTGCTGACCTTATGGTTCTCAGTCCAGTGCTAATCCTACAGCATCACGTTGTTGTTGTTGTTGTTAAGTACCATGGAGTCAGTTCTGA
>NW_006408553.1:8898640-8902769 GCF_000296735.1 Chrysochloris asiatica
CTATCTATCTATCTGTCTATAGTATATATATGCAGAGAGAAAGAGTCCTGGTGTGGCATTGTGAGTTAATGTGCTGTGCTGCAAAGCTGGTTTGAACTGCAAGATTGGCTGTTCAAGTTCACCAGCCACTCCACGGAAAGCCTATATAGGATCTCTATGGGTCGGAACTAACTCAACCGCACTTAACAACAACAACATATATATACACACACATTGCTGTTATTAAGTGCTGTTTAGTAAAGTTCCATTCTTAGTAACCCTATATAGGATTTCCAAGGAGTAGCTGGTGGATTTGAACCACTAACCTTGTTGTTAGCTGCCCTGTACTAATCCTACAGCACCATACCAGGACTTGATTATATATATATATATTCAAAGAATTGCCACTAGGATTCTCATATATGCTTAGGTTTATCCCAAACAAAACATGTTTAAACATGTTTTTGTGACCAATGAATGGCCACAGACGAGTTCTGTCTCCTTGTTATTGTTGTTGTTAAGTACCGTTGAGCCAGCTCTGATCCATAGTGACCCTGTATAGGATTTCCGGGTGAGCTTGAACCACCGATCTTGCAGTTCAAATGGCTTTGCAGTTTAATGTATTAACCCACAGCGCTATACCATCTCCTTAGGCTGCCATCAGAAAAAGATCCAATCCTCTAGATGTAAACACTTGTTAATTTGGGTGAAGGAAAAGGCAATAAACAATTAGAAGGGAGTTGTCAACAAATGATGGAATCAGGGGAAGACACTGGGAGGAGTGTAAAATTAATGGTAAGAGCAATAAATACTGTTACATACACAAGGCTGTAATAATGGTGATTGATGAGCAGTTGCACACAGATTGAATGGATGTAGGAGGGAGAGTGGAGTAAACTGATGAATATATATAGGTTTGGCAGAAGATGTATGGATAGTCACCTTTGTTACAAATATATTCAAGAATGTGGGGGAGCATACAGGAAGCAAAGTTATGAAAATTTCTTAGACATAAGCAAACACCTTGAGGAGATAAACACTGGGTCTGAAGACCCAGGATCATAGTCTCAGGAACACCATAGTTAATTGGCATAGTATAGTGTGGTGGCTGTGTATGATAAGCACTGGACTGCAAATCACAAGGTTAGCAGTTTGAACCCACCAGCTGCTCTGCAGGAGAAAGATGAGACTTTCTGCTCCCACAAAAACGTAAAGGCTCAGAAACCTATACACGATTGCTATGAATTGGAACTGATTTGAAGACCTTAACAACAACAGTCCACAAAGAAAATGTTCTAAATCCTGCTTTGGTGAGGTAGTGACTGGGGTCTTAAAAGTTTGAGAGTGGCCATGTAAGATGCAGTACTTGGTGCCTCTCTGTGCAGAGGAAAGAAGAGTGATGATCATTGAAGATAGAAACAGTTGGACTAATGGACACAGAACATCAGTTTCCACAACCCTGAGATTAGAAGAACTAGATGGTGCCTGGTTGACGACCCCTGCCAATGACTCTAAAAGGGATCGTATAAAAAGGTCCTGGATAGAGTGGAAGAAAACTGTGGAACAAAACTCAAAATCATAAAAAAGATTAGACTTACTGGTTGGATAAAGATAGGTAGAACCTCAGAGACTATACCCCTTAGTCACATTTAGGATCTGGAAATAAACTCTTCTCCATTGCTCAACTTTCAGCCAAACAATAGATAGTTCTATAAGGGGAACAGTAACACCAGTAAGGTATGCACACCTTAGAATAGTTAACTATTTGATATCACAAGAGCAGCATTTGCCCAAGGACAAAGTTCAAAAAGGTAGGAAAGACGAGTGAATGGAAATGAGAAGCACAGGGAAACAATGGGAATAGGGATGCTTCATTGTGAGGATTGCAGTCAGTGAGATGAAACATAATGTGTATAAATAGTTGAATGGAAAACTGCTCTGTTCTGTAAACCTTCACCCAATTCACAATAAAAAAAATTTTAATTAAAAAAGATCCAATCAAAACAGTGGCTTCAGAGGGTATCTGCTGAGCTAGTTATGTTTAAATTCAAGGCATAGAGATCAGTCCAGATGGTTAAGGTGACTGTTTTTAGGGACTCTCAAAGGGTAATCTTTTTTTTTTTAAATAAATGTTTTATTGTGTATTGAATGATAGTTTACATGGGGAAACATTAGTTTTACATTCATTCTATCGTACATCGTTTCATTGCCTTAGTTACCATCCCATCCATTCATCATCCCCCAGCGAAAGGGTATACCTTGCATTCCCTTTCCCCCCTTACCCCCCTCCCCCACTATCCTCAGCACACAGCCCCTTTCCCTCTCTGGGTCTCAACTCCCCAGGCACTCCATCTCTTCATGTCATCCTCTCTGTCTCCATCTCAGGCCTCACTGCTTCTCTGAGTGGGGTCACGCTCTCCACTCTTCTCTGTTGATGGTCCCAGGGCCCTCCGCTCCTAGACTGAAAGGTTAGTCACTCCCCTCCTTGCTATAAAATATTCACCTTTACATTTCCAGTCCTCACAATCAGTCCTGGTAACAGTTTTCACCATTGCATCACATGAGACCCATCTGCATTTCTTTTCATCAGCCCTTCCTGGACAGGCTGGATACTATTCACTGGAGACTCCACTATCCTCCCTGCCCTGTGGATCTAGGTTCCCTCTTGAAAGCTTGTAAGCCAGTCACTTCTTACCTTTGTATCCCTTCCCCCATTTTGGGTAGCCAATGTTCAAGTTGCCCGACCCTTTCCACTCTTTGTACGGAGGGGATGGGAATAACTCTTGTAGTCGGTAATTGTTTCTTCTTTTGAGCTACTGCAGTTATAGGTGTAGGTCCAGTTCATACAGTTGTATCAGATGACACTTTTTTCCTTCTTCTTCTTCTTCTTTTTTTCCCCCTCTTCTTTCTTCCTTGTGTTGCATTCTGTACATCCAGTCATTAAAGCCAGGTCAAGTGGGTATCATCTGCAAGTGTGGGTGTTCTTGCGTCTGTCTTCCCTCTTCTTATCAGCTGGTCTCTTCGCTCTCCACTCTAGCCCTCTGTGGCTGTGTCACTGACTCTGAGCCCATGGGTCCCCCAGCCCTGCCTTGATGCTGGGCGACCGAGTTTCCATCCGGGTTCACAGTAGTCTGCTGAACGATGCCAGGCTTAGCTCGCTGCTTCATTGGTGTTCTTTGGCCATTTCTCTTTATGAGTGACATGTGTGGTGGCCAATCAGAGCATGTATTTCCATTGCGTCTTAGTCTTGGGAGAGGATTTGCGCTGAGAGGACCCGTCTACTTGCCTTGATGTCTCCTGGGCTAGCAACCTACTTGTTCTTGTGGTAGCAGTCAGACTGCCCTTAGTGTTCTGTGTTTTTCCTGTAGGTCTTTCTTTCAAGAAGTGATTTCTGGTTTTCTGGCTATTCCAGGCTGGTCTGCTTACCCTTTTGAGAGGAAGGTTTCCCGTCTCTGAAGGTCTGGATGTGGTTAGGCTTTGATCTATATTCTTCTTTACTGCCGAGGCTCTTCAGGATACCTTGTGGTTCCATTTTAGGTATTCCAATCAGTTATAGGCAGAAGATGGACTTACAAGCAAGCTTTCTATGGTGACATCTCTGGCTATTCCTTTCTCTCCCCCTCCCATGTCTGTTTTATAATATAATGTATGGGAAACCAAGGTTCAAAAGTCTGCCAAGCCTCATAACATTATTCCCCCCTTTTCCCTATTCCATCCATATCCCAGTGTCTCTATACCAGAGCCCTGTTGTTCCAAGGCTGGGCCTACATCATTTTTTACTTCTGTCCCATTTAGCTCATTCATGCCTGTCTAGTTGTTCTCCCATCTGCTTTGTTCTTCCATTCCCCTCTACCTACTTGTGTATTACCCCCCACCCCCCCTCCCAAACTGTCCTGTGTCTACTCCCGGCCCAGTGCTCCACCTTCTCCTCCCACCCTTAACCCTACCCCTATGTCCTAGCAGCCTGCTAGGAATCCACTTTAGTGGGATAGTATGGGTTCTTTTTCTTAGTCTTTTACAGTAGTGGTCCTATGCAGTATTTTTCTTTTTGTGATTGACTAATTTCACTCAACATAATGTCCTTAAGGTTCATCCATGTTAGGAAGTAGCATGCAGATTCCTTGTTATTTTTCAAGGTAGCATAATACTC
>NW_006408553.1:8903409-8904255 GCF_000296735.1 Chrysochloris asiatica
CCCTCACGTTTGTCCCTATTTTTTCATTGATGATCTTCATAATTTTGAGATTCACATTTAGATCTTTGATCCATGTTGAATTCATTTTTGTGTATAGTGTGAGGCAAAGGTCTTGTTTCATTCTTTTACATATCGCTTTCCAATTCTGCCAGCACCATTTATTAAAGAGGTTGTCTCTTTCCCATGCAATGTGCCTGGGCGTTTTGTCAAAGATCATTTGGCTACACCTACAGGTGGTTGGGTTGATATCTGGGTTCTCGATTCTGTTCCACTGATCAGTTTCTCAAAGGGTAATTTTGATAGATTTTCTGAAAGGACACAACAGTATCATGAGGTCTTATTGTGAAGAAGATTTTAGAAAATTGAAAACTGCATTGTGAGAAAAAGACCAGGACATTTGCATCAAGGAATGTTCTCCACCCCCCACCCACCCCCATCATGACAGTGCACCTGCTCATTCTTCCAAGGGCTGTCCAACAAGAATTTTGATGGGAACTCTTATGTCACCCACTCTGGAGCCCTCATCTTATCCCTTAAGTCTTCTTTTTCTTCTCCAAACTCAAAGAACATTTAAAAGGAATATAGTTTGAGTCCCTCAAGGATGCTAAAACTTGTTGTGATCTGGTGAAAATTGAAGAGTGCAGAATTCCTTGGGGAAAGATTAAAGAGATGGAAACACCATCTTCAGGAGTGTGTAGACCTAGTGGAGCATATGTCAAGAAACAATAGGTTCACATTTTTTTTTTTTTTTTGTCTCTTTTTAGTTTGGGTATCTTTTCTTAAGCTTTTACAATAATGGTCTTATGCAATATTTGTCCTTTTGTGACTGACTAATTTCACTCAGCA
>NW_006408553.1:8906585-8916103 GCF_000296735.1 Chrysochloris asiatica
ATATCCTGTGCCCACTTTTTAATTGGGTTATTTGTCTTTTTCTTGTAGAGGTGTTGCAGTTTCCTGTATATTCTAGAAATGAGTCCCTTGTCTGATATGTTATTGCAAAAGATTTTTTCCAGTAGGTTCACATTTTGATATTTTTGTTTCATAAGGGTTTATGTGATTATGGAGCAATGCTTTTTGACTTACCCTTATGTCTATCTATCTGTATCTATATGCCTCTATCTCCATCTCTATGTCTGTATTTGGAGTCCTGGTGTGGCACTGTGGGCTAATGCATCAGACTGAAAAGTCATTTGAACTGCAAGGTTGGTGGCTCAAGCTCACCAGCTGCTCCTTGGAAACCCTACATAGGCTTGCTATGGGTCAAAATCGACTTGATGGCACTTAACAACATGTCTGTATTTATTCTAAGATCAGTAGGCCACGTGATGAGAAGGGTGCAGACTGGAGATACTGAATTCTGCAAAAATGTCTCTTTATAGTCTAGGGGCAGACCTCACCCTGAGGAAATTCACATTTCATTCATTAACTGGATTGATGAATTACATTAGATTACATGACAGACAGTGATTATATTGTATTGTATTAGGTTCCAATATGAAACAACAACTAGTCTATTGTTTGGTCAAACCACTCGGAAACATAGTCTTATCAAGTTGATACATGACATTACCCATCAGAATTCTTACAGCCTTCTTAGTGCAAATTGTTGTTCTAAACATTATGTTCCTTATCTTTGGCAAGTGCTTCCCTGCTCAACTTTTAATGTTTGCCTGGGACAATCTGACATCTTCTGCCAAGTTGCTCAATCACACATCCTTTATGAGATCTTCAAAGTTGATTTCTCTTTGCCCTGTGTTACCACTTACCCTTATACATACCATTTCTGGGCTGCAGTAGTCTTAATCATCTTTGTATCCCCAGTTTCCAGCAGTGTGATATTCAATTTCCTTTACATTATAACCTCAACCTACTTTTCTAACCTTGTCTTCATAGTCGCCATGCTTAAGCCTTGCACTCCTGTCAAATGTCTCAAAGTATATTATCCAAGATTTTCTTTCCAAGTCTTTGCCCATAATGTCCCCTTACTTGGAATACCCTGTTCTACTTTGTCTGCTTTTTACAATTCTTCTCACCTGCATTGACCACTCAATTCAGCTATCCATCCCAGGGTACCTAATCGAACAGTGAACTTTTTCTCTTCTGAGTTATACATAGTATTTATTTCTATATTCCTTTGGCACATACAAATAAAAAAAAATCAGTAACAATATGCTCTCGACTTCATTATATTCCTTTCACTCCTGGCCCATTTAACTTGTGTGGATTAAGGCATGGGGGTCTTGTGGTGGGATAGCTAGGTGGGACCCTGTATTAAAAAGTTGTGGTGAGAGGGAGGGAGAAATTGAACTTTTGCTTAGTGGACATATCAATGCTGGTGAAATGATCTGGAAAAGAATAACGAGGAGGGTTGTACAACCTGAAGACTAATCAACGTTATTGAATTGTACATGTAGAAATTGTTGGGATGGTGTCTGTTTTGTTGTGTGTGTTTCACCAAAATTTTAAAAAGAAACATTTTGGGAAGCCACATGATAGAACCAAATGTTGTTGAAGTAGAGTTAGTCTTGTGGGTGGGGTGGGTAGGCTTGAAAGACATGTTTTATTGTTATGAAGATTTGCCACAGGCCAACTCTAGCTGGGAAAATGTTCTAGCCACCATGAGATTCCATTGAGTATTATTTGCTTTGTGGTGGATGCATCTGATTCTCCACCCTTTCTGAGCCTGCATGTTTTTGGGATTGGAAACTGTTTTGTTTTGTTTTTTCTTGGTCCCTCTGCTTGGAATCACTAGAGCCTAGAACTGAGAACCTAAGGAGTTTTTAATTATTTGGCATCAAGAGTATGCTCCATTAGGATTCAGGAAAGCCTGGCTCTGCAGGGTAAAATACTACACAGCTTGTCAGAAAAAGAATACAGACTCAAATGGCTTCTGGTCTGGGCAAACCATTTACAAAGAACCTAAGTTAAGTGGGAAGGTAGCCAACTTTTGAAGTTTGGAGTCATTTGAAATGAATACAAACAGCGGGGGATGGAGGAAAACCGTGAATGCTACTGTGTTCAAATTAGCTGTGGTAGTTTCAAATATGGTTGGTGTACAGTATTCATCTGGTATAAACTTCATTTCAAAAATGCCCTACCTGTCCTTGGATTTAAGCTTTCATCAAACCACATTTCTGTTTGTTTGTTTTTCCCCCAAGAATTAGCCCTTTTAGATCATCCCAGAGTATTTCCTTGCCTTTTTTCTTTACTTCAAATGTAGAAACATAGCAACACAGTTAAACCAGACCAGGGTGTTTTGCATCTTTCTTCTGCAATTTTTTAACTTCCTGAATCCATTTTCATGCAATCTGCCTATGCTGGTTACACCTGCAGTCCTTGGGACCTTTAGGTCAGATCACTACGGAGAAAAATCCGGAAGCCTGAGCTGACTCTGCAAAGAGCTGCCCTCCTGGTGTCCTACTCACCTAAGTCCAGATGACTCCTGCAGGTCTACAGTTTTGTACTGCAACAACACTTGGAATTCTCACTGTGATCTCTACTTGATTATCAGCATTTCCTTATATTCTTTAGGGTAGTTTTATGCATCTGTTGTTTGCATAACTACTACATTTTAAACTACAGTGCTGTAGGATCAGTACTGGACTGTGAACCACAGATCAGCAGTTCAAACCCACCAGCTGTTGCTTGGAAACACTATACAAGGTTGCAATGAGTTAGAACTGAATTGAAGGTACTTAACAACAAAAACAAGAAGGAAGGAAGGGATTTTGTATATTTTTTGTGTATTTTTGGAGGGTGGTTTGGGGGCACAATTCAATTCCTGACAAATGTCGTATTTTATTATTGTTATTTAAAATGAGGTAATAAATCAGTATTAAAAAATAATCTCAGGGTTAATTTCTCTTTACGCCTGACAGTTATAGCCCACATAAACAAAAGGTCTTTTAGATTCTCAATAATCTTTAAGTGTGTAAACGGGTATTAAGAGCAAAAAGTTTGAAAACTTCTGACCTAGACTATTCTGTGAGAAGAGTGTTAGTATTTGCAAACTGCTAGCCTTCAAAGATAGTCATAAGGTTGAGAGTTTACATCATGCCTCTGGAGAGGCTTTGTCTCCTCCCCCTCCCCATGGGATCTATAAATATACATGAGCGTGCAAAACTAAACTCAGTAAGAGAAGTTGAATGTTAGCGACAGTACTAAAGTGAGCTGCTTAATTGAGTCAGTTCACAAACTGAGTTTACTGGGTACCTACTCCCTGCTGTGTACCTGGTGGCATTCTAGGTACTGACGTTACAGCTATTCATCAGCTAGACAGAGCCTCTACTCTTGAGAAGCTTAAATTAATTCGTTTGAACTGAAGTTAGACAATACCTGTGTAAACAAGGAAAGCACATCACTCTGCAGTGATGGCAGAAGGAAGGGGTCGGTGAGCACTTGTGTGGGGCTTGGTCATATATGGAAGAAGATAGCAGATAAAGAGCTTGAGGAAAGAATATTACGAGTATTAGCTTGATGCATTTGAATGGATCGAGAGCAGGCCAGTGTGGCTGGAGGGTGGTGAGTATGGGGTTAGTAGGAGTAAATGTGTTTGGACAGGCAGGAAGTGTCCGAAGCGTTGTTAGGGAGCTTTGCCTAGCTTTAAGCAGAAGACTGATGGGATGTTCTGATGACATATTTAATAAGATCAGTCTGGGTATAAGGATAATGGGTGGCAAGTGGGAGACAGGGGGACCCCTTAGGTGCTTTGCAGTAGTCCTGGTGACAGATGCCACTGATTTAGACTCCAGAGGTACTGTTAAAGATGGTAAGAGACTGTTAGACTCAGCATCTATCATGGAGGTAGAAGTAACATGTCTTCCTAATAGACTGATGTGTGTGTGAAGGAAAGAAAAAAATCAGGGAGGAATCCTAGGTTTCTCCTGAGTAGCCTCATGAATGGTTGTACAATTTACTGTGATGGAGAAATTTTGAGGTGTTAGTTAGAATTAGCAGTGGTTTTGGTTTTATTCAGTGTGTCAGTGGAGGCTTATGTATTGCTATGATGCTCAACAGGTTTCAGTGAAGCTTCTAGACTAGGACAAACTAGGAAGAAATATGCCTGGCAATCTACTTTAAAAAAAAGTCCACCAATGGCTACTCTATGAATCACAATGGTTTAATCCCGTTGCACATGGTGTCTCCAGATTTGGAGGTCAACTTGATACCAGCTAAAAACATCCAGTAGTTCTGTTTGGATTCAAATCAGGATTGATCCCTATTTGTTATTGAAGAAAATAAGTTCCAATTTAGTTGAACATATATTGATCAGGACCCTCCTTTGTACAAAACACTGATCTAGATGTTGAACGGAATCCTCATGAATAAGAAGTAGCAAATAATAATAATAATAAATAAGGAGATCTGGTGTGGCACTGTACTGTAAGCATTGAACTGCTAACCAAAAGGTCATTGGTTCCAGCCCATCAGCCACTCCTTGCAAATCCAGTGCAGGGTCACTAAGAATTGGAACAGACTCAACCGCACACAACAACAAATCTTTTTCTCCCATCATGGTCACCGTGTTTTGGAAGAAGAGAATCCAGTGTGAGTAATGCCTTCTGTGCGAGTTATCCTTTTTTTCCTTGGGGATATACTGAGGATGGCTGAGGTACAGAAGAAAATCTAAGAATTAGCATTGTTGTTGTTGTTGTTAGGTGCCATCGAGCTGGTACCGACTCATAGCGACCTTATGCACAGCAGAACGAAACACTGCCCGATCCTGGGCCAACCTCACTACTGTTGCCACGCTTGAGTCCATTGATGCTGCCACTTGGCCAATCCATCTCGTTAGGGGTCTTCCTCTTTTTCTCTGACCCTCCACCTTGCCAAACATGATATCCTTCACCAGTGACTGGTCCCTCCTGACAATATGTCTGAAGTATGAGAGACAAAGTTTGGCCATCTTGGCCTCTAAGGAGCACTCTGGCTGCACTTCTTCCAAAACAGATCTATTGGTTCTTTTGACAGCCCATGGTACGTTCAATATTCTTCTCCAACACCATAACTCAAAAGCATGAATTCTTCTATAGTCTTCCTTATTCACTGTCCAGCTTTTGCATGCATGTGAGGTTATTGAAAATACCATAGTTTTCATCAGGCACACCTTAGTCCTCAAGCTGACAGCTTTGTTCTTCAACACTTAGGGTAGGTGTGTGCTTTTCAATGGATAGATGGCATGGTTGGGTGACAAGTATTACAGTTTTGTGGGATCTAAAAGATAGAAAGATAATGTCTTTTCTCTTTTCTCTTGGGAAGTCTAGAGCATTTTATCTTACTCCTCTTTCTTGTATCTGTAGGAGAGAGGTGGGTGGAGAAATGCCATTACTTATAAATATATTACGAGTAAATAATGAAAGTACTCAGCAAAGCAGAAAGTGTGTGGAGTCTCTAGCCATATTTGTTTGACTTAAAGATGATGAAAATACAGCGATTACATGCTGTGAGTGGCCAGAGGGAAGCCCTGGCCCATGCAGCTCAGGAAAAGGGGCTCCAAGGCTTTGCTTACCTCCCCACCCCACCTCATTCCCACTCTCCTTCTCTGGAGTCAGGTTTGTGGGCTGGTTTCCTAACTCTCTCTAGGCAGCTGTGCAGGGCTGACCTGGTAACTTGTGAGGCCAGCATGGGGTGGTGCCTACCAGACCGCCAGCAGCTTGTCCTCCCTGTATGACTTACCATCTGCCAGGAACAGAGAGTAACAGCCTGCAGGGGACTTCTGAGCTTTCTGTGTGGAGTCTGGAGCCCATTCCAACTGATTCTTTGGGGGTGAGTGGAATGATGCAGACACCGATTTTGTTTCTATTGCATCAGGGAGCACAGTGAGGGGTTTTTTGAATTGAGGAATAGAATGGGTGAAGAAAGACTCATATGCTACAACTCCCACAGCTGTAATAATATTGGTATTAATGGGGATAATAAAAGCCTTGGTAGCATAGTGGGTTGTTATGCATTCGGCTACTAACCACAAGGTCAGTAGTTCAATCCACTACTCTCTCTGTGGGAGAAAGATGAAGCTTTATATTCCTGCCAAGATTTACAGCCTTAGAAACCGTATTCAGGGTGGCTATGAGTCAGAACCGACTCCATGGCATGTAGCAACAATGATAGGGATAATGGTAGATACCATTTATTTAATCCTGTCTATGTACCAAGAATTCTCCTTAGAAGTGAGAGTGCTGAGATGTCTCTTGTACTTTGGACATGTTATCAGGAGGGACCAGCCCCTGGAGGAGGACATCATACTTGGTAAAGTAGAGAGTCAGCAGAAAAGGCCAAGACCCTCAGTGAGATGTATTGACATAGTGGCTACAACAATGAACTCAAACAGAGCAACAATGGTGAGGATGGTGCAGGATGGAATAGCATTTCGTTCTGTTGTTCATAGGATCCCTGAGAGTTGGAACCAACATGACAACATGTAACATGTATCAAGAGTGGGAGCAGTGGTGTTTCAGTGGTAGAATTCTCACCTTCTGTATGGAGGGCCCAGGTTCAATTCCTGGAGAGTACACCTCATTTGTACCCACCATCCATCTGTTAGTGGTTATGTGTGTGTTGCTGTGATGCTGAACAGGATCCAGTGGAAGTTCAAGACCAAGATGAAATAGGAAAGAAGCACTGGAGATCTCCTTCTGAAAATCAGCCATTGAAAACCTTATAGATCACAACGGTCCCATCAGCCAGTGATCCCGGCAATGGTGCAAGGATTGTGCAGCACATTGTTCTATTGTTTGTGAGATTATCATGAGTTGAGGGCTGAATCAAAAGCAGTTAACAACGACAGCATGTACCAAGAACTATTAGTTTGTTATATTCTTTTTTCTCCTTGAAGCAATGATACGAGGTGGTTATTACTATCCCTTTATTACAGAGGAGTGAATGGAAGTTCAGAGATCAAAAAACATACCCACATTTATATGTCTAGTAAATTGCAAAGTCAGCATTCAGGCTTTGATATTTGTATCCCCAAAGCCTTTGTTATTTTCTTACTCTATTATACACAATTAGGGGATATCCTGGTAGCATTGTGGGTTATATGTTAGGCTGCTAACTTCATGGTCAGCAATCTGAGTCCACCAAACACTCCTTGGGAGAAAGATGAGGCTCTTTGCTCCCATAAAGATTTACAGTCTTGGAAACCCTATACAAGGTTGTTGTGAGTCAGAACTGACTCGACAGCACATCACCATCACCATTATATACTGTTACCTGACTCACCTCCAGCTTTCTTCCTATTTTTGTTCAAAAATGAGGAGTTCAAAAGGTTCAGTTGCATTAGGTTCTTCTAAACAACCAAAAATAGTCATAATCTTTTTTTTTTTGGTGGTAGTGGGAGACTTAATTCAAACATTTTACTTAATTTCTGGGACTACCCCAGTAAGAACTCTGTAATGATCTATGGGGACCATACTATAGGTGTAGAACCTGGGTCAAGAGTCCAAATGTGATATATACACAGGGCAGACATTACAACTTTAGGGTTGTGTTTTTCCTTATGGCTTTGCTCTGGGATAGATTCTACTATTTGAAATCCTTGCCCTTCCATTTCTCTAGTTCATTGGGTTTAATTTTCCTCTAATTAGTGCTAACATCTTTTCCCCAGGATGGCTAACAGGATGAGGAGATAGACAGGACAGGAAACTAAATCGAGAGTTCCATAAGATAAACCTCGCCTCGTTTTCCAAATTACCCACTGCCAGGAGGCTGCCTGGTTCCTGTGGGTCTGAGAAAAAGTCTGGGGCTTAAAATGAGAGGCCACATCATGTGTGCTTTAGAAATAGATTTCACATAATCCTTCTGTAGGTTAGCACTCTCTGGAGGCAAAGAAGGGCTGACCTCAGGTTTTCTTGTCACAGCCCTGCAGGCACCGAACTTGATTTAAGCAGGTTACACCACACCTGGTGGATGGACTTCAAGTACCACAGAAAGGTGAAGCCAGGAAAGCTCCCAGGATAGAAGTCACCTCTGCAGGTGCCTTTATGTGCCTCAGCACACAATTGCAGAGAACAGGGAAGTTATTAGAGGAAGGCCATTTTCCCTGCAGTTGCCAATGAAAGGGAGCTACTTGACAATGTAATCTGTAGTAAGCAAGACCTACTGACGTCCTCAGACCTAAAGACACCATCCAAAAGGCAAACCTAACCTGTTGCCATTGAGTGGTTTCTGGCTTATGGTGACCCCATGTGTTGCAGATAGAAGTAGTTTGCCAGACCTTTTCTTCTGTGGTGCCGTTGGGTGAGGGTGGGTTTAAATGGCTGGTCTTTAGGTTAGTAGCCCTAGTAGTTGTTGCTGTGTGTGCTGTCGAGTCAATCTCAACTCATAGAGACTCTGTAGGACAGAACAGAAGTCCCCCCCCCCCCCACAGGGTTTCCTAGACTGTAATCCACAGGGAGAAGAGAGTGAGGTCTTTTCTTTTGTGGGTTTACTGGGTGGGTTTGAACTACTAATATTTAGGTTCATAGCCTTTAATGAGTCCTATATGATCACTTTCTATGTAGGAGAGAATTGTGGAAATTTCCCTGGGATACCCTTGCCCTCTCAAATCCTCTTTTTTTCCTGTCTTTCCTGAATGTCCCTTACTTGTTCTTCGCTGACCCCATGCTCAATGAAATGAAATACTGCTTGGTCATGTGCCATTGTCATGATCAGTTGCGAATGATCCATAGGGTTTTCATAAGCTGGTTTTTTTTTAGTAGATCACCAGGTTTTTCTTTGTAGTTCATCTTAGTCTGGAAGCTTCATGGAAACATGTGTAGCATCAAAGCTACAGGCAAGCTCCTTGTGATAGATGGTGGTGGTAACACAGGGAGTGCACTGGCCGGAAATGAGACCCCATTCTTCCACATGGAAGGCAAGAATTCAACTAATAAACCAACACTCCCCTCTTGCTTTTACCAAAGACAGCAAATTACTTTAGGAACTAGTCCAGCTCTTTCTTCACTCAAAACAGCAGAGAGGCAAGAACAATGAAAGTAACGTACTTCTATCCTAGTGAGCATTGGGGTTCTTCAAGTATTTCATGTGCAATGTGCTTAATTCTCATATTTAAGTTGATTTCTCTCATAAGGCCGTGGGAAATGAAGGCAGCATTTAAGAGTTACACACAACAGCCTGAACTTACACATTTACTTTTCCCTATAAAACAAAAACCTACCTGGACCCCTTTCATCCTTTAAAGCAAGGGTTGGAAATGTCCAGCCTTAAGACTATATAAGACCCATGAAATCATTTGGTCTGGCCCTACCAAGGCAATTGCGGTTCCAGCCATTCTCCCACATTTGTTGTTGTTATGTACCATCAAGTTGGTTCTGACCCATGTTGTCGTTGTTGTTGTCAGGTGCCATCGAGTCGGAACCAACTCATAGTGACCCCATGCACAGCAGAACGAAACAATGTCCGATCCTGGGCCA
>NW_006408553.1:8918929-8937484 GCF_000296735.1 Chrysochloris asiatica
CTGTCTTTGTCTGGAAGCTCATCTGAAACCTGTCCACCATGGGTGACCCTGCTGGTTATTTAAAATACCGGTGGCAGAGCCCTCAGAATCACAGCAGCTCAATCCACCACAGCACGACAGACAGATGACCCATAGCGACCATGTATAGGGTTTCTGAGGAGCAGCTGGTGAGTTTGAACCACCAACCTTAAGGGTGAGTTAATTAAATATTTGACCAAATATAGCAGACTATTTTTAAAAATGTTTATTGTGAATTATGTGATAGTTTACATGGGAGAACATTAGCTTTACATTCATCCTGTGGTATATTGTTTCATTGCCATGGTTACAATCCCCTCATCATACCCCACATGCCTGCCCCTTGGTTGTCAGCACATAGTCCCTCTCCATCCCTGGGTCTAGAGTCTCCAGCTGCTCCATCTCTCCATGTCATCGTCTCTACCTCCATTTCTAACATCACTGTTTCTCTGGGTAGGGTCCTCCACTCCACTCTTCTCCCTTGATGGTCCCTGGAACCTCCGCTCTTGGACTGCAAAGTCAACCACTCCCTTCCTTTTGTTACAAAATGAGCAGACTAATTTTTAAGTTGATAATTTTGTATGGCACATGAATGATGCTATAAATATTGGCAGATAAAAGTTTCCCCCACCCCTGCTTTAAAGATTGAAAGGGCAGTGTCTGCTCTCTCTGAGAGGCCATGGCCCAAAGGGTGGCCTGATGCTTCCTCTGCAAGCCCTACAAGCACATTATTTCTGTCTCCACACTTCTGCCAAGTCCATTCTTGTTCCTGCGTTTCCTGACTCCATCCGCACGCAAAGAGAAGCTGGACGCACATTGAAACGGGAAAGCCAAGGGTGAGTGAGGTGGAACATTGCTGCTTTTGCTCATTAACGGTTTTCACCATTTATCAAAGGAAATGAAAAACAAACAGTGCAGTGATTTTAATTACTCTGTATCGAGGAGGTGATCAAACACCCAGTGACTTTAATTATGGAATCCAGAGATAGGCTGCTCTGAGGCCACAAGGAGCTCAGTGGTGGCTGCAGCCTTGCTTAGGAGGCACCCTCTGTGAAACAGTCTTCACTGTCCTCAGGCCCCAGAGCACTAGGTCCTTTCTTCTGCCTTTATGTTCAAGAAAGAGATGTAGAAACAGGAGTCTGCCTTCCCGGGGAGCTGGAGATATGGATGGATGAGAGAGTAGGGTAATGTTGAAATAGACTGGGGAGAAGAAAATATATAGGAGACCTCATAGAGAATACCACTCATCGCTCTTTTGGTCTATCATACTGTGGTGGCTTGTAAATTGTTGTGGTTCTGGAAGATAGGCCATTTGTATTTCAAATACCAGCATGGTCAATTATGGTGGACAGGTTTCAGTCGACCTCCCAGATGAAGACAGAAAGAAATTTTCAATCTACTTTTGGTGGAAAATAAGTCAATGAAAACTCAGTGGAGCACAACAGACATTATCTGATCCAGTGCTGAAAAGCCCCAAATATCAAAGGCGCTCAAAATACCCAGTGACCACTGCAATGGAGTTGAACATACAAATGAGCATGAAGATGGTGAAGGACCAGGCAGTATTTCATTCTGTTGTACCTAGAGTTGCTCTGAATTGGGACTGACTTAATAGCAGCCATCACCAACAAGAACAACAAGAGAAAACAAGTGCTATTTGGGGAGCCCATTTAGAAGGCAGCATACAGAGCTGATGTCTCCCCGGTCTCAGCTAGAGCTGGCTGGTTCGCGGACAATTTAGTGAAATGTTGACAGATCCGGCTGCTCTCTTTCCTAATGGTCCAGGAAGGTTATTGTGGAGTTGCTCTCTTGGGGCTTTGAAAGAGGCTGAAGTCCAAATCTTCAAATTTGAAGATTCACAAAATAGGAGTAGGTTTGCTCTTACCCCTGCTTAGAGTATGTTTGTCTTTGGCCCCCCTGTTAGTGTGTTGCAGCCTTTCAGGACAGGTCCTAATTGATGCTCAGTTATATTCTTGTTAAATACGTCTTCATCCTCACTACTCCCTCCAACCTTAGGGCTTATTTTATTTTAGTTTTTTTTAAAATAAAGAACATCTAGTAAGTGCATTTAGCTTGTGAAGTTGAAGCAGTTCATAACAGGTTTGTTGCGATTCTTTGGGACAGTGAACACCGGTTTTCACCATGTTCTCCCAGTGGTCTCTTGGGATTCTTACTGTGTCAGGACTATCTTTCCTGAACATGAGCAACTGTCTTGCCTGCAGTCAAATTACAGGATGTTGCTCTTTCTTTCAGAAGGCTGCCACAACCTGCAGGTCTTATGGAGCATTCTACCAAGTATAGCAAAAGCTGCATTATCTTTCAGAAACAGACAAGTCACCAACTGGCACACAACTGGGAGAGACCAGAAGCCCAAGGGCAGAGAGGTTTTCATTGCTTGGAGGGGCCCATTAATAACTTTTAACTCTCCGCCTGCTTCTGTGGACGCTCAATAGAGTGTTGGATCTCAAGACGAAAGCATTTTCTCTGGAGAAGCAATGCTTTTGAAAATAGTAATGAAGATACCTGAAATTTTCTTTTTGGAGCTTTTTGGCTGTATTGATCTGGGAGCAGAGCCAGATATCCACATACTACTTTCAAGAGGAGATCCAAGTCACAGGGAAATGGGCAGCTGAGCTCACTGAAAGGAGAGGCCATTGGGACTCATGATGCACTATTTATTGGTGATTGATATTCTTCTCAGAGACTCACTCAGCACCTGCCATCATGTTAACTGGGACTGAATCTGAAATAACTCCTCTCCAGGAACACAGATGGTATTCAGTATTTTTTATTTGATCTCATCTATGTGTACTCATAGAGTCCTGGTGTGGCACTGTAGGTTAATGCACTTGACTGCAAGGTTGCTTTAAACTACAAGGTCGATGGTTCAAACTCACCTGCCGCTCCTTGGTTGCTATGGGTTGGGACCTACTCAGTGGCACTTAACAACAACATGGGTACGTATACACAGTCTGCCACACTGAGGTCACCCACCAGACCTTCCTGGCCAAACATATAATTTTCCTCAGACCACTGCCACAGGTTCCTGAGTTCTAATCCTGCCCCTGCTACAGACTATGTGACATCAGACAAGTCACTAAATTTCTTTAGGCCTCCTTTTCTTCAACTGCCAGACATAAGATAATGATTACTATACCATGTGAGTTTAAAATGCCATAATGCTATGTGAGGCCATGCAGAAAGTCAGGAAGGCTCTCTTGCTAATGCCAGGCAAACTGCTATTTCATTTTAATGCTTACATATTTTCTTTTCCAATGTTCCCTTTTCCGCAGGCTCTTTAATTGTGTAGTCTGCCGGTGGTATCCTTGGGCATTTTTCAGAGTGCCCCAGGCTGTGCTAGAGAAGAAAGCCAGTCGGTGCAGAGTCTTTGGGCTTCTGCGAAATCATTCCAATTCCAGTTGTATGAGTCCTGGTGTTCTGGATGTAGCATGTACACTGCCTGAGACTCAGAAGGGCAAGAAGGAAAGGACAGACCCTGAAATGTGTCACACTGTTCTGCTGGCTTTGTTTTCCAATCAGGCCCCAAAGAGCTCAACCAACCAAATCCCAGAGTCAGTGCCATTTCCAGTCACCCCATTTTCACTTCACTGAGAGTTCTTGGGATGGTCTGTATTTGAACCTTTTGTATCACTAGGATGTATTGATGACTTGCAGGCACACATTCCTCAGAAAGTAGACTGGAAGCAGTCTCAGGTGTGATACTTGAGTACATTGAGAAGAGAGCTGTTGAATAAATAATGCACTTCTGCAGCATAACCACTGTGAGTGTTGAAGACCAGAGAACTGCTACAGACCTAGAGACAACTTTTGAAATATTTAGAAGTTGCTGCTGCTACTGTTGATGCTTTGAAAAGGTCAGGGCACTGACATTAGTTCAGCAGGTGAAGGGAGTATCCATGCCCTGGGTTATCCTTCCACTCCCTAGCAAAGTAGGGATTGAGTGGATCTGGCTCTCAGCTTCCTCCAAGTTCTAGTCTCCAAGCATACGAATGGAGCCTTTAGTGAGTGGGGCATCTGTTCTGGACAGTGCCCAATCTACTACATATCAGGGGCTTTTGTTTGGGTGCTGTGAAGTTCAGCAGCAATAGAAGCCTCCCACATGATGGAATGAGAAGTCTGATTTCTATTTACTATGAAGACCCTGAAAAAATGGGGCACTTTGAGACTATTTGGCTTCATGCAGAGGGGAGAAGATAGAAGGAAACTCGTCCTTGGTTTTATCTCTCTTCCAGGGACCTTTGGGGCTTAAATTTCTGGATTGCAGATGCTTTGGAGGAACCTTTTTAAAAATGTATTTTATAATATCCTATAGATCTCTAGTGGATTAAAGACCAGTCAAGGACCTGCCAGATTGGAGCTTCATAATTATTACCTTCTTTTTGCAGAGACTTAAAGTGGAATTAAGTGATTAGAGGTGCCTAATTGCTTATGGACTCCCTTTATGACACTGGCAGGTGAAGATGGTTTGTAAATTACTGCTTTCTCATGACCCCCAAATCAAGTGTAGCAACCAAGGCAGGATCTGTGACAAAGCTGGGCAGGCAGCAGCTGCAAGGGGCTTTGCTTATCCTGACCATGAGAACTGGAATTATGTCAAAGAATCTAATAATTTTTTATTTTGGCAAGTAAGAAGAAGGGAAGATAATTGAAATATTTGGATAAGGATTAAACTCGTTGCTGTTGGATGTGTTCCAACTAAGGTAGCACCATGTGTAACAGCATAGAACTGTGCTCCGTAGGGTTATTATTATTATTTTTGAAGTTTTTATTGTGAATTATGTGCGTTTACTTGGGAGAACATCAGTTTAACATTCATCCTATCGTATTTCGTCTCATTGCAATGATTACAATCCCCTCCATGCATTATCAGCCAACCAAAGGGTACACACCACAGGCCTGTCCCCCAGCCGTCAGCACACAGCTCCTCTCCCTCCCTGGGTCCTGGGTCCCTAGCTGCTCCATCTCTCCACGTCATCATCTCTGTCTCCATTTCTGGTGTCACTGCTTCTCTGGGTCTTGCATTCTGCTCTTCTCACTTGATGGTCCTAGGGACCTCCGCTCCTGGACTGCAAAATCAGTCACCCTCCTCCTTTTGTTACAAAACATCTACCTTTACATTTCCAACCCTCACAGTCAGTCCTGATAGCAATTATTTACTATTGTACCGCACGAGTCTTATCCCTATCTCCTTTCATTAGCCCCGTCCCAACAAGTTGGAAATCATTCAGTGGAGATTCTACCTTCCACCACTCTGACTGGAACTAGGCTTCCTCTTGAAAGCTTGTAAACCAGTCACTGCTTGCCTTTGTAGCCCGCACCCCCATTTTGGGTAGCCAATGTCTAAGTTACCCATCCCTGTCAACCCTGTGTATTGGTGGGATAAGAGTGATCCTCGCTGTAAAGATTTGTTTCCTTTTTTGAGCTACTACATCCATAAGTATAGGTAAAGTTCATCAAATTGTAGTGGGTTACTCTTTTTTTTTTCCTCTTCTTTCGTCTTCTAGTCGAGTTCTGATCATCCAGCCATTGAAGAGGCCTGGTCAAGTGGGTACTGTCTGCAAGTATAGGTGTTCTTGTGCATATTCCCTTACTTCATATCAGCTGGATGCTTCATTCTCTGTTCTAGTCCTCTGTGGCCATGTCACTGCCTCTGGGCACAGGAGTCCCCGGGTCTTGCCAACCAGGTCTCCACCTGGGTTCATAGGAGTCTATTGAATGTTGTTGGACTTAGCTCCCAACTTCATTGTTGTTTTTCCCCCTCTTCCCCTTATTGGTGACCATTGTGATCATCAACCAGGCCACATGCCTGCTCGTGTATTCCCCTTGAGTCTTAGTCTTGGAAGGGGGTGTGTCCTGAGGGGACCTGACCACTTGCTTTGATGGCTCCCGGGCGAACAGCTTGCTTGTTCTTGTAGTAGTCAATCAGACTGCCATTATTGTTTTTGATTTTTCCTGCCAGTCTTTTTTTCACGAAATATCTTCTGTTCTTCTAGCTGCTCCAGGCTGGTCTACTTGTCCTTTCAAGTGGAAATTTCCCACCTCAGACGATTCTGGATGGGGTTCAGGATTCCATTCTTATTCCATAGGGTTTTTTATGGCTACAATCTTATAGAAGTAGAACTCTAGGTCTTTCTTCCACAGTGCTGCTGAATAAGTTTAAGCCACCAACTTCACAGTAGGTTGTTGTTGTTGTTATGTGCTGTGGAGTCAGTTCTGACTCATAACATGGTTTGAATGGGTAAAAGAAGGGAAATAATACTAAAATGCTTGGCTGTCTTTTGAATCTTGGTTTCCCTTGCCTACCATTGTAAAATAGACACTTGAAGGGGAGAGAAAGGAAAAGCCAGAAACATCACCATAGAAAGCTTGTAAGTCCATCTTCAGCCTATAACCGATTGTTGCTGTTGTGATGTGCCGTGGAGTCGGTTCTGATTCATAGCGATGCTGTACAGGGTTTCCAAGGCTGTAAATCTTTACGGGAGCAGAACACCTCATCTTTCTGCCGTGGAACAGCTGGTAGTTTTGTACTGCTGATCTTGCGGTTTGCAGCCCAATTCATAACCACTACATAGTAGGTAGTTGAACACAAATCATTTGTGCTAACCAGGGACCTTGAATAAAGGTTAAATTTACAACAAAACAAAATAAAACAAAGCCTCCTGCCATTGAGTTGATTCTGACTCATAGTGATGCTATATAGGGTTTCTGAGACTATAACTCACTGTGACTACTACTCATCTGTCAGTTTATGTGATGACTTGTGTGATACTGTGATGCTGGAAGCTATGCCATCAGTATTTAAATATTAGCAGAATCACCCATGGTGAACAGTGGAGCTTCCAGACTAAGACAGACTAAAAAGAGAGACAGACCACTTCTAAATGGTTAGTAAGTGAAAGCCTTATGAGCAACATGTCAGATATAATGCCAGAAGATGAGCCCCTCAGGTTGGAAGGCATTCGAAATATGACTAGGGATGAGCTACCACCTCAAAGTACAGTTGACCTTAATGAGGTGAATAGAGCAAAGACTTCAGGACATTCATTTATTGATGGGGTACAATGGAAAATGAGAAGAAACAGCTGCAAGCATCCATTAATAATCAGAAATTGAAATGTACGAAGTATGAACCTAAGAAAATTGGAAGTCATAAAAAATGGAATGGACTGTATAAAGATAGATATCCTAGGTATTAGTGAGCTGAGATGGACTGGTTTTGGTCATCTTGAATTGGACAATCACACGGTTTACTATGCTGGGAACAACAAATTGAAGAGGAATGACATCACATTTATTGTCTAAAAGAGCATTTCAAGACCTGTCTTGAAATACAGTGCTGTCTGTGATTGAATAATATCCATGTGCCTACAAGGAAGACCAGTTAATCCCACTACTATTCAAATTTGCAGACCAAGCAATAAAACCATAATGATGAAACTGAAAAATTTTACTAACTTCTTCAGTCTAAAACTGATCAAACATGCAATTAAGATGCAAGGATAAGTACTGATAATCGGAATTCAAAAGTTAGAAACAAAGAGGAAAGAGTTGGAAAATATGGCCTTGGTGGTTGAAACGATGGTAGAGATAACATGATAGAATTTACCAGACCAGTGACTTATTCATTGTAAATACTTTTTCTTTCTTTCTTTAATTGGAGCCCCAGTGGCATAGTGGGTTATGCATTGGGTACAGTTCTACTCTACACACATGGGGTAATCAGGAGTCAGAACAGACCTGATGGCACACAACAGCAACAACTTCAACATGTAATTTACAAAGGAAAGAAAGAAAAACAGTTGTCCTCAAGTTGATTCTGACTCCTGGTGACCCCACATGCATTGCAAATACTTTGAAAACAACATAAAAGGCAACTATATACATGGATCTCACTAGATGGACTACCCAGGAATTAATTTTATTACATCTATGGAAGAAACAATAAAGAATTTCAATATCATCAGCCAGAACAAGGTCAGAGGCCAAATGTGGAACTGACTATGAATTACTCATATGCAGGCTGAAGCAGAAGAAAATGAAAACACGTTCATGAGAACCAAAATATGACCTTGAGTTCATCCCACCTGGATTTAGAGACAATCTCAAGAACAGATTTGATGCTTTAGACACTAATGACTAGGGCCAAGAGAGTTGTGGCATGACATCAAGAATATCATATATGAAAAAAAGCAAACGGTCATTAAAAAGAAAGGAAATAAAGAAAAGATTAAAATGGATGTCAGATGAGGCTCTGAAACTTGCTTTTGAGCATAGAAAAGCTAAAACTACTGGAAGAAATTATTAAGTAACAGAGCTGAACAGAAAATTTCTAAGAACAGCTTGAGAAGACAAAGTAAAGTAATATGATGAAGTTTTCAAAGACCTGGAGTTAGAAGAAGAAGAAAAAAGGATGAATACACTTAACTATTTCTCAAACTGAAAGAACCTAAGGGAAAATTCAAGCTTCACCCTGAAATATTGAAGGATTCTATGGGCAAAGTATTGAATGACACAGAAAGCATTAAATGAAGATGGAAGAAATACAAAGAGTTACTGTAGCAAAAAGATTTGGTCGATGTTCAGTCATTTCAATAGGTAATATATAATCAAGAACCAATAGTATTGAAGGACGAAGTCCATGCTGCACTAAAGTCATTGACCAAGAACAAGGCCCCAGGAATTGATGTAATACAAATTTAAATGTTATCAACAATGAGCACGGGAAGCCCTCATAGGTCTATGCCAAGAAATATGGAAGATAACCTGGCCAACCAATTGGAAGAAATCAATATTTAAGCTCATGCCAAAGAAGATTACCCAATGGAATGTAGAAATAATTGCACAATATCATTAATATCACATGTCAGTAAAATTGTACTGATGATAATTGAAAAATACTTAAAGTTGTACATAGACAGAAATTCAAGCCAGATTCAGAAGAGGAGGTGGAACAAGGGATATCATTACTAACACCAGCTGGATTTTACCTGAAAGCAGAGCATACTGAAAAGATTTTTTTTTTTTTAATTTTCTTAAATTAACTAATTACTTTATTGTGAACTGAGTGATAGTTTACATGGGAGAACAATAACTTTACACCGTTGTTTTATTGCAATGATTACGGTCTCCTCCATGCATCATCATTCAACAGTATTTGTTTCTATTCCCTCTGTTTTTTGTTTTTTTTGGGGGGGGCGTTGGGGAGATGTACACAAAAACACTCAGGAATATATAATAATTTAAACAATCAAAAGGCACATTCTGCAAGCCTGCCTCCTGACCCACAGCATCCAGTCCCTCTCTTTGCATGAGTCTAGAGTCCTCATCTCTGCCTCCATATCTGGTGTCACTGCTTCTTGGCTCAGGTCCTGCATTCCGCTTGTGCTCTTCTCCCTGGATGGTTCTAGGGTTCTCTGCTTCTGGACTGTAAGATTAACTACTCCCCCATTTTTGTTACAAAACTTCTACCTTTACAATTGTGACAGTATCAATTAATCATGATAACAATTACTCACTACTGAAGCATATGAATCTTATCCCCATCTCTTTTCATCAGACCCATCTAGACAAAATGAAAACTATTCAGTGGGGACTGTATCTTCCCCTGCACACTCTTAAACTAAACTACCACTTGAAAAATGTGTAAGCCAGTCACTTCATGCCTTTATCGTTCCCTCATTTTAGGTAGCCAATGTCTAAGTTGCCTGTCCCTATCTACCACGTATACAGAGGGGATAGGATTGATACTTGATATGAAGACTCCTTCCCTCTGTGTTGGAGTATAGGTCAAGTTCATCAAATTGTAGTGATTTATCCCCGTTTCCTTTATCACAAATTGTTTTTTCTTTATATTTCTCTAGTTGAGTTCTGATTATCAAGCCATCAAAGCTAAGTCAAATGGGTACTATCTGCACATTTGAGTGTTCTTGAGCATCCCCCCTCACTTCATATCAGCTGGATGCTTCACTCTCAGCTCTAGCCCTCTATGACTTGGAAAAGATGTTTAATTGTGCTTTATTGATTATGCAAAGGCATTCAACTGTGTGGATCATAACAAACAATGGATAACATTGCAAATAATGGGTATTTCAAAACACTTAATTGTGCTTATGAGGAACCTGTACATAGACCAAGAGGCAATTATTTGAACAGAACAACTGGATATTGAGTGGTTTAAAATCAGGAAAGGTGTGTGGCGATTTTATCCTACTAATTTAATCTGTATGTTGTTGTTGTTAGGTACCATCAAGTCGGTACTGACCCATTGTGACCCTATGCACAGCAGAATGAAAAACTGCCCAATCCTGGGCCAACCTTACTACTGTTGCCACACTTGAGTCCATTGATGCTGCCACTTGGCCAATCTGTATACTGAGCAAATCATCTGAGAAACTGAGTTATAAAAGGAATGTGGAGTCAAAAATGGAGGAAGACTCATTAACAACCTGCAACATGAAGATGATAAAACCTTGATTGCTGGAAGTGAATAAGACTTGAAATATTGATGAAAATCAAAGACTACAGCTTTCATTATGAAATTCACCTCTGTGTAAAGAAAAGGAGATTCCTCACAACTGGACCAATAAATGACATAATAAATGGAGAATGGATTGAAGTTTTCAAAGATTTAATTTTGCTTGGATACATGAACAACTTTCATGGAAACAATCATCAAGAAATCATATGACATAGCATCAGGCAAATCTGCTGCCAAAGACCTCTTTTTAATGTTAAAAGAGCCAAAATGTCATTTTGAGGACTAGGGTGCATCTGACCCAAAACATAGTATTTTCAATTGCCTCATATACATGTGAAATTTAGACAAGGAAAAAGGATGATTGGAGAACAACCGATGCATTTGAATTATGGTATTGGTAAAGAATATCCTTGAGCCAGTTCCATAGGTTGAGCTCTGGATCGCAAGGTCAGTGGTTCAAACTCACCAGCCCACTCCTCGGAAACCCTGTACTGGGTCACTATGAGTTGGAACTGACTCGATGACACTTAACAACAACAACCAGAAGAGCAAACAACATCTATTTTTGGAGAAATGTAGCCAGAATGCTCCTTAGAAGCCAGAATGATGAGACTTCGTCTCTTGTATCTTGGACATGTTCTCAGTAGGAGGATATCACGCTTGTTAAAGTGGAGAACTATCAAAAAAGAAGACTTCTAATGACATGGATTGACACAGTGGCAGCAATAATGTGCTCAAGTATAACAATTGTGAGGTGCAGGCCAGACACTATTTCATTGTGTTGTGCATACGGTCACTATGAATCAGAGTCAATGGGCTGGCACTTAACAACAACAAATCTTTATGGGAGCATACAGTCTCATCTCTCTCCTGTGGAGCCACTGGGTTTAAATTGACAAGCCAAGGTTATCATCCCAACGCTTAACCTACAGCACCACCAGGGCCCCTTTGAATAAGCATTTGTTGTTGTTGTTAAGTGCTGTCGAGTCAGTTATGACTCATACTGACCTTGTATAGGGTTTCAGAGGAGCAGTTGGTCTTTATTTTAGAGTGTCATACCAGGACTCCTTGAATAAGGATTGTTGTTGTTGTTGTTGTTATGTGCCATTGAGTTGTTTCCGACTCATAGTGACCTAGTACAGGGTTTCTGTGGAGCAGCTGGTGAGCTTAAATCACCAACCTTGTAGTTCAAACCAACTTTGCAGTCCAGTGCATTAACCCACAGAAAGCAAATATTGGAAGAATTTGCTTTGAAGGCTCTGGACAGAATACTGGCTTTGGAGTCAGGAGACACAGGTTCAAGTTCCAATCAGCACTACTTGTACCAGTTTTACTGCATTGAGTCTGTCAATCGAGATTGCCAGACCTCAGTCCCCATCTGCTATTGTTGTTGTAAGGGTTATATGAAGTCATGAGGTGGAATTCCTGGTGGTCAGTAAATGTTGGTCTGATGATGAATGTCTTGGAGCGTGTTCCCAGGACAGATGTACCACTTGTGTAGTCTTCATAGTGGATGAGGCTAAATTAAGGTCATGTCATTGGTCTGGCTTGAAATAGAAGTGACACTGGCTTCCTTGGGGCACTACTGTCATGACTGCTCTGTGTGTTTCTTTTCCTTAGTGTCACTTCCAGTTGCAGCTAAGACCCAGTGTGAAGGAGGGGCTTGTGTAGGACATGGGATGGCCTAATACTGACGTCATCTCCCAGATCTGCTCGTCTTCATAGCAGCTTTGCCCTAACACTGGTTCTAGGACCTTACAATGTCAGCACATTATGTACAAGCTGTCAAACTTTCCTGAGGATGCCCTCCTGTCCAGTACAGCCTAGACACGTGTCTTACTATGATCTTGAGATGTTTATTCAAGCTATGTTTTTACAGATTTTCAGTATAATGTTTTCTATTCAAACAATAGAACCAAAAAGTTTTATTTAAACATGGTTGGACATAGAAGTACATTTTATTTTTACTGTTGCTATTGTGTGTGATCAAGTCGATTCCAACTCATAGCGACCTTATATGTCAGAATAGAATTGCCACATAGGGATTCCTAAACTGTAATCTTTATGACTGCAGAAGCCAGATTTTTGCTCCTACAAAGCTACTGGTGGGTTCGAATTATTGGTTAGCTTCCAAGTCCTTAAACTTTCCAAGGTTCCTACAGCATCAGTTAAAGTACTTAGATGCTGCTTCTGGGTGCTGAATACAGAGAAGAAGAGAGAAATTTTCTGCCATAGTGGTTACGAATCGGGCTGTGAACCGCAAGGTCAGCAGTTCGAAACTACCAGCTGTTCCACGGGAGAAAGATGAGGCATCCTGCTCCCGTAAAGATTTACAGCCTCGGAACTCTTGTACAGGGTCGCTATGAGTCAGAACCAACCCCACGGCACATAACAACAACAACAAGGGGCTCCTAGCCCATGGAAGAAGCAGGCCATACTACATGCCATTTTGAGTGTATCATATTTGCTTGTCTGTGTACATAGGAAACTAGTGTAGTCTAGAGAGGAGCCTCTAACTCAGCTTGAGTGAGAGCAGTAGGGGAAAGATCCCAGAGAAGTAACACTTAACATATAGACTGAATAGGTGGTGAAGAGATGGAGAGACCTTCTAGTATTTAAGGTGATATGGAGGGAAGAGGAAGCAGGGCATATTATCACTTTGGCAAGCCGATTGGATGGCTGGAATTGGTTTGCAATCCAGCTGGATGGGAGGCCTTCCTTGGTATCTATTTAGTGCATTTAAGTTTCACTGGAATTAAGAAGTTCAGGCTTCAAACGGGCTCTCATCACATCTTAAGAGCAGCTAAGTTCCTGGAGGAAAACCAAGGAGCAATTAAGGTCAGTCCTTTTTGATGCAAAACACATTATAATGTTCCCAGTTTCACCTTATGGTTACCTGATCTGGTATCAAATGATATCTCCAAGCAGCATCACTTATTGTAGGATAAAATAACCTGTGTTTAGTTGCTTTTCATGTCCCACCTCTGACACCAGCACCCAGTGGGGTTCTATTGTATAAAGTGTTTCCATTTTGTGGGGCTCCATAGAATATTAGCCAAGGAACTCCCCCGAGTGCCAGGTGGCTTGAAATATCTCATTAAGAATAGCTGTGTGGGAAGAGACAATATTTTTAGCAGTGGGTAGGAAGTGTTACTGAAATATGACTTATTTGACATTATGGAACTTAGAATCATCAGTTCAAGTCAGAAGGTACGATGTAACTGTAACCACATTGGAGATCTCAAATCAAAAGAATGGGAAATCGGATTCAACACTTAAAATATTTCTCAGTTTTTGCACATTATGAAATAACACTGAACCTGCCTCAGGATACAGTGTCACCAGAAACAACCCTTTACCTAGAATCACACATGTGTTACTCGGAGAGTGAGTTTATGAACTCCTGGAGGAATTAATTCCCTGTGTGGCATAAACAATTTGTACTCAACTACTAGCCTAAAGGTTGGTAGTCCAAACCCACCCACTGCACAGTGAAAGAAAGGCCTGGAGATTTTCTTTCATAAAGATTACAACGACAAAAGTCCCGTGCAGCAGTTCTATTCTGTAACGTGCGTGGTAACTATGAGTTGGAATTGACTCACTGGGTTTGTCTTGTTTTCTGGAAGAGTTCTGGGGTTTTGGAAGTTGACCTAGTACCTGGATGAAGAATTAGTACATTGTCAATGTCTAATGAAGTGAAGTCTGCAGTGAGGTGACCAGGTGAGGCTTGCTTCACAAGGAGGCTCATGAAGACAAAACTGCCATGGTGTGGGTTCTCTGGGATACCGTCTCTGAGATGGAGTTTAGTGCTCAGGATGCTGACGAGGGATGGCTTCTGGGATAAAACCCTGGTTAAGGGAGACACAGAAGCAGGACTAGCTAGAAGGAGAAATTGGGCTGTGGTATAAGTACACAGATGGCCCTTGGGGAGTTTTGGGGTTGAGGTGGCCTGACAGAATTGTCCCATTTTGGACTGAAATGACTGGGCTGTTATTTTACTTTTGCGTTCATCAGTAACTGGATGTGGGTCACTCTGGATAGAATTCTGCTGAGATCCTGGGCAAGGTGCTCTGTGCAGCAGAAGTCACTGCTAAAGATGCTTATACTGAAGACCACCTGCCAACAGCATTCCCAGCATTTGGAGCATGAAGTAAAAGCATTGGCGCCCACCATCTCACTCTCCACCACGAGAAGGACGAGGTCCAGTGTGTGTCCAATTCCTTAGTTATTAAGCAGTCATATTCCATCAACTTATTTGTAGTTGATGAAAAATATAAATGGAGTGCTGAGCTTTAGATGGCATCACTTCTTAAATTTACTGCCTACTCGGACCCTAACATCTTCACATGTCTTCAAGTATCTCTGAGCTTTATCATCCTAAACAAAATGCCCACCTGAGAAGTCTTAAGAATGTGGTGCAACAGGCAAAGCACACGCCAACCTGGATCTTGTCCCTCCTTCTCTTTCTCAGACCCTCTCACCAGCCTTTCTGGGATTTGACCAGGGAAAATGGTCTCTGTTAGGCATCCCTGATTCTGACTTCAAGAGGTTGAAGTCACAAGGATCCTGTTTGATTAAGGTTTCCAATGCTGATTTTAGTTTCTCTCTTCTCCAGTGATTCCTAGAGAGAAGCTAGAATTTATTTTGAGCTTGCTGTGGTTGTTAGGTGTCATCAAGTCCGACTCATAGTGACCTTATGCATAACAGAACGAAACATTGTACAGTTCTGTGCCATTATCACAATCCTTGGTAAGCTTAAATCTATTGTTCCACTGGGCAAATCCATCTCATTGGAGGTCTTCCTCATTTTCTCTGACCCTCTACTTTGCATAGCATGATGTCCTTCTCCAGGGGTTGATCCCTCCTGACAATATGTCAGAAGTGTATGAGAGACAAAGTCTTACCATTCTGGTATGAATCTTTTAATCTTCTTCTCCAACACCATAACTCAAATCCAAATTTTTTTATAGTCTTCTTTATCCAACTTTCACATGCATATGAGGTTATTGAAAATACCATGGCTTGGGTCAGGTGCACGGTCGTCCTCAAACTGACATCTTTGCTCTTGAACACTTTAAAGAGATTATGTACAGCAGATTTGCCTAATGCAGTAGGTCATATGATTTTTTTTTTAATGCTTTTTGTGAATTATATTATAGTTTACAAGGGAGGGCATTAGCTTCACATTGATCCCATCGTATATCGTTTCCTTGCCATGGTTACAATTCCCTCCATGCATCATCCATTAACCAAAGGGTATACCCCGAAAGCCTGCCTCCCAGTCATCAGCACACAGTCCTTCTCCCCTCTCTGGGTCCAAAGTCCCCAGCTGCTCCATCTCTCCACGTCATCGTTTCTGCCTCCATGTCTGGTATCACTGCTTCTCTGGGTAGGGTTCTGTTCTCCTCTCTTCTCCCTTGTCAGGTCCCAGGGACCTCCGCCTCTAGACTGAAAAGTTAATCATGCCTCTCCCTTTGCCACAAAATGTCTACCTTTACATTTCTAGCCCTTACAATCAGTCCTGATAACAATTATTCACTGTTGTATCGCAAGAAACCTATTTGCTTCTCCTTTCATCAGCCCCGCCTAGACAGATTGGATACTACTCAGTGGAGATTCTACCTTGCTCCATACCCTCTGGATCTAGGTTCCCTCTTGAAAGCTTGTAAGCCAATCACTTCTTGCCTCCGTAGCCCCCTTATTCGGGGTATCCAATGTCCAAGTTGCCCATCCCTGTCCTCTCCGTGTGTGGAGGGGTGGGGATGATGCTCACTGTGAAGATATGTTTCCTCCTTTGCACTACTGCTTCCATAGGTGTAGGTCAAGTTCATCAAATTGTATCAGATTATTCTTCTTTTCCTCTTCTTCTTCTGGTTGAGCTCTGATCATCCAGTCATTGAAGCCAGGTCAAGTGGGTATTATCTGCAAGTGTGGGTATACTTATGCATGTGTCCTCTCTTCTTATTAACTGGACACTTCACTCTCCACTCTAGTCCTCTGTGGCTATGTCACTGACTCTGGGTCCAAGAGTCCCCTGGACTTGCCACACTGCTGGCCAACCAGGTCTCCACCTGGGTTCACAGACGTCTATTGAATGTTGTAGGGCTTAGCTTGCAGCTTCATTGCTACTTTTCCCTCACTTCCCATTATCGGTGACGAACATGGTCACCAATCAGAGCATGTATTCCCATTGAGTCTTAGTCTTGGAAGGGGGTTTACACTGAGGGGACCCGACCACTTGCCTTGATGTTTCCTGGATGAGTCACTTGTTTGTTCTTGTAGTAATCAGTTGCTCTGCCTATATTGTTTTGTATTTTTCCTGTCAGTCTTTCTTTCAAGAAGTATCTTCTGCTTTTCTGGCCACTCCAGGCTGGTCTGCTTGTCCTTTCAAGTGGAAATTTCCCCTCAGAAGATTCTGGATGCTGTGTAGGATTCCACCTATGGTCTTGTGTAATGCAGAGGCTCCGCAGGAAGCCTCCTTCACTGGGGACTTTGTAGCCCCATTTTAGGTATTCCAATCAGTTATAGGCAGAAGACAGACTTAAAAGCTTTCTATGGTGATATTTCTGGCTATTACTTTCTCTTCCCCTCTAGTATCTATTTTATAGAGGTATGCCAGGGAAACCAAGATTCAATTTGTATTGAACTTAAAGTATTAACATTATTTTCCCTCTTTTTCCCATTTCAACCTGGTCTCAATCTCTGTATCCCAGAGCCCTGTTGTTACAAGGTTGTGCATACATCATTATTTGCCTCTGTCCTACTTCAGCTTCACATCCATACTATCGTATTTCATTTCATTGCAATGATTACAATCCCCTCCATGCATTATCAAATAACCAAAGGATACACCCCACAAACCTACCCACCGGGCTGTCAGCAAGCAGTTCCTCTCCCTCCCTGAGTCCCGTGTCCCCAGCCACTCCATCTGTCCACGCTATCATCTTTGTCTCCATGCCTGGCTTCACTGCCTCTCTGGGTAGGGTCACACTTTCTGCTCTTCTCGCTTGATGGTCCCAGGGACTTCTGTTCCCAGGCTGCAAAATCAACCACTCTCCTCCTTTTGCCAAAAAGAAGAAAAAAAAAAAAAATCCACCTCTACATTTCCGACCCTCACAGTCAGTCCTGGTGGCAGGTATTCAGTGTTGTACCACAAGAGTCTTATCCCCATTTCCTTTCATCAGCCCAGTCCCAAGACTTTGGAAATCATTCAGTGGAGATTCTGCCTATCCCTGCCCCATCTGGAACTAGGTTCCCTCTTAAAAGCTTGTAAGCCAGTCACTTCCTGCCTTTATAGGTTCCTCCACCCCCGCCATTTTGGGTCTGGGCAGTTTCCAGCCTCCCTCAAGGTATTCCAGTCAGTCATAGGCTGACGACGGGCTTATGTGTTTTCTGTTGTGATGTTTCTGGCTATTCCGTTCCCCTCGAGTGTCTATTTCACAATGGGAGGCAAGGGAGACCAAGATTCAAAAGACAGCTAAGCATCCTAACATTATTCCCCTCTTTTCCCAGTCAAGCCATGCCTCAATACCTGTATACTGAAACCCTGTTATTCCAAGGTTATGCATACATCGTCATTTACCTCTGTCCCACATAGCCTTTGTGAACCTGCCCAACCTTTCTCCAGTCCACGTTGCTCTTCTTTTCCCCCTTCCCCTTCTTGTGTATTGCCATCCGCCCCCTCACCCCCACCCCAGCTCCCAGGCTCTCCTGTGTCTATTCCCTACCATGTGCTCTTTCTTCCCTTCCCTCCCTCCCCACCTCTCATCCCATACATACCGGTGGTCAGCAATTATATATATATAGATTTTCCCCCCCCTCCCTTTTTGGTGGGTTCTTTTTCTTAGTATTTTACAATAATGGTCTTCTGCAGTATTTCTGCTTTTGTGACTGACTAATTTCACTCAGCATAATGTCCTCAAGGTTCATCCATGTTATGTGATGGCTTGCAGCTTCCTTGTTGTTCTTCAAGGTAGCATAGTATTCCATTGTGTGTATGTGCCACAGTTTGTTTATCCATTCTTCAATTGATGGGCATT
>NW_006408553.1:8938862-9031995 GCF_000296735.1 Chrysochloris asiatica
TAAGTCTTTGTTTCTCTGGTTATGTTTATTCATAAATATTCCATCCTTTGGGTGGCTATTGTAAATGATATTGTTTGCCTAAAGTCCTTTTCAGTGCTATCGTTGTTGCTATAGAGGAATCCAACTGATATTTGTATGTTGATCTTAAACCCTGCCACTTTGCTGAATCTTCCAGTGAAGTCTAATAGCTTTTTTACTGAGTCCTTGGGATTTTCTATGTATACGATTATATCGTCTGCAAAGAAGGAGAGTTTTACTTCCTCTTTGCCAATTTGGGTGCCTTTAATTTCTTTATCATGCTGTATAACACTGGCTTAAACTTCCAGCACAATATTGAATAGGAGTGGTGACAAAGGGCATCCTTGTCTGGTTCCTGTTCAGAGAGGGAAGGCTTTCAGTTTCTTTCCATTGAGAGGGTTGTAGGCCGTTGGTTTTGTATATATGCTCTTGATTATGTTGAGGAATTTCCCTTCAATTCCTACTTTGTTGAGTATTTTTATCAGGAATGGATGTTGGATTTTGTCAAATGCCTTTTCTGCAATCAGTCGATATGATCATGTGGTTCTTTTCCTTTTTCTTATTTATATGATGGATTACAGTGATTGTTTTTCTAATGTTGAACCATCCTTGTATCCCTTTTATGAAACCCACTTGTTCATTATGCATTGTTTTTTTGATGTGGTGCTGGATTCTGTTGGTTAGGATTTTGTTGTTTTTTTGCACCTACGTTCATGAGGAATATTGGTCTATAATTTTCTTTTTTAGTGATGTCCTTTCCTAGTTTTGGTATGAGGGTTATACTTGATGCATAAAAAGTATTAGGGAGTTTTCCATCCTCTTCTATATTCTGGAGTAATTTGAGTAGAATTGGTGACAGCTCTTTCCTGAATGTTTGGTAGAACTCACCCGTGAACCATCTGGGCCTGGACTTCTTTTGGGTGAAAGTTTTTTGATGACCTGATCAATTTCTTGTTTTGTTATGTGTTTGTTCAAATTTTCTACTTAATTCTGAGTAAGTTTAGGTAGGTCATGTTTTTCTAGAAATAAATCCTTCTCTTCTAAGTTTTCAAATTTGTTGGAGTACAGCTCTTCATAGTATTCCATTATCATCCTTTTGATTTCATTTGGATCCGTAGTGACATTGCCCCTGTGGTTTCTAATGTGAATTATTTGTGTCCTGTCCCCCATTTCTTTTGTTAGTTTTGCCAATGGTTTGTTAAATTTTATTAATCCTGTCAAAGAACCAGCTTCTTGTCCTGTTAATTCTTTCTATAGTTTTCTGTTTTCTATCTCATTTATTTCTGCTGTTATCTTTATTATTTCCTGTCTTTTGGTGACTGTAGGTTCCCTCTGCTGGTCTGCTTCTAATTTTGGAGATGCTCTGTTAATGTGTTAATTTTGGTTCTTTTCTCTTTTTGGATGTGTACATTTATTGCAATAAATTGTCCTTTCATCACTGCTTTTGCCGTGTCCCAAAGGTTTTGCTATGTTTTGTTTTCATTCTCATTTCTTTCTAGGAACTTTATGAATTCACCTTTAATTTCTTCTTTTACCCATTTGCTTTTCAGCAGGGTATTGTTCAGTTACCATGTATTTGACTTTATTTCCTTGGTCTTCTTATTGTTGATTTCTAGTTTTATAGCATTGTAGTCTGAGAAGGTGCTCTGTCGAATTTTGATATTTGTAAATTTATGGAGGCTTGCTTTGTGATCTAACATATGGTCAATTCTGGAAAATGTTCCATGCACATTAGAGAAGAATTTATACTGTGCATGTTGGAATGAATGCTCTGTATACATCTATGAGGTCAAGTTGGTTGATTGTGTTGTTTAGTTCCTCTGTAACTTTGTCGAGTTTCTTTCTGGTTGTTCTTTCCCTTTTCGAGAGTGGCATGTTAAAATCTCCCACTATATTTGTAGATTTATCTATTTCTTTCTTCAGTTCTAGTAAGGTTTGCTTCATGTATCTTGGTGCTCTTTAATTGGGAGTGTAGATATTTATTATGGTAATGTTGTCTTTCTCAATTGACCCTTTGATCATGAGATAGTATCCTTATTTGTCTCCTATGCTGGTTTTTATCCTTAAGGTTACTTTGCCAGAGATTAGTATTGCCACTCCTGCTTATTTATTGCTGCAGTTAGCTTGGTATATTTTTTTCTATCCTTTAACTTTTAGTTTGTTTTTGTCTTTGTGTGTAAGGTGTGTCTATTGCAGGCAGCATATTGAAGGATTTTGTTTTCTTATCCATTCTGCCACTCTCTGTCTCTTCACTGGTGCATTCAATCTATTGACATTCAATGTAATTATCGATAAGTATGAATTAGTTGCTGTCATTATTTTTCTTTTTTGGTAGTGCTTTACATTCTTTTGTTCTGCATGCCGTCTTGTGTTGGGTTTGTGTTTTTTTGTGCTATTTTTGTCTATGTCTTCTTACTTTTCATGTTTCTTGTTCTGCTTGGAAGTTCATTTTCATGGTAAGTTGTGAAGTATTAATTTTCTTGGGGTTACCTTATAGTGTTCTAACTTTTCTCTCCATTTAAGAGAATCTATTGTGTCCTGTAATTTACCTGACATCCTCACCACCTGGGTCTCTGTTGCTATGTTTGTCCCTTCTTTGAGACTGAAATAATTTTGATCTTCCGTTGACCTCCCAGCTCCTTTGAGTTTGTTGTTATAGTCTTCTTCTGTTCTAGACTCTGCTATCTGTTTACTGAGTTCCAGGTGGTATTGCCATGGCTGCCAATCACTGGTTGTTGTCTGTTGTTAGTTTTCAGTCCAAAAACTCCCTGTAGGATATTTTGAAGTGCTGGGTTGGTTTTGATAATATCTCTCAGATTCTATTTATCGTGGAATGTCTTGATTGCACCATTGTATTTAATTGATAGTTTTGCTGGAGATACGATTCTTGGTTGACAGTTTTTTTTTTTTTTTCTTGTAGGGCTTTGTATACGTCTCCCCATTGCCTTTTTGCCTGCTTGGTTTGTTCTGAATAGTCAGAGCTTAATCTGATTTGCTTGCCTTTATAAGTGACATTTCTCTTCTCCCAGGCTACTTTTAGGATTCTCTCCTTTTCTTTGATTTTGGAGAGCTTGATTATTATATGTCTTGGTGAATTTTTGGGGGGGTCTAATCCTTCCCGGGGTACGTTTGGCTTCTTGAATGTTTGTCTTCTCATCTTTCAAGATGTTAGAGAAATTTTCTTCCAGAAACTCTTTAACTATCTTCTCTGTGGACTCTGAGTCTTCCTGTTCTGGAATACCAAAATTCTTAAGTTGTTCCTCTTCATGTTATCCAGCATGGATCTTAGACTCTCTTCAGATTCTTTTATCTTTTTTTCTGCTTGCTCTTCTATCTTAGCAGTATTGAGAGATTTGTCTTCCAGCTTGCTAGTTCTGGCTTCCATCTCTTCAATTCTGCTCCTTTCTTCTTTCAGTGTATTGTCCATTTCTGATGTCTTATATTATTAATCATCTGGACCTCTTTTTGCAGGTTTTGAATTGTTTCCAATGCTGTATCAGTCTTATTTGATTGCTCTGGTAGTACTTTCCTGACTTCTTCCTTGCTTTCCTCAACCCCTTTTTGGAGCATTTGAATTTGTTTCCATATCATTCTTCTGAATTCTTTCTCAGGCATATCCAAAACCTTCTCTTTCCTCTTCTAGAAAGCATTTTTCTGTCTCTAGTTCATTTGTCTCAGCTACTCTCTTTTTTTTTTGGACATGTTTTGATATAGTTTGTTGTTTTTTGTTTGTCATTTCCAATACTTATGTGTTTTTTAAAAAAGCTTAAGTGGAAGTTTGTTTTTTAATATTAAGCTTACTGGGTGTCTCCTGGTGAATATGATCAGAGGATAGGCTTCCCTTTTTGCATGTAATGTTTAGCAGGTGTTGTTGGCTCTTGTCTCAGTGGTGGAATATTATGGGATATGCTTATAGCTTTGGCCACGATTGCTGTCTCTTCTTGGATAATGTAGGGAGAAAAAGCTCCCACCTCCAGGAAAGATGTGTGATCAAAAGGACCAAAAGCAGAAGTAATATAAATGCAGAGACAAAAACAACCACTTTGGCAAAGAAGTAAAGCTGTGCTCAAGTGTCCCCAGCTATACAGTCAGTGTGTATACAAGATAGAAGCCTCCAATAGGGGGTGAAGGTGTCTGCTCGCTCAGGCCCCTCCTCCAGTCACTACAGTAAAGGTGCACAGGAAGATGTTGAGAAGTTAATGTGAGAAAGATTGTCCACTATTTTTGTCTCTGAAGATCAGTTAGGTATCTGTGTGTGCACAGCGCAGTTCTCGAGATGGTTGAGTCCTTTTATGTTGGGGTTTTCCAGATTGCTTTATAAGGGTCCTGTGCAGGCAGCTCAGGTAGCGCAGCGGCCACAAATGGGGCTGCAAACCGCAAGGTCAGCAACTCAAAACTGCCAGCTGCACAGCGGGAGAAAGGTGAGGTGCTCCACTTCCACAAAGACCCACAGCCCCGGAAACCCCACACAGGGTTGCCTGGAGTTGGAACTGACTCCACGGGTGCACAGCCACCAAGGGTCCCATATGAGAAAATTTTATGGCTCTGTCTCTGTGGCTGACATCATAAGTAACTGCCAAACTCCCTCTCTCTGTACTGTGGGAAAATTGTCCCACCTGATGGCGTCTGATGGGTTGAGCAAAGAATGCGTGACAGGAAACAGGAAGTAGAAATGTGTAGAGTCTCCTGTGCCTGTTTTTTTTTTTTTTCCAAATGTCTCTGTGTTATTTTTAGCACAGGGTTTCTGAGCCGGACTGGCTGTAGCCCCGCCCTCTAAACTCTGCCAGGGTGGGGTGGCTGCAGAGGGAGTCCTGTCTCCAGATTCCTAACTCGCAGTATTTTCCTTAATACCATGATTTTTTCACTCGCTAGTGTGGAAAACTGATGTCCTGGACCTTATGGTAGATCTGGAGCTCTGGAGTTGCTCTGTTAGTGCTTCCTGCATGAGATCCCCGTCCCTTTACCATGGAGACTTTCCTACCTGGTTTTTGCTACTGTCACCCTAACCAGAAGTCCGTCATATGATTTCTTGACTGCTGTTTCCATGGGTGTTGATTGTGGATCCAAGCAAAATAAAGCCTTTGACAACTTCAATTGTTTCTCCATTTATCAAGATTTATTTATTGTTCCAGTGATGATGATTTTTTGTTTTCTTTACATTGAGATACAACCCATACTCAAAACTGCAGTCTTTGATCTTCATGACAGTAAATATTTTAAGTCATCTTTGTTCCCATCAAGCAAATATTTTAAGTTGAGACTTGAATCTTTTCCTCAGTTCTTTCAGCTTGAGAAATGCTGAGTGTGTTTTTGCCTTTAGGTTACCTAACTCCAGATCTTTGCCCGTTTCATGATACTATTTGACATTGTCTTCTCGATCTACCCTTTGAAATTTCCTGTTCAGGTTTTTTTTTTTTTTTCCTTCTCATTTCTTCAATTTGTTTTAGCATTTATCTCTATGCTGGAGAGCAAGTTTCAGTCTCTTCTGACAGCCATTTTAGTCTTTTTGTTTTTGCCTTCTTAATGATCTTTTGCTTTCTTCTTGTTTAATTTTCTTCAGTTTCAGCCTGAACTTGCATATGAGCGATTGGTGGTCTCTTCCTTAATCTTCCCCTGACCTTCTTTTGTCTGATGCTATGGAGTTTTTCTGCCATCTCTTTCCACAGATGTAATCAGTTTGATTTCTGTGTATTCCATCTTGTGAGGTTCATGTGTCTTTTATGTTGTTTAAAAATAAGAATTGCAATGAAGAAGTTATTGGTCTTGCAAATTCTATCATGTGATCTCCTGCATCGTTTCTATCACTAAGGCCATAGTTTTACAACTACTGATCCTTCTTTGTTGTTTCCAACCTTTGAATTCCAATCACTAGTAATTATCAATACATCTAGATTGCATGTTTGATCAGTTTTAGATGGAAGAAGTTGGTAGAATTCTTCGATTTCATCATCACTAGCTTCAGTGGTTGGTGCATACATTTGAATAATTGTGGTACTAACTGGTCTTCTTAGTAGGCATATAGATATTATCCTCTCACAGACAGCATTATACTTCAAGATACATCTTGAAATGTCTTCTTTGATGATGAATGCAATGCAATTCCTCTTCAATTTGTCATTCCCTGCATAGTAAACCATGTAACCATCAGATTTTAAACAGCCAACACTGGTCCAGTTCAGCTTACTAATGCATAGGATGGAATTCTGGTTGGGTTCTGTAGGCTAAACACTGGACTGCAAACCGCAAGTCAATGGATCAAGTCCACCAGCTTCTCCTAGGAGACTCTGTACAGGGCCACTATGAGTTGAAATTGATTTGATGGCTCTTAGCAACCACACCTCAAATATTGATGTTTATGTATTCTATTTCATTTTTGACAGCTTCCAATTTTACTAGATTAGATACTTCCTATATTCCATGTTCTGGTTATTAATGGATATTTGCAACTGTTTCTCCTTCTTTTGAGTTGTGCCTCATCCAAATGAAGTTCCCTAAAGCTTTACTCTATTTGTGTCACCATGTTCAACTCTACTTTGAGGAGGCAGCTCTTTCCCAGTGGTATTTTGGGTGCCTTCCAACCTGAGGGGTTCATCTTCTAGCACTATATCTGACAATATACTGTTACATGTTTCAATATTCCGTATTCTGCTTCTATCTGACAGTGTTTTACTGCTATTCATAATGTTTTCATTGGCTAAACATAGTCCACCTCTCCTTCTCCATAGTGTGTCTTACTCTGGAAGCCCAGATAAACCTGTCCACCATGGGGAACCCTGCCAGCATTTAAAATACAGTTGGAATAGCTTCCAGCATCACAGCAACATGCAAGCCACCACAGTGCAACAAACTGACAGACAAGTGGTGGTGCTTTGGACTAGGCAGTGGTATGTAGGGAAAAAGTATTGTTTTAAGAGTCAGCATTCCAGTTTTTGCCTTTTATTTGCAGACTGTATTTTATTTGCACATAAGCTTCCTTAGTATTTATTTATTTATTTGTTTATTCTGTATTCTTTCTGAATGTTAATGGATTGGGCTAAGTAACCCCCTGAGGTCTTTTCAACTGCTGAAAATTTCCTTATTCCTATTCCCTGTTTGGCAAGTGGCCATATTCCTTTTCTAATCTACTCAATTCCAGATTGCCCAAGGCTCATATCTCTTTACTTTTCCCTGCCTCATTTTTAATTGTCTCTTATATTGCCAGGGCTAAGTGTTAGTACCCACCATTCCCCTGTTTCATTGCCAGCTCTTTCATGAAAGTGCTCTTGTCTTTCATGGACAACCTTTGGTATAATGGATTTCTTAATACGACCCTTCTAGCTGAAGTTTTGTAACGCCCACCAAATAACTAGGTGGACAATGCAAGTGAAGTATATGGAAATTTAACATGGGACTTGTCAGTTTTGCCATTCTTCTAGGCTTAAAATGAACCTTTCCACAGGTAAGAAAGGAGTACATCACAACAACTATGGAAGAAGAAAAGTTAGAAGTGGAGCATGTCCTTTGGACCCAGGATTCCTGTCCTGAGTACCTCCTCAACCCAGGAGAGAAAAAGAGCTCAGAAACACCATATTAATATAGTGAGAGGTGACAAGAAATAGTGATAGAGAAATGGCAGCAACAGGAAATGTCATGGAGGGCTTCCAGAACCCCAGACTGAGACAGCTGAGTGTCTTCTGACAGGAAGCTTCCTGGAGGATCAGGGTCCCTCTAGGCACTTGGCAGAGCTAGGGTTGTCAATCCTCAGAGCTAGAGCTGAGTGCCTTCAGGCCAAAGCTTACTGTTGGAATGGGGTGCCTCTAGGCACTTATCAACAGAAATAAAACAGCTTTGTAACACTTGCCCTAGCACAGCAGATGCCAAGGGGCCTTGGAGTTGATAGGCTGAGGGCCAGAGAGAGGCATGCCTGTCAGGACTGCTGAGAAGTGGCTGTCCTGATTGAAGAGCTGTATGCTGAGTAATTTCTGGTCTGGAATTGCAACCTGTTACTTCCCTAATAAACCTAATAATCATGAGATTTATCTACAAATTCTATATGCCAAATGTAACGAATTATCAAACACACCAAAGAAATAGAGCATGCTATGGGAGGGACAGTTGGTTTCAAAATTGGCGAAAAGATTGGAGAGTAGAGGCTTGTATGACCACCTCCTAGGAAATAGCCTTGGGCTATTGATCTTTATTCCTCTTCCACTTTTATGAAGTTAGAGAAGGTCAGATGTCTCCACAGTACCACTTTTATATAGCCATACTTTCCCACCCCTTGGAAGCCTGGATGGTGAGACTTATCTCTCATACTTTAGACATGTTATCAGGAGACAGCAGTCCTGGAGAAAGGCACCATGCTTGTCAAAATAAGGTTCAGAGAAAAGGAGGAAGACTCTCAATGAGATGGATTGACAAAGTGGGAGCAATAATGGGCTCAAATGTAGCAACATTTGTGAGGAGGACACATGACTGGACAGTGTCTTATCTTTTATGCACAGGGTTGCTATGAGTCAAAACTGACTCAATGGTATCTAACAACAGCAATGACTTTCCAACTCAGCAAGTGAAGATAAAGTAGAAAGGAGGCAGGGATACTTGAGGTGACTGAAGGTTAGCCCAGCATTGAGGGGGTGGGGGGAGGATGGTGGGAGGAAGTGCTGACAATTTACAGCCAGATTTGGAGCAGTGGTAGGATTCAAGCAGAGCAGATGGGAAGAGTGAAGAATGGTGTTAGGAAGAGCATCATCTGACCTGTATCTGGTATGTCCACTTTTCCCAAACTCAGAAAATGCTCAGCCAAGTGATGAACCATATTAATACAGTCTTGTTTCCTGGAAACTTTGCAATTCCAGATCACTTCAGCTGGAAAGGTGAGAAGAAGTGCTTTAGAGAGAGAATTTGAAAGTGTAACTACATGAATAACTGGCCTGGTAAGATTTGTGCTTCCTTCTCAACATCAGGGCTGTTGCCAGATAGTCAAGCTGTCATTCCTGGCAAGGTGACAAGACCCTGATAGGCTGGTGTGAGGCACTTGCTCATTACCTAGCATCTCAGTGGCCTTGACCATCTGCTCAGTTAGCCCCCTCACAAAATGGCAAAGCAGATTTCGAAAGACACTAGCACTAACATTCTAGGGGTAAGCAGGATGAACCATCTTGAAACCACAGGGCAAGAGAGCAGCCTTTCCAGAAAGATCCACTGGTATCTGAAAAAGTCCTCTTCATCAATGTGCCAGGACACACTTTGTGCTAAAATGATGCTAGGCTTTTCAGTAAATTGTTTGACCCCTGAGAAACATCACTCTATATTCAGATGAAGACTGTTGCTCTTGTTAGGTGTTGTCAAGTCAGTTCCGACACATAGCAAGCTTATATTACAACAGAATGAAACACTGCCCAGTCCTGTACCATCCTCACAATTGTTACTGTGTTTGAACTTATTGGTACAGCCACGATGTCAGTCTTTCTTGTTGAGGGTCTTTGTCTTTCTCACTGAAGCTGTACTTTACCAAACATGATGTCCTTCTTCAGGGGCAGGTCCCGCCTGATAACATGCCCAAAGTAGGAGAGATGAAGTCTTGCAATCCTTGCTTCTAAAGAGCGTTCTTTTTTTGTTTCTTTGTTTGTTTGTTTTGTTTTTTAATTTTAAGTTCATCATCTTTGTTGTTGTTGTTAAGTGCCATCGAGTCGGTTCCGACCCATAGAGACCCTGAACAGGGTTTCCAAGGCTGTAAATCTTTACGGGAGCAGAATGCCTCATCTTTCTCCCATGGAGCAGCTGGTAGTTTCGAACTGCTGACCTTGCGGTTTGCAGCCCGATTCGTAACCACCACGCTACCAGAGCATCATCATCTTTAGACATCAGGAATTAATACAGGTAGGAAGACTGAGGCAGACGAGAGATTTTGACTCTGGGAGGCAGGCCCAGTTACAGCAAACATACATGGAAACAAGGGTGTGAGCAGGCAGCAGATTTGACCTTGAATTTGGGGTAGGGGTTTGAGAATGCTGAGTCTCGGGTGGGGAGCAGCAGGAGGGGAGCCACATCCAAGGTCCTGAGGGCCCTGAGGTGGGAAGGGATGCGGCACTCCGCTCCGGCTCCTAAGTGCTGAGGAAAAGGCTCTTGGCTCAGTCTCCTCTCTCTCTGCATTCCATCCTTTGAAGAGATGGGGATCCTCAGCCCCTGACCCCTTTCAAGGGCCCCGTAGTTGTTCCTGGTTGAGCTTCTGGAAGAAGCTTTTGCCGAACTCATAGGTGCTGATCATAATGGCACAGGAGGGGGCAGCCTTGATGATCCTCGAGAGGAAGCCTGCAAAGAGCCCCCTAGAGCCTGATTCGGCCAAGATCCTCCTCAGCAGCAGCAGCCAGGTGGAGTCGACAAGTGGAGGTCTCACTCTCATAGCCTCCACTGCTCCCAGTGCAAGCTGGTGCTCAGTCTTCACCACGTCGAAAAGGCAGAGTCAGGATGGCTGCCACCATCCTTGAGAATGCCACCAGCCACAAAGCTGATGACCGGTCCTTTGGTCTGGGTCCACTGAGCCAGTTCTTTACCAGCTCATAGTTGAAACAATAGAGGGCTGAGAAGGGACCATCCCGAAGGGCAGTGGGCCCCTAGCCCAGCCACAGGGAATGCCAGCCACTCTGAGCCACCGTGACCTGCACAGAGATGCCCAGCTCCCAGTAGGACACATGCTGAGCCTGCAGCTTTGTCCGTACCAGTTCCAGGGGGCTGACGACAGTCACAGTGCCCAAGCGGGCCAGTGGACCAGTCATCATTGGTGCATAGAGGTCAGAAGTCAAGGCTCGGCCACACAGGAGAGTCTTGAGTTGGTCATAGGCAGTGAAGTAGATGGCAGTGGCTGGTACAGTCATTACCAGGGTGGCCGGGAGGCCGCTCCACAGGGTCCTGGTGCCCTCATGCCGCACAATCTTCACAAAGGCATCCATGGTGCCAATGAAGTGGGTAGGATCCTGAAACCAAGTGGCACAACAGGCACTGTTTGGGCACAGGTAAAGGGCTCCAGGACCCCACTGCAGTACAGGAGGCACTTCTTTGTGGGCTGGCGAGAGGTGGGCAATTTGGTGTAGGAGACACCAGAGTCTAGAAGGAGGTGTCATATCGCAGGCCACTGAGGGCGCTGGGACTGCAAGCACACCTTTACCACTTCCCGAGGTATCATGAAGAGGGAGGTGACCACAGCTCCAGTCTCCGAAGCTACCATTTGCTGGAGAGGGCTAATGCCCCCAGGGTCCTGGGCAGCCATCATGTGGTTCCGATCTTGGCTCTAAAGAACATTCTTTTTGTTTTTTTAATGTTTTATTGTGAATTATGTGATAGTTTACATGGGAGAACATTCGTTTTACATTCATTCTTTCGTATATCGTTTCCTTGGCATGGTTACAATCCCCTCCATGCACATCAACCAAAGGGTATACCCTACAAGCCTGCAAATACCCCCATCCCCACCCCCACCCCGGTCTTCAACACACAGTCCCTCTCCCTCTCTGGATCTAAAGTCCCCAGCTGTTCCATCTCTCCATGTCATCTTCTCTGCCTTCATCTCAGGCATCACTGCTTCTCTGGGTAGGGTCTTGCTCTCCGCTCTTCTCCATTGATGGTCCTAGGGACCTCTGCTCCTAGACTGGAAAATTAATCACTCCCCTCCTTGCTAGAAAATGTCTACCTTTACATTTCCAACCCTCACAATCAGTCCTGATAACAATTATTCACTATTGTATCACAAGAGACCCATCCACATTTCATTTCATCAGCCCCGCCTAGACAGATTGGATACTACTCACTGGAGATTCTACCTCCCCCAGGCCCCCCGGATCTAGGTTCCCTCTTGAAAGCTTGTAAGCTAGTCACTTCTTGCCTTTGTAGCCCTTCCCCCTCATTTTGGGTAGCCAATGTCCAAGTTGCCCATCCCTGTCTACTCTGTGTATGGATGGGGTGGGAATGATTCTTGCTGTAAGGATTTGTTCCCTCTTTTTGAGTGACTGCATCCATAGGTGTAGGTCATGTTCATCAAATTGTATCAGATTACTCTTTTTTTCCTCTTCTTTCTTCTTCTGGTTGAGCTCTGATCATCCAGTCATTGAAGCCAGGTCAAGTGGGTATTATCTGCAAGTGTGGGTGTTCTTGTGCATATGCCCTCTCTTCTTATCAGCTGGATGCTTCACTCTCCACTCTTGTCCTCTGTGGCTATGTCACTGACTCTGGGTCCAAGAGTCCCCAGGTCTTGCCACACTGCTGGACAACTCGGTCTTCACCTGGGTGTTCTATTGAACATTGCAGGGCTTAGCTCACCACTTCACTGCTGTTTTTCCCTCACTTCCCCTTATGGTGATGAGCATGGTCACCAATCAGAGCGTGTATTCCCACTGAGTCTTAGTCTTGGAAGGGGGTTTGCACTGAGGAGACCCGACCACTTGCCTTGATGTTTCCTGGGCAAGCAACTTGTTTGTTCTTATAGTAACAGTCGGTCTGCCTCTATTGTTTTGTATTTTTCCTGTAGGTCTTTCTTTCAAGAAGTGTCTTCTGTTCTTCTAGCCGCTCCAGGCTGGTCTGCTTGTCCTTTCAAGTGAAAATTTCCCATCTCTGAAGATCTGAATGTAGTTCAGGCTTCCACCTATAGTTTTATGTATTGCAGAGGCTCCACAGGGATCCTCCTTCACTGAGCACGTTGTAGCCCCATTTTAGGTATTCCAATCATTTATAGGCAGAAGATGGACTTACAAGCTTTCTATGGTGATGTTTCTGGCTATTCCTTTCTTTTCCCTTCCAGTGTCTATTTTATAATATAATGCAAGGAAAACCAAGATTCAAAAGACCAGCCAAGCATCTTAACATTATTCCCCCCTTTTCCCCATTCCAACCATGTCTCAATCTCTGTATCCCAGAGCCCTGTTGTTCCAAGGTTGTGCATACATCATCATTTACCCCGTCCCACTTAGCCCATTCAAACCTGCCTAATTGTTCTTCCATCTGCTTTGTTTTTCCATTCCCCTCTCCTGTCTTGTATATTGTCCCCCTCCCCAGCACCCATACTATCCTGTGTCTAATCCCTGTCCTGTGCTCTACCTTCCCCTCTCTCCCCTCACCCACTCCCAACATCCCAGCAATCAGCAAAGGAACCCCCACCCCCCTTTAGTATGTTTTTTTTTTTTTTCCTTAGTCTTTTACAGTAGTGGTCCTATGCAGTATTTCTCTTTTTGTGACTGACTAATTTAACTCAAGATAATGCCCTCAAGGTTCATCCATGTTAACTGGTGCTTAGCAGCTTCCTTGTTATTCTTCAAGGTAGCATAATATTCCATTGTGTGCATGTACCACAGTTTGTTTATTCATTCTTCAGTTGATGGGCACTTTGGCTGTCTCCATCTTTTAGCTATTGTAATAGGGCTGCTATGAACATTGGTGTGCATATATCGTCTCGTGTTGTGGCTCGTTTTTCTTGTGGGTAAATACCAAGTAGAGGAATTTCTAGATCTTAAGGTATTTCTATTTTCAACCTTTTGAAGAAGCGCCATATTGCTTTCCATAGAGGTTGGACCATTTTGCAGCCCCACCAGCAATGCAGGAGTGTCCCAGTCTCTCCACATCCCTGCCAGCATTTCTCATCCTCTACATTTTTGATCTTTGCTGTTTTTGTTGATGTGAGATGATATCTCATTGTTGTTTTGATTTGCATCTCTCTAATGGCTAGTGAACGTGAACATTTCTTCATATGTTTGTTGGCTGCCCGATCTCTTCCTTGGTGAAGTGTCTGTTCATGTCCTGTGCCCACTTTTTCAATTAGGTTATTTGTAAAGAGCATTCTTGCTGTACTTCTTCTAAGACAGATTTGGTTGTTCTTCTGGCAGTCCAAGATATATTCAACATTCCTAGCCAACACCATAATTTAAAAACATCAATTTTTTGCTCTTTTTTATTCATTGTCCAGATTTTGTGTGCATATGAAGTGACTGAAAATACTGTGCTTTGGGTCAGGTGTTGTCATAGATTGAATTGTGTCCACCCAAAATATATATGTCATCTTGTCTGTGTCATGATTCTCAGTAGTGTGACAGTTATGTGATGATGTAATGTGACAGTTATGTGATCATTAGCCATGAGATAAACCAATAAGAGGATTAAGGGTAATATTCAGTATTTTTAATCCTGTCACAACCCTGATCCCATGGAAGGAAGTTGTCCAGGTATGGTCTGCAACAATTTTTTTTTTTTTTTATATTACAAAGATAAAAGGAGAGAGTAGTGAGCAGAGAAGAAGGGATCTACTATCAACCAAAAAAGAAGTAACAGGAATGGAATGCATACTTTGAGCCTGGGTCCCTGTGCTGTGTAACTCCTAGATCCAGGGAAAAATTCATGCTAAGGCACATGGAGATATCCAAGAAATACTGGACTACAGCTGCTTAAAAGAGACAAGGATCTTTCTCGAGAGCCAGCACTCTGAATTCAGACTTCTAGCCTCTTAAACTGTGAGAGAATAAAGGTGTTTGTTAAAGCCATCCACTTGTGGGATTTCTAAAATAGCAGGACTACATAACTAAGGCACATCTTAGTCTTCAAAGTGTTATCTTTGCTCTGTAACACTTTCAAGAGATCTTTTGCAGCAGATTTGTTCAGTGCATTTTGTCACGTGAATTGAGTGAAAGTTTACAGGGCAGATCATCAGTTTTACATTCAATGAATAATAAACTTTGATTACAATGATTATAATTCCCTTCATGTGCCATAAGTCAACAGTATTTCTCTCTGTTCATTTTAACTCTTTTTAAAAAACAATACTCAGGCATAAATAATAATTTACACCACCAAAGACACATTCTGCAAGCCTGCCTCCTGGCCGCCAGCTCTCTGTCCCTCTCTTTCCATGTATCTAGAGTCCTCAGCTGCTCTGTCTCTCCATGTCCCCATTTCTGTCTCCATCTTTCATGTCAATGTCACTACTTCTATGGATAAGGTCTCACATTCCAGTTGTGCTCTTCTCCTGTGATGGTCCTACAGTCCTCTGATTAACTACTCCCCAGTTTTTGTTCCAAAACTTTTACCTTTACAGATGTGACAGTCACAATTAGGCATGATAACAATTACTATTTAGTCATAAGAATCTTATCCCCATCTCTTTTCACCAGATCCATCCAGACAAGATGAAAACTATTCAGTTGGGACTCTATCTTCTCCCACACACTCTTTTTGTTGTTGTTGTTGTTCCTTTTCTTTTTCTACCTTCCCTCGCCCACTTTAGAACTAGTCTCCCACTTGAAAGCTTATAAGCCAGTCACTTCTTGCATTAATAGGCCCCACATTTTGGGTAGCCAATGTCTATGTTGCCCATCCCTGTCAACCCTGTGTACTGAGGGAGTGGGAGTAATCCTTGCTGTAAAGATTTGTTCCCTTTTTTGAGCTAAAAGATTTTTTTCCTTTTTTGACCAAAAACAGAAGCAATATAGAAGCAGAGATGAAAACCACCAGTTTGAAACAAAAATAAAACTGTGGCTGACTGTCCAGTCCCCTTGCTACACAGGCAGTGTGTGTGCCTCCAGCAGTGGGTGGATTGTCTGCTCACTCAGGCCTCTCCTCTAATCACCACCGTGGGGGTGTGCAGATTGAGACTGATAAATTAATGGGTAAAAGATTGTCCACTATTTTTGTCTCTGAAAATCAGTTATGTATCTGCATGTGAACAGCATAGTTCTCGAGATAGTTGTATCCTTTTATGTGGGGGTTTTACAGATTGTTCTATGGTTAGTCTGTCAGGCCTGATGGGCCTGTTTTTTTCTTGCTATATAGACCCGAGGAGTCCTGGTGTGGCATTGCATGTTATTGTGCCAGACTGCAAGGTCGGCAGTCTAAGCTCACCAGCTGCTCCTCGGAAACCCCATACAGGGTTTCCATGCGTCGGAATCGACTCAAGGGCACCCAACAACATCACTTGATTTCTTGACTGCTGCTTCCATGGACATTGGTTATGGATTCAATATGATGAAATCCTTGACAACTTCATGTTTTAAAAAATCTTGTGTGGCTTATTGGTCCAGGTGTGAGGATTTCTATTTTCTTTACATTGATATACTATCTATACTGAAGTCTTCGATCTTCATCAATAAGAGCTTCAAGTCTTCTTCACTTTCAGGAAAAAAAGATTGTGTTATCTGCATATTGAAGTTTGTGAATGAGTCTTCCTCCAAGCCTGATGCTATATGTCTGAATTTGCTCAGCATATAAATTGAATAAGTATGGTGAGAGGGTACAACTCTGATGCACATGTTTCCTGATTTTTAAACCACTTTTGTTCAAACAACTACCTCATGGTCTATGTACAGGTTTAGTATAAGACAAGTAGGTCCTCTGGAATCCCATGCTATCCATAATTTGTTATAATCCACACAGTCAGATGTCTTTTACTCATCAGTTAAGCACAGGTAAACATGTTTCTGCTATTTCTGTTTTCAGCTGAGAGCCATCTGACATCATCAATGATATTCCTTATTGAACATCCTCTTCTGAATGTGGCTTGAGTTTCTGGCAGCTATCTGTCAATGTACTTCTGCAGCCATTTTGAATTATCTTCAGCAAAATTTAACTTGCATGTGATTTTAGTGACATTATTTGAAAAATTTTGCACTCTTTTGAATCACCTTTCTTTGGAATGGGCAAAAATATGGATCTCTTCCAATTGGTTAGTCAAGTAGCTTTGCTACAAATTTCTTGGCATGGGTACTATTTTCAGTGAGACTGTTTGGTGTTATTACCAAGTACTGAGTAAACAGGCAAGATTCAGTGTCCAATCAATGTTGTTTAAGGTCTTGAAAGCCTCTGGCTTCTTCTAACTTCCCCACAGGGAATGTAAGAGTGTAAGTGTAAGAGGCACTTTTGTGTAATATTTTTCATCCATGTATAGTTATTTGTGATAGCTAAGGCTTTGTGTCAATTTGACTGGGTCAGGATTCCCAGTGGTTTGGCAGTTGATATGTGGTTATGTCCATGGTGAGATTTAATATAGTGTTGTTAACTCTATGATGATTGGCTATGGACAGTGTAGTTAACTCTATGATGTTTGGTTATGGAGAGCATAGTTAGCTCTATGATGACTGGCTATGAGCAGCCAATCAATTGAAAGGATGCTTTCTTGGTGGTGTGGAAATATAATGGACATTCAGGTAAAGCTTGATTGCTTTCTGCTGGGTTGGATCTTGCATCTGGCTTATGCTCCAATCTCTGGTTCTTTGGACTTGAGCCAGGGGCCTGCTCTATTTCCTGCCTGCCTACTGGACCTGCCTGTCAGTCTGCCAAGCTTGATTCATCTAGTCTAGACTTAGGAATCTCCTACTGCTATAATTGTGAGCCAGTTCCTTAATATAAATTTCTCCTATATATGTTTCACTGATTTTTATACTCTAGAGAACTCAGCCTAAGACATTATTTAAGGTGATGCTAGATAAACTCCTGTGTAATGTAGTACATTAAACTTAATACCTTAGATGTTAATTTCTCATTCATATAACATCTAATAGGCACAATGACTTGGTCTCCATAAGGGTCTGCTCCATACACTCCTGTATGAATTCAGGCTTTCAGAGCCTTTGCCTATTTTAACATGTGACTTCCAGGTCATTCCAGAGCATTCTAGGTAGAGTGTGCTTCAGTATCCAGCCTGCAGAAGGAAAAAGTAGAGCACCTTGCAACAGGTCTTCAAGGATCAAGCCTGGGCATGTGTATAGCACATTTGCTCAATTTCCAATAGTCAGAACTCAATTACATAGCACACTAACTTCCATGGTGGCTGAGATATTTAGCTGGTTTTTTTTTTTTTGTGTGTGTGTGTGTGTGTGTGTGTGGCCAGGAGTGTTACACACATACAACTATGACTGTGCCACAAATAATGTTGAGGAATCACTTCTAGAGAGCCACCTCTCATCATTATTACATACACGGTATTTATCTGTCTTTTCTTACCGTACCCTATCCCAGTCTGATCTATCCTTCATCTTATTCTTTCTATCATTTATGATCTTTTATAATGAAATGAGTACCCATATGACACTTTCCAAAACAAAACTAAGTCTGGCAGCAACTCACATCTAACCAGGGAGGTCTCTTTCATACTATCATTCTAGACATTTGCCTTCCCCACCTGAGGTAACCATCCTGAATCCTGCACTCACTCATTCCTTTTGTTCACTTTATTTTGATGCATCCACTCTTATATGTATATGTAGTCCCGGTGTGATGCTGCAGAATAATGCACTGGACCAAAAAGGTCAGTTTGAACCAGAAGGTTGGCAGTTCAAACCCAACAGCTGCTCCTCAGAAACTCAATACAGGGTCGCTATGGGTCAGAACCAACTCGACAGCACTTAACAACACTTATCCCCAAACGTAAACCTCCTGCCATCAAGCCAGTGAGGGTTTCCAACTCACAGTGACCATGTATAGGATTTCTGAGAGTATACTTTTTTACATAAGCAGAAAGCCACATCACTCTCATGGAGTGACTGGTAGGTGAATTATTGACCTTGCAGTTAGCAGCCCAGTGTTTATCCTGCTGCACCAATAGTTCCACAAGAAGGATATATTTGTATTTTAGTTGTCTTTTACTTTATGAAAAGTTCTCATGTATATAATCTCCTGTGACTTAACTTTTTCCTGTAAATATTATATTGCTGTGATTCATCCCCATTCTTGTGTGTTGCTGTTCTTCATTCATTTCATGAGTCTCCCTCAATTTATTCATATACTCTCCTGTAGATGCATATTTGGGTCGATTATAGGCTTTGCTCTTTGAATAATGCTACTATCATCATCCTTTACAAGTCTTGCGTTGTACATGAGCAAGAGATTTTCTTGCTTGTTGTTAGGTGTGTGATTGGTGGGTTATTCAGCTTTATTAAATAATGCTTAACTTTTTCATAGTGGTTGTGTCAATTTATCTTGCTAAAAATATAAAAAATATCTTGTGATCCATACCAAAATATTTGATACAGCTGTTTAAGTTTTTGCTTGTGGTTGTTAAGTGCTATCGAGTTGGTTCTTACTCATAACAACCCTGTATATTGTTTCCGAGGAGTGACTGGTGAGTTTGAACTTCCAACCTCACATTTCAGACCAACCTTGCAGTCCAGTGCTTATCCTACAGAGCCACCCAGGAAAAAAATTGTTAATTTCCCAACATTTATTAAATAACATGGTGGTGGTGGTGGTGCATATGTACTGTGGAGTCAGTTCTGACTCATAGAGATCCTGAAAAGGGTTTCTGAGGCTTTACATTTTCTTGGGAGCAGAAAGCCTCATCTTTTTCCTGTGAAGTGGCTGGGACATATGAATTGTTGACCTTGTGGTTAGCAGCTCAACTTGTAACTCACTACATTACCAGAGCTCCTTATTAAGTAGCATTGCTATTAAGTGCCGTTGAGTTGGTCTGACTCTCATAGTAACCCTATATAGTGTTCCTGAAGCTTTAAATATTCTCAGGAGCAGAAAGCCCCATCTTTCTCCTGCAGAGCAGCTGATGGGCTTCAACCACTGACCTTGTGGTTTGCAGTCCAGTGCTCATCACATGTGGCTACCATGCTCCCCATTAAATAGTATGACACCCATAAAATAACCTTTAAATGCTTAGCTTCCAGTGATAGCTAAATAAGCAATCATTATTTCCACTGTTTGTTGTTGTTAAGTGCTGTTAAGTTCAGTTCTGAATTATAGTGAACCTGTGTACAATGGGATGAAAGACTGACTGATCCTGTGCCATCCTCAGAATCACACTGTTTGAACCCATTGTTCCAACTACTGTGCCAACCCATCTCACTGAGGTTCTTGTTCTTTTTTGCTAACCCTCTACTTTACTAAGCATACTGTCCTTCTCCAGAGACTGATTTCGCCTTAGAACATTTCCAAAGTATATGAGATGAAGTCTCTCCATCCTTACTTCTAGGAGTATTATGACTGTACTTCTTTCAAGACAGATTTGATAATTCTTCTGGCAGACTATGAATATAGTTAAAGACATCAATTGTTCTTGGATCTTCCCTATTCATTGTCCAGCTTTTAAATGAATATGAAGTAATTGAAAATACAATGGCTTGGGTAAGACATACCTTAGTCCTCAAAATGACTTCCTTACTTTTTAACATTTCTAAGATGTCTTTTGCAGATAATTTGCCTAGTGCAATATGTGTATGGTTTCTTGACTATTGCATACATGGGTATTGACTGCGTTGTTGTTGTTGTTAAGTGCCATCATGTCAGTTCTGACCCATATAAGGTTTCCAAGGAGCAGCTGGTGAGATTGAACCACCGACCTTGCAGTTCAAACCAACCTTGCAATCCAGTGCATTAGTCCACTTTGCCACATCAGGACTCTGGGCATTGATTGTAGATCCAAGTAAAAAGAAATCCTTGACAACTTCAATATTTACTATGTTTGGCATGATGTTGCTTACTTATTTCTACTACTTTCTGCATCCCAAAACAGGAGGTGTGATAAGATATCAAACCATCTCTCAAATCTGATTAAGTTTTGACAAAGATTTTATGAAAACATCAGAACTCTGTCAGCTGACTTACGGGAAACTAAACCCTTCTTTAAGGCTGCAACATTTAAAATTCCCGAATCTTCCTATCTTGGCTACTCCACATACTTTTCACACAGACTCTCTCATCTTGCTTATTTGGAGAAGGATAGGAGACAAATGGAGTCCTGGTATAGCGCTGTATGATAAGTACTGGATGACTAACTGTAGGGTCGTCAGTTCAAACCTTCCAGCCGCTCCTTGGAAACTTTATACAGAGTCGTTATGAGTTGGAACCAATCAGATGGCACTTAACCAAACAGGATCCTTCAGAGAAGCCAAGTCAAGTTAGTATGTCACTGAGAAGGGAGCTGAAAACGTCTGTTGGCTGACTGACAGCCCAAAGAGCAGCTTCAGAGTACAAATTACAATCAAGTCATAGTTTTTCCTGCAACATCTCCATATGTCTTGTCTGTGCCCTCCTCTGCAGTTGGGTGCAAATGCAGAGGTGTGTTTCCCCACAGCCTGGAAGTGATGGCCACATTTAAATCTGCCCTTAGTCTGTCTGGTTCAGTAGGAGCTGTCTTGTGAAGCATGGAAACCCTTTACAGTAATGGAATACTTATTTGTAAATGGTATTTTAGAAGGCTTGAATCCATCATGAAAATAAAGTTCCTGATGTCTCTCAGCTTGATAAAAACATTCACCTGTCTTGAGCATGCACCTGCTTTACACAGATAGCTCCTGTACTAGTATTGTAGCGTGTGGACTCTGTTGCTGCTTTCCTCGTCAGTGTGGAAGCGTTGGTGTGGGAACCTGTTCTTTAAATTCTGAGTGGTTTTTCAGCCTGGGTACACAGCTCTTTCATGAGTGACAGAAAACATAAGGAGCATGTTTTACTCCCTCATGTTGTCTCCTCACTTCCTTCTCTTTGGGGGTTAGTGATCTTTCTGGTTTCTCTCTCCCTCTGGCTTTTCTCCTTCCATATGGGCTCTGTTTTGGTTCTGAAATTAAGTGGTAAACTAAATGAAAATATAAGCTCACCAACCCTCACTACCTGAAAGTGCAAAAAGCAAAGACAAATACTCCTGATCTACTGCAATTGGCAAAGATGCTGGAGGTCATCCATTAGCATCGAACAAAAGCAAACTGTGTTATTCCTGACAAAGTACCCCATCATGCTGGCCAGATCATCACCTGGAGAGCAGCCAGCCTTACCTGCTGGATATCTTGTGCTCTCCCCAAAGCAGTCACTGAAAGGGCTGGAAATCCAGACTCCACGGTTTGGCTTTTATCTTTCGGAATATTGGCTAGCACCTCTTGCTCTGCAGCTCACAACTTCAGTGTACATCGTGAAGTAGAGGCAAAGGTTTAATGTAAACTCTTAGTAAGGACTTCTTGACCATCCCTGGAGCATAACGCATGTGGGAGCTAGATCATGAATCCTCTGACAGGTATGGATATTTTATGACCTAAGGAGATGGGAAGCCTGTTTGTGTATATGAAGAACAGCAGATGCTGGATGCTAGTATGCGAGTCTTTTCCATGGAATCAAGACCTTGTAGGTTTTGTTCACTGCTGCAGATCTAGTGCCCAGATCAGCACTACATGCATAGTAAACACTCAGTAAAAATCCATTTAATGAATAAAGTGGGGTCTTAGTGAGGCTCTGTAAGGTTATGGACTTGAGCAGAGGCCATTAGGAAATTACATAGAAAATCCAAAAAGGATTGAAGGAAACCATGGGCTTTAAAAAGGAGCTCTGAACAAAACAAAAACAAAAGAGTTCTGGTATCGTAGTGTTTAGGGGTTCCACAGAAGAAAGATGAGGCTTTTTGCTATAAAGATTTACAGCTTCAGAAACTCTGTACAAGGCTGCTGTGATTTGGAACCGACTCCACAAACCACCGCCATAGGCTTGAGAGGAGTCCTGGTGTGGCACAGTAGGATAATGCACTGGACAACAAGGTCGTTTTCAACCACAAGGTCAGTGGTTCAAACCAACAAGTAGCCCCACGGAAACTCTGGACTGGGTCACTATGAGTCAGAACCGAGTAGATGGCACTTAATCCTACAACAATAACACAATATAGGGCTGAGATGGCCAGCATCTGTACCTTTAATGCCACTGCAGTCTATAATTCTTATGTGTGCCTTCAGACCAAGGACAAGGTTCTGAGAGGGAGTGCTGGCAAGGAACTAGGTCAGAGATGGTAGAGACACACTCGTATGTCTCTAACATTGGCGCAGGGAGCCAGCCTGCAAGCTGGAGATGAGTTTGTGCTCTCCTTCTCCTGTAACTGTTACTAGGCTGGCAGGTGCCCAGATGTAAACAACACTGACAGCTATGGCTCTGTGGCCAGTGTGCCCGGCAGTGGCAGATGCCTCTGAGTCAGGAATCACAGAGCCTGGTTTTACAAGTGAAGAAAATGGTGCCATTAAAAGGCAATTATTCAAGTGGCATGAGTCAGCTATGCAGCTCCTGGCCATGCCAAGCAAGGGAAGGGAGTGGTGTGAGGACTTTTCTCTATGTTTTTTTCTTTTCTTTTTAAAACAAAGTTCAGAGAACAGAGTTTGCACCCACATCTGGATAATGTACAGTGAGGGGTCTGGACTGTCGATACCTTGATCCATGCCACATCAAGAATAGGGAGGGTAATGTGAGAGCCATTGAAAAGTCCCCATTCTGATAACCAGGAAATCAAAAAGGCTCTTGAAGCTGCTAATGTTGTTGACCTTCACCCTGATGGCAGCCACTTCTCCAGTAGTTCCCCTGTCTGCTGACCTATGTTTGTGGGGGGCCGGCATGCAGTGGTGTGAATTAAAAGAAAGTGTATGCTGGAGAACTGCCAGCCCTGAGAGCCACGATGCCATGCTGCCTTCATCTGTGCTGCTCTGTGCTGCTGTTGACTCCCTGCTCCTTTCTCTTGCATGATTTCATGGAAGACCAATACCACTTTTATATTTGGAGCCTTTTTTTTTTTTTCCTGGTTGTTTTTCTTCTTCTTCCTCCTTTTCTAATGCTGCTTGGTCAACGGCTATGGCTTTGGCAACCTAGCCTTTCATTTTCCACCTTTGCTTGAAGCGGGATGTAAAGGGGAAAGAAAAGATCTTGTTTCCAGCCCTTTGGGGCACATGCAGAGAGGGTGGTCGGGGCTGAGATGTATGATGAAGCCACATTTGTGTCTCAAATCTTTCCCTTTGGGTTGTTAAGGGAGCTGGGGAGGAAAGAGTTTTTACTTGCTCAAGAACAAAACTGGCAGGAGCAAAAACCAATCCACAGTCACAAAAGTACCAATAGTGGGTTCTAAGACACTTTTACAAGTAGAGTAATGACTCAAACGGATCACAGAGAAGTAAACCAGGGCTGACTTGTGTGTGTGTGTGTGTGTGTTTGCTGAGAATGGAAGACCCATAATTCTTATAGAAAACTTACCTCCTTCCCCACCAATTTTGATAAAACACAGCGGGAACAATTCCATTTACTTTTTGGATATTATAATTTCAGAATATAATTTAAACAGCAGCAGAATACCTCATGTCTGCGGCATGTTCATTTGATGTGGTTCATTTTACTTGGTGGCATTTTCAGTCAGTTATCCAGTTCGTCAGTTTGGAAGGGAATAAAAGTGTGCCTCTCTGTACTGCATCCTAGAAGACACTGAGATAGAGCCACCTAGAGCAGCCGACCTTGAGAGCTGGACAGTTTGATTGTGCTGAGGGAAGGTATGTGGCACGTGGTCTTAAACTGGTTGGGAGAGGAATCAGCTGGCCTGAGATGATGGGGCATTTTTTCCACAGTGTTTAAAGCTAAATTGGAAGGCAGAAGTAGGCACTGAATCTGGGTTGAGTCAAAGTTGCAAGGATACAAAATCTTTATGGCGGTGCAGATGTTTGTGCACCCCAGTTTCATTCAGATAAATATGGAGAAGAGGCTCAGGGAGTCCAGGGCTCTGCTTGGACATTTCAGGCTATCTAGGACATAACATATTAATTCTGAGCAGATATCTGCCCTTGTCTTTCACTTAAATAATTTTTTTTCTGATTGGTATGAATTGGACTGCTCAGCCCAGTTGCACTAGACCAAGGTACATTATTGCAGGGGAACAGACAGAGTTCAGCTACCAGGGGGCAGTCCAGCGTAGGAGTAAGTCTATGGGTGCAGGAGTCAGACCTGGATTGGAAAACTGAATTGAGAATTTTGTGACCTTTGGGTCCATTACCAAATTCCTAAGCTTTAGACTCTTCATCTAGAAACTAAGAGTCTTATAACCCTACATACATTTTGAGGGCATTCAACCAGGTGAGCATACAAAGCTTTTAGCACAATGCTGGCTAATGGAAAGCAAAGCACTTAATGCATTTATAATATTAAAATAATATCCTTATTCTATATAAATCTGATGCTTTCTTAAGGGTCAAGCCCTGCTGGGAGCATCTTTGGAATAGCCGTAGCCCCGGCACTGGAGTATTCACACACAGTTGTGCCCAACAGCAGTTTGAAAATTCAGAACTCAGACTAGCTACTTGGTTGGGATTGTTATGGATACTGAATTCTGTGTTCAACACACGTGTGAGGGGAGAAAGTGAGTTATTAGACCTTACTAATAACTTTTATAAGTGAAAATTCCCAAGTCTGTAACAAAAGGACACAACATTGCACAAGGTCATAGTGGGCAAATGCCACCTTCATTGGCTTTGCTCTGCAGCTCACATCATCAGTGTACCTCGTGAAGTCGAGGCAAAGGTCTAATGTAAAATCTAAGTGAGGACTTCATAACCATCCATGAGACAAGTAGAGATTTCAGAATAACACATAGGAGAGCTAAAGCATGAGTCCTCCAGTGGGTGTATTTCAAGTTCTAAGGAGATGGGAATGAATGAATCCCATTTCTATAAGGAAGTGGAAATCCCACATCTCCATCTTTCATCTTTGAAGGAACTTTCTTTCTTACCCTAATCATGTAGAGTTAGATCAGGCATCATCCACCTGGGGCCAGATCCTCAGGTATCAGCCAACTACTCAGGAGTCTGCTTAATGCCCTATACTTCAGAGCAGCAGCTCACCCTCCTCTGGTCCCCTGGGCTAGATCACAAACTAGAAAAACTGCCTGCTTCATTCACTGACTGTGCAGCTGGTGTCATCTAGAGCTAGGTCTTCAAAATCAACTGCCTTTTCTGTTTTTCTTTGAATCAGCTACTCTGAGCTAAGTCAGAGTCAAATTCCCCTTGTGAGTTCATTAATTATCTATGTAGAGTAATCAATTTACCATAAGCAAACAGGATACAAGTGAAGAGATGCATCACGCAAGGTCTGGGACACATTCTGGATGCACAAGACTTCCATTGTCCCCCAGAGGCCGCATACTCTCCTGTTCATGGATGTTTTAATCCAAGAGAACCCAAAGAGAGAGTTTCAAGGTCCAGAATCCCTTAATCATGGGGCCTCATGACTAGGAGCTTAATACTTTTTGAGGTCTGCTGCCAGGGTGTGACCTGTGCACTACCTATTAATTTGTACATATTTAAGTGTTGCCTGGGTGTCTTAGAAAATAAAAATTCAAGGGATAGTTTGAGAAACCAGAGACAAAAGGCCAAACAAATTTCATTGGCTTACATGGACACCCAATGGGAAATCCAATCTGAGAGCTTCTCTCCTGAAGTGCTTGCAGTGGAGGAGGATCCACTCTGGGACCCTAAGTGCTGGGGCCGCCTTATGCTACCACAGTCATGGGCTTTGTGTACGAAGGCTAATATCTATGGATCATTGATGCCGAGACTTTGTATGGTGCATGCTTTCCTTTGCATTCTCTAGGGAGTAGAAGAGTACACATTATTAGGATGGTAAGAAAGACAAAGTTTTCATCACCTATTTTTCTCCTAGTTATAATACTTACTGTAAACAAAATCTATTTTAAGTGTTTATAGAGTTTGAGACCTTCACAGGCATGGGGCCTAAACATTAGCTGGCAGGAGGAGCAGCCAGCTGCATTTTAGTGGAAATGGGCCATTTTGTGGATGACATTGTTAATACAAAAGAGAATGTGGCAGTTAAAGCTATAATTTCAGTACACTGACTGCATTATCTTCTCCGATAGTCTTTAATTTCACTTTATCTTCTTAAATATGCATAGCACTTCTGAAAGTATGAATCATGAAAATGTAAAAGTAATATTAATGATAATGATGATAATATCCACTTTTGAGTACCTACCATATGGAAGTCTATGCTAGATGCTTGGTCGATATGATTACCAATGAGTCAGAACTCCCCCCACCCCCCAACACACATTTCACAAATGAGGAAGCCAGGACTCAGAAAGGACACATAACTTGTTGAACAACCCAGCTAGTGAGTGAACAAACCTAGAGAAAACTAATGTATTATTCCTCTGAATAAGTTTTAGGTTATTGAGTAGGAAGTTATTTAACTCCATTGGAAATGGAGTGGAATGAAGAATACTAACCTTTGCCATGAAACTTTGGGTTTCTCTAGCATCCTGCAATCTGCAGTTGAGAAGCAGAATGAAACAGGAAGCCATCTACATACATGCACCTGAAGATCCTGTAAAAAGCAATCCTTTGCACCTTGGGAAGCATTTCTGAATTTGGCTGGAGCTCTGGTAGTGTAGTGGTTACAAATTGGATTGTGAACCTTAAAGTCAGCAGTTCGAAACTACCAGCCACTCCATGGGAGAAAGATGAGGGTTTCTGCTCCCGTAAAGATTTACAGCCTTGGATACCCTGTGCAGGGTCCCTATGGGTCAGAACCGACTCGATGACTCTTAACAACGACAACAATCCCATCTCTTATCCTTACTTCTGGATATTGAGTTTTGTGTACCCTACTCTTCCTTGTATTTTGTAAATCTCATATGTTGTACAATCCCAAATTAACCACACCAAAGCTCTCATGCCTACTTGTAATAAGTTTTTCTGTGTTGGGGAAAAGAATTCACTTCTGAGTTGAAGCCCATTTTCATTAACTCTAGTCCTATCCATTCTTTAAAATGTGGCACTATAGGGTAAGCAGTGCATCACAAGATTGGTTTGAACTGCAAGGTCCATGGTTTAAACTAACCAGTCACTCCTCAGAAACCCTATACAGGGTCACTATGCATTGGGAATGACTTGATGGCTCTCAACAACAACAACATAGAACTCTTTGAGGAGTTCTTTGATAATCTGTCATTGACCTTTCAATTCCTAGCCCTATTCACCAGCTTCATTATACTTGCTGCTTGCATCATAGGTATTTGTGAGCATTTCTCCCTTCTTGTATGATAATTGCTAGTGGTTTGAGACACAGGAGTTGTATCTTATATTATCTCTGTGCTTCACTCATAGTAGATGCACAGTAACCATGTTTATTTCTCCTTGTATGTTTTCTTTAGTTTCTTTACTTGATTACACTTAGAGTCTGACATTGCCACTGCTATGTACATGCATAGTAGATCTATTGGAGTGCAGGGACCTGGGGCAGGAAATGAGAATCTGTTCAGACTCCCTATTCTAATTCTGCCCCAACACCACTTCTGAGCCCTTTTATTCAAATACAAGTAGGCTTATTCTCTGCAGATAGTGAAGAGTGAGAGAGAGGTTACTTGAGTCCTTAGTGTTTGCTTTGAAATGTGCCTGGACTGGTGAGCACTTAGGAGGCTTCCTTTCAAATCCTGGAAATTAAACTCATTCTTTTCCTTATTCTTGTCTTCCTCCTCAGAATCTCTCAGACCTTGCTCCCAAGAAAGAGGTTACCATACCCTGACTCTGTGAGCAAAATAGTCTTATTTCCTCTATAGCCTTTGCTCAGCACCATGGACGAGGCTCAAAAGGGTAATTTCTTTTGCCTCCCTCTTTCTTCCCAGGTCTTTGGCACATCTGAAGTCTGGTGAAGCTAGGCATATTAATTATAAACAAGCCAAAGGAGGGGAGAGAAGGGCAGCCCTGTCTTGTGAATTTCAATCTTTATATCATAAATTGGACCCTCTGGTTGTCTAAGTGTCCTACATAGAAAGAGTTTTCTTTTCTTGGCAAAAAGGCCTTATGCACAAACCAGGTTAACACTTGCTGGAATGTAACTTATTTAGGTATTCCAGTCAGCCTCATAGATTTCAGAGGGGTCTTTATTTGACTTTTTATTGCAAATGGGTTTGGTCAAGTCAATATTGTGAGATAGAATAGTGGAAAAAGCCATGCTATTCTCTTCTTTTGATTTTTTTTTTTAGTATACACATTTTATATTCTGCCTTTAAAGCTATTTCTGCTGCACAGCTGCTTTACTGAGACTCAGACTCCTACGGGCCTGCTCGGTTCGACATGTACCTTGAATATCCTTTCACAGTGTTTGATTTCTGCAGTCGGTTGTGTAATGAGGAAGGAGTGTGTGGAGAGTTTGGAGATTCCTATTAACCAGGTCATCCATGAATCTATTTTTGTGCACTTCTTTATTAGAAATAGAAGGGAACATGGTGATATTTAAACATAACCGCTTATAAGAGCTTGCTTAAAAAATACACCTTTGTACGTTTTCTTTTCTTATATGGTATTTAAAAATGTTGTACTACATTTTCCCATCATCAAAACACTTCTTCTCCATTTATATTCCAATTTGTGAATAGAGACCATTACAAATGACAATTGATAGAAAAATCCAAGCTTTGGATTCTCTGTCCCTGTTAGATCATATCTGGAGTACTCTATTTTGTTCTGGGCAATGTTTTTGAAGATGGATCCTAATTAAATAGTTACAGACCAAGATGTTAAGACAGGGTAGGGATTGGGAGTAGATAGAAAGGAACTATCTTTAAACAGATGTCCCCTGGGTAGAGAAAATGTTTATATACTTAGCTATTAACCAAAGACTTGGCAATTCTAATCCACCCAGAAGTGCCTTCAAAGAAAGGCCTGGCATTTTGCTTCCTAAAGATCAAAACTATTGAAAAACCCACTAAGTACATACAGTTCTACTCTAACTTCATACACAACGGAGCATCATGAGTTGGACTCAATACGCTGGCATGCTTTTTAAAATATCTTCAAACAGGTGAGGGAAGATTTCTCATGAAAAGAGGGTAGAATTGTTCTGTATTTTTCTCAAATAGGGAATCAATCTATGAAAGTGACAATGGGAAAGATTAGGATTCAACATAACAAAACCCTGAAGATAAGAACAGCAGTACTCCGAATCAGTTGCCATGTGAGATAGTGAGACCCCAGGCACTTTGGGTACTGAACTCCAGGATGACCAGGCAGCTGTCAAAGGATTCCTCCAGAAATAACAAGCTCATGTCAGATGTGAGAATCTGTGGTCATTAGTATCTGGTATAACTATTGGTTACTCGAGACATTGTAAAACCACAGCTACTGCTGTCCCATAGGGTCATAAATTGTGAATCTTTTTGTTTTGCTGAATAAAAGTAGAAGGAATGGGCTATTACAACCAAGGCCAAGGACTGAAAGGGAGTTTGGAGTTGTTGAGGCAGGCAGCCTCTTACTTCAGCCAGATATTTTGCTTATGTGGCCCAGTCACATATTTAGATGGCTTTAAAAATCATGTAGAATGAACCACAATCCTTTATTTTATTGCATAGGTACCTTTCATCAAGATACCATAAATATATGACAAGAATCCTTTTCAAATGAAGAAAGATTTATAACTCATACAACATCTTCTCATATGTTTGTCTTAATGATATTTAATGCAACTCTCTAAGAAGGCATGGCAAACATCATTTCAGTCTTAAAAGAAAGGAAACTGACACCTAGAGGGTTGAGTGACTTGGCCGATATCATGTAGATAGCAAGTAGTAGTAGTCCTTGGATAGATCTAGTGCATGGGAATTGGTATCAGACAACTGAAGCAGCATTTCTGGACATGCCAGTAACCAACAGTATGACTTTACAGACAGTTTTATATGTAAAGTTAAGGGGGGGGGGTAGTAAGATGACAATCAAGGTACACAGTGGAGTTGTCTATTCCCTATTGTCTGAGATTTCTTTGCTTCCTTATAATATATGCTGCCTGGCACACTCATTACTTTGAGGCTGGGAGGTGAGATGCTGGAACAAAGAGCAGTGTGTGGGTTGTATGAAAGAATTTGGGGTGTGCTGGTTTGTGTTTCTAGGATAGTAACATTATTCTTCAGCTGCTATGAGACCTGTTTGTGATAAATCACTTTCACAGGCTTGAAACATTGGTTCCAATTTGATTCAGAGTTTGGAATTTGAGGATCAGTTTATTTACTTTTGTGGCTCAATTGTGGTGTGGAGTGGTGGTGGCAACCTTTATGAATTTCAGCAACCCTAAGAATAGAAGAGACGGTTCTGAAATGTGAGATCTCCTGCTCACATTTCAGAGTATAAAGTTACAAGGAAAGGTATAGATAGTCTTTTTTATCTCTAACATTTGTAAGTATAATTCCTGAACTCAAAATTAACTTGTTTTCCTAACTACAAATGTATGTTATTGTAGATGATTTAAAAATGCGAGAAAATTGCAAAAGCAATTACCTATAAATGCCCCAATATAACTGATATAACTTCTTAAAATGTTTATCTACTTCCCTGTACATATTTTTAACAAATTTAGCAAAATATTGTACATGCTGCTTTGTAAACTTCTTTTGTAGGTAGTGAGAAACTATTTCCTATTAATATCTTCGGTGGTGGTGAAGGTTGTATGTGCCATTGAGTCAGTTCCAACTCATAGAAAAACCCTGTATAGGATTTCTGAGGCTGTAAATTATGGAAACAAAAAGCCTCATCTTTCTCCCAAGAAGTGGCTGGTAGATTTGAACTGCTTCCCTTTCGGTTAGCAGGCCAACACATAGCCCACTACACTACCAGGGCTCCTTATCCTCTTACCTAGCTATTAAAAACCAATACTAGTCATTTAAAAGAATAATTTGATGTTTTGAATTTGGATTTGGGAGCTAACTAGTATTCTATTTAGTCTATTGATATATCAACATTTGTTAAGCAATTTTTTTTTGTTGGTTGCTTTCAACTTTTTGTTATATTTTGGGTAGTATCTTCTCACATTTATCTTTGACAAAGCTTTAGGTACATTTGATTTATTTAAACAGAAACATTTAAACTGTATTTCTGTTTCTTAAGGTACTAGCAACTCTATTGGGTATTTATGAGAAACATATGTACTATACACTTGCTTTATAGTTGACTCCCCTGGTACACTGTGGATAGGTGGTGAAGTACTAACTGCAAAATTGATGGTTCAAACCCACCAGCCACTCCACAGGAGGAAGATGAGGCTGTTTACACCTGTAAAGATTTACAGTCTCACATGCTCCTTTGGGCTTTGTGATGACCAGATGAGCTTTTGTGAAAACACTTTGGAATCTTACACAGAATCACTATGAGCTGGAATTGTGTTTGGTTTGGGTTATGGATATGACAGCAGCAAGGATTTAGGGGCATCTCTACCACAGCTACGAATATTAGACCTGATGCTGTCATCTGGTGTTTTTCATATTGTTAATGTCCTTCATCAAGAGCAAAGCAATAGACTCACTTTTTTTTTTTTTTTTCTTTCCTTCTCTTGATTCTTTTTAGCCTGATGAAGTCCTCCGATATTGATCAGGATTTATTTACAGACAGTTACTGCAAGGTGTGCAGTGCACAGCTGATATCTGAATCTCAGCGTGTGGCCCATTACGAGGTAAGGACAGCTTTCCCCACAAACTGTTTTAAAAAGGGATAAAGGATAATCTGTGTCCTGGTTGTATTCCTCTAGGATATACCCTTCTTGTAAGGTTTTACACACCACAGGGCTTGAGGCTTTACAGTCTGAGATCTTACCAGAACACATGATACATCAGACAGACCACAGTAAAACCAGTATTATAATAAGTGGATTCCACATATGTTTTGGTTTCATGCAGGGAGTGTACTGGATTTGACCTATGGGTACAGTTTGCTGATTCCTATTCCAAAAGTGTGTACGTTAAAATTTCATTATATATATATATATATATATATACACACACACTCTGGTAGCGTAGTGGTTGCGAATTTCAAGGTCAGCAGTTCGAAACTACCACCTGTTCCACAGGAGAAAGATGAGGCTCTCTGCTCCTATAAAGATTTACAGCCTTGGAAACCCTGTACAGGGTCGCTATGAGTTGGAACCGACTCCATGGCACATAACAACAACAACAATATATATGTATATATATATATATATATATATATATATATTTTAAAGTGTTTTGGTTTTCCAGTGCATATAAAACTTGTTTATACTTCACTGGAATCTAATAAGGAGTATTGGTGGTGCAGTGAGTTAAGCTTTGTGTTGCTAACCGAAAAGTCAACAGTTCAAACCTACCAGCCACTCCATGGAAGAAAGACGAGCTGTCTGCTTTTGTATAGATTTACAGTTTCAGAAACCCAAAGGAATAGTTCTACTCTGTCTTAGAGGGTTGCTATCAGTCAGAATTGGGTAGTTTATTAAGTTTATTAAGTGTGTGGTAGTATTATGAAAAAGACTGGCATATTTTGAGAATTACCAAATGTGACACAGAGATATCAAGTAAGCATGTGCTATTGGGAAACATGATACCTATAGACGTACTTGATGCAGTGTGGCCACAAGTCTTCAATTTGTAAAGCTGTGCAATATCTGCACAGCATAGTCAAGTGAAGTGCAATGAAACGAGTCATGCCTGTACATGTGCAGGGTTGGGGAGGGGCCATCATTCTCAGGCTCTGGCCTGTGCGCCCAAAATGGTTTTTGTTTTTTTAGAGACAAAGTGGGCTTTCTCTACCTACTAACTCTGTCATTGCTCATCCTTGAGGTTCTTTTCCAGGATGCAGGGCAGGATGCATTAGTATCAGCTCCTCTTTCCTTCTTTCATCCTGAAGACAAGCTCAGAGGCCCTTTGTTAATCACTGTAGAGAAATATGATCATGTGAGTGATTCAGTAACAATGAGTCCACTTGAACCCATCAATTTTCTTCTGCCTGATTGCTCATGCCCTAAATGGGTTTATCAGAGATATGTAACAAAGTTTTTAAGTCCATATAGTCTTAAAGAGCATATATCAGTGACTTTGGCTTTTTGAATGGAAGGACAAATAGCTGATTTTGGGTTTTCTGTTGGGAGTTCAACTACTAACCTAAAGGTTGGTGGTTTGAATCTACCAAGTAGCTTTATGGGGGAAAAATGTATGGCACAATCTGCTTCTGCAAAGGTTCTACTCCTTGCCACATGGAATTGCCATGATTTGGAATTGACTCAATAGCAACTTTTTTTTTTGCTTTTAATTGGGAACAGAGGATTAGGGAAGAAAGATTGGCTTGTGACTGAGGAGGGAACAAGGTACAGAAGATGGAGTAAAGGGGAAACAGGGCTCCCAAGGTGATCAGGATGCCCAAGGCATGTTCTGTTTTCAAGAAAACGTATACCAGTGGGAACATGAATTTTCAAGTGTAATAACTTGTAAGTAATTTTAGATTGGAGGGCTTAGCCAGCAATTTTCTTTTTGTTTGATGAATCTGACAAATGCCAGTTGTCACTGTCACTCACCAAATTCCTCCGAGCCTCAGATGGTTCAGTGCACAATGAAAATAATCATAATGTCACATACATGGGCACAGAGAAAGACACAATGACCCTGCATGCTCCTTTGGGCTTTGTGATGACCAGATGAGCTTTTGTGAAAACACTTTGGAAACTAAAGTATGACACACATGCAAAATTATGTTATTATGCATTATTAACTTCTTGGTAGCAGTATTTTGATGAGTCAAAAAAAATTTACTCTTCAGAGAAAACTTAAAAATCGTCATCTCTGAAAATGTGGATTCTTTCGTCACTTTTAATGTGAAAGAAAAGGAAAGAAGGGTATCTAATGAAATTTTGAAGTTTCTAGTTTCCAGAGGCACTGCTTTATAAACACAAGTGGTTTATTTAAACATAACTAATTCCCCTTACCTCCCCCAGTTAAGGAAATCACGGATCTATCATTGCACAGGCTCTTACTAGTTACTTATTTTCATCCTTTATTATAATTCCTCTGTTCATTTTGAATCATTTTACTGGATTTATCTGTCTTGAGAACAAATACTGAGTGTTCTCCATTTGGCCCCCCATAATCCCTAGAACAGTAACTTGTATAAAATTAGTATTCAGTCAGCATTTGTGAGATGGATGAATGTATTACAAATATATGCTTTTGATTGCCCAGCACTTCTTTGTTGTCACCTGAGTTAGAAAAGTCATATCAGGAAATTGTAAACAATTAAGAAAAACAAAGAAAGACGATCTAGTTAGTTGCTCAGTCAAAGATTTAGTTATTTGATCTCAAGATTTTTTGTTAACACACTGTACTCTTGCTGTGGCACGTTTTAATTGTTTAGAAAATGTGTTAGTATTTGTTGAATGTAGCATAGATGAGAGAGAAAATAAAGCAATTACAATAGATCTGCAATTAACAGTGTTACACATCATCAAAACCACATTAAATGCATTCCCATTAAATGTGGATAGGAACAGCTGAATGATGTTACACTCCCTGCCTTCTGGCAAAGGTGGGACCCTTCCTTCAGTGAGAAAACTAGCATGTGTAGTTTTGGTGCAAAGCTGCATCGGGCTGGGTAAAGGGTACTGTCAGGATATCCAAAACCAAACCCACTGCCACTGAGTAGCTCTCAACTCATGACAACTCCATGGATGCTGAGTAGAACTGTGCTCCACTCCATGGGATTTTTAAGGCTGTGGCCTTTCAGAAGCAGATTTCCAGGCCTTTCTTCCAGGGTGTCTCTAGGTGAACTTGAACCTCCAACCTTTCAGTTAGCAACTGAGAACTTAGCCAGTTGTGCAACCTGGGAATTTCTGTAAGGAGATCTTATTATACTCTCTGGTCTACAGTTAAGGAGATTTCTACCATTTCCAATTCATTATCTCCAAAAGGATAGCTTGCATTAGAGGATCTCTAAGACCATTTGAGAACTAATATTCCCTGTGTAGGGAAAATATTAAGTATTTGACTACATCGTGCTGTTAGATTCTTAAGTCTTTGCACATTCCAAATTCAAACAAGTGAAGCATCACTAAGAGTTATTGTGGTCAAGGAAAACTTCCTGGGGCTTGTCAGGACTTAATAGGCCTTAATGGAATGATTAAGTTTTGGAGTTTCTAGAATGAGAAGTCTTGGTGTCATCAAGGACCATTGAGGAGGTGGCCCTGACTAGACTGGAGGATTTGCTAGGCAAAAGAAGTGGGCAGCAACATGTATAGGTAGGGTATGCTCAAGGTATAAAGGAAAAGAGAGTTTGGACTCCTGTCTTATCAGCGGGATGAGACTCAGGCAATTGAGAATGTGACCTTATGACTGAATGAACATTTCTAAATGGCAGACAGCCAGTGGTGGTCAGTTTTTTGTTGCAGAAGAGAACTTTTGAAATGACTTTAAAACGAAAAAAATAATTTTTTATGACAATAGTGTTCCAGCCCTCTGAAGTAAGAGAGAAAGAAAATAAGAACAGATGAGTTAATGCCTAACAGTTATATGCCCCATTTAAAAGGGTGAACCTTTGTACAGGAGGACAGGAAAGCCCAGCATATATTTAATAGACCAAATCTTTCCACATTATACTTTAAACATCTTTTTGCCTATGTAGTCATGAAGTGAAAATAAAAGAGAAACATAAGGACGTTATTATTTTTCTTACTTGCTAAGCATTAATAACATGTTAATGTTTCAGTGGAAAATATAATTAGATGTTGTTTCTGCTTACTGGCTGAATAGTCTGAATCAATAGAACAAGTAGACTCCGACACAGAGCGAAGAAAAAGCTTTAAAGGAGAGTTTCCCAGGGGGGCTACTTGCATAGTTTGCTGGAGTGGCTGAAGAGTAAATTTCTGAAAGGGAAAGAGTTGAGTGTGGGGGGTGGCTGTTCTGGCCTGTAAAACGAAGATGCTTTTTACAGGGTAGACCATGAAAAAATGAATCAAAGGACAGAAAATGAGCTGGACTGTAAAGTCGGTTTGAACCGCAAAGTCAGTGGTTCAAACTTACTGGTTGCTCCTTAGAAACCTCATACAGTATCGCTATGGGTCGGAATTTACTTGACGGCACTTAAAACAACAGAAATATATATATATATATATATATATATATAATTATTATTATATATATTATTATACATATATTATTGAAAGATTCTCTGGGAAAATTATTGAATGATACAGAAAGCATCTAGAGAAAATGGAAGGAATATACAGAATCACTGTATATGTTTAATGTTCATCTGTTTCAAGAGATAGCATATGATCAAGAGGCAATCATACTGAAGGAGGTGTGTTGTCCAAGGTGCACTGAAGGAACTGGCAAAGAACAAGGCACCAGAAATTGAGGGAATAAAAATTGAAATCTTTCAAGAAAGTGAGGCAGCACAGGAGGCACTCACTTGTCTCTGCCAAGACATTTGGTAGACAGCTATCTGGCTGACTGATTGGAAGAGATCTGTATTTGTGCCCATTCCAAAGAGAGGTGACCCGACAGAATATAAAAATCATTGGACAATCTCTTTGACATCCCATGCAAGTAAAGTTTTACTAATGGTAATCCAGAAATGGCTGTAAGCATATATTGACAGAGAACTTGCAGAGGTTCAAAAAGAGGCCGTGGAATGAGGGATATCATTGCTGATGTCCAATGGATCTTGGCTGAAAGCAGAGAATATCAGAAAGATATTTACCTGTGCTTACGCAAAGGCTTTCGATTGTGTGGATCATGACAAGCTATGGACAACATTGCGAAGTATGAGTATTGCAGAACACTTAATTGTACTCATGAGGAATCTGTACCTGGACCAAGAAGCAGTTAGTTGTTTGAACAGAACATAGGAACTCTGAATGGTTTAAAATTAAGAAGGTGTGCGACAAGATATTGTATTTTCTCACTATACTTATTTTATCTGTGTGCTTAGCAAATAATCTGAGAAGCTGGGTTTTATGAAGAAAAATGGGGCATCAGGATTGGAGGAAGAGTCATTAAAAGCCTGTGATATGCAGATGATACAACCTTGCTTGCTGAAAGTGAAGAGGACTTAAAACATTTACTGATGAAGATCAAAGAACACAGCCTTCGGTATGGATTGCATCTCATTGTAAAGAAAACAAAATTCCTCACCACTGGACCAATACACAACATTCTTATCAACAGAGAAAAGATTGAAGTTGCCAAGGACTTCATTCTTCTTGGAAGCAGCAGTCAAGAAATCAAACGACATATTGCATTAGGCAAATCTGCTGCACAAGACCTTTTTAAAGTGTTGAAAAGCAAAGATGTCAGCTTGAGTACTAAGGTGTGCCTGACCCAAGCCATGGTATTTTCAATAACCTCATATGCATGCGAAAGCTGAGCAGTGAATAAGGAAGACTGTAGAAGAATTGATACATTTTAGTTATGGTGTTGGAGGAGAACATCAAAAGTGCCATGGGCTGCCAAAAGAACCAATAGATCCATTCTGGGAGAAGTGCAGCCAAGTGCTCCTTAGAGGCCAAGATGGCCAAACTTCATCTCTCACAATTTGGACATATTGTCAGAAGGGACCAGTTGCTGGAGAAGGATGTCATGTTTGGTAAGAAGGAGAGTCAGAGAAAAAGAGGAAGACCCCCAGCGAGATGGATTGGCCAAGTGGCAGCATCGATGGGCTCAAGCATGGCAACAGTAGTGAGATTGGCCCAGGATCGGGCAGTGTTTCGTTATGCTGTGCATAAGGTCACTATGGGATGGTACTGACTTGATGGCACCTAACAACAACAACAACATATTAGTAAAGCCAAAGGAAGAAGATGAGTCAGCAGATCTAGCAATGGACATAGAGGAACCCTAGTTGGGTACAATGTACCTAACACATTGGTACAGGTGTGCCCGTCTCTATTGCTTGACCCTTTCTGTGAGCTCCAATGCCCCTGTGTCTGCTGTACCACATGCCTGGTTAATTGCTCCTTACCAAATTGAGGTGGAGACATCCGGGCACCACTAGACTAGGTTGTAAACTTACTGATGGCAGTCATGGTTATGCCTTGATTTAAAAACTTTATTCCCACAGCAGATATTATAGAACTTTAATTAATTATGGTTATTGTTCATTGTCACAGGTCAGTAAAGCAGCCATCTGGGATTAAGGGTAAATTAAAGTTGTGAAGCTGTGGGGCGTGTATAATGGGGCATTGGAGACTGTGCCAAAAGTGTCGGACATGTCTCAGAAGTCAATCTGTAGTCAAGAAGCAGCCTACAAGGTAGAGGTGATTGCTTTGAAATTATGGTGAAGATCATTCTGTAAACTCATGGGAAGCTATTTAAATATTTCTGAGTCTTGGAGTCATGTCATTTCTGTTGAACAAAGCCCATTAGTTCACCTGAGAATGGTAGAAACTTGTATTGTTAACTTATCTATGTAATAGTAGGCACATTGAGCCTACAGAGACATATGGAAAGCGATTTTTCCTGTCTCAGCACCTTTTATTGTGTACACTTAGCTGCTAATTGAAAGATTGGAGCTTCAAATTTACCCAGAGGCACCTTGGAAGAAAGGCCTGTTGATCTGCTTCCAAAAACTCAGCCATGTAAAACCCTATGGAGCACAGTTCTACTCTGACACACAAGGAGCATCGTGAGTCAAAATCAACTTAGTGGCAAATGGGTTATTTTTTAGCTTTTACTTAACCTAGTGAAACAATTGAAAAGGAGACGAAAAATGCTCCATGGGCAGAGACAACAAAGTGAGAAATGTCCTTAACAAATGTTGATTTATTTGTTCCATGACTTTCCAGTGCCACTGGTATCTCTTCTTATCATCTTTTTCTTTCTTTCTCACACCTTCTTCTCAATTTTGCCTCTTCCTTTTCATTTCATTTTCCAATTGCTTGAGTAAACATGCAGGTTGGACAACTTCTTTCTGATGCACTGTGTTGTGGAATTTATCCCAGGCTGTGGACACTGCAGAAGCCAGCTTCATACTGCAGAACTCACAGGGCACACACCTACCCTGGGTATTCAGGTGATGTGCTCCCCGAAATGCAAATGTAATCTGGATGAAGGCAAATGAAAGTGTTTATAGCAGATTTCCTGTAGAGATATCTTCTAACATTGAGAATCACTATTTTTGCCTTTCAAATGTGTTGAAATCATGACATACTTCTTCCAGATTCAGCCAGTACAATTATTGCTGCAATCTCTTAGGCTAAAGCACATCTTATGTTACCCTTCATAATGGTAGAGGACTTCAACCTATTCCAAAGTACCTATTAATCTTTAACATCTGTTCCCTTGACCATTCCATTAGACTCCTTGAGCATCTGTACAATTTGTAACCACTCTTATATTCTTCTTTTGTTTTATTTTAGCAGGTTCAGCATGACCATCTTGCTTTTCATCAGTTAGCATTAATCAAAATAGTTCAGGAGGACACAATGAATGGCTAATTGAGAGTCTACAGTGAAATAAACAACAACAGGCTGAAGAAAACACTCAACACAAATAACACACACACCTACTGGCTAAGAATTATTGCTATATGCTGTGCTTAATGTTTATTGGCTAAGGGCATGAATAGTATGAGTTCTTATTTGCTGAATATATACAGTATCACGCAATGGATTTTAGGAGCCATTCTGTTGGCTAGGACTCAATCACAGGATCCCACATAACTTCAGGATAGTTAGGAAATATAATTTAAGTGTGTCACTAGGAGGAAAAATAGAATTGGCTCAACCAGCATGTAACATAACAGCTTCCATAATCTGCCTTTCTGGTTTCTGAATATCCATTCTGCATTTCTTCTCACAGATAGAACACATTCATCCCCATTCTACAGAGGCGACTTCAGATCCTACCCAGACACTGCATTCAGCTTAAAGTTCAAGATCTCCAGGAGGAGATTAGTCTTCTCCATCAGATGTTGATGTGACTCGTCTAGATTTAATTACTTATGAGCTAAAGAAAAATGTGACAGCCCCTGCCCCACTTAAAGTAGAAGAGCAGGGATAGGATGATAGCAGTGAAATTCTAAATTCAAAAAAAGAATGATGAGTCATTGCAAAAATTCCTTTTCCAAGAAATGGCAAAGTTTTTGGAATACATTCTGAACTTCTCTAGGAGGGCCTTTCTGGTTCATTTTCTCAATGACTTGTGGTTCTGCCTTCCACAGGGTCTTTCTTCTCCAGTATCTTCTTTGGCTTTATTTGAAGTAGGTGTTGTGGGTGGTGGGCAGTGTTTATAGCTCAATGAAAGGCAGCTTTTAGCTGCCTTAGTGAAAACTATTCACCCTATAATATGGAAGGTTTCTAACTTAGATTCTTTCTGAAAACTCTATGTGTCAGTAAAAATAGAGTTGTCTCCTATACACTATTTTCAAGATTTAATTTGTTTGTTTATTATTTTGTTCTCCCACCCCTGCCCATTTCTCTTTTGAAAGTTAGCTACCTTGAGGTTATCTAAAAAGTAGGTGGGAAGACTACATCCTTAATCAAATCTTTGTCCAAAGTGTGACTCAATGGTTTAAGGAGTCACTGGTTTATCAGCACTCGGTGTCTTCAACAATTCCATCTCTCATTCTTTGGGTTCTTGAAGCAATTAGCAATTGATTTTTCCAACTCTCCAAGTCCCTGATTTTTAGATGATCTCTTACATTTTATTTCTATCTGCTAATGACTCAGTTAGGAGCTCTGGTAGTGTAGTGGTTAAGAGAATCAGGCTGCGGACTGCAAGTTTAGCAGTTTGAAACTACCAGCTCTTCCGCAGGAGAAAGACGAAGCTTTCTGCTCCCGTAAAGATTTACAGCCTCGGAAACCCTGTTCAGGGTCGCTATGGGTGAGAACCGACTCAACGGCACTTAACAACAACAACAAATGACTCAGTTACATTCTGAACTTTTTTACTTTCATGAAAATCTTGATCAAACATCAATGACAAACAATCGGTAACAAACAATGCACATACAAATATTTGGTTTCTCTGTTTTTTCTCCTAGAGTTGTATGTTTTGGGCAGGTAGTGTACCTTCCAAAATATTCCAGGCACTAATTTTGTCAATATTTGGCCACTGCAACATATGAATTGGTCATATCTATACCTTCTCAGTTACCATCCATCTGCTAAGCCCATGTCATAATTTAGGCTTTTTTGTTGTTTATGGCAATACTCTAACTTCTGTATTGTTGTTGCTGTTAAGTGCCGTTGAGACAGTTTCAAATCATAGTGACCCTGTATATGGTTTCCAAGAAGATGCTAATGAGTTTGAACCATCAGCCTTTGTGGTTCAAACTGATCTTGCAGTCCAGTGCTTATCTTACAATGCCACAAGGGTGAACTAACTACTCTTACAAACTATCTAAATATCTTAGAATTAAAAGTTTATTCCTCGCTCACATTTTGGTTCCTCATGGGTTTTGGAGTGACACTTGGCATCACATAAACATTTAGGACACAAGTTGACATGTTTAGTGTGTACCTTGCTCTTGACATTGCCCAACCAAGCCAAAACTAAAGCTATGGTCATCAAGTGGTTTCTGAGTCATAGCAACCCTAGAAGGGGTTTCTGGGATTGTAAACCCTTAGGGGAGCAAAAAGCCTCATCTTTCACCTACTGGTGATGGAGCAGCTGGTGGATTTGAAGCACTGGCTTCAAATGGTTAACATCCTAATGTTTTTTCCCACAGTGCCACTAGGGCTTCTTAGACATTGCCCAGGGAATCAATGATGAGTTGGCAGTTGGGAAACTGACAAGGAATGCCAGTAATTATAGGATATTTTAGGGGCCAGACTCAAAAGTAGCAACATCATATAATACCCCCACTCCACTGACCAGAACTCAACCACATGTTTTCTCTTTACGGCATGAAAGGCTGGGAAAAGTGGCTTAGCTGATCTCCCAGGAAGAAAAACAAACTGGTATGGTGAACCTACAGCATGGTTTCTGTTATACTGCTTACGTGTAGGGGACAGGTAGTTAGGGGTAGTTTGGGGGGAATGTTACCGGGGTAGGGAGTGTTGGGGAAAAAAGAGAAAAAGAAGAAAGGCTGTGATTCCCAAGGTACTGTTAGCAATGAAGAAAGGACCAGTGATCTACTTCCAAAAAATTAGTCAACCCAAACCTTATGGATCACAATAGTCCAATCCCATAATGTCTGGAGTCTCCATGAGTTGAGGGCCTAACAGATGGCAGCTAGCAACAAATGTTTTAGCAAAGAAACTAATTACCTCTGGAAATAGAGTCTCTGGGGCCTGCCATGAAGATCAGTGTTATGTAAGATACTAAAGCAAATAATATTCTAATTGTTTAGAAGATAATGGAATAATATATTACAGAATTTGGATTTTTTTCCCTCATTTTCCTCAACTTAAATGGTCAAGCATAAAGGGTTTTCCAGTAAGAACTTAGAACTTGGGTACTAAATGCCACCACGGCTGATAAGATTCCCCTCTGTGCTGCCTACTTAAGTCCACACACCTCTCAGGACTGTGCTTTATGGCCTTGAGCCTATGCATTTCCACACTAGACCACATGGCAGGAAGTAATTCCAGTCACCTGCTAGGACGGTGTTGGTGGCATCTCAGGGCCTTTTTTTAGATAGATATTTGAGAGAAATTTCCCTTTGTTCCCACTTTCAGCAAAGTTGTTTCTCTCCTTAGTGGCTAGGATGATTGGAATTCATGGATAAGAATCAGCATGAATCCTACCCCCCACCTTCCCACTTCTCAATCATTTCTTACATCAGCTATCCATGAAGCACACTTTCTATCTGAACCCAGTCACCTAGAATTAAATCGAATCTCACAGGTTAGAAGTGCACTATCCAGTTGTAAATTTGGGATCCACGTGACACCTTTGCTTTTACCTGCTGACTCCTACATCTCCTTTGTGTTTTATAACATGTTTCCTTTCACCATACTTATTCAGTCTGTATGCTGAGCAAATAATCTGAGAAGATGGGCTATATGAAGAAGATAGTCAGGACTGGAGACTCATTAACTACCTGCGATATGCAGATGATACAACCTTGTCTGCTAGAAGTGAAAAGGACTTAAAATACTGATAGATAACAATTACAGTATGGTTACACCTCACTGTAAAGAAAACAATCATCCTCACACCTGGATCAGTAAATAACATAATAATAAATGGAGAAAAGATTGAAGTTGTCAAAGACTTCATTTTGCTTGGATCCACAATCAATACTATGGAAGCAGCAGACAAGAAATCAGATGACGTGTTGCATTAGGAAAATCCACTGCAAAACACCTCTTTAAAGTGTTCAAAAGCAAATATATCAGTTTGAGGATTACAGTGCACCTTACTCAAGCCATGGTATTTTCAATAGCTTCATATTTATGTGAAAGTTGGACAGTGAATAAGGAAGACTGTAGAAGAATTGATGCATTTGAGATATGGTGTTGGAGAATATTAAAAATACCACGGATTTCCAGAATAACAAACAAATCTATCTTGGAAGAATTGCAGCCAGAATTCTCCTTAGAAGGGAGGATCATGAGACGTCATATATCATACTTTGGGCATGTTGGCACGAAGGACCAGTCCTTGGAGACAGACATCATGCTTGGTAAAGTGGAAGGTCAGTTAAAAAGAAGACCTTCAACAAGATGAATTGCCACAGTGGCAGCAAACAATGGACTAAAACATACCAACAACCATGAGAATGGTTATAAGACTGGACAATATTTTGTTTTGTTGTGCATAGGGTCACAATGAGCTGAACCAACTCAATGGTACCTAGCAACAACAACAGCAACATATTTTCTATGACAAATTTATTGTAGCAAAAGGATACAAATCAGGATAATCATAAGGAAGAGATGTATGGGCTAGATCTGGGAACATTCCCAAAGCAAACCTTTTGTATCTCAAAAATAACTGTCACCTTCCCTTTGCTAACTAGGAAGCTTCAGACTTATTGGCCAGTCCTGCATGATAGGCCATGCCCTTCCTCCCGGGACTAACTGATAAAAACCTCCAAGGTGCATCATTTCTGTTCTGTCCAGCCTCCACTTTCCTGCACAAATCTTCAGGTATGTCCTTGAAGCCCGAGACCAGAGACTCTCAACTACTCCAAGAGCTATTTCTTTAGCACCAAGAATAAAAACCATTTAACTTTGAGTAAAACTAGGTCCTTGACTCCACATTGGCTAACATATTTCTTCCAGACATTTGAATCTATGATTGTGTTTTCTGCTTTACTTTAGTTATCAAATTCATACCATGTCCAGCAACTAAATAGCATTTATGCATTTATTATGCTCAGTGTATTTCTGGTTTTATGATTTTCTTTCCTCTATTTTACTTTAAATCTCTGTCCCTCAATTATTTATTTTATTCTCTTGTATGAAATGTAGACGTATTTTGATACATCTTCTTAAAGTCTTTGAGGAAAGTGGTGGAGTATAAATATATAAATATTTAATTTTTTATTTTAAAATTTTATTCAATTTTTGAAGAGGCAATAAATTTACATGATGTAAAATTTAAAAGCATAAAAGGATATATGTGTAAAAATTCTCCCACCTATTCTTGTTTCAAGGTTATTCTCCTTAGATGAAACTGTGTTAGCAGTTTTCTATGAAATATTTTATGCATATTGTTGTTTTTCATTACTGTTGAGTTGGTTTCAACTCATAGCCACCCTGTCCAGGGTTCCTGTGGTGTGGCTGGTGAGTTTGAACCACTGACCTTGTGGTTGAAACTGACCTTGCAGTTCAGTGCTTATCCTATAGCACCACATCACGACTTAACTGAATGTTTCTTTTTATATACATCTTACAAGTAGCAACTTACTATTTCCATCACTTTTTATTTGTTTTCATTCTGGCATAGTTTTAAATTATGTGACTATACCATAACATAAAGAAATATTTACTGAATTAACTGATAACTCCTGGACTACATCATCTGTTAAATTTGTAAGTTTTTGCATATTCCAAACTCAAGCAAGTGAGGCATCCCTAAGACCTATTGTGGTCAAGGAAAACTTCTTGGAGACAGTCAGTATTCATCAGGCCTCAATGGGTGGAATAAGTTGAGGGGTTGCTCGAATAAGAAGTTTTGGTGTCTCCAAGGAGCACTGAGGAGGCTAGCCTGACCAGACTAGAGAATTTGTTGTTGTTGCTGTTGTTAAGTGCTGTGAGTCAATTCTGACTTATAGCAGCAACCTTGTATAGGTTTTCCAGGAGTCTTGTCATGGTGCTGTGGAATAATGCACTGGACTACAAGGTCGGTTTGAACCACAAGGTTGGTAGTTCAAATTCCAGTCATTCTTTAGAAAGCCTATACAGGGTATTATGAGTCAGAATTGACTTGATGGCACTTAACAGCAGCAACAACATAGGGTTTCTGAGGAGCGGCTGGTAAGCTTGAACCGCCGACCTTGCTGTTCAAACCGACCTTACAATCCAGCACATTAACCCACAATGCCACACAGAGACAGATAGATATATGGAGTCCTGGTGTGCCTCTGCAGGATAAACACTGGATCACAAGATCAGTTTGAACCTCAAGGCCAGCAGTTCAAACTTAATAGCCGTCCCTCGGAAACCCTATACACGGTCGCTATGAGTCAAAACTGAGTTGATAGCACTTAACAACAACAACAACATAGGTAGGGTTGTTGTTGATGTTGTTGTTAAGTGCTGTCAAGTCGGTTCCAACCCACAGCAGCCCTGTGTAGGGTTTCTGAGGAGCAACTGGTGGTCTTGAACCGCTGACCTTGCAGTTCAAACGGCTTTGCAGTCTGGCGCATTAACCCAGAGCTCCACACCAGGTAGAATCAGGGTATAAAGGAAAGGAGAGTCTGGATTCTTATTGGTAGGATGATGCTCTCAGGCTTTTAGGAGTATAACATTATGAGTCTCTTTCTTTTCCATATAAAGTTTTTGACTGGTTTTTCCATCTCTTTAAAGAACGATGAGGGAATCTGGATCAGGGCTGGGTTATCTCTTTAGATCCCTTTGGGTTGTTGTTGTTATGTGTCATTGAGTCGACTCAACTCATAACGACCCCTGTACACAACAGAACAAAACACTGTCCAGTCTTCACCATGCGTACAATTGTTATGCTGGAGTCCAATGTTGTGCCACTGTGTCAATCCATCTTGTTGAGGTCTTCTTCTTTTTCACTGACCCTCCACTTTCCCAAGCATTATGTCCTTCTCCAGGGACTGGTCCATCTGATAACATGTCTGAAGTATAAGAGATGAAATCTGACAATCCAGACCTCTAAAGAGCATTTAGATAGTAGAAGAATTGATGCCTTTGAGTTGTGGTGTTGGAGGAGAATACTGAAAGTGCCATGGACTGCCAAAAGAACCAATAGATCTGTTTTGGAAGAAGTGCAACCAGAGTGCTCCTTGGAGGCCAAGATGGCTAAACTTCTTCTCTCCTACTTTGGACATATTGTCAGGAGGGAACAGTCGCTGGAGAAGGATGTCATTTTTGGTAAGGTGGAGGGTCAGAGGAAAAGAGGAAGACCCCCAACGAGATGGATCAGCCAGGTGGCATCATTGATGGCATCAAGTGTGGCAGCGGTAGTGAGGTTGGCCTAGGATCGGACATTGTTTTGTTCTTCTGTGCATGGGGTCGCTATGAATCGGTTCCGATTATATGACACCTGGCAACAACAACAACAAAGAGCATTTTGGCTGCACTTTGTCCAACACAGATTTGTTTGTTCTGACAGCCCATGGTATTTTAGTATTCTCCCTCAATGTTGTATTTCAAATACACTGATTCTTCTACAATCTTCCTTATTCATTTTCCTAATTTCATATGCAGCATATGTGACTATTGTGGCGCTGTGGGCTAATGCGTCAGACCGCAAAGTCATTTGAACTGCAAAGGTGGTCAAGCTGTTCCTTGGAAGACCTATGCAGAGTTGCTATGGGTTGGAATTGACTTGATGGCATTTAACAACAACAAGAGACTATTGAAAATACCATAGTTTGGGTTAGGAGCACCTTAGTCCTCTAACTGACATTTTTGGACTTAACATTTTTAACACCTTTAAAGAGATATTTTGCAATTGATATGCCTAATGCAATACATCATTTGATTTCTTGTCTGCTGCTTCCATTATTAAAATGTATTGATTCTTTTATGTTGTTTCTTTTTGATATTTCTTATTTGTTGTCCAACTTTCACATACTTGTACAGCGATTAAAATTACCATGTCTTGGGTCACTCTGACCTTAGTCCTTAAACAGCCTTTGACACTCTAAAGAGGTCTTGTATAGCAGATTTTCCTAGTCCAATATGTCGTTTGATTTCTTGACTGCTACTTCCCATGTGCATTGATAATGGATTCAAGCAAAATGAAGCCTTTGACAACTTCAACTTTTCCTAAGTTTATCATGATGTTATTTATTGGTTCAATTGTATTTTTGTTTTCTTTATGTAGAGGTGCAGTCCTTACTGAAGGCTGTAGTCTTTGACTTTCATCAATAAGTATTTTAAGTCTTTCTGCTTTCAGCAAGCAAGGCTGTGTAATTTACATATAAAAGGTTGCTAATGAGTCTTCCTCCAATCCTGAGGCTGTGTTTTTCATATAATCCAGCTTCTAAAATTATTTGCTCAGAATGCAGCTTGAAGGTGTGGTAAAAGGATACAACCCTGCCACAAACTTTTACTGATATTAAATCATTCAGTATCCCCATGTTTTGTTAGAACAATCGCCTGTTTGTCTATGCACAGGTTCCTCATGAGCACACTTGTGTTCTGGAATATCCATTCTTTGCAATGCTATCCATATTTTGTCACAAGCCACATCCATTTGCAGAGTTTATAAAGCACAAGCAAACATCTTTCTGGTATTCTCTGCTTCCAGTCAAGACTCATCTGACATTAGCAATGATGCTCCTAGTTCCAAGTCCTCTTTTGAATCATGCTTGAATTTCTTGCAGCTCCTTGTTGATGTACTGTTGCAACCATTTTTTGAATTTTCTTTAGCAAAATGTTATTTGCATTTGTTGCTAATGATATTGTTGGATGATGTCTGCATTTTTTGGGATCACCTTTCTTTGGAATGGGTACAAATTCGGATCTCTTCCAAGTTACTGGCCAGGTAACTATCTTCCAAATTTGTTGGCAGAGACAACTAAGCACATCCAGTGCAGCATCACTTTGTAGACACATTTCAATTTGTATTCCATCAACTCCTGGAGCCTTGTTTCCCTGCCCCATGCCTTCAGTGCAACTTGGATTCAGTTCTTGATCATATTGCTCCTCTTGAAATAGTGAACATTGAGCAATTTCTTTTGGTAGAGTGACTCTGTATTCCTTCCATCTTCTTTTGATGCTTCCTATGTCATTTAGTATTTTGCCTATGGAGTCCTTTAATATCGCAATTCAAGGTTGGGTTTATTTCTTCTTTCACTAAGGTCATATTTTTCAAGTACTGATTCATCCTCTTTGTTTCCTACTTTCCCATTCCAATCGCCAGCAATTATCAATACATCTTGACTGCATGTTTGGTCAACTTCAGACTGAAGTAGGTAAAATTCTTCAATTTTATCATCTCTGGCTGTACTGGTTGGTGTGCAAATTTGAATAGTAGTGGTATTAACTAGTCTTCCTTGTATATGTATGAATATGATTCTATTATAGACAGAATTGTACTTCAAGATAGATCTTAAAATGTCCTTTTTGAAGACAGATGCCATGCCATTCCTCTTCAATTTGACATTCTCACCATAATGAACTATATGATGTTGTTGTTGTTAAGTACTGTGGAGTCGGTTCCGACTCATAGTGACCCTGCACAGGGTTTCTGAGGCTGTAAATCTTTATGGGAGCAGAAAGCCTCGTCTTTCTCCCATGAAACAGCTAGTAATTTCGAACTGCCGGCCTTGAGGTTAGCAGCCTGATTCATAACCACTATGCTACTAGAGCTCCTTAAACTATATGATAGTTTGTCTCAAAATGGCCAATGTCAGTCCATTTCAGCTCACTAATGCCTAGGACATCAATCTTTATGAATTCCACTTCATTTTTGATAACTCCATTTTCCTAGTTTCGTGCTTTGTATATCAATAAAGCAAGTCTCAAAAAAAATTTTTTTTGGCTTCCCAGTGCATATAAAGGGTATGTTTACACATAATATAATCTTTTATACAGCCCTGGTGGTACAGTGGCTTATGTGTTGTGCTGCTAACCTCATGGTCAGTAGTTAAAACCTACCAGCCACTCAGCAGGGGAAAGAGGAGGCTTTGTGTGCCCATAAAGTTATATAGCCGTGAAAACCCTACATTAGGATTATTATGAGTAGGAATCAACTCAAATGTAATTGATTGTTGCTTTTGGTTTTTCATATTTTTTTGATCTGATTATTAATTGATATTTCTAGCTATTCCTTTATTTTTGTGTCCCATCAAAAATGAAGGTCTCAAAGTGTTTGCTCCATTTATGTTATTAAGAACAACTCTACTTTGAGAAGACACCTCTTTCCAACCCTTAATCTCATCACAACAGTGATCTCATGAAAGGGATGTGGCATGTAACACTTTATCTCTTACAAGACATAAAAGAGAGAGTAGTGATCAGAGACGAGGGACCTACTGCCTCCAAGAAAGAAGAGCTGGGAGTGGACTGTGTCCTTTGGACCTGGGATTCCTGCATTGTGAAGTTCCTAGATCCAGGGGAAGATTAATGCCAAAACATATGGAGATCTCCATGGAATTTTGGGCTTACAGATGCTGACAGGAAACAAGGACCTTTCTTGAGAGCTGACAAAGAGACAAAACCGTCCCGTGGGCTGGCACTCTGAATTTGGACTTCTAACCTCCTAAATTGTGAGAGGATAAATTTTTGTTTGTTAATGCCACTAGATAACTAAGGGGACAAAAGTGATGGATCCCTTGTTTGCTGACCCTCCACGTTACCAAGCATGATGTTCTTCTCCAGGACTGGTCCTCCTGATAAGATGTCCCAAGTCTGAGAGACAAAAATCCCACCATTCTGGCTTCTAAGGAACATTCTGGTTGTATATCTTCCAAGACAGATTTGTTTGTTATTATGGCAGTCCATAGTGCTTTCAATATACTCCTCCAGCACCATATTTCAAAAGCATTGATTCTTCTCCAGTCTCCCTTATTCATTATGCAACTTTTACATGCACATCAGGCAGTTGAAATACCATGGCTTGGGTGAGGCACATCTTAATCCTCAAGCTGTCATTTTTCTTTTTAACACATTGAATAGGTCTTTGACAACAGATTTGCCTAATGCAATGCTTCATTAAATGTCTTAACTGTTGTTTCTATTAGTGTTCTTCGTGGATCCAAGCAAAATGAAGATTTTTACAACTTTAGTCTTTTATCCATTTATCATGAGAATTCATATTGAAGTCCATATTGATCTTCATTAGTAACTTTTTGTTGTTCTTTTTTTATATTTTTAATTTCTATTTTTTAGGGGTAAGGGTTGGACTATGGCTAGATGTCAAATTTGCTCCTATTTTAAGGTTTACAGTCAGGTTTATTTATTTATTTTTAATATTTTCTTGAAATCTACTTGATTTCCTCTTAATTTGAAAGTTCTATAATTATATTATTCCCTCTGTTTACTTTATGTTTTTTTTGTTGGTGATGTTTCAACTGTATCTCTCGTTTCAGTTTTGTAGGTCTGTTTTCTTTTGAATATTTCCATATCTGGGTTCAGTATAGGTAATAGTATCTTGTATGTTTGTCTCAGGTTGTTTTCTGCTGTTGTTGTCCAAATAACACCCTTTATTATTACTGTTTTCTTTTCTTTTTTTTTTTTTTTTGGTAAAGTTAGTCTGATTTTTACAAATTTCTTTTAACTTCTGTTATCTGAAAATGATTTAACTTCAATATCATATTTAATGAACAATTTTTGTGGAGATAAGATTCTTCTTTGGCAATTTTTTTTCTTTTAGAACTTTAAATCTATCATTCCACTATCTTCTTGAATGCATCTACTGAATATCAGAGGAGGTAAAAGGGCTGAATAGAAAATGTCAAAGGTTAACTCAAGAAGACAAGGTCAAATGTCATAATGAAATGTTCAAAGACCTGGAGTTAGAAAACCAAAAGGGAAGAACACATTCAGTATTTCTCAACTTAAGAGAACTGAAGAAAAAATTTAAGCCCCAATTTGCAATATTGAAGGATTCTATGGGAAAAATATTGAATGATGCAAAAAGCATCAAAAGAAGATGGAAAGAATACACAGAATCACTATACCATAAAGAAATGGTTGATGTTTAACTATTTCAAGAGGTAGCATATGATCAAAAGCCAGTGATGATGAAGAGTGAAGTCTACGGTGCACTGCAGGCATTGGCAAAGAACAAAGCACTAGGAATTGATGGGATACAAACAGAAAACTTTCAACAAACTAATGTGGCACTGGAGGCATTCACTCATCTATGTTAAGAAATTTGGAAGGTAACAACCTGGGTAATTTACTGGAAGAGATCCAAATCTGTGCCCATTCCAAAGAGAGGTGATCCAGTGGAATGCAGAAACCATAGAACAAAATAATTAATATCTCATGCAAGTAAAATTTTGCTAAATATAATTGAAAAACGACTTTAATCATACATTGACAGAGAACTTCCAGAGGTTCAAGCCAGATTTGGAAGAGGATGTGGGATAATATATATAATTGCTGACATCAGATGGATCTTGGCTGAAAGCAGAGAATACCTGAAAGATTTTTGTTAGTGTTGTTAAGTGCTGATGAGTCGGTTCCGACACATAGTAACCCTGTGCTTTATTGACTACACAAAAGCTTTCAATTATGTGGATCATAGCAAGTTTTTGCAGAGAATTCCAGAAGACTTAATTTTGCTAGTTAGGAACCTGTACGTGGCTGTTGTTTGAATGAACAGAACAAGGGGACACTGAAAGGGAGCACTGGGGAGGAGTATGCCAGGGTTGTGTCTTTTCACCATACTTATTCAATCCATATGCTGAACAAATAATTTGAGAAGCTGGATTGCATAAAGAAAAACATGGCATCAGGATTGGAGGAAGACACATTAATAACCTGCAATATGCATATGATACAACCTTGCCTTAGGTACGAACTGTACTTCAAAGAAAACAAAAATCCTCATCACTGGACCAATAACAACATCCATATAAATGGAGAAAAGACTGAAGTTGTCAAAGATTTCATTTTACTCAGATCAACCATCAACACTCATGGAAACAGCAGTCGAGAAATCAAATGGTGTATTGCAATAGGCAAATCTGCTGCACAAGATCTCTTTAAAGTGTTTAAGAACAAAGATGGCATCTTGAGCACTAAGGTGCACCTGACCCAAGGCATGGTATTTACAATAACCTCATATGCACATGAAAGTTGTGCAGTGAATAAGGAAGACCACAGAAGAATTGGTGCATTTAAGTTGTGGTATTGGAGAAGTATATTAAAAGTCCCAAGGACTGCCAACAGAACAAACAAATCTGTGTTGGAAGAAGTACAGCTAGAACGTTCTTTGGAAGCCAGGATGGCCAGACTTGGTTCTCTCATGCGTTGGACATATTTCCAGGAAGGACCAGTCCTTGAGAAGGATATCATGTTTACTAAAGTAGAGGGTTGGAGAAAAAGAGGAAGACCCCAACAAGATAGATTAGAACATTGGCAGCATCAGTGGGCTCAAGCATAGCAATGATTGTGAGGTTGGTGCAGGACTGGGCAGTGTTTAGTTCTGTTGTGCATAGGGGCGCTATGAGTTGGTGCCTACTCGATGGTACCTAACAATAACAACAAGTCTTATTACTTCTTTGTAGGTAACTTTTTGTTTTGTTTTATAAAGTTTGCTTGTAATATGTCTGGTGGTTTTCTCTTGGGTGTCAGTAAGTATTTTAATTCCTCTTTGCTTCCAGCAAGCAATGTTATATTATCAACAAATCGCAGGTTGTTAATGAGTCTTCCTTTAATCCTGATGTCATATTTTTGTTCATATAATCCAGTTTAGATGATTTGCTCAGCATACATGTTGAATAACCATAGTAAAATGATGCAACCCTGTCACATACCTTTCCTGACATTAAACCATTTACTATCTCCCTGTTTTGTTAGACTAACTGCCGCTTCGTCTATGTATAGGTTCTTCATGAGCACAATTAAGTGATCTGGAATTTCCATTCTTTGTGATGTTATCCATAGTTTGTCTTGATCCACACATTCTCAAGTCTTTGTATAGTCAATAAAGCACAAGTAAACATCTTTCTAGCATTCTCTATTTTCAGTTAAGATCCTTCTGGCCTCACAACGATATCCCTTATTCCATGAACTCTTTTGAATTTTGATTGAATTTCTGGCAGCTCCCTTCGATGTACTGTGGCAATCGCTTTGGAAATATCTTCAGCAAAATTTTATTTGTGTGTGATATTAATAGTATTGCTTAATGATTTTCACATACCATTGGTTCATCATTCTTTGGAATTGGCACAAATATAGACTGCTTTCAGTCAGTTGCCTGGGTAGCAGTCTTCCAGATTCTTTGGTTTACATGACTGAATCCCTCCAGTGCATCATGAGTTTATTGAAAGTTTTCAATTGTGTTCCATCTTTTCCTGGAGCCTTGTTTTTGTTTTTTGTTAATGCCTTAGTGCAGTTTGGGCTTCTTCCTTCAATATTATTGGTTCTTGATCATATGGTACTTTTTGAAATGGTTGACTAGTTACCATTTATTTTTGGTACATTGACTCTGTGTATTTGTTCCATCTTCTTTTGATGCTTTCTGCATCATTCACTATTTTGTCCATTGTTGTTGTTGTTAAGTGCTATCGAGTTGGTTCCAACCCATAGCAGCCCTGTATAGGGGTTCTCAGGAGTGACTGGTGAGCTTGAACTGCCCACCTTGTGGTTCAAACTGACTTTGCAGTCCAGCTCATTAACCCAGAGCACAATACTTCAATATTCCATGTCAAGGTTTGAATTTTTTATTCAGTTTTTTCAACTTGAGAAATGCTGAGTGTGTTCTTCCCTGTTGGTTTTCTAATGCTTGGTCTTTGCACATGTCATTATTACACTTAACTTTGTCTTCTCAAGCTGCCTTTTACATTTTCTGTTCAGCTATTTTTCTCCCTTATCTCTTCCATTTGCTTTAATTTCTCTATGCTCAAGAGCAAGTTTCAGAGTGTCTTCTGACATCCAATTATGTTGTTTCTTTCTTTCCTTTTGCTTTTTACTTGCATGATATTCTTGACATTGTTACAAAAATCTATTGTCTTCATTCATTAGTGTCTAATGCATCAAATCTGTTCTTAAGGTAGTCTCTGAGTTCCAGTGGGATATGTTCAAGGTCATATTTTGTCACCCATGGACTTGTTTTAATTTTCTTTAACTTCAGCCTGAGCTTCTATATGAGCATTTGATGGTCTATTTCACAGTCTGCTCCTGGCCTTGGTACAGCTGATGGCACTGAATTTCTCCACCATCTCTTCTCAGAGATAAAGTCAATTTGATTCTTGTCTATTCCGTCTGGTTAGGTCCAGGAGTATAGTTGCTTCTTATGTTGTTAAAAAAGGTATTTGCAATGAATAAGCCATTGGTCTTGCAAAATTCTATCCTGCAATTTCCAGCATCATTTCTATCACCCAGGCAATATTTTCCACCTACTGGCTCATCCTCTATTTCCAACTATCGAATTCCATTCACCAGTAATTATCAATACATCTTAATTGAATGTTTGATCAATTTCTGACTGAAAAGGTTGGTAGAATTCTTTAATTTCCTCCTTATATTTGTAGGGGTTGGTGCATTAATTTGAATAATAGTGGTATTAACTAGTCTTCCTTGTAAATTTATGGATATTATCCTGCCACCGACACCATTGTACTTCGATGTAGATTTTTAACATGTTCTTTTTGATGATGAGTATGACGGCTTTCCTCTTCAATTTGATGTTACTGGCAGAGTAAACCTTACGATTGTCAGATTCAAAATGGCCAATACCAGTCCATTTCAGCTCACTAATGCCTAAAGGTTCTCCCGGTGTGGTGCTGTAGGATCAGCACTGGACTGCAAACCACAATGTCACCAGTTCAAACTAACCAGCTTCTTATGTTATAGTTGTTGTTAAGTGCCACTGAGTCAGTTCCAAACCACAGTGACCCTGTATAGGGTTATAGTTATTGCATTATTATTGTTTTGTGTTGGTTGTAATGTTACCCATTTATTTCTTATTTATGATATTTGCAATTTCTCTTTCATTTTCTTTGTTAAATTTGCCAGTGGTTTTCTAATTTTATTAATCTTTTCAGGGAACTAACGTCTAGTTTTTTTTCTTCTTGCTATTGTTTTTCTGTTGCATTCGTTTCTGCTCTAATCTTTTTATTTCTTTTCTTCTAGAGATTTTAGGCTACTTTTGCTGTTCTAATTGTTGGAGGTGTTGAGTTCTTTCTTCTGCTTTGATGTATATGTTTGTTTCTGTATATTGACCTCTAAGCACACTTTTGCTGTGTTCACTTTTAATTTCTTCTCTTTCCCAGGAGTTTTTAAGCAGGGTGTTATGTTATTCCATTTCCATTTATTTGATTTGTGTTCCCTGTTCTTCTTGCTACTGATTTTTAATTTGATAACATTGTGATCTGAGAGAATGCATTGCATTTTTTTTGATGGTTTTAGATTTATTAAGCCTTACTTTGTGGACTAACATATGGCTTATTCTGGAGAATCATCCTTGTGTTCTGGGAAAGAATGTGTATGTCTAGGAGTTCAGCTTGTTTTATTGTATTATTTTGATCTGTATTTTTTTTTAGTTTATTTCTATTGTTCTGTACTTTATTGAAAATTATGTGTTAACGTCTCCTTGTATTATTTTGGTATATCTATTTCTCTGTTCAAGTCCATTTATGTTTGATTTTGTATTTGGAGGCTCTTTCATTGGGCATGTAGATATATATTATGATTATGGATTGACATTTAAATAATTATATAATGACCTTCCTTGTCCCTTAGATTGTTTTTTGTCTTAAAGTTTATTTTTTTCAGGAATTAGTATTGCCACTTCTGCTAAATTTTATTTGCAGTTTGCTTGATATACTTTTTCCTGCCCTTGATTTTAAAATTATTTTTATCTTTGTGTATAAGGTGAGTCTCATGTAGGCAGCATATTGATGTGGGTTCTGCTTTCTTCTCCATTCTGCCCGTCTCTATCTTTTGACTGGTACTTTCTTCTCCATTCTGCCCGTCTCTGTCTTTTGACTGGTACATTTGATCCATTTATATTCAATGTATTTATTGATAGGTATGAATTTCCTATGATCATTCTGTTGTGTCTTCTTGTGGTGTTGATGAGTTCTTTGTTCCATGTATTTTTCTCTGCTTAGTTCATTTTGTTACCTGGTTTTCTTTTTTTGCTATTGATACTGTGTTTAATGAGTCCTTAAGATTTTCTTCTTTCTTATGGTTAAAAGATTTATTAGTTTGCTTTGTGGTTACCCTGTAATTTATTGTTAATTTCCTAAGCTTAAAAGACTGTTCTATCTTGATATTGTCTTGACTTCCTCTCTATTTGTAATTATAGCATGTATTCCTTGTTTGCTTTGTAGCTATTGTCATTTACAGAATGAGGTCTCTTTTCCCTATTTTCAGGCTTGTAAGTTATTTTGTTTTTTTGAAAATTCTTTATCTGAGTTGGTTTCCAGGTGGTGCTCATCGCAGGTTGCTGTCTGATGTTGTTGGTTGTCTGTCTTATGGATTCCTGTAGCATTTCTTACAAGACTGGTCTGACTTTTACAAATTCCCTTAATTTCTATATATCTGGAAATGTCCTAGGTTTGAGGTCACATTTGAAGGGAAGTTTTGCTAGATATATCTATCATTCTTGGTTGGCAATATTTTTTCTTTCAGGATTTTATATATGTCATCCCACTGCCTTCTTGCCTGAATGTTTTACTCTGAGAAAACAGAACTTACTCTAACTGGTTCCCATTTGTAGGTAGCATTTCACTTTTCCTAAGGTGTTCTCAAAGGAGCTCTGGTACCATAGTGGTTATGAATCGAGCTGCTAACCTCAGGGTCAGCAGTTCGAAACTACCAGCTGTTCCACGGAAGAAAGATGAGGCTTTTTGCTTCTGTAAAGATTTACAGCCTCAGTAACCCTATACAGGGTCACTATGAGTTGGAACTGACTCCACAGCACACTACCACCACCACCAAGGTGTTTTCAGAATTCATTTTTTGTCTTTGTTTGTGGAAAATTTAATTATTATAGGTCTTGGTGACTTTCTTTTGGGACCTATCCTTTGTAGGATTCATTGAGCTTCTGCCAGTAAATCTTCGTTTATTCTCTTTCTGTTTATTTGTATATTTTCAATTGTGTTTCCACCTGTTATGTTATTCCAATCACACATACATTTTTCCTCTTGGTAGTTTCTTTCTTAATTCTTTTTTCTGATCTTTCCTCATACAAATTGGTGTCAAGGGATTTGTCCTGCATTTTATGATCCAGTCTTCTATTGATTCAATTCTATCCCTATATCCTTCCAATGTGTTATTTATTTAAAAATTTTTAGTGTTCATATTCTGGAGTTTTAATTGCTATCTTTGTATGGCTTCTAATGGTCTATATCTTTTGTCATTTTGCTCTCATATTGTTTCTTTGAATTCTTTGGGATATTGTCTGTGTTTTCTTTGATTTTGTTTTTGCTTTCTTGATCTCTGGGAAGGCCTTATCTCTAAGCCTTTTGAATTCTATGTCAGCTAGTTCCATTACCATTTCTTCCTCAAGGCAGTCTTCTGATTCTTATTTTAGTCACTTGCATGAGCCATCTTTGTTATTTCTTTGTTTGATTTGAAGTTCTCTGTTTTCTCTAAGACATCTTGGTGTTACTGTATTTGCTGATTATACAGGGGGCTTTTCAAAAAGTTCTTGGAAAATGCAATTAAAGATAATGGAATTTTCTCATGAATTTTTTGAAACCCCATTGTATGTTGGTTGTTTCATCCTGAGTTTTTGTGGGGATATATCTGGGATGGTGGGGTGGTCCTAATACTTTGGTTGCTAGTTTGGCAGCACTGGGGTGCTTCTCACCCCTCTGAGTGGCTAGGAATGTGGGTGAGTGTCTCTGTTTGCTGGTCATGTGGGGAGCTGCAGGAAGAGTGTGTAGGTGTTGCCCATTGTCTGTTGTTGCTCTAACAATGTGGGAGCATGTGTTGGCATTCAGTCAGCAGGTGCAGGTGTGCTAGGTGTGGATGACTAAACCAAATCAATTCCCATCGAGTCAGTTCAGTCTCATATTGACTGTGTATAGGGTTCTTGAGGCTGTAAGTCTTTCTTGGAGCAGAAAGCCTCATCTTTCTAATATGGAGCAGCTGGTGGGTTTTGAATTGCCGACCTTGTGGTTAGGAGTTCAGTGCTTATCCTACAACTCTGCAAGGGTTCCTTGTGGTTGACTAGTAAAGACATAGGTCTTCCTCTTACCAGATGAGGCAGAATGAAATGAAAAAAATAAAAAATAAAAAGAAATGAGAAAAACATGAATACAAACAAAGGAATAAGAAGAGGAATGGGTAAAAAGGAAAAAGGAAGAGTAAGTGGCTAAATTAAAAAAGAGAGAAAAAGGGACAAAATGGGGTTAGTGAGGTAGCAGTTATGCAAGCAACGGGCACACAGTACTGTACCCATGTGTGTGTGCACCTCATACACACATGGATAAGGCATGTAGAGGTAGTAGAAGACCAGTTCATGGTCCATATATGTATGCCCCCTCGACTGTGAAGGTGGTAGTCACATGGGATAGACTCAATTCAAGTGCATGTCCTCAACTGTGGAAACAAAATACACGTGGCTTGTGATTTGCATGAGCATCTGACCCTGACTGCAGAGCCTTATCAGTCTTGGAGGCACCAGGGTCCAGTAGTCTACTGGAGGCACACTGTGGTGAGGGCTCATGGGAACAGGGCAGGGGAATAGGTAGTCTGAGTGAATCTGGGGTGAGCGGCAGTAGAGGTGGTGTCACTGGCCACTAGTTTGGTGGCTATGGAGGGGGGTCACACTCCTGGTCACAGGAAAAGTGTGAAGGGGGAAGGTGGAAAACTGCCCATCTCTGGTTGCCACTCACTGTTTGTGAACCTGGTGCACTTCTGGGTGAAAGCAGCTGGTTATCTGGTTACTACTGCCTCAACTCCAGCAAGAGGGGAGGGGGCGCCACCTGGTGTCCAGTGTCTCCAGTCACCCACATAGGCTTTCCTCTCCACGAGGCTCCCAGCCTAAATGACTAGGGGCCACTATTGTTGTTTTGTTTTGTTTTTCTCTATGGTTCCCTCCCTGCTCTGTGGTCATGTTACTGGAGCCCCTCCACTCCCCACTCCCGTCCTTTCTTAGATCTAGCTTGTGTTCTGCTTAGTTTGCTTTCCTCCAAATTTGTTTACACTGTGAATTACTGGGAATTCTATGACATTGACTTCTCCTCATTCATGTATCTTTTGAGTCTTAAAATGGCTGCAGTACTTCAGATCTCTGCTCCATCTCTTTCCTTGATCACGGATTTCTTTCTGTTTATTTTTCTAATCAGTGTTCAATCAAATTTTTAATTCTGTCGTTTGATGTGCAGAGTCCCAAGATTATCATCTGTATCTGTTTCACCTATTTTATCCAATATTTATAGAGGAATGATTGTAGTGTGTCAGAAGGACTCCATCCTGTTTCCTTTCTCTCATCTTGTTTTGAACTGTACTCTTCTAGTCCTGGTGTGGTGCTGTGGGTTAATGCATTGGACTGCAAAGTCAGGTTTGAACAGCAAGGTTGGCAGTTCAAGCTCAACAGCCTCTTCTTCAAAACTCTATACAGGGTCGCTATGGGTCAAAATGGACTTGACTGGCACTTAACAACAACAACAAGTCCTGGTGTGGTGCCATGGGATAAAGCACTGGACTGCAAATTTCGTTTGAACCACAGGGTCACTGGTCAAAACTCACCAGTCACTCCTTGGAAAACACAGGGTCTCTATGGGTCTGAACCAACTACATGGTAATTAACAATTATTATAGAAGAGTGCTGGTGTGGTGCTGTGGGATAAAGCACTGGACAGCTAACCACAAGGTTGATGGTTCAAACCCACCAGGCTCCCATCAGAAACCTTATGGAAAGGATCTCTATGAGTCAGAACTGACTCAATGGCGCTTACCGACAACAGCAACTATTATTATAGAGTATAAACATATTTTCATGTACTTATATGTCCTTTTGTTTTCTTTCTTTTTTTTTTGTAATTCTTGTTTGTATCTTTGTCCATTTTTCTGTTGGGGTTCTTGGCTTTCTTTTTGATTCCCTTGTGTATTCCTTGTTGTTAGGCATTGTAAATATCTTTCCCTATTCAGTCGTCTTCCTGCTATATTTATTCTTGGTGTCCTTTGTTAATTTTGCTTTGAGGTTTGTTAATTTTCATGTAATAAGCTTAATTAATTTATTGCTTTACAATTTACTTAAGAAATCAACTCATGTACGACAGAATGAAAACTTGTACAGTCTTGAACATCTTCATGATGGTTGATAGTCCATTTTAAAATTTAAATCCCTTCTTGTGGCCATAGGATTTTCGTCATTTTATCAAACATGATGTCATTCTCCAGTGATTGGTTTTTCCTGATGATACATTGAAAAACAGTTGAAGTCTCAGACAACATTCTGTTGAATTTTTTAAAAAATAAGTTGTCTGGCCTTTCATCCTACTCTGTCTTAGTCTGAAATCTTCACTAAAACCTATTCATTTCATGATATTTGAAAAAACAGTGACATCACTTCTAGTAGCCTAGCAACACATAAGTCACCATAATACAACATACTGACAGATAGGTGGTAGTGGCATCACTAGAACGCAAAACTAATATACATTGTAGTTTCTATTAATTGTATGCTTCTATGCCACAGAAGGAGTCCTGGTTAATGCTGTGTGTTAATATGCTGGACTGTAAAGTTGGATTGAACCACAAGGTCAGCAGTTAAAGCTCACCAGCTGCTCCTCGGAAACCCTATACAGGGTTGCTATGGGTCGGAACCAACTCAACAGCTCTTAACAACAAACACCAACATACTTCATAAACTCTATACAGTATCACTATGAATCATAATTGACTCAACGACACATAACAACAACCAACAACAGCATATCTCACATTAATATTTTTATTCTATTAAAACCTACCTTTATATATTGCAGGAGCTCTGGTGACACTGTAGGATAAGAAATGGTCTGCTAACCACAAAATCCATAGCTCAAGCCCACCAGCTGCTCCTCAGAACAAAGATGACACTTTCTGCTCCTATAAAGATTTACAGCCTCAAAAACCTCAAAAAGGGTTGCTATGAGTTGGAATCAATTCGAAGGCACTGAGTTTGATTTTTTGTTTTTTATATATTTTATGGACTCCTGGCATGGCACTGTAGGATCATCACTGGACTGGGAATCATAGGTCAGCAGTTCAAACCCACCAGCTTCTCAGAAACCATATACAGGGTCGCTATGAGTTGGAACTGACTCAGTGGCACTAAATAATAACAATACAGCAACAACATATATTGTGTAGGTAGGAATCCACCTTGACTTTTCTCTACAAAGTAGATAAAATTTCCTTCTACCATCTACAATTCATTGTTTCCCCATAATTTGTATTGTCACCTTAACCATATATTAGTTTTCTACGTAATCTGAGTTTGGATTGGACTTCTCTATTTTGTTCCATGATTCTATTTGTTTTGATATGCGTCTGCCTATATTGTACTTCACTATGCCTCTACTCTTCATATTTGGGAGGGACAAGTAACACATCTTGGCTTTTCTTTTTCAGAGTTGACTTAGCTATTTGTGAATTTTTGTTTGTCCATATAAAAGTGTGAAAAATTTACAAATCCAGTTAAAGTTTTAGTTGGAATTGATTTGAAGAGAATTTATATTTTTATAGCATAAAACCATTTTACTCTAAAGTAGGGCTATGTGTACATTTATTGAAGTCAATTTCTAGATGGACATGTCAGAGATGTATAAGAAACATGTAGTTTCTTAGCAAATAATTTTAGTATAATTTGTTTCTTAATGATATATTTTGCCACTTTTTATCCTTTCGCCAGGTCTTAACCATTATTCTTCACATAAACTGCTATCCTTTTGCATACAAGGGCCATATCTTAATTTCTTTACTTTTTTAAAAATAATTTTATTATGAATTGCATGAAGATATATAGAGCAGATCATAAACTTTATATTCAACAGATCACATACTTTGCTTCATTACAATGATTTTAATATCTTCATTTATCATCAGATAACATTTATCTTTATTCACTTTTACTCTTGCATTCTTTCCCGTGTCTCCTGCTACCTTCATCTTTCCTCTGTTAACCTCCCTCTTGATATGTATTACATGTCCCATCACTGATATTAGCATGTAGCTACCTCTAGCCCATGAATAATTTTGGCACCCACCCACACTGTCCCCTTCTCTGGTAACCATTATAGACTGCTCCTTTTATCCAGAAAACCTTTGCTTAACTTTTTACAACAGTGGTTATCATACAATATTTGGCCTTTTGTGATTTACTAATTTCTCTCAGCATATAAAGTCCTCCAAGCATATCCATGTTGTGAGGTGTTTTGCATATTCATGCAATGACATGAGTATGCATATATCTATTTATGTTATGGCTCTTATTTCTTGAGGCTGGATTTTGTTGGTTGTTATGTGCCGTGTAGTTGGTTCTGACTCATAGCTACCCTGTAGAGGGTTTCTGAGGCTGTAAATCTTTATAGGAGCAAAAAGCCTCATCTTTCTCCCATGGCACAGCTGGTAGTTTCAAACTGCTGACCGTGAGATGAACAGCCTGATTCCTAACCACTATGCTACCAGAGCTCCTTCTTGAGGATATTACCAAGTAGAGGGATTTCAGTATTTCTAAAAGGAGCTCTGGTAGCGTAGTGGTTACGAATCGGGCTGCGAACCTTAAGGTCAGCGGTTCGAAACTACCAGCCGCTCCGCGGGAGAAAGATGAGGCTTTCTACTCCTGTAAGGATTTACACCCTTGGAAACCCTGTACAGGGTCGCTATGGGTCGGAACCGACTCGACGGCACTTAACAACAACAACAACATATCCAACTTATTGAGAAAGTGCCATACCATTTCTACTGTGGTTATGCCATTTTACAGTCCCATCAGCAATGTAGAAGGGTCCCAGTCTCTCCACAACCTCATCAACATATGTTGTTTTCTGTTTTTTTTTTTTTTTTAATTATTTTATTAGTCCTGGAGTAAGACGAGCTATCATTGCTGTTTTGATTTGCATCCCCAAAATGGTTAATAATCACAAACATTTCTTCATAAGTTTGTTGGACACCTGAATGTTTTCCTTGGTGAAGTATCTATTAATGTCCTCTGCCCATTTTTCAAATTGGATTATTTGTCTTATTGAGGTCTTGAAGTGTTCTTTAGATTTTAGAAAGTAGTCTTTTTTCTGGAGATGTCATTGCCAAACATTTTTTCCTAGTCTGTGGGTTCTCTCTCTCTCTCTCTCTCTCTCTTTTTTTTTTTAATTTTAATGTTTTATTGTGAATTATGTGATAGTTTATATGGGAGAACATTAGTTTTATATTCATTCTATCATATATCGTTTCATTGCCATGGTTACAATCCCCTCCATGCATCATCAACCAACCAAAGGGTATACACTACATGCCTGCCCCCCAGTCATCAGCACACAGTTCCTCTCCCTCTCTAGGTCTAAAGTCCCCAGCTGCTCCATCTCTCCACGTCATCATCTCTGCCTCCATTTCTGGCATTGCTGCTTCTCTGGGTAGGGTCCCACTCTCCGCTCTTCTCCCTTGATGGTCCTAGGGACCTCTGCTCCTAGACTGCAAAGTTAATCAATCCCCTACTTGCTACAGAACGTCTAACTTTACATTTACTACCCTCATAATCAGTCCTGATAACAATTATTCACTATTGTATCACAAGAGACCTATCCACTCCTTTCATCAGCCCCACCTAGACAGATTGGATACGATTCAGTGGAGATTCTACCTTCCTCCCCACCCTCTGGATCTAGATTCCCTATTGAAAGCTTGTAAGCCAGTCACTTCTTGCCTTTGTAGCCCCCCCTCCCCCACTTTGGGTAGCCAATGTCCAAGTTGCCCATCCCTATCTACTCTGTGTATGGAGCTGGTGGGAATGATCCTCACTGTAAAGATTTGTTTCCTCTTTTGAGCTACTGCATCCATAGGTGTAAGTCAAGTTCATCAAATTGTATTAGATTACTGTTTTTTTCCTCTTCTTTAATTTTCTATTTGAGCTCTGATCATCCAGTCATTGAAGCCAGGTCAAGTGGGTATTATCTGTAAGTGTGGGTGTTCTTGTGCATATACCCTCTCCTCTTATCAGCTGGATGCTTCACTCTCCACTCTAGTCCTCTGTGGCTATGTCACTGACTCTGGGCCCAAGAGTCCCCAGGTCTTGCCACACTACTGGCCAACCAGGTCTCCACCCAGGTGCATTGGAGTCTATTGAATGTTGTAGGACTTAGCTCTCAGCTTCATTGCTGTTTTTTCCTCACTTCCCTTTATCGGTGATGAACGTGGTCACCAATCAGAACATGTATTCCCACTTAGTCTTAGTCTTGGAAGGGGCTTTGCTCTGAGGGGATCTGACCACACTTGCCTTGATGTCTCCTGGGCAAGTAATTTGCTTGTTCTTGTAATAATCAGTCAATCTACCTTTATTGTTTTTTACTTTTCCTGTTGGTCTTTCTTTCAAGAAGTATCTTCTGTTCTTTTAACCACTCCAGGCTGGTCTGCCCGTCCTTTCAAATGCAAATTTCCCACCTTCTGAAGATTCTGGATGCTGTTTAGGATTCTACTATTGTCTTATGTAATGCAGAGACTCTGCAGGAAGCCTCCTTCACTGGGCATGTTGTAGCCCCTTTGGGTTCTATTTTTACTTGTTTGGTGAACTCCTTTTATGCACATAAGTATCTAATTTTTAGGAGGTACCAGTCATCTATTTTATCTTCTGTTTGTATGTTTTCAGCTATGTTTGATAGTGTATTTATGCTATATATTAGAGCCCCTATGTTTGTCCCTAGTTTTTCATTGATGATCTTTGTAGTTCTAGGCTTTATATTTAGTAGGTCTTTGATCCACATTGAGTTCATTTTTGTATATGATGTGTACCTTACTTTCCAAGCTATTCCTGTTTCAACATAGGAATGCCTCTACAATTATCAGGTTTGTTGTTGTTGTTTTTTAATTAATTGATATCCAGGATAAATATCCTATTGGAGATAATTCTTCTGGACTCCTCTTTTCTTTGTCTTTTTTCACAGTTTTCTTCCATTATTTGTTTGCTTTTATCATCCCTTTTTCTCGGTGTCTCCCTTGATTGAAGATACCTAATATGCTTGTGTGACAGTAGCTGTTATCCAGTGAAACAAGCACTTTTTTTTGCAGTGTGGTGCAATTCCTCTAGGGAATGAGCAATGTAACTTAAAACTCAGCTGTGTCCATAAGTCAAGTCAAGGTGAGTTTTTGGCTTTCTATAACTGCATTCTCATTCATTAGAAAGATGTTAACATTTATTGCCAAGCTGTCTCTTAAATATCCTGTAGTAAAAAGTCAAAATATGCTCTTTTTTTCTCTCCCTGTTTTACCCTTAAAGTGCAATTTCATTACCACATTTTCTTTGCAAAGTGCTATAGCATTCTTTATTGAAACCTTTATTGTTTCAGGTGCTCTGAGAGTAGTCTCCTTTGATCTAAAGGACAAAGGTAGTTTTATTTTCCTGTCATAGTGGAGTTTCTTCATTCTGTCCGTGATGTGTCTGACCCCTGCCCTATTGACTGCTACTGCCTCATATCTGCTTTTCAGTCTATATAATTAAGATGACCCAGAGGCATGAATTGACTTGTAGCTTATCCACACATCTATAACAATAAGCTATATTATAAGGAGGATTTCCTACTTAAAAAGTGTTTCAATTTGAATGTGTTGCCGTGCAAGAAAGTAATAATCAAGTCAGTTTGCTTTGGGACTGAGTGTAGTGTGAAGGCCAAGTTTGAAAGAAGAAAATTAAAAGCCTAGTGTTGAATAAGCTGAGGATATTATAAAAGGACAGAAACCCTTGGCTCTAGTCCTTTAAGAACCCAGATGTCTTTGAAATTCCATGTCATGCCTAAGATAAATGATATTGTGGATGGTATTTATGGGCTAATCAATATTCTGATTTTGTTGATGAGAAAACAAATCTGATATCACTAGGTTTCCAGGGCATTTAGATTTTATTTTTTTATTTTTATGAAGTGTTTTCTGAGTAGAGGAATATGAAATACTGTTTACTACATTAGTGCCTAAAAGACCCAAATGTGTCTGTTCAGAAAACCAATCTTGCAGATACAGTATTAATGTGGCAGGGCTACATATTCTGTATGTAATAACAATCAGAACCAGGCTCAACCATAAGACCCTGAGATAGTCCTTAAATCTTTGAAAGATATAGAGTACATAGAATGTAACTTGCTTTACCACCATTCTTCATCCTTAGCCTATTATATTTGACTCCAGAATTCAGAAGTCTTTTCTTGCCTTCTGGGATGATTCAATCTGGGAAATTCCAAGTTTTTTCAGGTTCTTTTTGTGGCAATCATTTATAGACAGACACACTGGTTAGTTTTCTTATGCTAGATCAACCAAGTCATAGAGTGTCTAAGAGGGGAGTTATCCTTGCAGCACTGATGTGTGTCTCTGCATTGATTCTCCTAACATGTTTGAATGTGATAAGAATGTAAATAACAGAACATTTGTAAATTAGCAGTTTTTACATGTACGATTCAGTGACATTGATTACATTCTTCATGTTGTGTATCCTTTTCTGAATTGTCATTATTCTTCCCTGAATTATTATACACCCTTAACATAAATTCATTGTTCCCTAAACATAATTCTCCCTTTCTCCCTCCCTCCTGCCTTTAGTAGCCTCTAATAAGCATTAATTTCTATACATTTACCTATGTCACCAAAGTGAGATCATACAGTATTTGTTCTTTTGCAGTTGATTTATTTCATTTAGTATATAATGTTTTAAAGGTCTACCTATGTTTGCTTTTTATGAGTGAGTAATATGTGGCGCTGTAGAATCAGTACTGGACTGCTACCCATAAGGTTTTCCTTCAAACCCACTAGCTTTTCCTCTGAAACCCAATGCAGGGTTTCTATGAGTCAGAACTGATTCAACAGCACTTAACAACAACAGCAAGATAAGCACTGGACCTAAACTACAAGGTTGGTGGCTCTCAAGTCCACCAGCGGCTCCAAGGAAGAAAGATTCTCCTAAAAAGATTAAAAGTATTGGACACCCTCTACAGGGTTGTTATGAGTCAGAACTGGCTTGATGGCACTTAACACCAACAATATGTTATACACTCACACACACACACACGTAGGGGCTTTAAAGGTTTGTGGGAAAATTCCATTTTTCCATAAACTGTTTGAAGCCTCCTTGTATATACAGTGAAACCTGTGAGAGGTGGAATGTGATTGCCTTGCTTTCCCAAGTCTCACAAGTTTTCTACCTTTGACAGGGTGCAATGTCGCTATTTTTCTGTCACTTGTTTTAGTGAAAAAAAATTTGAGTTTTCCTTCTCTGACAGTTTCTGCCTTTCAAAAGTTTTTCTTCTCTTTTATTGACTATCTCTTTAACTAACATTTCTCATTTAAAATAGTAAATGTCCAAACTCTTTTTGGCATTAATGACTACTTCTAGCAGTAATGAATCCCATGGTGTAAGGCGAAAGTAATGCTGGCGGTGATGCTTGTTATGAGTCAAATTGACTGGGCCATGATCCTCAGTGATTGAAGAGTTTCATAATGGTGTAATTTGGCAGTTATGGAATAATGCAGTCCTCCTTTATTTTGTGATTGGAGGTAATCATCCACAATTTTCCAATAATGCCAATTTCCACTTAATGATCTGATCTTTGAAACTAGCCATGTCGATCCATGAGCAATGGGTACACTGCATATCGCGTAGCCATTGTGAATAGTGCTGTAAGGAACATTGGAGCTTTAAATCTTTTGTGTATATATTAAAGACTGGGATTGTTGGGTCTTGTGGCAGTTCTGTGTTCAGCATTTTGAAGAACTGTCAGTCTGTTTTCCACAGCACTTGTATACTTATTTCTCATTTTGTATTTCCACAAGCAATGAATTAGGATCCTTATTTCTTTACATCATCGCTGGCACATATTGTTTTCCATGTTTTTGATCATTGACACTCTAATGGGGTGAGGTAGTAACTCACTGTGGTTTTGATTTGTATGAGCCCTGGTGTGGTGTTGTACAATAAGCACTGGATTGGTAACCACAAGATAAACAGTTCAAACACAACAGCTACTCTCGAAAACCCTATGCAAACTAGCTAACGAGTCATTACCAACTCTAAAGCACACAGCAATAATTTTGAGTATCTTTTCACATGACTGTTGGCCATTTGAATATCCTCTTTGGTGAAAATATATTCAATATATTTGGCCATTAAAAAAAAATGTTTTATTGTGAATTATGTGGTAGTTTACATGGGAGAACTTTAGCTTTACACTCATTCTATCCTATATTGTTTCACTGCCATGGTTACAATCTCCTCCATGTATCATCAACCAACCAAAGGATATACCCTGCAAACCTGCCCCGTGGTCGTCAGCACACAGCCCCTCTCCCTCTCTGGGTCTAGAGTCCCCAGCCACTCCATCTCTCCGCATCATCGTCTCTGCCTACATCTCTGGCATTACTGTTTCTCTGGGTAGGGTCCCACACTCTGCTCTTCTCCCTTGATGGTCCCAGGGACCTCTGCTCCTAGACTACAAAGTCAATCACGTTCCTCCTTTTGCTACATAACATCTACTTTTACATTTCCAACCCTAACAGTCAGTCCTGATAACAATTATTCACTATTGTACCACAGGAGACCTATCCGCATCTCCTTTCATCAGCCCCACCTAGACAGACTGGATACTACTCAGTGGAGATTCTGCCTTTCTCCACACCCTCTGGATCTAGGTTCCCTCTTGAAAGCTTGTAAGCCACTTCTTGCCTTTGTAGCCTCCCAATTTTGGGTAGCCAATATCCAAGTTGCCCATCCCTGTCTACTCTGTGTATGGATGGGGTGGGAATGATCCTCCCTGTAAAGATTTGTTTACTCTTTTGAGCTACTTACTGCATCCATAGGTGTAGGTCAAGTTCATCAAATTGTATCAGATTACTCTATTTTTCCTCTTTCTTCTTCTAGTTGAGCTCTGATCATCCAGTCATTGAAGCCAGATCATGTGTGTATTATCTGCAAGTGTGGGTATTCTTATACATATGCCCTCTCTTCTTATCAGCTGGACACTTCACTCTCCACTGTAGTCCTCTGTGGCTATGTCACTGATTCAGGGCCCAAGAGTCCCTATTTGCCCATTTTTTAAATTGAATTGTTCATCTTGTTGTTATTAAGTGTCCCTGATGTATTTTTTTTTTAATATCTTCATTATATAGTATATATTATAATGGATTTAATTTTGCTCCTCCACGGGAATCCCTAGATGAAAAAAACAAGGATTTTTCTCTCATGTTGTGCAGTGGAGTTAAACGGGAACAGAAATGACAGTAATACAAATGAAGAGGATGTTAGTAGCAGTAGAGAAGCATAGGAATGCTCTATTCATTACTGAGATTTAGGAAAAGTTGACTGGAAAGAAAATGCAATTTGACTTGTTCCTCTTTATTTAGTGAAATGCACACAGGTAATATAAAGAACTGCCTGCATCATTTCTGTCGATTCGATTTGTATATATATTAAATAATTAAGTAGGAGATAATGCAGTTGCTTAATACACAGAACAATGGACCTGGTTGTAGTAGTTCACTTTTGAGAGCTAAGGCTGTGCAAGATCAGACTTCATGAAGCCTTGATTTTCTGTATTTTGACATTTTTCATGTGTGCAACCATGGTGAGCTATTTATCCATGTCACCAAGAAATCTGCAATTCACTGAACTAAAAACAATAAGAAAAAAATAACAAAAAAACTTCAAGACAAAACAAAATCCTGATAGTGATGCTCAGTGATTGATTCCCTTGAAGGATAGAAGAAGTTTATAAGCCCAAGCATTTTGGCAAGTCTCTACACCGGGATCATTGATTCTTTGTCTACAATGAAGTTTGAGTTCTCTCAAACTCAGTACTTTGACATAATCTTGAGATTTGGCAAATTCTTTTAGGCTTTTAAATTTTTGTGGTTTTTTTGATAATTTTAACAGATATTTTTTAGCATGTATGTAGATGAAAATTTTCCTTTTTCTATAATAACAATTAGAAGGTATTTATAGAAGATTAGACTTTAGATTAAGTTATTTCTTAGGCAGAAACCATCAGATTCTTGAGAATTGAATTCTTGTGGACTCAAGAATTTCTCCTTTTCAAGTGTTCTGTGTTTTACTTACATTTGAGAAACAATATAAGAGGATCTCAAAAAGTCCATGAAAAAATGGAATGACAAGATAATGAAATTTTTCATTGAACCTTTTGAAGTTCCCATTTATATTATATATCTATTCCACTAGCATATTACCCTTTTTAGGACTTAATTTTAGAGTTGTTCTATGCCAATAATCTCCAAAGCTGGTAAATCAACTATTTAGATTATTAGTTGAAACAAATAACTGGACTGACTGATTCAAGGAGAAATCTACTTCCCAGATACATTGACTTTTTTTATTTTTTTATTTTTTAAAATATGTTTAAAAAGCTGCCTTTCTTTGTTGGTTAACATTAAAAAGTATTCTAGAGCAGTCTTGGATCTTCAGAGTCTTTATGAAGAAGTTCTAATGGTGAAGATAATATATTTGGTAAATTTTTAATAGAGAAGAATTTTTTTTCTTTATTGCATGTCTCTGTCCATGTATCAGAGAAAGACACACAGAAAGAGTTTTTGATATATATACACATATACAGTCCTGGTGTGGTGCTGTAAGAAAAGCACTGGACTGCTGCCTACAAAGTTGCCATTTCAAACGTACTAGTCACTCCTCAGAGATCCTATATAGGATTGCAATGAGTTGGAATCAACTTGATGACACTTAACAACAACATATATATATATATAACCAAAAACAAAAAAAAAAAAGTTGTGGTCAAGTCAATTCTGAGACAAAGGGACACAATGCGTGTCGGAGTAGAACTATGCTCTATAGAGTATTCAACACTGATTTCTTTGGAAGTACATCTCCAGGCCTTTTTTCAGAGATACCTTTTGGTGGTCTTGATCCATCAACCTTTTGATTAGCAGTTGAACCTGTTAACCATTTGCACCATTCAGGAACTTCATATATATGCTTACATATGGCGCCATAGGATAAGTACAGGGCCTCAGAGTCATTTTTAACTGCAAGGTCAGCAGCTCTAACTCACCAGCTACTCCTCTTAAACCTTACACAGGGTTGCTATGAGTTGGAAACAACTCAATGACACTTAACAACAACATATGTAAATATGAAGGGACTTCAAAAAGTTCATGGAAAACGTCATTATTTTTCAGTTTCATTTTTCTACAACTTTTTTCAGCCCATGTATCTACCTATCTAGATACACAAGCACACACATATATATGGTCAAGTAAAAAAAGTATCGCTACTATGGTTTCAGTATGGGTTTATTCTAAACAAATATGTTTAAACATGTCTCTGTGATCAGGGATGGCTGCAGACAAGTTCTCTCATTGATATAATACTTGTCTTAAGGCAGAAACATCAGCTCAGAAGGTTGTAGAAACTGAATTTTGAATTACAAAAGAGTCATCTTGATAAATTTTCTCAAAGAACAAAGAACAGTAGCAAGGACTTATTATGAAAAGGTTTTATTACAATTGAAAACTGCATTACTGAGAAAAGGCCAGGAAATTTATACTGAGGAATTTTTTTTTTACCCATCACAACAATGTACCTGCTCATTCAATGAGGGAATTTTCCCACAAACTTTTAAAAAAAAACTTTATTTGGGATTGAGTGATAGTTTACATGGGAGCACATCACTTTTGCACTCATCCTACTCTCCTATGAAAATTTTGTTGGGAAATATTACCCTATTCATTCTACAGCCTTGATTTGACCCTTTCAGATAATTTCATTTTTCCACAAACTTTTCTTTTAAAAGCTCTTATTGGGATTGAGCGATAGTTTACATGGGAGAACATCAGTTTTGCACTCATCCTACCGTATTTTGTTTTATTGCAATGATTGCAATCCCTTCCATGCATCATCATTCAAAAGTATTTGCTTCTATTCCCTCTGGTGTTTTTTTTTTTTTTTAATGTACACAAAAACACTCAAAAATACATAATCATTTAAACAGCCTAATGGCACATTCTACAAGGCTGCTTCCTGGCCGCCAGCACACAGCCTTTCTCTTTCCATGAGTCTAGAGTCCTCAGCATCTCTGTGTCTCCATGTCATCGTCGCTGCCTCCATCTCTGGCCACACACTTTTGAAGTCCCTTTATTTATGAAGAGATAAACTAAACTAGATGCTAAAGGTAAAACCAACTGGGAACATGTACTGCTCATAATCACTTGATGAAACTATGTCCTAAAATAAATCCCCTTTAAATTGGGTGGCGCTATCTGTAGGATAAGCACTTGACCTCAAGGACAGTTTGAACTGCAAGGTTGGCAGTTCAACTCACCAACTCAAGGGCATTTAACAACAATATAAGATAAGCACTGGACTGTTAACCACAAGATCAGTGGTTCAAACCCACCAGAAGCTCTTTAGAAACTCTATATGGGATTACTATTGGTTAGAACTGACTCGACAGCACTTAACAAGAACAACAAACAGGAGAAAAATGCTTCAACATCCTTAAGTGGAGAAAGAGGGGAAGGAAGGTCTGTACGATGCCATACGACCCATAATTTTAGTCACTGTTTTACTTGCTGCTAAAACATTACATTGGCCTAGGTTTAAGCTTTAGGAAGTAACGTTGAGAAATAGCAACATGAGCAGCAAAGGAAAATCAACCTCAGCTGAGTGCTGCTATGGTAAAGCAATTGAGAATTACCTACTTTGTCAATGAAGTTTTCTTCTGTCAGCACCAACAGAAGTTGGGAGTGATTGGAGCTATCAGACACATCAGCAGGGTCCACCGTGTTTCTAAAATGGGCTGGATTTATGCAGCATATGGAAACTCAAAGCAGTTCTTCAGGCAGAATTAGTCAGGAGTAGAAATGTTTATTGGTTTCTAAATGTTTTTTTCTGCTATTCAGCATTGTCTTTTTTCATAACACTTGCAACCAGGGCTTGAAAAATAAGATGTTCTGCCCGCTATGGGTTGTCATACATTAGAAGCCTGATATCAGGACCTTGGAACAAAGCCATGCAGCTTGGCAAGAAAATATCCCACAGTGGTGTTTGAGAAATAGTTGCCAAGGGTGGAGGAGGAGAACATCAAAGAGTTCTTTCTGAGAAGTCTGTAGGACATTAACTTATAGGTCATATTTCTGAGTATTTCTAGCCTGGTTCATGTTCCAATTTAATTTGAAGACTCACACAGACCAAAAGGAGGCAAAGGGGAAATGAGGAAAGAGTTTGATCCCTTAGCCTGAAGTAGAGGCCATCCTTGAGGGAGATTTGATACACAACCTAGTGTGGCACTGTAGGATAAACACTGGACTGCTAACCACAAGGTTGGCAGTTTAAACACATCAGCCTTTCCTTGGAAACTCTGCATAGGGTCACTATGAGTTGGAACTGACTTGATGGCACTAACAACAACATGCCTCTCTGTTTCCCTACTGTGTAATTGGACTGAACATGGAAGAGAAATCAAGACCCTGGGAAAGCGTGAAAAGCTTGTGCCACTCCCGCTGCTCCCATAGGAGCTTAGAGAGATCTGCCACACTCTCAGCACCTCGCCTGTTTCTCACCTTTCTCCATCATTTAGAGGTGTATTTTTCTATATCCCAAAGCTGCCTGTTTTAGTGTTTGTACCAATAAATGAAACTCCACATGGATGACATTGCTTAGAGGGATATGTAACTGGATGACTGATGCCCTTCCTGATGTGTTAGTCTAGCCAAGATCTTATTTATTAGCAGTTGTTGTTGTTGTTTTTATGTGCCGTGGAGTCGGTTCCGAGTCATAGCGACCCTGTACAGGGTTTCTGAGGCTATAAATCTTCATGGGAGCAGAAATCTTCATCTTTCTCCCGTGGAACAGCTGGTAGTTTCGAACTGCTGACCTTGCAGTTTGCAGCCCAATTCGTAATCACTACGCTATCAGAGCTGTAGCTCCAATTAATGAGGACCTGCCACTGGGCCAGTCTTTATGCATATTATCTCACTTAATTTATTTAATAACTCTCAAGTTGCACCTTTCTTTTGATTATAACTAATAATTCAGAGAAGTTATGTAATTTGCTCAGTAGCAATACATAAGCCCTTTTATTGAAGAAAGTCCCCCAATATTATTACCCTCCTGGATCCTTTCATAAGCTCTTCTTCTGAGGAGAAGAAAAAGAAAACCACGCCAAATCAGTTGCTATGGAGTTAATTCATATTCATGTTACCCATTGGATGTAACAGTAGAACTGTGCTGTACAGGGGTTTCACTGGATGCTGTTTCTGTAGCAGATTTCCAGGATTTTCCTCTGAGGTGCCTCTGGGTAGATTTGAACCCCTATCTTTTGGTTAGCAGCTGAATGCATTAACCATTTGCACTATCCAGGAACTCCGGAAGACAATGTAGTTGAGTTCAATGATAACCCAAAGCTGTCAAATAGATAGCAACTCAGGCTGATCTCATATGTTACAGCATAAAACTGTGTGCTTCATAGAGTTTTCTTGATTATAATCTTTATAGAAGCAGATCACCTGTCTTTTCTTCCATTGGGAATTCTGGATAAATTTGATCAGCCAACCTTTAAATTAATAAATGAGCTCAAACTCTGTGCTACCCAGTGACCTCTCTTCAATTCAGCCAGCATGAATTGTGCTGTTAGTATGACCAGGCACTGAGTCTAGGGCTCAAGAATGTAGAGATGAATGGTATTAGTTAATACCACTATTATTCAAATTTATTCACCAATCACTAAAGTCAGTAAGGATGAAATTGAAGAATTCTACCAACTTCTTCAGTCTGAAATTGATCAAACATGCAGCCAAGGTGTATTGATAATTACTGGTGATTGGAATGCAAACGTTAGAAACAAAGAAGGATAGGTAGTTGGAAAATGCGGCCATGGTGATAGAAATTATCCTGGAGATCTCATGATAGAAGTCTGCAAGACCATTGATTTGTTCATTTCAAATACATTTTTTAAACAGCATAAAATATGACTATACACATGTACCTCACCAGATGGAATACACAAAAATCAAATTGACTACATCTGTGGAAAGAGACGGTGTAAAAGCTCCATATCATTAGCCACAGCAAGGCCGGGGCGGATTGTGGAACCACCAAGTGCTCATATGCAAATTCAGACTGAAGCTGAAGAAAATGAAAACAAGTCCATGAAAGCCAAAATATGACCTTGGATATATCCCACCAGAATTCAGAGACCATCTGAAGAGTAGACCAACTGAAGACCAGAGAGTTGTGGGATGACATCAAGAACATCATACAGGAAAAAAAAGTCATTAAGAAGACAAGAAAAGAGAGAAGAGCAGAGTGCGGGACCCTACCCAGAGAAACAGTGATGCCAGAGATGGAGGCAGAGATGATGACTTGGAGAGATGGAGCACTGGGAACTCTAGACCCAGAGAGGAAGAGGGGTGGTGTGCTGATGACCAGGGGGCAGGCTTGCATGGTATACCCTTTGATTGGTTGATGATGCATGGAGGGGATTGTAACCATGGCAATGTAACAATATACGATAGGATTAATGTAAAGCCAATATTCTCCTATATAAACTATCACATAATTCACAATAAAACAGTTTTAAAAAAAAAGACAAGAAAGAAAGAAAAGACCAAAATGGATTTCAGAAGAGACTCTGAAATTTGCTCTCCAGTGTACATAGGCTAAAGCAAATGGAAGAAAGGCTTTCCATTGTGTGGCTCATGACAAGATATGGACAACATTATGAACTATGAGTATTCTGGAACACTTACTTGTGCTCATAAGGAACTTGTACATAGACCAAGAGGCTGTCGATTGAACAGAACAGGGGAACACTGAATGTTTTATAATTAGGAAAGGTGGGTGCCAGGGTATTCAAACTGTATGCTGAGCAAATAATCCAAGAAGCTGGGTTATATGAATAAAAATGTGAGGGATTAAAGGAAGATTCATTAACTACCTGTGATATGCAGATGATACAACCTTGCTTGCAGAAAGTGAAGAGGACTTAAAATATTTACTGATGAAGATCAAATAACACAGCCTTCAGTATGGATTGCATTTCAATGTAAAGAAACAAAAGTCCTCACCACTGGACCAATAAACAATATTCTTATCAATGGAGAAAAGATTGAAGTTGTCAAAGACTTCATTTTTCTTTTATCAACCATCAGCACTCATGGAAGCAGCAGTTAAGAAATCAAATGATGTACTGCATTAGGCAAACCTGCTGCACAAGACCTTTCCAAAGTGTTGAAGAACAAAGATGTCAGTTGGAGGACTAAGATGCATCTGACCCAAGCCATGGTATTTTAAATAACTTCATTTGCATATGAAAGTTAGACAGTGAATAAGGAAAACCATAGAAGATTTGATGTATTTGAGTTATGGTGTTGGAGGAGAATATTGAAAGTACCGTGGACTGCCAAAACTCAAATAGATCTGTGTTAGAAGAAGTACAGTCAGTGATTCATGGAAGCCAGGATGGTCAGACTTTGTCTCTCACACTTTGAACATATTGTCAGGAGGGATCAGTCACTGGAGAAGGATATCATATTTGGTAAAGTGGAGGGTTGGAGAAAAAGAAGTAGACCCCCAATGAAATGGACTGACACAATGGCAGCATCAATGGGCTCAAGCGTAGCAATGATTGTGATGTTGGCCTCAGATAAGGCAGTGTTTCATTCTGTTGTGCATAGTGTCACTATGAGTCTGTACCAACTTGATGGCACCTAACAATAACAACAACAACATCTCCAAAATGGCATTGTGGGTTCCTGGGGGGAGGTTGGAATTAATATATGCTTGACAGTTGTCCTATAAATCAATTTGCTGTGGTGCTATTTGAACGCATGGTTGGTGGTTCAAGATCATCAGCTGATCCTCAGAATCCCTATATATGGTCGGTATGGGTTGGAACCGACTCTATGACACTTAAAGAATAACAACAACTGGAGTGGATCATGCTGGATTCAGAGTGGTCTCTGAAAAGTCAGCTTTCAGCAGTCAGAGAACAAAGAAGGGTAACTTTGTTGAAGCACAAAAGCGAGGAGAGTGAACCTGGAAAGCCAGCCAGACCTGAGAGGCCCTGGGTGTGTGTTGATGGGGAGGGGGGCTGGTGGCATGGGAGGAGGTGGGAAGACAAAGACCAGGTGCCTGGCTAAGTATCAGTGGGGAGAGTAGATCCTACTAGAAGACTTTGTGCTGAAGGGAAGTCTGCCTGGGGGCTGGTAAATTCTCAGAGCAGAGCAGGTTGCTTTTTGACCTGTGGACTCTTTGCAGGGTCCCTGAGATCCAAAATGAAGAAAGAAAACAAGATGACCTTTGATTGGAAAGGGAAAAAATTCCAGATTGGATTTGATGAAGAAGCAAAAGGGGATACTATGAAAAATGCATCAGGCTTGCAAATACCTGCACCTTCACCTCTCAAGTCTCTGCAGCAGCTGTGTGGGGCGGGGCCAGGGAGGCAGCAGTACCCTTCCAATTAGTGTACTTAAGGTAGAACTGTGGGTCTGCAGTTTCAAAAGTTGTTCCTTTTTTTTTTTTTTTTTTTTAAATACCACTGAGACAGTGATAAAGGGCTAGGTGAAATTCAAAGGGTTCTGGTTTGCGGACATCCACTCTGTGAATTGCTGACTTAAGCGTTAGTTCTTTACCTTCCTCAAGTACTTTTCTCCTCCTGTGCTAAACAGCACAAAAGGAAACATCCCTAGATGGAATATCATTGTTCTCTTTTCAGTTTCAGTGATAATCGGAGTAAATCACCAGCAGCGGCTTCTCTGAAGGGGGGAGAATGGGGAAGAGGTGGGGTAATGTTGTTGCAGGATAGACTAGGCTACAGTGTCCAGGTCTCCACTCACTGTGGGCATCCTGGGGACTACCACAGGGTCTGCTGATACAGGTTGCTTATGGACTAGAAGCATTCACTTTATTTGACAGTGAGAGAAGAAGCGAGAGATAGAGGTAGCTCAGGATGGGGAAGCATCACAGCATAAACCTCTCCAATGCCTCACACATCAGAGATGCTTTTTAAGAGTCGGAGTTAAAAAGGAAGTGGAGGGGGAGTGGGCAAAGAATAAGAAAACTCAAAAGAGGAATCTGTGTATGTATTTTTGAACTGCGGTGCATATATATATGTAACTAATCATTTGCCTTTTGAACATTCTTTACGTGTACAATTCAGAGGCATTACTTACATTTATCATGACATTCAACCATTATATTTTTAACAGAAAGGAAGAGAAACCTGTCTAGACAGTGTCTTGGATAAACCCTAAGACACTCATACATTTGATAGTGAATGGAATATAAAATGTCCTTTTGGTTGCTCAATAAGTACCTTTAGTTTGCAGTTTGTGGAATGGAAAATGTTTATCATAAAGTATGGGGAAATTTGTATATGCAACATTAATGTTGCAGATTATATTAAATAAATCTGGGGAGAAAGTTTATACGATGAGTCCAGAGATTTTGGTCTTTAAATCAACACCCTAGTCAACTTGTAAGAACAGTTTCTCAATTGATGTATCCATGCAGTCAGTCAAAACATAAAAAGAGCCCCCAAGGAAGAGGCAGGTATGACACAAAAATATCATCTTACCTTGGGGAGAGCTTCTGTAGCTGTAAATTCTAGAGTTAGTTATGTTGACCAAAAATTGCACTGAACATTAGTCTCATGGTTCAGTAGTCATAGCGTTTTATAAGGATACCTTGCCACTTTCAATTCTTGCCCTTGAATGCCTGGCAGGACAGATCGGATGGAGTTTAAATTTGTGTCTTTAGGAGCCAGGTATATAGGGCTTCTTTGTAGGAGTGCACAGAGGAGGTTTTCAAAATTTTTGACCTTTTCTGCCCATAGAAGTTGGCTATTAGTCAGTTGGCTTGATGGGATGCATGGCTGTAAATACAGGCCTAAGGATAAAGTGAGGGCCAAGTCCAGATTTCACCACTAGTCTGTCTATTTGTTGTACTGTGGAGACTTGCATGTTGCTGCAATTTTGTAAGCTATGCCATGGGTATTTTGAATATGCCATGGTGGAAAGGTTTCAGCTGATCTTCCAAAGACAGGCTATTTCTGAGTATTTAATCACTGAAAACCTTATGAATAGCAATGGAACACTGTTATCACCAGATAATTGACTACTGATATATGACGAAGAACACCAGAATATTGTCAGGTAGAGTGCCAAAAGATGAGTCCCTCAGCTTGGAAGACACTCAAAATACGACTGGAGAAGAGCTGCCTACTCAAAGTAGAGTTGACCACAATGACGCAAATGGAATCAAGCCTTCATGACCTTCATTCGCTGATGTGACACAACTCAAATTGAAGAGAAAGAGCTGTGAACATTCATTAATAGTCATGGAATATATGAAGTATGAATATAGGAAAATTTGCCAAAAATGAAATAGAATGCATAAGCTTAGATACCCTAGGAATTAGTGAGCTGAAATGGACTGGTATTGGCCATTTTGAATCTGACAGTGACATAGCATACTATTCAGGGAATGACAAGTTGAAGAGGAATGGCATCACATTCATCATCACAAAGAACATATTGAAATCAGTCCTGAAGTACAATGCTGTCTGTGATAGGATACACCTATAAAGAAGATCAGTTAATGCCTCTAGATTCAAACTTATGTACCAAGCACCAAAATCAGTGATACTGAAATTGAAGAATTTCACCAAATTCTGTAGTCTGAAATTGATCAAACATGCAATCAAGATGTATTGATAATTATTGGCAATTGTAATGCAAAATTTGGAAGCAAAGAAGGATCAGTAGTTGGAAATTATGCACTTGGTGATAGAAATGATACTGGAGATTGCATGATAGATGCTTGCAAGACCAAGTTATTGCAAATATCTTTTTTAAACAACATAAAAGATGACTATACACATAGACCTTACCAGATGGATACACAAGATCAAATTGACTACATCTGTGGAAAGAGACTGTGTAAAAGCTCCATATCATCAGCCAGAACAAGGTCAGCAGCAGACTGTGGAACAGACCATTAATTGCTCATATGCAAGTTCAGGCTGAAGCAAAAGAAAATTAAAACATGTTCATGAGAACCAAAATATGACCTTGAACATATCCCACCTGAACTTAGAGATTATCTGAAGAAAAGATTTGATTTATTAGACACAAAACACCAAAGATCAGAAGAGTTATGGGATGACATCAAAAACATCATACAGGAAGAAAGCAAAAGGTCATTAAGAAGACAAGGAAGAAAGAAAAGCCCAAAATGTATGTCAGAAGAGACTCTGAAATTTGCTTTCCAGTGAAGATAGGCTAAAGAAAATCTTAGAAATGAAGAGGTTAAAAAGTGTAATAGAAAATTGCAAAGTTCAGCTCGAGATGACAAAGTCAAATATTATAATGAAATGTATGTACAAAGACCTGGAGTTAGAAAATCAGAAGGGAAGAACATGCTCATCATTTCTCAAGCTGAGGGAACTGAATAAAAAATTCAAACCTCCATTTGCTATATTGAAGAATTATATAGGCAAAATATGAAGAATATGGAAAGCATCCAAAGAAAATGGGCAGAGTAATCAGAGTCAATATAACAAAAAGAAATTGTTGACGTTCAACCATTTCAAGAGGTATCATATGATCAAGCACCAATGATACTGAAGGAAGAAGTTCAAGATGCACTGAAGGCATTGGCAAAGAACGAGGCACCTTCATTGAAATCTTTCAACAAACTGATGCAGCACTGGAGGCACTCACCCATTTATGTCAAAAAATTGACATCTGGCCCACTGACTGGAATATATTCATTTTTGTACCCATTCCAAAGAGAGGTAAACCAATAGAATGTGGAAATCATCGTACGATATCATTATTATGGCATGTAAGTAAAATTTTGCTAAAGATAATTGAAAAACGGCTTCAATCATATATTGACCAAAGAGTTTACAAAGGTTCAAGCTGGATTCAGAAGAGGGTGTGGAATGAGGGATATAATTGCTATGTCAAATGGATGTGGGTTGAAAGTAGAGAATACCAGAAAGATGTTTACCTGTGCTTTATTGACTATGCAAAGACTTTTGGTTGTGTGTATCTTGACAAACTAAGGGCAACATTGCTGAAAATGAGTATTCCAGAACACTTAATTGTGCTCATGAGGAACCTGTACGTAGACCAAGCGGCAATTATTCAAACAGAGCAAGGGAACACCGAATGGTTTATAATTAGGAAAGGTGTACGCCATGGTTGTATTCTTTCACCATGCTTATTCAACCTATATGCTGAGCAAATAATCTGAGAAGCTGGTTTCTATGAAGCAAAGCATGATATCTGGGTTGGAGGAAGACTCATTAACAACCTGCTATATGCATTTGATAAAACCTTGCTTGCTGAAAGTTATGAGTACTTAAAATACTTACTGATGAAGATCAAACTATTTGATCAAAGATCACAGCTTTTAGTATGGATTGTACCTTAACGTAAAGAAAACTAAAATCCTCACCACTGGACCAATAAGCAACATCCATGTAAATGGAGAAAAACTGAAGTTGTCAGCGACTTCATTTTGCTTAGATAAACCATCAACACTCGTAGAAGTAGCATTCAAGAAGTCAAATGATGTATTGCATTTGGTTCAACTGCTGCACAAGACCCCCTTAAAGTATTCAAGAGCAAAGATGTTAGTTTGAAGACTAAGGTGCACCTGACCCAAGCCATGATATTTTAAATAACCTCATATGCATGTGAATGTTGGACAGTGAATAAGAAAGACCCTAAAAGAATTGATGCATTTGAGTTATGATTATTATTGTTGTTATGTGCCGTGGAGTCGGTTCCGACTCATAGCGACCCTACACAGGGTTTCCAAGGCTGTAAATCTTTACGGGAGCAGACCGCCTCATCTTTCTCCCGCGGAACCACTGGTGGTTTTGAACTGCTGACCTGGTGGCTCGCAGCCCGATTCGTAACCACTATGTTACCAGAGCTCCTTTTTGAGTTATGATATTGGAGGATAATATTAAAAAACCATGGACAGCCAGAAGAACAATTGTTATCTGTGTTGGCGGAAGTAGAGCCAGAGTGCTCCTTGGAAGCCCAGATGACTAGACTTTGTCTTTCATACTTTGGACATATTATCAAGAGTGACCAGTCCCTGGAGAGGGATATCATGTTTGGTAACGTGAGGACTCAGAGAAAAAAATGAAGAACCCAATGAGATGGATTGGCACAGTGGCAGCAGCAATGGGCTCAAAGATAGCAATAGTTGTGATGTCGGGACTGGACTGGGCAGGGTTTTCTTCCATTGTGCATAGGATCTCTATTAATTGGTACCGAGAATGTGACACCTAACAACAACAACAATCCACAGTAGATGTGTAATCCTACAAGTGTCTGGAAAGTGGTAATGAGACTCTATTGAGCTAATGAGAAGTCAGAGACCCAGGAAGTACATCTGTGTGACTTAACCTGGGATTTCAAAGCTGAGACAACGTGAGTATTCCCACTTCAGTAATGCTCCTGCTTTTGAATTTCCTGAGCCATCTATTCTTCATCTGCAGTTAGATATTGAGTATCCTCCAAATACCTACTTCCCAATCTCATACATTCTTATCCTTTTATTAATATAACCATTGTATTATCACATAATAGTGTAATATCTCTGAGAAGATAGCTTGACTCATGTGAACCCAGATGAAAAAGAGAATCAAGGAAGAGAAAATTGTGGTGACAGGGGAGGAGATTTTCCTGGGTCGGAACACTCATACTCATGTCCATTAGCAAAGGGAGAGTTGGAAGAGCAGTCTTATGGCATCAATAACCCATACCTGAACTGCCCTGCTATGTGATTTCTTGGTCCAGATAGCATAACCTGTTGAAGGTTTGTTTCTTCCTTAGTTGTTATTCTCATTCCTAAGCTCGTAGATAGTGTGGCAATAAAAATCCCAAGTAAGATCTTCAGAAAGAAGTCTGATATAGAAGTAACACTATTGATCATCGTCTTGTGGATAGATACTGCCTTGGATGATTTGGATTAGAAAAATGCCTTGTGAAATATTATTATAGTATGTATTTCTTTTTCTATGTGCCAGGTTTGAGCTAACATTCATAGTGGAAACATATAGTACTATATAAGTGTGTTGTAGGTAAGATCATTTTGGAAGCACTTGATGTCTGAGTCAGGGCAGCTTCTAATGCCCATAAACACTGATAAAGTCTCTTCAGCTTATTGTGCAGACAAGCTATTTCCAATCTATGCAAAAGGGGGTAGGGAGCATTTCTTGCTTTAAAGTCTCCCAATCTCCTGAGAAGCTAGTGAGATTCATTTTCCTTCTGGTATGCACCAAAACTAATGGATTAATGGATTTTTAAAAGATGAAATAACATTTTATTTCAAAAAGTTCTGTCAACTGTTACTATTTTTTTAAAAAAATGCCTACTCTGAAGTTAGCCAACAGATAACTAATTCCAAGGGAAATTTTCTTCTGTGAAAGAGGACATTCTGTTTAACTGAATGAGAATACAAGGGAGTGGGGAGAAATAAACATGTTTTGTTTTCCATAGATGGAAGCTTGCAGATGTCCTTGAGGAGTGTTCAGATCTGGGGCAGAAATTACATAAATGTGTGCTTCTACCAATATGGCAAAAAGAGGGACAAGCCTGTCACACTTTTCTTAAAGAAAGTGACAAGAGGAATCCAGATGGATTTCAGATCCAGTGGGGACCCCTTCACCTTGAGAAACATCAGGGTTAGAAAAAAATGACATAGATTAAAAAAAAAAAAAAAAAAAAAAAGTGGCTTCGACCCTCCCAGACCAGCAGGTTTGAAAACATTGAGGATGCTGCTTGTCACAGCTATTTATTTTACTTGGAAATGTTTGCAAAAGTGTTGGACTTTTAGATATGACTTGGAGATAAGATTAAATATCACCAGAGCTTTAGAAACACCCCCAAATGGAATATTTGAGTGCTTGAAAGGAAGCAGCAAATTCACAAAGGATTTCAAGGCTGTTGTTAAGTCTTGCTATTAGTAAAGAAAGGTCAGCCCTCGGCAGATTGGGGAAATGATGGAGTGTGTCTGTGGGACTTGTCTATCTATACTCCTTGAGCGGGTCCCTTCAGCAGCTAGTGCAAGCCAATCCCTCTTGCAGCTGCGCTCACTGCCTGCCTTTACTTTCTCTCCCCTCATACCTCACTGTCCTTTCCTCTCCCTATTTGGTGATGAAAGGCAAGGTGTTTTATCCTTAGGGAATGGAGATATTAGAATTTCAGGAACATGCTGAAATTGATAGAAGAAAGTGGCCAATTCAGGGCAAATGTAAATGTTAACACTCTGCTTTAAAAATAAAGATGTGTTTAAATTATGTTGTTGTTGTTATTATGTGCTGTGGAGTCGGTTCCGACTCATAGCGACCCTGTGCAAAGTTTCCGAGGCTGTAAATCTTTACAGGAGCAGAACGCCTCATCTTTCTCCCGCGGAGCAGCTGGTAGTTTCGAACTGCTGACCTTGCGGTTCACAGCCCTATTCGTAACCACTACGCTACCAGAGCTCCTTAAATTATAGGTGTGTTTAAATTTAAATTATAAATTATATAAATAAATCTAAAGTGGAATCATATGAAATTGTCAATATAGGATTATTTGTAATTTTCCGTAACGTATGTTCAGAGTACAAGCAGCCCCTGGGTTACAAACGTACAACCAGTAAGTTGGGTAAAGTTATCCTTCTCCAACCCAATTCCCTGGATCCACACAATGATGTGTTGTTGTTGTTGTTGTTGTTATTAAGTACCGTGGAGTCAGTTCTGACTCATAGCTACCCTGCATAGCGTTTCTGAGGCTGTAAATCTTTACAGGAGCAGAACGCCTCATCTTTCTCCCATGGAACCGATGTTAGTTTCAAACTGCTGACCTTGAGGTTGGCAGCCCGACTCATAACCACTACGCTACCAGAGCTTGCTGCCTGGTTAATCACAGCACCAGCTACTCAATGGCCAAACCCTCTGCAGGCACTTCCTCTTTCTCCTCTTTAACCCTCTTTATTTCCCTCAATAATGTCTTTCCATAGGGTGGCTACAAAGGCCAATGTCAGCCTGCCTTTGGCCAATGACAGCCAGCCTCCACTTGGGTCTGACCACCAGCCCTTGGCCCTGCAAAATTCCTGGTGTTTTCCAGAACTTTATTGTTGTTGTTTAGGATCTTGAAATCAGTTCTGATTCATAGCAACCCTAGATATGGTTTCCTAGTGGTGGCTGTTGGATTTGAACTGACATTTGGGTCCAGTGTTTATCCTACAGTGCCACACCAGGACTCTTAAAACATTATTATTACTGTATTATGATGTTAATGATATTTGATTGTATTTGGAAGGCTTTATTTAATTTTTTATATGCATAGTATATAAAGGAACACTATGTATTATATTATAAGACAAATATCTGACTGACATAAGATACAAGCTGCACCTAAATGTTATGGTGTACGCACAAATTAGATTTAAAGACGGGTTTTGGAATGAAACTCATAAGTAATACAGCGACTGCCTGTGTAGTGCTCAAATACAGGAGTGTAGAAAATTGACAATGGAATATAGGATTTTATGATAGGTAAAAGTAATATAAAATTCATGTAAAAATGTCGTATGTCTCTGGGACCCTCCAGATTTGTTTTTCCCTCATATCTATTCCCAGTCTGGACTTGCTCTTTAAAAAGAAAGAGGTGATTGTCACATATCTTGGACAGGCAGTGCTCTGGATTGAATGTGCCCCCACAAAAAGATGTTTAAGTTCTAACTGCTATGCTAGTAAGTGTGGCCTTGCTTAGAGATAGGCTATTTCTTTGCGTACCAGTTAACGAGGTCATACTTGAGTAGAAAATACCACTGCATTGGAGTCATAGCAACGACTATAGCAATGCTGCAGGACAGAGTAGAAGTACTCCATAGGGTTTCTGAGGTTGTATATCTTTATGGGAGCAGGCAGCCTCATCTTTCTCCTGCTGAGCAACTGGTGGGTTCACACTGCCAACCTTTCAGTTAGCAGCCCAACACATAAGCCACTGTATCACCAGACCTCCTTACTAGAATAGAGTAAATCCGAATCCCTTCTTAGAGGTGCATTAATAAAGTAAAGAATAGACAAGGAGAGTCACACACAAGGAGACAGTCAGGAGAGAGTCACACATATGATGTGTACAAGCAAAGTCAGTGAGTGGGGGCAAGCAATAGAAGGTAGAGAGAGGAATGGAACAACTTTGCTCTCAGAGCCCTTAGAAGGAATTGGCATAACTGATACCCTGATTTGAAATCCTGGTACTGTTGTTAAGTGCTGTTGAGTCAGTTTTGACTCTTAGCGACCCTTTATAGGGTTTTTGAGGAGTGGCTCATGGGTTTGAACCACCAATCTTTTATTATTTGTTTTAATGTTTTATTGTGATATACCACCAATCTTTCAGTTAGTAGTCAGTGCTGATCATACAGTGCCACACCAAAACTCTGATTTGAATTCTTGAGTCCTGGTATTGTTGTTGTTGTTAGGTTCCATTACCTTATGCACAGCAGAATGAAACACTGCCCGATCGCTTGAGTCCATTCATGCTGCCACTTGGCCAATCCATTTCATTGGGGGTCTTCCTCTTTTTCTCTGATCCTCCACCTTACTAGCAAACATGATATCCTTCTCCAGTGACTGGTCCCTCCTGACAATATGTCTGAAGTACGAGAGACGAAGTTTAGCCATCTTGGCCTCCAAGGAGCACTCTTGCTCCATGTCTTCCAAAATGGATCTATTGGTTCTTTTGGCAGCCCATGGTACCTTCAATACTCTCCTCCAACACCATAACTCAAAAACAGTAATTCTTCTACAGTCTTCCTTATTCACTGTCCAGCTTTCGCATGCATATGAGGTTATTGAGAATACCCTGGCCTGGGTCAGGTGCACCTTAGTCCTCAAGCTGACATCTTTACTCTTCAACACTTTAAAAAGGTCTCCTGCAGCAGATTTACCAATATACCATTTGATCTCTTGACTGATTCTTCCATGAGTGTTGATAGTTGATCCAAGAAGAGTGAAGTCCTTGACAACTTCAATCTTTTCTTCATTGGCAAGAATGCTGTTTATTGGTCCAGTGGTGAGGATTTTTGTTTCCTTTACACTGAGATGTAATCCATACCGAAGGCTGTGCTCTTGCTGAAAGTAAAGAGGAGTCCTGGTGTAGCACTGTGGAATAAAGCACTGTACTGCAAGGTTGGTTTGGAACACAAGGTTGGTGGTTCAAACTCACCAGTCCCTCCTTGGAAACCCTATGGCTGGGTCACTGTGAGTTGGAACTGACTCAATGGCACTAAACAACAATGACATGATTGTGAGATAAATGTTTCCTTCTAACCCTTTGCAATTTCTTCTTTCTGGCTGAAGCAGCAATAATGTGCTTTCTCTCACTATGATTTGGTTTACATTTTCTGTAATTTTACAGGCAGTCTCTGGATCATGAAAGAGTTCTATTTCTAAATCTGTCTTTAAATTGTTTGTATGTAAATCAAAACAGTGAGACACAGTTTGTATTTGGTGTCTGTTAGTCAAATGCTTATCTTGTTGTTAGGTGCCATCGAGTCAGTACCAACTCACAGTGACCCTATGCACAACAGAATGAAACACTGCACAGTCATGCACCTACTTCAGAATTATTGCTACATTTAAACTCATTGCTGTGCCAACCTATCTCACTGGGGGTCTTCCTCTTTTTCTCCAACCCTCCACTTTACCAATTATGGTATCCTTCTCCAAGGACAGGTTCCCCCCAAATAATATGTCCAAAATATGAGAGGCTCTCTCCCAGCACTATATCTGATAATATTATGCTGTTCTTCATTATGTTTCAATATTCAATATTCTGATGCTGACAGTATTCCACTGCTAGTCATATGATTTTCAGTGATTAAATATTCAGAAGTAGTCTATCTCTCCTTCTTCCTAGTCTGTCTTTGTCTGGAAGCTCAGCTGAAATCTGTCCACTGTGGGTGATATTTAAAACACCCGTGACATAGCTTCCAGAATCACAGCAACACACAAGACTAACAGATGAGTGGTAGATGTTTGTTTTACCATAGATTATATCATATACCCATCAGTGCATAAAACACATTAAAAAGAAACTCTGCCAAATACTCTAACACATGAAAAAAATAACAGTAATAATAAGTGTTTTGGTGCACATCACAAAGTAGTACCCATTTGTTATCATGAGCCATTGTATGTACCTCAAATTTCAATATAATAGGCTTTCTAAGGGTTAGTTTGTATAGCTTGTAATGTATATCAGATGTTCATAACCCAGGGACTGCCTGTAAAGTATGCAAATTTTTTATGGGCGTGAGGTCTGGCTTTTTACTCAGCACATTCATACATTTATTATATGTAACAATAGTGAAATCATTTATATTACTAAATAGTATTTTTTATCGATATATCACAGTATAGCCAATCAACTCCCATGTGTTTACTCAGAAGACACGAAGCACAGAGCTATGCAAAGACTTGTGTAATATTAAGTTTATAACAACTTTACTTATAACAGGTAGAATTTGGAAACAACTCAAATGTCCATCAACAGGTAGATGGGGAATACCCAATGGAGTTTGTGTATGTGTCTTTTAAAGAGCATTTAAAGGCCTCTTTAAAGAAGTGCTCAATTAAAAAAAATATGTGTTGTTTCTTTTTTATTATTATTGAGGCTTGCAACTATTTATATCATAGATTTGTTGTTTTTGCTAATTGCTATGGAGTAGGTTCCAAGGCTGCAAATCTTTGTGGGAGCAGAAAGACTCATCTTTCTCCCGCAGAGCAGCTGGTAAGCTCAAACTGCTGACCTTCTGGGTTGCAGTCCAGTGTTTATCCTACAGAGCCACTGATCTCCCAATATATTATAGATTGTTGTTGTCATGTGCAATCCAGTCCAGACTCATAGAAAAACTTTAAAGTTTCTGAGAGCAACTGGTGAGGTTGAACTGCCAACCTTGTGATAACCACTCCAGTACTTATCCAACAGCGCCACAACAGGGCTCATATATTATAGACTGTTGTTGTTAAGTGTCATGGAGTCCGTTCTGACTCATAGCCACCCTAATCGGGTTTCTGAGAGTAAGTCTTCGAGGGAGCTGAAAATCTCATCTTTCAAGTGGTTGGTGGGCTTTGAATCCCTGACCTTGTAGTTTGAAGTTCAGTGCTCCCATGTTGTACATGTTGTTGTTGTTAAATGCCATCTAGTCGGTTTTGCCTTATATTGACCCTCTATAGGCTTTCCAAGAAGTTGAACTGCCAATATTGTAGTAAGTAGTCCAGTGCTTTTCCAATAGCATTGCATTGTTTTGTTTTTAAGGGCCATTGAGTTGCTTCTGACTCGTAGAGACCCTGTATAGGGTTTCCAAGAGCAGCTGGTGGTTTTGAACTGCTCACCTTGTTGTTCCAAGTTCAGTGCTGATCCAACAGCACCATATCAGGAGTCATTGTTGTTGTTAAGTGCCGTGGAGTTGACTCTGACTCAGCGAACCAGTAGTAATGGTGGCTGTGTGCCGTGGAGTCGGTTCCCACTCATAGCGACCCTGTACAGGGTTTCCGAGGCTGTAAATCTTTATGGGAGCAGAAAGCCTTAGCTTTCTCCTGAGGAACAGCTGGTAGTTTCGAACTGCTGACCTTGAGGTTCACAGCCGGATTCGTAACCACCAGGCTACCAGAGCTCCTTTAAGGTTTCAAATAGCGGCTGGTGAATTTGAACAACTGACAATATGTTTCAAATCGATTTTTCAGTCCAGTACATTAACCGCAGGATTCCACATTAGGAGTTATTGTTAAGTGCTGCGGAGTCACTTTCGACTCATAGCGACCCTCTCTAAGGTTTGCGAATAGCAGCTGAACTGCCGACCCTGTGGTTCAAACGGACCTTGTAGTCCAAATCCACAGCGCCACATCAGGAGTGGTGATGGTGATGGTTATGTGCCATGGAGTCGATTCTCTATAGGGTTTCGGAAGCTATAAATCTTTACGGGAGCAGAAAGCCTCATTCTTCTCAAGCAAAGCGACTGATAGATTTGAATTGATGACCTTTTGGTTAGCCACTCAGCTGTAATCAAGAGTTGTTTTTGTTAAGTGCCATGGGGTTGACTCCAACCCATAGAGACCCTGTATGGGAGGAGCAGCTGGTGAGCTTGAACTGCCAACCTTGCGGTGCAAACCTACTTTGCAGTACAATGCATTGGCCCGCAGCTCCACACCAGAATGCTAATAAAATGTTTACATGCATCCTTCAAGTCGGAAGTAAGGGAATCAGGAGTAGGGGTCTTTTATTAGCAATATTATTTGTGAATATTTTCTTTAAGTCTGTGGTTTGTGTTTTCAACCTCCTCAGGGTGTTTTCTGGAAAGAGCTTCAGATTGACTTTTCTTTTATGGATTTTGCTTTTTATTGTAGTTTTGTTGTTGTATCTAAGAAATTTTTGCACGTCCATGATTTCAAAAATATTCTCCAATTCCGCTGCCCCCCCGAAGTTTATTGCTTTATATTTCAGTTAAGTCTGTTAATTTTTGTATATGGTGTTATGTATGGATAACAGTTCATTTTATTTGCATATGGATAGCTAATTATTCCAGCACTTTTTATTAAAAGTGATTATTTCTCCACTGAATTGTCTTACATCTATGTTAAAAATCAATGGACCATACATGCATGATTGCATTTTTGGCTACTCTATTGAGTTTCATTGATTTATTTGTCCATCTTGATACCACTACCATGCATTCAAGGTTACTGTAGAATTTTCTTAAGTCTTGAAGTGAGATAGTGCTAAGTCCTCTAAATTTACTCTTTATTTTCAAAGTTGTTTAGCAATTCTACGGTCTTTGCATATTCATATATATTTTTGACCCAGCTTGTCACTATGAGTTCAGTCTGAATTTGCTTATGAGCAATTGATGGTCTGTTCCACATTCTACCCCTGGCCTTGTTTTGGCTGATGAGGAGCTTTTCCACCTCCTCTTTCCACAGATGTGGTCAATTTGATTTCTGTATATTCCATTTGGTGAGGTCCTTGTGTATAATTGTCTCTTATGCTGTTTAAAAACGTATTTGAAATACACAAACTATTCATTTATCAGAATTCTATTATGCAATTTTCAGCATCATTTCTATCACCAAGGCCATATTTTACTACTACTGATCCTTCCTTTTGGCTCCCAATGTTTGCATTCCAATTGCCAGTGATTATCAATATATCTTGATTGCATGTTTGATCAATTTCAGATTGAAGATGTAGATAGAATTCTTCAATATCATCCTCACTGGCTTTAGTGGTTGGTGCGTAAATTTGAATATTAGAGATCTACCCTGCAGGCACATAGATATTTTCCTATCACAGACAACTTTGTACCTCATAACAGATCTTGATATGTTTTTTTTGACAATGAATGCAACACAATTTCCTCTTCAATTTGTCATTCCCGGCATAGTAAACCATGTGGCTGTCAGATTCAAAATATCAGTCCATTTCAATTCACTAATGCCTAAGATACTGATGTTTATGCATTCCATTTTATTTTTGACAATTTCCAATTTTCCTACATTTATACTTCATACATTCCATGTTCCAATCATTAATGGATGTTTACAGCCGTTTCTCTTCATTTTCAGTTGTGCCCCATCAGCAAATGAAGGTCCCGAGGGCTTTACTTCCCACCAGGGCTTTACTCCAGTCGTGTCTTCTCAGTCAACTCTACTTTGAGGAGCGCTCTCTGAGTCGCATTTTGAGTGCCTTCTAACCTGAGGGGCTCATTTTGCGGCACTATATCTGACAGTGTTTCTCTGCTATTCATAAGGTTTTCAGTGACTAAATATTCACAAGTAGTTCATCTTTTCTTCTTCCTAGACTTCACCTGAAACCTGTCCACTATGGGTGACCCTGCTGGTATTTAAAATACCTGTGGTATAGCTTCCAGAATCACAGCAACTCACAAGCCACCACGATACGACAAACTGACAGACAAGTTGTGGAATATAGTATATATCTCCATTTATTTAGGTCTTATTTTCTCTCAACAATGTTTTGTAGTTTTTAGTGTATAGGTGTTGCACATATTATTTATCCCTATATCTTTCATAACTTTTAATTATATTGTAAAATGATATTTCTATTGTTAAATGTTGTTGTTGTTGTCAGGGGTCATCGAGTCGGAACCGACTCATAGCGACCCCATGCACAGCAGAACGAAACAATGTCC
>NW_006408553.1:9034200-9094867 GCF_000296735.1 Chrysochloris asiatica
TCCGATTTTCAGTGGATGTTTACAGCTGTTTCTCTTCATTTTGAGTTGTGGCCCATCAGCAAATGAAGGCTCTGTGGGCTTTTCTCCCACGAGCTTAACTCCATTCACGTCATCATGGTCAACTCTACTTTGAGGAGGCATCTCTTCCCCAGTCACATTTTGAGTGCCTTCCAACCTGAGGGGCTCCTTTTCCAGCCCTGTATCTGACAGTGTTTCTATGCTATTCATAAGGTTTTCAGTGATTAGTGATTTGGAAGTAGTTTGTCACTCTTTCTTCCTAGTCTGTCTTTGTCTGGAAGCTCATTTGAAACCTATCCACCATGGGTGACCCTGCTGGTTATTTAAAATACCAGTGACATAGCCCTCAGAATCACAGCAACTCAAGCCACCATAGCACGATTTGGTTTTATGTCGAAACTGTCACTTCAAATTTTGATATCAATCCTGATACAATCAAGATGTTCTCTCCCAAGATGGTGGCTCCGGGAATAGCTGAGCATCTTATTCCCCTTAAAATCCAATTTCTTGTTGTAGCTAGTATTCCTTTGTTTGTTGTTAAGTGCTATTAACTCAATTTTGACTCTTAAGGACCCTGTATATGGATTCAGAGCAATGACTGATAGTTTGAACTGCTGAACTTTTGGTTAACAGTCCTGTGCTTATCTTACAGAGTCACACCAGGACTTCTGTTGCTAGTTCATGGTAATACACTTTATTTTAAGTTAGAAATATTATATTCTGTAACTTTGTGAAACTCCTGTCAATTCTGGATGTTTTTAAGTAGATTTTGTAGAATTTTCTACATGTGCAAAAACAGGTTGTTAATGAATAAAATGTTTTATTTCTTCCTTTACAATATTAATGGACTTTCTTTCTTTTTGCCTTTCACACTGTCTAGACCCTCCAGTATAATGTTGCATAGAAGAGATGAGAATGACCGTAATTGCCTTGTTCTTAAGCTTTTGGAAGAAAAAGATCAGTATGTCGCAATTAAATATGATAGTAGCTGTAGGATGTTTATAAATGTCCTTTACCAACTTGAGAATGTTCCTTCTATTCCTGAGAGATTTTCTTAGGAATTGATGAATTTTTACTAAATGCTTTTTCTCTGCCTATTTCCATCATCATATAGGTTTTCTTTCTTTTTCAGTTTTTGTCTGTGAATTTCCAATATTAAACACACCTTGCATTCCTATGATAAAGTCTTTTTGGTCATCATATGTCTCCTTTTTATCCATTGTTGTGTTATTTTTTTTTATTTGTTTCTGTGTTCATGAAGAATCTAAATTTATAACTCTCTTTGGAAGGCACTTAACAACAACAACAACTTTCCTGTAACATCATTGTTTTGAGTGCTAGGATAATGCTGAGCATGTTCTTCCCTTTTGGTTTTCTAATTCCAAGGCTTGTCATATTTCATTACAATACTTTACTTTGCCTTCTTTATCTGCCCTTTGAAATTAGAATGAGTTGAGAATTATTCCATTCTTGTCATTTTTTTTTTAAGAGTTTGTGTACAATTGATAATATTTCTACCTGTAATGTTTGGTAGTCGCTATGGGTCGGACCCGACTCAATGGCACTTAACAACAACAACAACAATGTTTGGTAGAATTTTCCAGTGAGTGTAGCATTTCTGTGATGGTTTTTAACTACAAATGTGATTTTTTCCCTAAACATAAGGCTATATAGATTATCAATTTGTTTTTGAATGAGCTTTAGTAGTTTTTCTTTTTCATGGGATTTGTTCAGTTCATTTAAGATGTAGAATTCATTGTCACAGTATTGCTCACGGTATCATTTTAATGTCTGTAGAATCAGTAATGGTGTACCATTCTCATTGCAGACATTAATGATTTATAAGTTTTCTCCTTCTCTCTTTTTTCCCCTTTTCTTTCTTTATTGGTTTGACTAAAGATCAGTTATATTGATCTTGTTAAAGAACCAACTTTAGCTCTGATTAGTTTTCTGTTGTTTCTGCTTTCTGTTTAATTGATTTCTACTCTAATCTTTATATTTTTCCTTTAATTGAAATTAATTTGCTCTTCTTGTTTCAGTTTTATTAAGGTGGGAACTGAGACCATTGTTCAGATATCTTGTTTTCTAATGTAATCAGTTCATGCTGTAAATTTGGGGTAGGCATTTTCAGAGCCTATTTCATGAATCCCAGATTGTTAACATTAATTGGGACATTAGAATTTTATGTTCTATTTTTGTATTCTATACTAAGGAAACATAATGGAATCAGCATTTCAAAATTTACTTAAATACTTCAAATGCTGTAAAACAACTTCTCTCGATAAATCAATTTTGGATTGCTACCTATTTTTATACCGAGGAGTACATTTTAACTTTTTGTTTTATTTTAATCTTTAAAATTGATTTCAACAATTGTATTCTACATACTCACTCTTGGACTTGGAATAGCCTTTGGCCAAACACATTACCAATTTTCTTTTGTTAGCACAACCTGGGTTTCGTACATCTGTACTAGTCCCAGAACACTTGAGAAAGGGGAATGCTATTAGATATACTGGATTGAAAACAAGATTAAGGAATGGCAGGTTGAAGAAGAACAAAATGTGGATAAAAGAGTGGGCATTGATGGAAGGTGGTGGTGAGGTTTCAAAAAGAGTAACTAGAAAAGGTGTACTGACTGTTCTTTCTTTTGGTAGCATTTGTTTATGTTGCAATAACAACTAAATATGAGCCATATGCCAAGCGGCTAATGCTGGTGGTTTGTGATCCTTTTGTGTACATTGTATGCATCAAGGGTTTATAGAATGAATGCATGAATTAATTAGCTGATGATTGTCATAGAATTCTATATAGTATAGAAGGGGGCTTCAAAACATCTATGGAAAAATTCTGTTATCTTTAATTCTATTTTTTCACAAACTTTTGCAAGTCCCCTTGTATATAATATACTGCCAAATATTCTCTATGCTGTTGATGGTAAGTGCTGTTGAGTTAGTGCTGACTCATAGTCACCCCATATAGTGTTACTGAGGAGTGGTTGGTGGGTTGGAACTGCCAACCGTGCAGTTAGCAGCCTAGTGCTTATCCTACAGCACAACACCAAGACCACTATCATAGAGTTATATATATTTTATCTTATATTATGTATTCTGTCATAGTCCATGACCATCTAACTCCTTTCATAATTGAAATATCATACAGCTTTTTCTTTTCCTTATAAATTAGTAAAAGAAAGCTAAGAAAGTTAATAGGATCCAACATTAGTTCATTTTTTTCTGTCACCTTAGCTCCATTTCATAAATTCTTGTTTGTTGTTTTTGTTACATGCCGTGGAGTCGGTTCCGACTCTTAGTGACCCGGTACAGGGTTTCCGAGGCTATAAATCTTTATGGGAGCAGAAAGCCTCATCTTTCTCCCACGGAACAGCTGGTAGTTTCGAACTGCTGACCTTGCGGTTCACAGCCCGATTTGTAACCACTACGCTACCAGAGCTCCTTAAATTCTTGTTTAGTTGAGAGAAATAAGATTTGAAATACAAGGTATTTGATTTAAATGTGACTTAGAATCAACATTTCACCCCCTATTGAAGTCCAGAAGAAAGGACTATGGAAAGGAAAACAGATGGTTGTGTTCAAGGCACTAATTTCTGCTGGATTCCTAATTCAGCAAAGAAGAAAGAAACCAGCAGTTGCAGCCGCCCTCTTGACTGCTATGTTTTGTCCTGTAAGTCAGAAACAGTGCAGTAGGTTGTCTAGGAGTTGAAGACAGCTAAGTCTGCCATACTTTTCTTCTTCTTATTTTTAATAGTCATAATTTTTCTGCCTTTATTCATCAGTTTCCCAAATTTTAGTACATTTCTGTGAAATAGCATATCAGTCAGAAGGTGAAAAAGAAGTGTGACAGTCTTACTTGAAATCTAGTTAAGAGCAGGTAGCAGGAGGGGAGGGACTGTGCATGGTGCTGCATAATCATGTCAGGATGATTGCTCATGCTCAATGATGTCAGGATGAAGACTTCATTATTCTCTTTGCATGATAAAATGTCCAGCCTGAATACATGATTACCCTGCTTAAACACTTCTCAGTGATCTTGGGATAAATTTATATATGCATATTTATCTCTGCACTGACTTTTGGGAAGAGGTTGTCAAGAATGATGTGGGTAAGGAAGAAATTATAGAATACAGACCATGAGGGTTGAGAAAGACAAGTAGGAATAAATTTAACAAGCAGTTCTTTCCTTTACTTTAACTTCAGTCTTGAGACAATGAGACTAATTGATGAACTATATATTCATCAGTTCAAATCAAATGATGTTTTGGACATCTACTGCATATCTTATCTTGTTAGGATATGGAGTCTGGTGTGGCACTGTAGGATAAACACCAGACTGCTAACCCAGTTTAAACCCAACAGTTTAAACCCAACAGCTGCTCCTTGGAATCCCTGTGATTTAGTTTAGGAAACCCTAAAGGGCAGCTCTTCCCTGTTCTAAAGGTTGCTATGAGTTGGAACTGACTTGATGGCACTTAACGACAGCAACAAGAACAGCTTATCTTGCTTGTTAGAATATAGGAAATTCATACAACAGCACCCTTTACCAAAGCAGTTTGAGTTATGCTGCGTAATTATTAGACTGTACGATTGTATTTGATGAATTGCTTAAATAAAAATAATAAAAGAGCTCAAACACTTGGTGAAAACAACGGGAGCTATGATAACTTAAAATGGGATGAAATCAGTGTTCTGGGCCTACTAGGTAGAGTTCATAGAGGAGTAAGTTTTGGAATAGACAGAGAAGTTATTATACTTGAGTATGTGAAACCAAACCCAAATCACACCCATTGCCACTGAGTTGATTCTGACTCATAGTGACCTATAGGACAGAGTAGCGACCTATAGGACAGTATAGGACTGCTCCTTAGGGCTCTGACATTGTAAATCCTTATGGGAGCATACTGCCACATCTTTTTCCCTAAAGAACAGCTTGTACATTTGAACTGTTGAGCTTGTCTTGAGCAGCCCAATGCTTAAACTGCTATACCACCAGGGCTCCTTTGAATATTTAAAGGGGAACCATGAATATATTCTGGGAATTGAGAGGAAATGAACAAGCATATGGTTGGTTGGTGATTATGTGCTGTGGAGTCAGCTCCGACTCATAGAGACCCTGTAAAGTGTTTCCGAGGCTGTAAATCTTTACGGGAGCAGAATGCCTCATCTTTCTCCTGTGGAACAGCTGGTAGTTTTGAACTGCTATTCCTGAGGTTCGCAGCCCGATTCGTTACCAGTACGCTACCAGAACTCCTTAAACAAGCATATAGAAGCAGCAATATTCATTTGTGATCTAGGGATTGTCAGAGGGAATTATTTTACAGCACAGCATTGTAGTTAAGACGTCAGTGTCTGGAGTCACAAAAATGACTGGATTCCATAGGCTAACTAGTTGTTCAACCTTTTACAAATAGCCTTTTTTTAACCACAGCTTAATCACATTCCAAGTTCTTAATGCATTCTCTACCCACGCTCCAGGTTGTAAATCTTTTTTTATTTTTCAACTTTTTATTGTGAAAGTTTACAGAACAATCAGTTTTTGAATTCAACAAATCATGCACACTGTGTTTCGTTTCATTGATTGCTGTGCCTTCAGTTACCATTACTCACCCTGTGTTTCTTGTTCCCATTCCTCCTTCTTCCCCAGTCCTTCTAAGTTTTATCTGAGGGTAAATGTTGACCGTTCTATGGTGAATGTAAGGTGCTTGGGTAGCATAGTGGGTTACGAGCTGGCCTGCTAATAGCAAGGACAGTAGCTTGAGTCTACTAGTTGCTCCACAGGAGAAAGAAGAGGCCTTCTATTCCAGTAAAGATTTACAGCCTTGGAAACTCTATATAAGATCACTATAGATCAGAACTGACATGATAGCATACAACCACCACAATGGTGAAGATACCTCATTAGTGGTGGTGTTCTCTTTCTAGATATACTTATTGCTTGGCTAAACATTGAACCATGGCTTGGTTAGGGTGGGAGAAAAAGCTGGAACAAAACTCAAAATCCTTGACAAGACTAGGCTTACTGGTCTGATAGAGACTGGGGAAGTCTCTGAGACTCTGGCCATCAGTCATCCTTCAGGTCGGGAACTGAACTCATAATGCATTCTTAAAATTAGTGCATGCTCATGTCTCTCTTGTTATTCATTTACTTACAGCGATTTATCTAGACACCCCACTTCCATATCTACCACCTTTTGTTTATTCCTGCAAAGCAGGCACTAAAATTTTGTGTGCATATTTTAAAAAGAATTATGTAAGTGGTATATAGTACAAAAAATAGATTTTTTTTCCTCAGGATTTTAGTTTTAGGGTTGATCCCTATATGTTCCTTCTAATTGCTGTGTAATATTTGGTGATGTGCAACTACACTGCTTAGCACTCTACTTTTAAGGATGCATCCTCAGATGGTCTCCAACTCACAACCTCAACATATAACAGCACACGTCCCTGTATGGAACTTCTTACTGTCTTATATAAGATTTATTATTGCACATATAAACACATACATGAAAGGGCTTCAAAAAGTTCTTGGAAAGATGGAATGAAAAGATAATGAGATTTTTCCAAGGATTTTTTTGAAATATGTGTGTGTGTATATATATATATATATATCTGTTGATTAGTGTGTTGTGTTGGTTCTGACTCATAGCGACTCTTTATAGGGTTTCTGAGGAGTGACTGGTAGATTTGAACCATCGACCTTGCAATTAAAACTGATCTTGCAGTCCAGGACTTATCCCACACTGCCACACTTACATCACTAATGGTTGCTGCTAACTTAAAGGTCAGCTGTTTGAATCCACCCAACTGCTCTGTGGGAGAAAAGATCAGATCTCCCATTAAAAATTACAGCCTAGAAAATAGTATGAATATGGGGCATTACTCTGTCCTATGGGATCGCTATGACTTGAGAGTTGATAGGACAGCACCTACCAAAAATAATATATATAAAAATGTGGCTAAACAGTGCAACAACTACTTTGTAATCAATTTTCTTATTGCTCTATATTGCCCGGGAGTTCTTAATTTTCCACATTTCCAGCCATATTTGACATTATCTAGCTTTCTAATTTTGCTCATCTAGTAGTTATAAATAACATCTCCTTATTGTTTTAATTTGCATTTTTGTCTGATTAGTAATGGGTTGTATCATCTCCTCAAATACTTATTAGCTTCTTGTTTTAACTCATGTGTAAATCAACTGTCATGCCCTTTACCAAAATTCTATAGCAATTACATTTTTTAGTTGATTTGAAGGACACTTTATGGAATACCTGTTTCTATTTTAGACACTAAATACTTTTTCTCTTCTGTTTACTGTTTGTCTTCTTCCTCACCGCACAGACATTTTTAAATTTTATGTCGTAACATTCATCAGCGTTTGTTTTTGTTTTTATGTCTTTGTTTTATTATATCCTATAGCTAGTACTTGAAATATTTTGTTAAAGTGCTTTCTGAAACCTGCTCACAAAAATATCATATGCTTTTATCTATTAACTGCATGCTTCTTATTGTTGTTAAGTGTCATCAAGTTGATTCTGACTCATATCAACCCTATATAGGGTTTCCGAGGAGCAACTGATGGGTTTGAACTGCCAACCTTGTGGTTCACTCATCAAATTTAAGAAATCATTTGTTTGTAAGATACACGTAGTTACAGAAGCCACTGAGAAACAAATCACCACCCATCTATCCGTTTGTCATTCTGTGATGGAGTGCATGTTGCTGTGATGCTGGAAGCTATGCCACCAGTATTTCAAATACCAGCAGAGTTCAATATGGTGGACAGGCTTCAGCAAACCTTCCAGACAGAGACACACTAGGAAGAAAGACCTGGAAATCTACTTCTAAAAGTGTTGGTCCATGAAAACCTTTTGAGACCAACAGAATATTGTCTCATATAATAATGGAATATGAGCTCTCGGGTGGAAAGAAATTCAAAATACAATTCAGAAAAAGAGCTGTTTCCTTAAAGTAAAGTTGACCTTAATGACCTGGATAGAATAAAGCTTTTGGGACCTTGATTTGCTTAAGTGGCATGACTCAAGATGAGAAGACACAGCCTCAAGCACCCATGAACATGGAATGTATGAAGTATGAATCAGAGAAAACTGGGTGTTGTCAAAAATGAAATGGAGTGTTTAAAGATCAATATTTGAGGCATCAGTGATCTGAAATGAACTGGCAGTAAACATTTTGAGCTCAACTATCATATTGTTTTCTATTCCTTAAATATACAGAGTTGCTATACCAAAAAAAATTGTTCAACATTCAACCATTTCAGGAGATAGCATATGACCAAGAATCAATAGTATTGAAGGAAGAAGTACAAGCTGCGGTGAAGGCATTAGTGAAAAACAAAGCTCCAGAAATTGATGGAATGCCGATTGAGATGTTTCAACAAATGAATGGAGCTCTAGAAATGCTCACTTATCTATGACAAGGAATTTGAAAGACAGCTACCTGGTCAACTAACTGGAAGAGATCTGTATTTGAAGAAAGGAGATCCAACAGAATGCAGAACTCATCAAACATTATCATTAATATTATACACATATAAGATTTTGCTGAAGATAGTTAAAAAGTGGTTGTAACTGTACATCAACAGGGAACTGCCGGGCATTCAAACTGAATTAAGAAAAGGACACGGAATGAGGGATATCATTACTAGCATCAGATGAATCTTGACTGAAAACAGAGAATACCAGAAAGATGTTTACTTATGATTTATTGACTGCAAAGGCATTAAACTGAGTGGTTCTTAACAAATATCTATAATGTTGTGAAAAAAAGAAATTTTAGAATACTTGTGCTAATTTGGAATCTGTAGATAGACCAAGAATCAATTGTTTGAACAAACAAGGGGATACTGTGTGTTTTAAAAACAGAAAGGTGTATGTCAGGGTTGTATCCTTTCACCATACTTATTCAACCTGTATTCTGAACAAATAAACTGAGAAGTTGGATTCTATGAAGAAGAACATGGCATCATGATTAGAGGAAGACTCATTAGCAATCTGTGATTTGCATATGACATAACCCTGATTGCTGAAAGTGAACAGGACTCGAAGCACTTACTGATGAAGATCAACATGGCTTATATCTCAACATGTAACAAACAAAAATCCTCAAAAGTAGACCAATATGCATCATCATAAGTGAAGGAAGGAGTGAAGTTGTCAAGGATGTCCTTTTACTTGGATTCATAATAAACATCCACAGAAGCAACCGTCAGGAAATCAAATGAAATATTTCATTAGGCAGATGTTTGGCAAAAGTTCTCCTTTTTAAAAAAAATTAGCAAAAATGTTACTTTGAAGACAAAGATGCGACTGATCCATGCCATGGTATTTTCAGTCTCCTCATATGTATGCAAAAGCTGGACAATGAAGAGTTGATTATTTGAGTTATGGTTTTGGCAAAGAATATTATCTACATTATACAACAACAGCAATAGACTTGCAAAAAATCAAACAAGTCTGTGTTGGAATTACAACCAGAATGCTTCTTAGAAATGAGGATGTTGAGACTTGGCTCATGTATTTTGGACTGGAGGGACCAGTGCCTGGGAAAGTGTCATGCTTGATGAAGTAGAAAGTCCATGAAAAAGAAGAAGAATCTTAAAGAGATGGATTTACACAGTGGCTTCAACAATGATTATGAGGATGATGCAAGACTGGGCAGTATTTAATTCTATTGGTCAAATGAGTTGGAACTAACTTGATGGCAACTAAACACAATAACAAGAAAGGAAGGAAGAAAGAAAAGGAAATCCAACTCTAATTAAATGAGAACATGTTTTGAATATCCTGATGTGAGTTGTTAAATTTAAAAAATATAAACATCTTACAATTAATGAGCTCTCTAGTTCCTTTTATTGTTCTGCTGGTCTATTCTTGTTCCAGCAGCATATGCTTAAAAAATAAAAAATAAAAAATAATTACATTTTTTTTTTAAAAAGGCACCCTCTAGTAGGACTCTTGTATCTTTACTCTTATTTTAAGGGTCATTTAGTGATGTGTGAATTATTATTCTCACACATATATTTTAGTGTAAGCATTTAAAGTTTCATTAAAAAATGCAGATAAAATTTTGTTCTAACTTACTCTAAATTTATATATTTGTTTTTGGAATGACAGCAATATTTATGTTGAATTACTTTATCTAAGAGCATGGAATGTTGATTCAGCTTTTTTGATCATTTCTTGTAAATCCTTTCATAGAATCCAAAATTTTCTCCACAATATTCTTATGTATTATTGTTTAAATACATTTCTAGATAATTTATCTATTATATTGTTATTGTGAACATTATCTTATTTTTTAAATTGTATTTTCTACTTAGTTATTATTAGTATGCTGTTGTTGTTGTTAAGTGCCTTGGAGTTGGTTCTGACTCATAGTGACCCTGCAGAGGGTTTCCAAGGAGTGGCTGATGGGTTGAACCACCAACCTTACAATTAGCAGTGCAGTGCTTATCCTACAGTGCCACAAGAAATATAATTTTTATTGGTTACTTTTGAATCCCAAAATCTTTCTATTGCAGCTTGGGTTCTACAGGAAGCAGAGTATGAAGCAGAGGTTGTTTCCAACTCATAGTGACCCTTTAAAGGATGAGAGAAAATGGTAGATTCGAACTGCTGACCTTGAAATTAGTAGACCTGTTCAAATCCATTAACTACCAGGGCTCCTGTGCCAATTATACACGGAGTTTTATTCCATTGCCTAATCAGTCATTGAATGCTAACTAGGCCAACCTGGGGCAGGCATAGCTCCACAGCTGAGGAGACTGCTGAAAGAATTCACTGTTTAGGTTGTCTAGTGACAATACTCCTAGCATTAGAGGCAAGAAGCTCTCTCCATTGAAGGATGATCTGGGCAGTGCATCTCCAGATTATCAAAAGTCTCCCCCAAATGCCTACTTTTCTCAATGGATGTTTATATTATATCTGCAAGTATAAATTGTATCTCTTCCCTTCCTTTTCCTAGGTTTCTTCTTTTATAGTGTTAGCAAAGAGCTCCAATGCTATGCTCATATGTTGTAGTGATAGTGGTCATATTTTTTATCGATCCATTCTTAAGGGAGCATAATGAAAACTATTAAGTATAATGGTTGTACATTTTACATATAATCTGTATGGAAAAAAAACTATGTTCTCATCTTTCCCTAATCTACTTTTAATTTATTTTTTTTAAATTATAAACAGGTACTAATGTTATCAAATTATTTTTCAGCATTGGTTTAAGTATTTTTTTTCTCCTTTAGTCTATTAATGTAATGAATAAAATTGATCTTTACGTTGTTCTGTTTCCATTTCATAGATAATTCATCATTGATCATGATGCACTCTCATTTTTATTTTTGTAATTTAATACTCTTTAGTTTTTACAGCAATTATAGATTTACAGAAAAATTGTGCAGAAAATACAGAGAGGTCCAATCTATTTCCTCTCCCTATTGCACACAGTTTTTCCTATTAGTAACATCTTGCGTTCATTTGGAACATTTCTTACAATAGATGAATCAATACCAATACATTATTATTAATTAAAGTCTGTAGTTTATATTAGTGTTCTATGGCTTTTGGCAAATTCATGTTGTCATGTTTCCACCATAACCGTGTGGTACAGAAAACTTTCACTACCTTAAAATGTCTATTTAAAGCATTTACATTTAAAATTCATGGACCTATACATCAATGTCGCTCCGTGGGAGAAAGATGAGGCTTTCTACTCCCATAAAGATTTACACCCTTGGAAACCCTGTACAGGGTTGCTATGGGTCGGAACCGACTCGACGGCACTTCACAACAACAACAACATACATCAATGTCATAAAGGATCTGGATGTATGAAGGTGCTTCTGTTGCTTTTGGTGGTAGTGAAGGGGAGAGGAAATGTTTGGTAACCATATCAATTTTTAAAAATAGTTGGAATATTTTAAACCTTTATTCTTGGAATTATCTTGACATATTTTTCTAGAAATGTATCCATTTCACATATGACACTCAATTTTTATTTTTAAAAAACAACTGTGTTGATATATAATAAAAATGTCATAAAATTCACTATATTGGATGTACAATTCAGTGGGTTTTGACTATTTCACAGAATTGTTGATTGACCACCACTTACTCCCAGATATTTACATCATTTTCTGCCCCCTCCCCCCCAAATCTGTTCATATTAGTAGTTACAAGTCAGACTGCTAACCTCAAGGGTAGCAATTTGAAACTACGAGTCATTCCACGGAAGAAAGAGGAGGCTTTGTGCTCCTGTGAAGATTTACAGCTTCAGAAACCTTATGCAGGGTTGCTTTTAGTTGGAACCAACTCCACAGCACACCACTGCCACTACCATCAGCTCTCCTCTCCTCCTAACCCTTGTTGTTGTTGGTAAGTGCCAGTCAAGTCAGTTCTGACCCATAGCGATCCTGTATGGAGTTTCTGAGGAGTGGTTGGTGAGCTTGAACTGCCGACCTTGTGGTTCAAACCGACTTTGCAGTCCTGGAAATTAACCCACAGCATCTAGTCAATCATTAATCTATTTGCTATCTCTACTGATTTGTCTTTTCCGGAAATTGCGTATAAATATTATTATACAAAAGGAGCTCTAGTAGCGTAGTGGTTATAAATTGGGCTGCAAACCACAAGGTCAGCAGTTCGAAACTACCAGCTGTTTCGAGGGAGAAAGATGAGGCGTTCTGATCCCGTAAAGATTTACAGCCTCCGAAACCCTGTACAAGGTCGCTATGGGTCAGAACCGACTCCACGGCATGCAACAGCAGGAGCAGCATACAATATATGCTATTTTGTGCCTGACTTCTTTCACTTAGTATAAGGTTGCTTAGGGCAATCCATGCTGTCATATGTATCAGAGCTTTGTTATCTCTTATTGCTGAATGGCATCAAATTTTAGGACATATCACATTTTGTTTATCCATTCACCAGTTTCTATAGTTTGAGTATTATTATTTGTTGTTATTAAGTGCCTTTGAGTCAGTTCTGAGTCATAAGGACCCTGTATAGGATTTTCTAGGAGTGGTTGGTGAGTTTGAACCTCTGAGTCTGTGGTTCAAACTGACCTTGCATTCCAGTGCTTAAGCCTACAGCGACACAACAGAACTATTATAACGAATACTATTACACTTTTTTTTGCTTTTTTTTTTTTTAAAGGAGTCCTGATGTTTGAGCTAATGCACTGGACTGTAAAGTCATTTCAACTAAAAGGTCAATAGTTCAAGCTCAACAACCGCTGCTTGGAAGCTCTATACAGGGTTTCTATGGGTCAGAACTGACTCAACGGTACTTAACAACAACATGGCACTATAAACAGTCATGTGAAAGTTTTTATGTGAACATATGCTTTGAATTCATTTGGGTGTGTACCTAGAACTATAATTTTTGGGTATTAGGCACTCTGACTTTTTGAGAAACTGCGTAAGTATTCCTCAAGCTGAAGAAACTGAAGAAAAAATTCAAGCCTCGAGTTGTAATATTGAAGGATTCTGTATTTTATACCTGGTGTGGTGCTGTGTGATAAGCACTGGACCACAAGGTCACTGGTTCAAACTCACCAGCCACTCCTTGGAAACCCTATACAGGGTCTCTATGAGTCAGAACCAGTTTGATGGTACTTAACAACAACAACAACAAAACAACAACAATACCAACGGGAAAAATGGAGCCCTGATGTGGCCCTGTAGGGTAAGCACTGTACTACTAACCACAAGTTTGAAGGTTCAAATCCACCAGCTGCTACTTAGAAACCCTAAACAGGGTCACCATGAATAGAAACTGACTCAGTGCCACTTAGCCACAACAACATGAGCAAAGTCTTTGTTATTGTCTGTCTGTTTGATTGTAGATATCTTGCTTTTGATGTTAAACGTCATGGAGTTGGTTCCAACTCATAGTGACCCTACATAAGGTTTCCAAGTGTGACTAGTGGGTTTGAGTCACCACATTCAGTTAGCAGTCAAGTGCTTATCCTACAGTGCCACAGGATATCATAGATATCTTTGACACCTTAGTTTTTATAAAGTAGAATTTCATTGTGATTTTTGATTTGCATTTCTCTAATAATGAATACCACCACTCATCTGTCAGTTTCCCATACTGTGGTGCCATGTCTGTTGCTGGCATGCTAGAAGCTATGCTACCCATATTTTAAAGAACAGCAGGGTTACCTATGGTAGACCAATTTCAATGGAGATCCCAGATTGAGACAGACTTGGAAGAAGGAGACCACTTCTGAGTGGTTAGCCACTGAAAACCTTATGAACAGAAACATTGTCTGGTATAGTGCTAGAAGACGAGCCTTTCATGTTGGAAGACAGTGAAAATAAGACTGGGGATGAGCTGTCTCCTCAAAGTGGAGTTGACCTTAATGATGGGAATGGAGCAGAACTTTTGGGACCTTCATTTGCTGATGGAGCACAACTCAAAATGAGAAGAAACAGGTGCAACCAACCAATAATAATCAGAATATTCAAAGTATGAGTGTAGGAAAACTGGAAATGGTTAAAAAATGAAATAGAGCACATAAACATCGATATCTCAAGCATTAGTGAGCTAAAATAGATTGGTATTGGCCATTTTGAACTGGAAAATCATATGGTTTACTATGCTGGGAATGACAAATTCTAGAGGAATGGCATCACATTCAACATGAAAAACAAAATTTCAAGACCTGCCTTGAAATATAGTGCAGTTTATGACAGGATAATATCCATATGGAGTCCTGATATAGCACTATAGGATAAACACTGGACCACAGGTCAGTTTGAACCATTAAACTGGCAGTTCAAACCTGCCAGCTGCTCCTCAGAAATCCTATTACAGGGTCACTATAAGTTGGAACTAACTCAGTGGTACTTAACAACAACAAAGGAGACCAGACAACTATTACTCAAATTTACATACCAACCACTAGAGTCAGTGATGAAAAAACTTAAGAATTTACCAACTTCTGCGGTTTGAATTTGATCAAATGTGCATTCACGATGCAGTGATCATTACCGATGATTGGAATGAGAAAGTTGGAAACCAAGAGGATGAATTGGTAGACAGAAAATAGGACTTTCTTGATAGAAATAACCCAAGAGATCACATGATAGAAGTTTTCATGACCCACATTTTATTAATTGCCAATGTCTTATTTCAACAATATACACAGTGACTGTACACATGGACTTCACTGGATTGAATACATAGCAACCAAATTGACTACATCTGTAGGAAGAGATGATGAACAACCTCAATATCATCAGCCTAAGCCAGGCCAGGAGCAATTGTGGAATAGACAAGCAATTACTAATATTCAAGTTTAGGCAGAAGATGAAGACAATTTTAACAAGTCCATGAGAGACCTTGAGTATATCCCACCTAGATATAGAGACCATCTCAAGGACAGATTTGACATATTGAACACTAGTGACCAAAGACCAAACAAGTTATTAATTGACATCAAGAACATCATACATTAAGTAAGCAAAAAGTCATTTAAAAGACAAGAAAGGAAGAAAACACCAAAGTGGATGTCAGAAGAGAATCTGAAAATTGTTCTTGAATGTAGGCCAGCTAAAGTTATTGGAAGAAATGATGAAGTGAAAGAACTGAACAGGAAATGTCAAAGGGCAGCTGGAAAAGACAAAATCAAGTACTATAATGAAATGTGCAAATTTCTGGAGTTAGAACACCAAAAAGAAACAACACACTCAGCATTTCTCAAGCTGAAAGAATTAAAGGAAAAAAATAAAAAATAAAGCTGTGAGTTGTAATATTGAAGGATTCTGTGGGCAAAAATGGAGTCCTTGTATGGCAATGTAGGATAAGCACTGGACTGCTAACTGTAAGTTGGCAGTTAAAACCTACCAGCTGCTCCTTGGAAATGTTTACAGGGTCACTATGAGTAAGAACCTCCTCAATGGCACTTAACAACAATGACATGGGTAAATTATTGAACAATACAAAAGGCATCCCAAGGTGTTGGAAGGAATATGCAGAGTCACTGTACCAAAAATAATTGGTTGATGTCCAATCATTTCAAAAGGTATCATATAATCAAGAACCAATGATAATGAAGGAAGACATACCAACTGCACTTAAGGCACCAGTGAAAAATAAGGCTTTAATAAGCCAACAGACTATCAGTTGAAATGGTCTCAACAAACGAATGCACAGCTGGGATCACTCTCTCTTCTAGGCCAAGAAATTTGGCCAACTGAGTCCCTGGCTACAAAAACTTCCATGTTTGTGCCCATTCTAAAGAAAGGGCACCCAACAGAATGCAGAAATTATTGAACAATTATTAATATCAGATGCAAGTAAAATTTTCCTGGAGATAATTTTAAAAATGGTTGCAGCAGTACACTGACAGGGAGTTGACAGAATTTCAAGCCAGATTCAGAAGACATCATGGAACTAGGGGCATCACTGCTGACATCAGATGGACTTAGGCTGAAAGCAGAGAATGCCAGATGATGTTCTAATGACTATGAAAAGTCACTTGGCTATGTGGATCATAACAAATTATGGCTCACATTGCCAAGAATGGGAATTCCAGAACACTGAACTGTGCTCATGAGGAGCTGGTACGTAGACCAGGTTCATCATGAACACAGTTCAATCATTCAAACAGAACAAGTGGGTAACTGCATGGTTTAAAATCAGGAAAGGTTTCTGTCAATGTTGTATCCTTTCATCATATTTAATCAACTTGTATGCTGAAGAAAAAATTTAAACCTTGAATTGCAATATTGAAAGGTTTTATAGGCAAAATGGAGTCCTGACGTGGTACTGTAGGATAAACTTTGGACCACAAAGTCAGTTTGACCACAAGGTCGGTGGTTCAAACTCACCAGCTACTCCTTGGAAACCCTATACAGGGTTGCTATGAGTAGGAACCGACTTGATGGTACTTAACAACAATAACATGGGCAAAATATTGAACGGTACATAAAGCATCAAAAGGCAATGGAAAGAAAACACAGAGTCATTCTACCAAAAATAATGGTCAATGCTCAGTCATTTCAAGAGGTAGCATATGATCAAGAACTTATGATATTGAAGGAAGAAGAGTACACTGCACTGAAGACATTGGTGAGAAACAAGGCTCTAGGAATTAACAGAGTATCAATTGAACTGCTTCAACAAACCAATGCAGTTTATAGTGAACAAATAATCCAAGAAGCTGGACTATATCTGGATTGGAGGATGGCACATTAACAACTGGTGGTAACGTATATGACCCCATCTTGCTTTCTAAAAGTGAAGAGGACTTGAAACATTTGCTGATGAAGATCAAAGGAGACAGCCTTTGGTATGTATTACAACTCAATATAAAGAAAGCAAAAATCCTTGCAACCGAACCTTTAAGCAGCATTATGATAATTGGAGAAACAGCTGAAGTTGTTGAGGATTTCATTTTACTTGGATCCACAGTCATTGATCTGGAAGCACAGGTGAAGAAATCAAAGAATGCATTGCATTGGACAAAATCTTCTATCAAAGACTTTTTAAAAGCATTACCACAAAATCTTCTACCAAAGACGTTTTTAAAGTGTTAAAAGAGGAAAGATGTCACTTTAATGACAGCTGCACTTGACCCAAATCATGGTATTTTCAATCATGTCAAATGCATGTGAAGACTGGACAGTAAATAAAGAACAGAGAAGATTGATGCGCTTCAATTCTGGTGTTGGTGAAGAATATTCAAAGTACCATAGACTGCCAGAGGAACACACAAATCTAAATCAAGGATTATGAGACTTTATCTTATGTACTTTGGGCATGCTATTAAGAGGGGCCAGTGGAAAAGGGCATCCATCATCCTTGGTAAAATTGTTGTGAAATGCCGTCGAGTTTATTCCGACCCATAGTGGCCCTGTATAGGGTTTCTGAGGAGCTGCTGGTGAGCTTGAACCTCTGACACTGTGGTTCAAACCGACTTTGCAGTCCAGCGTGTTAACCCATATTGCCAAGACCATCAAAAGAGAGGAAGACCATCAATGAGATAGACTGACACAGCAACTACAACAATGGGCTCAAATACAAAATTGTGAGGACGGTGCAGGACTGGGCAGTTTTGTGTTCTGTTGTACATAGGGTTGCTAGGAGACAGAGCTGAGTTAATTCCTAGAGCAGCTAACAACAACAACATGATTGGGGGTTGACTCAATGGCAGTGGGATTTCGGTAACTGCCTATCTAGAACATTTTATATACTGTTGAGTAAGAGATAGTGAGAGGGGAGGACATCTGTGTTTATCTTGTTTCTGGTATTAGGAGGAAGGCATCATATTGTCCATCATTCAGTATGTTATTCACTGAACGATAACTTTTACCAACTTGACGAAGTTGATTTTTCTTCCTAGTTGTTGAGCGTTTTTATCATGAAATGTTGTTGGATTTTGTTCAGATGCTTTTTCTGAATCTACTGAGATGGTCATGTGATTTTATTCATTGTTCTACTAATGCTGTATATTACACTGAAATATTTTTATATGTTAAACCAATAAATCTGACTTGGTCATAATGTATCATCCTAGTCACTAATATTTTTGTTAGCTCTTTTAGTGATTTTACATTTTTGCTTCATTTGAGTAATATCTTGTCTTAACTCCCTATCATGCTTATTGTAAATTTTTGGTTGTTGTTTTTTTTTTTTTCTGATATTTTTGCTCCACTTGGTTTTGTGCCTGGTTGCCTGTGAGAATGCTGGTGCTCCCGACAAAGATGGTGGTGGTGGTTATGTGCCACGAAGTCCGTTCCGACTCATAGCGACCCTGTACAGGGTTTCTGAGGCTGTAAATCTTTATGGGAGCAGAAAGCCTCATCTTTCTCCCGTAGACCAGCTGGTGGTTTTGAACTGCTGACCTTGTGGATCGCAGCCTGATTTGTAACGACTGTACTACCAGAGCTCCTTCCAGACAAAGATAGGGGCATTGAGATGGTGACTTCTATTTGGAAGCATTGTTTGAGTATGATAGTATGATTGCTAGAGGGGGATGATCTCAAAGTGGTTAAAAACAGGAAAATGAAGTTGGGAGGGGAAGGCATAGGTTAAATTCTGAGAAACAAAAATTGGCACTCATAAAGTGCTGGAGGAAGTCAGAGTATTCCCCCCCCCCCGATGTCCCCGCCGAAAGAGGGTCCCCTTAGCTCTGCACTTCTCAGCCTGCTTTGTGCAGCCCCTCAGAGATTGGCTGGAGACTGAGTTTTTCCTGCTTTGCTTCACACTTAACTGCAATCCAGCTGAAGCTGGGAGCTAGCGCTTTCAGTCTGCTTTCTTTTTCTGCCCATCTGGGTCTGGCAGGCATAGAAGCCGAGGGGATAGGAAAGGGTTTGAAAAGAGGCAACATGATAAGAAGATTTTCAAATATCCACTTGTCTAGTAACCACCCTGGGGAGCTGGTTATAAACCTAATTCCTAGGCTCTCATTTCTCATAATTCTTATTTTTAGGTCTGGAGCCTGCCATTTAAACAAACTCCTTTACAATTCTAATTTGAGTCCAGAGACCAAAGTTTGAGAAAGAAAGGAGAGGATTGCTCCAGGCTTTGACCTGTATGCAAAGGGACAGCACATGGGAATTCTTGCTGTTCCCAGAGGAGGTCACTGTACATGCCATAGCCTCTGGAAAGCTCAACCTGCTGCTTCCTTTATGCTGTGTCGCTTTCTCTGGTCCCTGTAGGGAAAGGGTTGGATGACATAGGGACTCTGGAAACAGTTGAGAGTATTGAAAAACAAAACTGTTTTCCGTGGACTATTTGTATATAGAAATTTCCTATTTTTAAATGTCATGTTACTAGTTCAAAGCAACCTGCAAATAAGCTATCATCTGAGGCTTTGAGCAGGCCAACAGATAGAATGAAAAGCAGGTGGCAGTTGAGCTGCAGGTGATAGCAGAGTTGCAGCTGACAGGTGCACACATGTTCCCCCATCAGGTCTGTAAAACACTAGTGAACAAAACAAATACTGCTAGAAAAAAATACGCTTTCCAGTATTTGAAAGACAGAATTTAAGAAAGAGAAATGCCTGTTTCCCTGTCACTAGTAAAACAATGTTACTGACCTCTTTTTCCAAGAGCAGTTTTTCCAAGTGCTTGCTGAGGATTCCAGTTTCAGCGAGGGTTTGTATGCACAAAACCAGCTCAAACACCAGGGGCAAGTGAGGAAGGAAGACTTGGACATGCTATTTTGTGCAGATAGCTCTCCATTAAGAAATGTTCTTTAAAACTTTCTTAACTATTCTTTTCATATTCTAAAAGTTACAGATGCCTGGAAGTATTCTTGAAAATAATATGGACATTTTCAAGTCTTTGAACATAGAATCACTTTTTGTGTGCACCATAGGAACTTTTTGTTTTTATTGCAAATTGAACTTGACATTAAAACAAATCTTTGTAAATGGAGAATTCACTTGTAAGGCAAATATTCTACTATATTATTTATTTTTCAGAATCTGTATTTGTTTATGCAATTGGTTTGTTTAAAGTGAGGTCCATTTGATTTTGCCCTACAGTCTGAGTCACCTGGTTATTTAAATAGTTTACAGTTGTGTTTAGAGGAACCTCTCTGTGCAGAATTTTTTAAGGTACATTGTAAGGCTATATAAAGACTACAAAAATAATGAGAAACTGAGGATTCAGACATATGAACACTGTTCAATTTGACAATAATTATAAAGTGATTACGAATTGGGCTGCTAACGTCAAGGTCAGCAATTCGAAACTACCAGCCATTCCATGGGAGAAATATGAGGCTTTTTGCTCCCGTATAGTTTTACAGCCTCAGAAACCTTAGGAAGGGTCACTATGAGTCAGAACTGACTCCACGGCACACCACCACATATGCCAATGAATGAAAAATTATAGGTTGAGAAGAAAAACTAATGTGTAAATGTTACATAAAGTGTGAAAAGGCCACCCAAACAGTATTTGGACAGCACATACCTTAATGCTGCTGCTGTTGATGCTGCAAAGGTTACGGGAATGACTTCCTATCTGGCTTTGGCTACTCAGACATCTCATGAGGAGAGGGACTCAATCTCACCTGTGTGTACTCCTATTGTTCCCAATGAAGTCTCATGCCAAACCACTGGATGGCGACTCTACTTGTGTTTGTCCCTGGTGGTGAGAGAATTAACCTTGGAAGACTTTACACAGTGATGTTTTCATAAAGTGCCAGAATTTGTCTTATTCCTGCCATGAATTTTGTAAGAGACAGAGAGCTTGGGAAATTATAGTACAGGACTGACTCATGTTGTTTAAGCTTTCCCATTTCAGAAGGATTTGATGGCTTTGTTAGTTAGAATCACCTAGACTTCTCTGACTTTAATCATAGATCACACGGGCTTTTCTTTTTTCCCTTATTTCTAACTTTAGTTTTGCTACAAAGGATTTCTGGGAAATATCATTTTCTTCCCCCCTCTTCCCCTCCCACCTTCCCTCCCTCTTTCCCAACCAGCAAAAGAGAGGCTTAAAGAAAGTATTTCATATTGTCTATCCTCTCCTATTCCTGTCATTCTCACATGATTCTTCTTAAAATGCAGACATCATGCAGACAGATGTATTTAGATCTGTACTCTCATCGCACAAATATGGTTCCTCCAGGTTTTCATAATAATAATTTTTTTTTTTTTTGAGTTTCAAGACTTTGATTTAAACATTTACTGCATTGATGCAGTCATTTGTGTGGACAGACACCAGTCCATATCTAGTGCAAACATGTTTACACACTCATGAGTTCCACACAACAATTTTCTTGCTGTTCACTGTCTTTTCAGCAGATATTATTTTTCTTAATGCCCATTTTAGTTAAGAGTTTCTCATTTTCAGTGTTTAAAAATTTTTTTGGAAAGAACCAAATGACCTCTTCATATAGAACTGCAAACATTGAACAAAATGACCTTTCAAGTTCCTTCCAAATATAATGTCTATTTTTCTTGTCCTGTGATCCTTTCCCAGTTCCCAATTTCAATTAGGAGAAGTGGCTTCTAGGGACACTCTAGGGGAGAGTGGAGAAGATATCAGATATTCACTATCAAAGGCTATTGACATGAGGAAGCAAGACCTTGTGATTTGATAATGTTTTCACAGATCATGACACATAGGAATTAAAACCAAGCAACCTTGTTGCCAATGACATAAATCATGCTGCTTCCATGAGCTACACAGGAAGGATTCATTAAACATATATGAATATATGAATAGTTTCAGTGGATAAAAGCAAACCCTCTGCCATCAAGTTCATTTCTATTCACAGTGGCCCTATAGAATGAAGCAGAATGCTCTGTAGGGTTTCTGAAACTATCATTCTCTATGGGAATAGACAGCCTCTACAGCACTTTAACAACAACTGTTATAAAAAGTTAAGAAAAGGTTTTCTTGATAAAAGTCACATTCCATGACTGGTAACCGAGAAGGAGAGGGAAAATGACTCATGGACTAGAGTTGTGGTTGTTGTTATGTGCTGTGAAGTCGGTTCTGACTCATAGCGACCCTGTACAGGGTTTCCAAGGTTGTAATCTTTACGGGAGCAGAAAACTTCATCTTTCTCCTGCGGAACAGGGGTAGTTTTGAACTGCTGACTCTGAGGTTAGCAGCCCGATTCGTAACCACTACACTACCAGAGCTCCTTGGACTAGAGAGTAGACACATTTTAACATGGGTGATGGGGCAGACAATATGAAATAAGAGGGAGGTTAGCAGAGGAAAGATGAAAGCAGCAGGAGACACAGGGAGGCATGCAAGTGTTAAAGTGAATAGAGGTAAATACTGTTAACTGTTGTTACATGGAGGGAATTGCAATCATTGTAATGAAGCAAAGTATATGATGATCTGTTCTGTAAACTTACACTCAGTTCACAAAATATGTAGTTTAAAAATAAAGAATAAAGGAATTAAAAGGGATACACACAGTAACCTTATTTTAGGAATTTAGAGATTACCAAATTTGCTTTTGAAAAACAGACTGGCTCCTAGAGGCAAAAAGACCTGGATGAGCATCTAATTTAGATGATAACACAAATGTGCAGAAGTGAGGGAACTCAACCAAGATTCTATATTCAAAATGAAAAAGACAACGAGCCTGGACCACAGCAGACGATGTGTCTGAGCCAAGTTAAATAAGACTTTACCAAGCTAGCATCTGATGAGTCTGGATTCTTGGAAACAACATAAGAATTAGTTCTGTCTCACCTCCACCCTCTTCTTTGTCTAGTGAGCTGGTCCTGCATGTAACACAGTGTCGGGTTCTGCACATCTACTTCCCTGAATCTTGACTTTTGTACTACTTTGAGAAATTGCTTAGTCTTTCCAGTGTTTATATTTTATGTTCAGTCTATATCAGTTCACCTGCTGAGAGCTTTTCCTCCAATGTGTACACTCTGCTAAATGCCTGCAGGAGTTGTTGCTGCGGACTTTCTCTGGTCTGCAGGCTCCCTGCTTCTCTCTGACCTGCACTGCAGCAGTGGGGCTCAGAGATTGACAGAGATGGGCAAGGCCGTTGATTTCCCTTTTGGAATGAAAAGGAATCTATAATAATGATGCCTGGAAATATATACAACATGTTCTCACAATTTTCTTAGTTAATCAAGGATCTTTGGCTCTGGTTATAGGGTACCTTTATTCCTTCATTCATGAATTCAATCACTCAATTAGTAAATCTTTACTGAGCACTTACTGGGACATTGTGATGGGATGGAGATGTAACTGTGAACAAAACAAATTTAATCTGAGAATATACAGGCTGTGGGATTTCAGGTAGGTTTCTCAGTCTTTCTGAGGCTTATTTTCATCATCTTTAGATAGAACAATGAATCATCAGTGTTTAAATAAAACTTTTAAATCGCAATTTTTCTCTCTGATTACTGGAGTAATTAGACCTCTTTTAAGGAATTTGAAAAGCTGAAAAAGTATATATAGGAAATTATAAATCACCTATAATCCTTGATTATTGATGCTAAGTGTCATGGAGTCAGTTCCGACTCATAGCAAGTCTGTATAGGGTTTCTGAGGAGCAGCTGATGGGTTTGAACCACTGACCTTGTTGTTAGCAGTCCAATGCTTATCCTATGGCAACACACCAGGACCCCACAATCCACGAGAGATAATGTTAATCCTTTGGTGTACTTCTTCCTAGACCTTGTCCATTGTATATGTCTGTGTATTTGAACCTGCCTTTTAGTCTTAGCAATAATTGATGGGTATGTTTTATGTCATTGAATATTATTATTGTGTTTATTAATGGCTACTTGGTAATCTATCATATAAGACACCAATACCTCACAAAATCAGTTGTCATCTAGTCATCCCAACTCATGGTAACCCCATGTGCACCAAGTCAAACTGGGCTCCATAGAGTTTTCAAGGTTATGGTGGTGGTGATGGTTATGTGTTGTCGAGTCGGTTCTGACTCATAGCGACCCTGTATAGAGTTTCTGAGGCTGTAAATATTTACGGGAGTAGAAAGCCTCATCTTTCTCCTGCAGAAAAACTGGTAGTTTCGAACTGCTGACCTTGAGGTTTGCAGCCCGATTCATAACCACTACCTTAGCAGAGCGCCTTTTCAAGGCTCTTGTTGTTGTTAAGTGCCTTCGAGTCGGTTCCGACCCATAGCGACCCTGTACAGGGTTTCCGAGGGTGTAAATCCTTACGGGAGTAGAAAGCCTCATCTGTCTCCCGCGAAGTGGCTGGTAGTTTCGAACCGCTGACCTTAAGGTTCGCAGCCCGATTCGTAACCACTACGCTACCAGAGCTCCTTAAAAACAGATTGTCAGGCTTTTCTCCCAGGTTTCTTGGAGTGGGTTTGAACCAGTGGCCAACCTTTTAATTAGAAATGGAGATCTTACCAGTTTGTGCAACCCAGGGACTCCTATCCATCATATAGATATATCACAGTATCTCTCATATCAGAGTCCTGATACGGCACAGTAGGACAAGCACTGGACTGCTAACCAAAAGTCTGGTGGTTCAAACCAACTGCTTCTTGAGCATACAGGGTCTGTATGAATTGGAACTGACTCAATGGTACGTGACAACAACATCATAATATATCTCTTAATTTTAAGGAGTCCTAGATAAGCCTAGTATTGGTGAAAGCACATGACTACTAACTCAAAAGTTGGCAGTTAGAATCTACCAGCTGCTGTTTGGGGGAAAGATGTGGCAAATGGCTTCTGTAAAGATTACAGCCTTGGAAACCTTATGTGATGGCTTTATTCTGTCATATAGGATTGCTATGAATCAACTTGATAGAAATGAAAAATATTTTGATTTTAATGCATTTAGCTTCTTTTCTTATTTTTACTATTATAAAGTAATGGGAATATGTGTCACTGATTGCTTCCTTAAAACAAATTCATAGAAGTAGGATTATTGGATCAAAGAACTTTTTGCTTTTTGAATATATATTGCAAAATTTCCACCTGGGAAGCTTATATCAATTTATATGCCAATCAGTTATATAGCACAAGTGTTCCTGCATCTTCACCAATAAGAATAAGACAATTTTATAAATCCTTGTCAGTTTCATGGGTGATAATATACCTTTCTTAATAAAAAAAGATTAAATATATAGGTTGGATGAACTTTTAGTATGTCTTTTATCTATTTGTATTTCTAAAACACCTATTCATACTGTTCAATTATTTTTTTCTTAATAGCTTGTTAGATAATTTTTTTTAAAATCTTGAAGTAGTTAAAGTTTACTTCTTTTACACATTGAAGATATCTTCCCTACTTTGTGATTTGTCTCTTGCATGTATTAAGAGTCACATTAAGAACACCATTTTGAAAAAATAGTCTTATGTGTCCCTATCATTGCAACTTCTTTTGTTACTTAAAAAACATTCTAATCGCAGTAGGTCAAATATGTTTTCTTTCTGGTGGCAAATTGTTGTTGTTGTTGTTAGATGCCATCATATTGGTTCAGACTTATAGAGACCCTGTGCACAATAGAACAAAACACTGCCCATTTCTATACAATTCTTATGTTTGAGCCCATTGTTGCTGCCACTATGTCAATCCATGTCGTTAGGGGTCTTCCTCTTTTTCACTGACCCTCCACTTTACCAAGCATGATGTCCTTCTCCAGGGACTGGTCCCTCCTGACAACATGTCCAAAGAATGTGAGACAAAGTATCACCGTCCTCATTTTTAAGAAGCATTTTGGCTATAGTTCTTCCAAGACAGACTTGTTAGCTCTTCTGGCAGTCCATGCTACTTTCAAAATTCTTTGCTCACGTCATAATTCAAACACATTGATTCTTCTATGGTCTCCCTTATTCATTATTCAATTTTCATATGCATGTGAAGCAATTGAAAATGCCATGGCTTGGAGGAGGCACACCTTAGCCCTCAAACTGATATCTTCATTCTTTTATACTTTAAAGAAGACTTTTGCAGCAGATTTGCTTAATGTAATACATTGTTTGATTTCTTGATGCTACTTCCATGAGTGTTAATGTTGGATCTAAGCAAAATGAAGCCTGTGATAACTTCAATCTTTTCTCCACTTATTATTATGTTATTCATTGGTCCAGTTGTGAGGATTTTTGTTTTATTTACATTGAGGTGTAATCCACACTGAAGGCTAGTCTTTGATTTAATCAGTAAGTATTTTAAGGAAGGAAAGGCATCAATTTGAAGGAATGGGATCTTCTGTATTCTCTCTGGTGAGTTCCAAGTGTATATTTACCTTTTATATTGTTAATACAAGATATTTGCAATGAACAAGTAGCTGGTCTTGTAAAATTATATCATGCAATCTCCAGAAACATTTATATTTCTAAGACGATATGTGTAACTACCAAGTGTTTGTTTTTGCTTCTAATCACCATTAATTATCAATGCATTTTAACTGTATGTTTCATCAATTTCAGACTGAAGAAGTTGGTAGAATTCTTCAATTTCATTATGCTTGGCTTTAGTGGTTGGTGCATAATTTGAATAATAGTGGTCTTCCTTATGGTCCTATGGACATTTTCCTGTCACAGACAACATTGTTCTTCAAGATAGATCTTGAAATGTTCTTTTTGATAATGAATGTGACACCATTCCTCCAATTTGTCATTCCCAGCATAGTAAACCTTGTGATTGTCTCATTCAAAATAGCCAATACTAGGCCATCTCAGCTGAGGAATGCCTAGGATATCAGTCTTTATGTGTTTCATTTCACTTTTGATGATTAACAATTTTCATAGATTCATACTTCATACATTCAATGTTCTGATTAGTAAAGTATGTTTACAATGGTTTCTTTCCATTTTGAATTTTGCCACATCAGTGGATGAAGAACCTGAAAGCTTTGCTGCATTCATGTCATTAAGATCAACTCTACTTTGAGGAGGCAGCTCTTCCCCAGTCGTATTTTGAGGAGTGCCTTCCAACCTGAGGGTCTTGTCTGCTGGCACTATATGGGTCAATGATCTGCTGATAATCATAAGGTTTTCAGGGACTAATCATTCAGAAGTGGTCTGCCTTTCATTCTTCCTAGTCTGTCTTATTCTGAAACCAATCTACCATTGGTTGGCCATGATGGCATTTAAAATACTGGTGGCATAGCTTCTAGCATCACAGCAACATACAAGCCACCACAGTATGACAAACTGACAAATGAGTGGTGAGTCAAATTATTGGATGTACATATTTGAGGAGTTTCTGTTTTATTCCATTTCTCTTTTTATTTTGCCACTGAAGTAACCATATATGTGTAAGATCTCTATTATTACTATTATTGTATTTTCATTTCTTTATCTTTTCTCCTGCATTCTATAAAAAATATCTGTACCTTGATCTCTGAGGTTGATTCTGCTCTTGAACTACTTCTAATGACCTTCAAAATTAAACTATAATATTTTAAATTTCCTTGCTTTATTAACTTGGGCAATATCATCTTTATCTCAGTCAGTTGCTTTATTTCATCTCTTAATTTTACCCTCAGTTCATATTTTCTTGAATTAAATGACATGAGACATGTGTCCTTTAAAGCTTCTTTTAAGGGTAGCAAATATTTTACAATGGATTGCTTGATTCTTCCTCTTGTAGAATCTGGTTTTATATTGTTGTTGTTGGTGGTGAGTGTCCTTGAGTCGGTTCCTGTATGGGGTTTTCATGGAGTGACTGGTAGGTGAGAATCGCCAACCTTGAGGCTAGCATTCTAGTGCTCATCCTACAGTGCCACACCAGAGTATTAGCAAACTCTATCTATCCTTGTCGGAACAGGTTAAGTCCTGCTACATTGCCTCAGTGTGTGTGGATTAACTTTGGCTTATTTCATTAAGAAAAAACAACAACAACCAGTTATCAACAAATAAATTCTGACTCAGACGACCCTATGTGTGTTGGGTTAGAATTGTGCTCTATGGGGTTTTTTGATGACTGAGTTTTTGGGAAATAGATTACTGGGCCTTTCTTATTTATTTATTTATTTATTCAGGTCACTTCTGGGTGATAAGAGTTTCCAACTTCTGATGTTGTTATTAAGTGCCATCGAGTCGGTTCTGACCCATAGCGACTCTGTATAGGGTTTCCAAGCAGCAGCTGGTGAACTTGAACCACCAACCTTGCAGTTCAAATGGCTTTGCAGTCTGGTGCATTAACCCACTGTGCCACACCAGGAGTTCCTAAAATGTGAGATAACAAAGCAGCTTTCTATTTGTATAATACTCAAACCAGTCTCCAAAGTTATTCTCACCTCACTGCCTCCTGAAATCATAGTTGTGAGTCAGGCACACCCACCCCACCACCCTATGTAGAACCCCTTCTGACTCATGGTGGCCCTTTGTAGGGTTTCAGAGTCTGTACATCTTTATGGGAACACAAACTTTCTTCTTTCTTTTGTGAAGCTCCTAGTGAATTCAAACGGCTGACCAGTGGTTAGCTGGTTAGCAGCCTGATGTGTAACCCACTACACCACCAGGCCTCATTGCTAGGCTGACTAGAGAGGTGTTATCTCAAAGATGTTTGTATTACTAAGCTTCTCATGACCATCTCAGTAGCCCAGCATCCTGGGTGGGAGGGTGGTACCTGGAACCTGGCGCAATTCAAATAGAGTTTTAACACTTCCTTTTCTTCCTAGATTATTAGTTGCCTATCTTTCATTCTCATTTTGTGTGTCTTACTTTGGGGAAGACCTCACTCACTGTGTTTGCTGTTTTGTAGGTTTTCTATTTAGTCTGTTTGCCTTTAACCTTGACTTCCTGGTGCAGTTGTGCTACAGCTTTTCCATGTCTTTGGGCCTTGGATTCTGCCAACACACTCTCCCTTCTTTTCTGTGACACGTTGCCCCTACTTTGGGTCAACCAAGTAATGCTCAGAACAGCTCAGTGAGTTTAAACGGAAACCAAACCCATTGTTGTTGAGTCCATTTCAACTCCCTTATCTTTGCCCCAAATGGTTCCTTTCCATCTGAGAACTATTATCACATGTCGCCCAGCTTAAGGCACAGATGCCTTAAACTGCGTGACATGTGAAAATCATTCTTTTGAAATTACTGTTCTGTTTCCAAGTTTTCTTTTTTTCTTATAGCCCTTGGTTTTCTTTACCTGGTTTCTGGAAGAGGTATAATTATGATCTACTGCTAACCTATGGAGCTCTGGTAGTGTAGTGGTTACGAATTGGGCTGCGATTCGAAACTACCAGCTGCTTCATGGGAGAAAGATGAGACTTTCCGCTCCTGTAAAGATTTACAGCCTCGGAAACCCTGTTCAGGGTCGCTTTGAACTGACTCAACGCACTTAACAAAAAAACTGCTAACTTGAAGTCCTGGTGTGATGCTATAGGTCAGAGATTCAAACTCACCACCTCTCCTTGGAAACTCTACACAGGGTAGCTAGAAGTCAGAACTGACTGGGCTGCACTTAACAGCAGTAACAATTGCTAACGTACAGGTCAGCGGTTCAAACCCACCCGTCTCTCCTTGGAAATCTTATTCAGGGTCGCTATGAATCAGAATTGACTTGATGGCACTTAACAACAATAAGCTGATGAAATAAAATGGTGAAGACTTATCTAGGAAATCAGGGATTAATCTTAAGGCTCATTTGAAATAACACCTCTCTTGCTAGCCTCAAAACTCTGATTTGAGGATAAAATGAGGTGAGGAATGTGAAAGGCCTTTGAAGGCTGTTTAGAGCATTATGCAAATACAAAGTTGCTTTGCTGTCTCACATTTTATGAGACGAGAAACCAGCAGCCTTTTTTGAAGCAAATTTGAGTTGTGATTTTTTTTTTTTTTTTTTAAAGGAATATGTGATAATGGAAAATTGTTATATGGGTGAAGCACAAAGCCATTCTATTTCTATGTGTGTCCTTCCTTTCTTTCACAGCAATAAGCCTGAAATAGAGGTTTATCTTAGAATTTGTCCCCTTTCCCCCCCAAAAAAAAGCTGGCCTGGATTTTACACTTCAAACTCTTTCTTTGAGTGCCAAGAGATTGTCTCAGCAAAAGACACTAATCTGCAGATAGGTCTGCCCCCTTACAATGCCCAGTATCTAGGGGCAAAGGCTTTAATTAAACTGGAAGAGTTGGTAATTTCTGGCCTATCTGAGAAGCTTAACATTGATGTGGTTTGAATGAAAGTAATGGTTTTGCTTAAAATGCAAATATTAATGCAAGAAATATGCTAGAATGGACTATTTCTCAGCACAATTCAAAAAGAGGGTTATTTCTTCTTCATATCTTTCTCCTTAAAGAAGTGACCCTTCTTTCCCCGTTGGAATTCTGTAATATATATATTGAACATATGGGATATTTCTTTTCCTTCTTAGAATTCCCTCCAGTTGGCAGTTTGTCTTTATTTCCTCAAAAACAATGCAAATTTCAGATATTAAGAGATCTTTGACAAAGGAGTAAGGATTTATTGTTGTTTGGATTAATTTGCTTATTTATTTATTTGGTTGGACCTCAGATAGCATTTGCCTCCATGCCTAGAGTCTTTGTTCATATCCAGAATATGAAAGTGACCACTCTGTGAAAAATACATATGTTTTCATGCGATTTTTATGTACCCAAATAAGGTTTTAAAATACATGTATTGCTCTTGGTTTAAGTTATTGTTGTTGTTAGGTGTCATTGAGTTGGGTAGGACTCATAGCGACCCTGTATAAGGTTTCAGACGAGCAGCTGGTGAGCTTGAACCGCTAACCTGTGGTTCAAACCAACCTTGCAGTCCAGCGCATTAATCTGAAGTGCCATACCAGGTGCATATAATTATCAAGTACTGAAATGAATAAGTATGCATTTTGAATGTTGATCATACATTAACAAGAGTAGATGGAAATGTGGTAAATTATACCAGTATATGTTTAAAACTTTCCAAATCATTGATTCTTTCTGGTAATTATTATAATTGTTGATAAAATGCATACTTAACATGGAACTACAATGACTTGAACCTTGCAAAACTATTATTTCTTAGATTTGTCACAGAAATTAAATCTGAAGCTATCCATACTTCCTCTAGCCTAATAAATCATGCTTTATTATTACTTTCTTGCTTGCTTTTTCTTACCCACTTATTTATATAGTTACACATATTTATTTAATTACAATCATGGTATAAATATAACTTGGAGTTGGTTTAACATTGCTCATTTAACATTATGTAGGAAGTGTTTTTTCCATTTTCAACTTAATTTGAGTGTTTCATAGCTGCTTTAATGAATCTCTTATTGTCAAACATTTAGATCTCTCCTACTTCTTCTTTTTTCCCCCTGTCCCTATATAGCTGGTGCAGTACCATAGGTTTAACACTGGGCTGGAGTGGACTGGACTGTTCAAACCCACCAGTCACTCCCCTGAAACCCTATACAGGGTTGCTATGACTCAGAACCAACTCAACGGCACTTAACAACAACATTTAGCTAAAAGAGGAGCTCTGGTGGTATTGTAGGTTAGGTACTGTGCTGCTTACTACAAGACTGGCAGTTCATACTCACCAACCACTCTGGCAGAAAGATGAATCTGTCTGCTCCCGTAAAGATTTAGTCTTGGGAACCCTGTGAAGTACTTCTACTCTGTCTTTTAGAGTTGAAATCTAGTTGATGGCAGTGAGTTTTGTTTTATTTAGTGAATGCAATGAATATCTTCTCTCCAGTTCATTCTAAATTTTCTTGTACATATTCGTTTATGCTTATTAGAATAAATTCATAAAGGTAGAGGTAAGCTTCAAGAATTTTCTGGTAGTTATGGTATAGATAGGGTAGCACAGTGGCTTTGTATGATAAGCACTGGACTGCGAGTCAGAAGGTCAGTGGTTCAAGCCCACCAGCCACTCCTTGATAGAAAGATGAGCATTTCTGCTCCCTTAAAGATTTACAGCTTCAGAAACCCTATACAGGTCGTGGTGAGTTGGAAACGACTTGATAGCATCTAACAACAGCAACCAAGATTTAGAGAAGAAGCAGTTGGAAGAAGATGCTACACAGTCACAGATTCTCCTCTTTAGAAAGAGGTGAGTGAGTCAGGAAGAATGGGAGGACAGACTGCCAGGCCCCATAAAACACACTAATGTTGAAGGCCCAAGGGCTGAAGGCATGGCTAAGTGTAAGGCACTCAGGCACATTTCTCTGGAAACTTGTTTCCCTTTGCAAGATTATTAGTTTCTAAGGGATGCCATATCAAAATACCAAAAGTTGGGATGCTTCCACATCAGATTTTCTTTTTTTAAATTCTCTCACAGTTCTGGAGGCTAAAAGTCCACAATCAAGATGTCTACAGGGTTATGCTCTCTGAGTCTCTAGAGGAGAAGTTTATTTTGCCGCTTCTACCTTCTGGTGGTCCTAAGCGCTCATTGGCTAGGAGCAGTGTAACACATGACTATCTTCTGTGTGTTTGTCTCTCTGTGTCCCTTCTCAAAAGGACAGCAGTTATATTGGACTAGAACCTACCCTATTCTAATATGGTCTCATGTTGCTGTTACTGTTGTTAAGTGTTGTTGAGTCAGTTCTGACTCATAACAACTCTGTATAGATAGGGTTTCCAAAAAGCAGCTGGTGGGTTTGAACCACCAATTTTGTGGCTAGCAGTCCAGTGCTTATCCTACAGAACCATACCAGGACTCCATAATAACTTGTTACAGCTGCAAAGATCTTACTCTGAAATAAGGCCATATTCCCAAGTACCTGGAATTAACACTTGAGTTTATCTTTTGGAGTACATGATTCCAACCATAGCACCAACAGCATAATTTGGAAGTAGCTTTGAGTTTGAGTTAGACTTATTGACCGTGTGGCCTCAGATTCTTCTCGTAAGATGTGGACTCTGCAGGGATTACTTCCTGCCTGGTGTCAGGGTTAGCATGTGGTTGGGTCTAGCCCAGGCAGCCTGGAAAAGGCAATGGGAAAGGAAAACAGATGATCAAGAAAAAAGGGAAACAGCTAAATGATGAACTAGAAAGTTTCTACCATCATTCTAGAATAAGTTGGTATTTTCTACTGTTCTATTTTAGTTCACCCATCCCTTTAGTTAAGGGCACTAAGTGTAGTGTACTTAGTCATTTTCCATCAGAACTGAAGACTGGGGCAGCTAACGGAGAAAAATGACTTTTAATGAACAAAGTCACTAATAGGCCTCAAATGCCAACATCTTTCATATCACTAGTGATTTCACAGGTGAGCTTATCATTTATCTCCCTCTTCTTTTCAGCTAATGGGTTCTTACTAGTTTTGTCAAACTGTAATTAAATAACTCAGTGCATTTCTCCTTTTCTGAAAAGAAACATAATACTTTAATGATGAGAAGAAAAAACCCCACAAAACTAAGCAAAACAAACCAGCCATAAAACAAGCTTGCATTATGAGAGTTCCAATTTTGCTATGATTTTATTCCCTGCAACTAAAGGCTTGGAACTATAATAATAAGATGTTCTTTTATGGTAATAAATTGAAAACCCACGTTAGCTACTTTTGACCTCCCTTTGCTACCACTCGGTCTCACTAATTGCCAGTCTTGTCTCTGTATGTCATTTTGTGAGTCTGGGATCTGTGTCCACATTGAGTGTCTTGAAAAACTTTAAATGTTTGTTTTTATCCTTTTGACTAAAGAACTATTTCTAATATAACCACTATCCCTTACCTCTAAAAAATCCCAAACTGCAGAAAATGTATATAGATTTTGGTAATCAGCATACCATTTAATTGCAAAAAGGAAGATTAAACTGAAAATATCCCTAGAGTTTATTTTTCTGCTAAAATTTAGATTGACTCATGGAATAAACAATATCACTTGTGAATACTGTGCTCCTTTAAAAAAAAATCATCTATGTGAGACCAAATGGTCAACAGTTACCTTAATGGTAAGAAGAGAGGGTGGGGGGGGGGGGCAGGGAAACTAGATTAATGGAAATGGAACAACCAGAATGGAAATAATGAGAATGTTGACACATTGTGAATAATGGAATCAATGTCACTGAACAATATGTGTAGAAATTGTTAAAAAAAAATAAAAGGGAAACTAATTTGTTATATAAGCTTTCATCTATAAAATGAAATATTATAAAAAGTAAACTCTTTTCATTATAAAAATGAAAACAAAATGATTGCAAAATTTAATGAGTTAATGAGTATAAAATGCTCAAACATTTAAAATGTTGGCATTGAAAAATAGTAGAAGTCTACAACATATCATTCCCCCAAAACATGCTGTAGCTGAACAATGATTTTTAAACCCTCAGATATCTGTCCATACATGACTCTTTTCTGTCCTAGTAATCATCCAGGCTCTGGTAGCATAGTGCTTACTAGTTGAGCTACTAACCTCAGTGTCAGCAGTTTGAATCTACCAGTGATTACTTGGAAAAAGATGAAGCTTTCTGTTCCTGTAGAGGATCGCTATGAGTCAGAACTGACTCCATGGCACATAACCAACCAACCAATCTTCAAGGCAAGAACTTCACATGTTATTGTTAAGTGCTGTTGAGTTGGTTCTGACTCATAATGGACTCATTACAATAGAATGCAATATTGCCTGGTCCAGCTACGTGCTCACAGTTATTGCTATGTTTGAGCCCAACATTGCAGACACTGTTTCAGTCCATCTCATTTAAGGTCTTCCTTGCTTCACTGTCCTCCAGAAACTGGTCCTTCCTGATAACATGTTTGAAGTACATGAGGTAAAGTCTCACTAACCTCGAAATTTAGGAGCAACTTGCTGTACTTCATAAAGGAAAGATTTGTTCATTGTTTGACAGTCTTTGCATGACACATTCAGTAGTCTTCAGCAACACCATAATTCAAAGACATCAATTCCTTATTCATTCATTTTACAGCTTTCAAATACATATGAGGTAATTGAAAATACCATGGCATGGACCAGGTCCACTTCAGTTGTCAAGGTGACAGCTTCACTTTAAAGAGATTTTCTTTTTTTTTTTTTAAGTTTTTTATTGTGAATTATGTGTTAGTTTACATGGGTGAACATTATCTTTATATTCATCCTATCGTACTTTGTTTCATTGCAAAGATCACAATCCCCTGCATGCATCATCAAACATGCAAAGGTTATGCCCCCCCACCTCCCCACCCTGGCCGCCAGCACACAGCCCCTCTCCCTCCCTGAGTCCAGAGTCCCCAGCCACTCCTTCTGTCCCAGTCATTGCCTCTGCCTCCATCCCTAATGTCACTACCTCTCCAGACACAATCTCACATTTCGCTTTTCTCCCTTGATGGTTCCAGGGACCTCCACACTCCTGGACTGCAAAATAAACCGCTCCCCTTCTTTTGTTATCAAACATTTACATTTACCTTCCGACACTTACCTTCCGACCTGATAGCAATCATTCCCTATTGAACCACAGGAATTCTTTCCCCCTGCACCTTTTATCAACCCCATCCAGACAGGTTGGAAACAATTCAGTGAAGATTCTCTGTATCCTTGGGAGCTAGCTTCCCTATTGAAAGCTTGTAAGCCAGTCACTTCTTGCCTTTGTTGTTGTTAGGTGCCATCGAGTCAGTACAGACTCATAGCGACTTTATTCACAGCAGAATGAAACACTGCCCGATCCTGGGCCAACCTCACTATTGTTGCCACACTTGAGTCCATCGATGCTGCCACTTGGCTAATCCATCTCGTTGAGGGTCTTCCTCTTTTTCTCTGACCCTCCATCTTACCAAACATTATATCATTCTCTAGCGACTGCTCCCTTCTGATAATATGTCTGAAGTATGAGAGATGAAGTTTGGCCTCTAAGGAGCACTCTGGCTGCACTTCTTCTAAAACAGATCTATTGGTTCTTTTGTCAGCCCATTGCACTTTCAATATTCTCCTCCAACACCATAACTCAAAGGCATCAATTCTTCTACATTCTTCCTTATTCACTGTCCAGCTTTCACATATTTGGTAGCCAATATCTAAGTTCCCCTTTCCTGTCGATCCTGTGTACCAAGGGGGTGGGAATGATCCTCACTGTAGAGATTTGTCTGCTCCTTTGTCATACTGCATTCACAAACATAGGTCAAGTTCATCCACTTTTCCCCTTTACTTTACTCCTTCCCCCCCTTCTTTCTTCCTCTAGTTGTGTTCTGATCATCCAGCCATTGATGCCAGGTCAAATGGATACTATCTGCAAGTGTGGGTGTTCTTGTGCATCCCCCCTCACTTTCTGTCAGCTGGATGCTTCACACTCCACTCTAGTCCTCTGGGTCCATGTCCCTGCCCCTGGGCCCAGGAGTCCCTAGGTCTCATCATACTGCTGGTTAACCAGGTCTCAATCCAAGTTAACAGGAATCTATTGAATGTGGATGAACTTAGTTCACAACGTCATTACTGTTTTTCCCCTTATCGGTGACCAACGTGGTCAGCAGCAGGACCATATGCCTGCTAGTGTATTCCAAATGAGTTTCAGTCTTGGAAGGGGGTTTGCCTTGAGGGGACCTGATAAAGAGATCTTTTGAAGCAAATTTTCCCAATGCAATATGCCATTTGATTTCTTGATTGTTGCTTCCATGAATGTTGATTGTGGACCCAAAATAAAATTCTTGGCACCTTCAATCTTTTCTCCATTTGTCATGATATTGTTTGTTGGTCCAGTTGTGAGGATTTTTGTTTTCTTTATGATGAGATGTAATCCATACTGAAGGCTGTAGTTTTTAATCTTCATCAGTCAGTGTTTTCAGGTCCTCTTTGCTTTTAGCATGTAAGGCTGTGCAACCTGCATATTGACATTGTTAATGAGTTTTTCTCAAATCTTAATATCATATTCTCCTTCATATAATCAAGCTTCTTGGGTTATTTGATCAGCATACAGATTGAATAAATATAGTGTAAGAATACAATCCTGATGCACGTTCCACATACTGATTATTATTGAATGTTTGTCAGGGTTTTTTTCTCATTGTAACTGCCTTCCAACCTCAAGGGACCCATCTTCTGGTACTATATCAGATAATATTTTTCTGTAATCCATAGACTTTTATAGGTCAATGTTTTGAGAAGTGGATCACAAGGCCCTTCTTCTATTGCGTTTTAGATGAGAGGCTCCTCTGAAACCTGTCTGCCATGGGTGATTTTGTTGGTATTTGAAACACTGGTGCCAAACCATCCAGTATCACAGCAATATGCAAACCACCACAGTACCACAGTTTGAATATGGGAGACTCTAGAGGACCCTTAACTAAAATTTACCACATAAACTACAAGAGCCCTGGTAGCATAGTGGGTTTCAAGATGGGTTGCAAGCCACAAGGTAGGCAGTTCAAATCTTCCAGATGCTCCACAAGAGAAAGATGAGACTTTCTGTTCCTGTAAAAATTTTACAGCCTTGGGGAACTCTATGCAGGGTGACTGAGTCAGAACCAACTCCAGGCACACCACCACCACTCATATAACCTACAAGTGTTGACATTATGTCCTAAAATCACATAATTTATTTTATTTTTTTACATTTTTCCATCGATAATAAATGAGCTCTGGTAGCGTAGTGGTTATGAATTGGGCTGCAAACCTTAAGGTCAGCAGTTCGAAACTACCAGCTGTTCCGCAGGAGAAAGATGAGGCTTTCTGTTTCCGTAAAGATTTATAGCCTCGGAAACCCTGTACAGGGTCGCTATCAGTCAGAATCGACTCCACGGCACTTTACCATCATACATAGCATAGTTGTTACAAATCGGGTTGCTCTGGTAGCGTAGTGGTTATGAATTGGGCTGCAAACCTTAAGGTCGGCAGTTCAAAACTACCAGCGGTTCCGCGGGAGAAACATCAGGCGTTTTGCTCCTGTAAAGATTTATAGCCTTGGAAACCCTGTGCAAGGAAACTATGAGTCGGAACTGACTCCACATTACTTAACAACAACAATAACAACACAATAATTTTCATATTCTTTGTGGTTATGAATCGGGCTGCTAACCTCAAGGTCGACAGTTCGAAACTACCAGCTCTTCCGCGGGAGAAAGATGAGGCTTTCTGCTTCCGTAAAGATTTGCAGCCTCCGAAAGCCTGTGCAAGGTCACTATGACTCGGAACTGACTCCACGGTACTTAACAACAACATTAACACTTTTGTCGTTTTTGTTAAGTGCTGTTGAGTCCGTTTCAACTCACAGTAACCCTGTATTGGGTTTCTGAGGAGCAGTTGAGCTGCCGACCATATGGTCGAAGTCCAGTGGTTATCTTAGAGAGCCACCCCAATAGTCCATTTAAAGGCCTTGCAAGTTGTTGAGGGAGTGTTTAGAATCATGCTCTTCTTCCTGAGTAAAGGAAGTGACAGTGATGAATAAGGAAAGCCAGACAGAAAGGTTTTATATACACTGTAAACAAGATGCAACTTTTTGCATTCTCTGCAAATCATTTTGCTTTTGTGGCTAATTCATAAAGATAAACCATCATTCAGGAGATTGACTATAACTCAAGTATAAATAACAGCAAAATAGAACCAACATCTTGAAAAGAAAGAAACAGTCTTTGTAAGGAAAGGACAAAGGGGACTGGGATGAAGTAGAAATGGATTTAAAAGAATTTACACTATAGAAGTCAGTTTAGAGCTAATGTTAGGGATTGGTGCAGTCTACAATAAGAACATTTTAGCACTATGAAGATTACAATTTTTCATATGAGTTGTCTCATTTTATCCTCCTTGCTATTGTTAAATGCTGTGGAGTCAGTTCCAATTCATAGTGATCCTGTATATGGTTGCTAAGGAGTGACTAGGCCAGGTGGTTAGCAGTCCAGTGCTTATCCAACAGCACCACACCAGGATTCCTTTATTCTTCTGGTATCCCTAATATTGGCGTCTTGGTGTGGCACTGCGGGTTAATGCATGCTGCACTGCAAGGTCTGTTTGAACTGCAAGTTCGGTGGTTGAAGCTCACCAGCTGCTCCTCGGAAACCCTATACAAGGTCGCTATGAGTTGGAACAACAACACTGCTAGTATGTACTATTGTATTCATTTTGCATATGAGGACACTGGGATTTATTTTGACATATGCAAAATAGAGTAAGTGACTTGCCACTGTCAGACAGTTGGAAGTAGTGGTGTTGGAAGAAGGCTTTGAATTTCTGATTACTTTCTTTGTGTACTGTCACTCTACCATCCTGACTCATGTAGAAACTTGGAAAATAGAGCTAAGGTCTTTGTTGGGACCGGACATTGGTTGGATGCCAGTTGAGCAAAGTAGAGGAAAGATGGAACTAAGAAGGGATCCGTTTCCTCATGATGAGCATGGCCTAATGGAGTATAGAGGGTCCAAGTACAGTTAGAAGTCTAGTATCCTGCTAATCCCACAGGAAGTGGGGATTCATTTGTTCAGTTGCATCTAATGTTGGCGTGTAGCTTGGTCTTTGATCATTGTCCAGGTTTGTATACAATATACTTTTAATGATATGTATATGACCTTAGGGAATTCTTTTTGATAGCTTATTAATGAGGAAAAGCAGAGGAAAATGCCTTATTTGGGGACTCTGTGTGGGCCAGGATCTTAGGAAAGTATCATCTTTTGATGTGTAGGACAGGGCAGCAGAATTGAGAGAAATGGCAGGCAGTTTAATTCTTCATCATAGTTGATCCTTATGTTGATCCCTCTAATTACCTGGTTTTATTTTAGGGAAATTAAATCTATTATCCACTAAAGACTTAAAGATCCCAATACTTTCCCCTTTCTTTATTAACAATGTTCTCTAATCTTGCATTTATATTGGTTTGGTGACCTTGGTTTAAGTCACTTACCGTATGTGAAACCTCACCCTGTTTAACTCACAGGAGATACTGAGTCACAACACTTGCAAAAGTGTTTTCCATCTTTGCATATGTTTGTTGGCCATGTATGTCCTCTTGGTGAAATGCCTGTTCAGGCTTTTAGCTCTCTCTCTTTTTTTTTTTGATTATTTGTCTTTTTGGTTGTTGTTAAGGAGTTCTTTATGTTTGCTGTTTGTCATTATTTTTGTTAAGTGAAAAATTAAAATGGACACTAGCAAATGTAGGTGAGGATGTGAAGAAATAGATATTCTCAACTATTGCTGCTGGAAATGCAAACTGGTACAGCCATTGTAGAAGAGAGTGTGATAGTTCCAAAAGTTAAAACAGATGGGTCATATAAGCCAACAATCCCATCCTTAGGTATATATCTAAGAATTGAAAGTCACAGGTAAATAGACACACGTTCAATGCAGTGCAGTAGCAAAATGGTGAAAACAACCCAATTGCCCATCCACAAATGAACGGATAAACAAAATATAATATATACTTATACAGACAATGTAGTATTGCTTAGCCATAAAGAGGAAGGTAGTTCTGATACGGTCCATGACTCAGATGGACTTTGAAAACATTGTGCTGAGTGAAGTAAATCAATCACAAAAGGAACTATATGATCTCACTGTGAAATACCTAGAATGGTTAAATATATAGAACTTAGATTTTAATAGTGGTTATCAGAGGCAGGCGGCAGAGAGAAAGGCAGATTAAATGTTTAGAAAGCTGTAAGTTTCTGTTTATGTTAATGATTGTACAACATGTTTGATGTAATTGGTGCCACTGAATTTTATTTGTGAAAAATGTTGAATAGGCAAAATTTGTGTTAGCTATATTTCAACAACAATAAAAATAAAAAGTAATTGAAAATAAAGTATTTTTAACAGAAAATACTTTGCGTTTGTAGTTACTGACTGTTTCAAAAGATTCGAAAGGCCTACTATTTTACATTAAATGCTTCTGCTTTTCCTTCAGAGTCGAAAACATGCCAGCAAAGTCCGACTGTATTACATGCTTCACCCCAGGGATGGTGGGTGTCCTGCCAAGAGGCTCCGGTCAGAAAATGTGAGTAGCTAGCACTGTGTGGTATTTTTAGATGGTTTATTCTGTTGCACTACTAAGAACCAATTTAATAGCACTTAACTACAACAAGGATAACTGAGAAATTAGCAGATCTAGAAATTGATGTCATACTTAGATTAGTAGAGAAGCGGAGTAGAAATAGAGATAAACATTCCTTAGAATAATCAACCATGTTAGGTCATAAGAGCAGCGTTTGTCCAAGAAGAAAGGTCAGAAGGCACGAAGGAATAGGAAAGAAGCAGGAATGGAAGAGGTAAACATAGGAAGCAGAAAGGGACCTGCTACATTGTGGGGGTTACAATCAATGTCATAAAACAAAATGTACAAGTTGTTGAATAGAAAACCAATTTGCTATCAGATGCTTAAAAAAAGAGAGAGAACAATGAATGGGAAAAAATATTACACATAAAGTCATCTTTTTCTTTTTCTTGCCAGAACTTGTTAACATAGTTGTTGTTAAGTGCCATCGAGTTGGTTCCAACTCATAGTGACTGTGTATAGGGTTTCTGAGGCTTTAAGTCTCGGGAGCAGAAAGCCAGATTTTTTCAATTATCTTTCACTAGGAAATGGTGTGCAGATGTGCTGGGAGGGAGAGGAGAGAGGATGGGAGAAGGGAGAACAGGAGCTCTCAGAAGACAATGTATTGGGGAGGCAGGAACTGTGGGATCACACTGTCAAATTATTAGACATTTTATTTTTTTGCACATTTTAGTTTTCCTTTGGCCTGTAAACCAGAACATGGTTTGTTAATTTATAATGAAGGGTGTACATAGCTTTTAAATGAAAAGGACTCAAACTTTTTCATCAGTGACACCTCTTTGAGTGATCTTTTACTCAGAAAGACAATTACCAATTAGAATGTTGCTTAGAAGGTGAGGAGTCAGAGCCAAGGGTTGATTTCAGCCAGGCTGAGGCAAAGACTGATGAAATAAATATTCCTTGCTCCCAGCAGGGGTTATTGTTTCCAGTGTGTGGAATATTCATATAACCAGCTGCAAAGCTCTTCATGATAAACACTGCGGATTAACACAGAAATCCTTGCCCTTTGAGTTACAAGCGGGCTCGGGGTGTAGAATTTATACCCCATGCTCTCACATGTCTTTATGATTCTGCTTTCCTTCTGCCTCCATGTAGATGCAAGTCTTCTTTTCTTATTAAAAATTAGCATATACAAAACCTTGACTTGATTTTTCCACTGGGAAAAAGGGAGCGAGTAAGAGAACTGCATGTGCCCAATGGTGTAGTGACCATCAGGGCAGAGGTTTTTAAGGAAGTCCCTGTATGCTTAGCATCACAAAAGGAACCATTCATACAGACTAATTTGGAACACTAGTGGACCTTTCCGTACCACCTTGGTGAGGCTGCTTGTAGAGTAATTGGAGGTGAATGATGTCATGAAAGCTTTACAAATTGCTAAGGTTTCAGTTTTGAGTATAGCTGTTTTGTAGGAGCTTTGTGACCTTCAGCAAATAAATAAACACCTTGAGCCTCAGTTTCATTTACCAGGCTCTAGCAATCATGCTTGCCTCACTGGGTTTTTGCAAAGACTAAATGAGATGATAGATATGAAGTTACTATTATGAAGTCCTGTTGTGGCTCTGTAGGATTAGCATGAGACTACTGACCACAGGGCATCGGTTCAAACTCACCAGCTGCTCTCAGGGGTGCTATGTGTAAGAACTGACTTACATGATGACACTTAACAGTAACAATGACATTTTGTGCCAGACATTGTGAGAGCACATATAAATAGGACATAGAACTTACCATCAAACATAAAAACAAACAAAAAACTCATAGTACAAGGGGGCTTTCAAAAGTTCATGGATTTAGTAGGGGGGTTAATAATGCACACACAAAAATTAGCAAGGATCCTGCAGTGTAAGTAATTATTAGCATTCTGCACAAAGTACCATGGAAACAAACAGATAAGTGAGTCATGCTGGGGACTCTATGAGGAAAGGCATTGCTGAAGTGCTGGCACTTGGATTGGGGTCTTCAGAGGTAAATGGACTCTGCCTGGTGTGGATGGTGGAGTGGGGAAGGAGGATGCCAATTTATTGGATGCATTCATATCAAAAGATTCTATTGTGTGACCAGAGAGTTGCCCTAAACCAGCATTTATATAATCTGATCAATCTAAAGCTACATTGCAATCGCACTTGCAGATTATTAGAGTTAGTTGTGTTCTTTTTTTCTTCCTGAAGTTATCTAATGGTGGTGCCTGTGTTTATTTGTTTAATAGCCATTTACTGTCTTATCCTAATGGTCAGAAATAATAAAGTTCATGGCTAATCAGTAATTAACTATCTGGATACAGTTTATGTTCTACTCACTCACATTATAATCATGATGGTTACACTATTTTTGAACCCTGGTGGTGCTACAGAATAAACACCAGACTACTAACAGCAAGGTTAGTAGTTCAAACCCACCAGCCACTCCTTACAAGAGAGATGAGGTTGTCTGCACCTGTAAAGGTTTATAGCCTCAGAAATCCTATACAGGGTTGCAATCCTGGGCCAACCTCACTACTGCTGCCACACTTGACACCATCAATGATGCCACCTGGCCTATCCTTCTCGTTGGGGGTCTTCCTCTTTTTCTCTGACCCTCTATCTTACCCAGCATGCCATCCTTCTCCAGCAACTGTTCCCTCCTGACACTGTAGGTATAACAAAACAAAAGACGTCCATGTCCTGCACCACCCTGACAATTGTTACTATGTTTGTTATTGCCACTGTGGCGATTCATCTCTTTGGGGTCTTCCTCTCTTTCACTGACACTCCACTTTTCCAACCATGATATCTCCCATGATTCTCCAGGGAGTGATACCCAATGACAACATATCCAAAATGAGAGAGACTAAGACTCAACATTCTAGCTTCAAAGGAGCATTCTGGTTTTACATTTCCCAAGGCAAATACATTTAATCTTCTGGCAGTTGACAGTCTTCAATATATTTCACTAGTCCCATAATTCAAATGCATCAATTCTTTTATGGTCTTCCTTATTCATTGTCAAACTTTCACATGCATATGAGGCAATTGAAAATACCTTGGTTTGGATCAAGCGTAACTTAATGACCAAACTGATATTTTTACTCTTGAACACTTTTAATAGGTCTTTGTAGCAGATTTGCCTATTACAATAAGCCATTTGATTTCTTAAGTGCTACTTCTATGACAGTTAGTTAGGGATCTAAGCAATATGAAGTCTTTGACAACACCAACCTTTTTTCCAGTTATCATGATGTTACTTATTGTACAATGATGATGATTTTTGTTTTCTTCTCCTTGAGTTGCAATCCATACTAAAGGCCAACTCCATAGGTATGTGATCTTCATCAGTAAGTACTCAAAGTACTCCTTGATATGACACTGTAGGACAAGGACTTGCAAAATAAAGGAAACATGACCAAGTGGGTTTCATAAAAGGGATGCAAGGATGGTTCAACATTAGAAAAACAATCAAGGTATTCCACCATATATATAAGAAAAAGGAAAAGAACCACATGATCATATCCATTGTTGCAGAAAAGACATTTGACAAAATCCAACATCCATTCCTGATAAAAACACTCAACAAAGTAGGAATTGAAGGGAAATTCTTCAACATAATCAAGAGCATATATACAAAACCAACAGCCAACATCACTCTCAATAGACAGAAACTGAAAGCCTTCCCTCCGCGAACAGGAACCAGACAGGATGCCCTTTGTCACCAATCCTATCCAATACTGTGCTGGAAGTCTTAGCTAGAGCAATATGGCAAGATAGGGAAATTAAAGGCATCCAAATTAGCAAAGAGGAAATCAAATTCTCTCTATTTGCAAATGATATGATCCTATACATACAAAACCTTAAAGACTCAGTGAAAAAGCTACTAGACATCTTTGGAAGATTCAGCAAAGTGGCAGGGTATAAGATCAACATACAAAAATCAGTTGGATTCCTCTGCAGTAACAACGACAGCACTGAAAGGGACATTAGGAAAGCAATACAATTTATAATGGCCACCCAAAGACTGAAATATCTTGGAATAAATGTAACCATAGAAACAAAGGACCTACACAAAGAAAATTACAAAACACTACTACAAGAAATCAAAAGAGACTTACAAAAGTGGAAAAGCATACCATGTACCTGGCTAGGAAGACTCAACATCATGAAAATGTCAATACTACCGAAATCAATTTATACATATAATGCAATCTTAATCCAGATTCCAGTGATATTCTTCAAAGAGATGCAAAAGACAATTACAAACTTTATATGGAAAGTAAAGAGACCCATGATAAACAAAAGTACTGCTTGAGAAGAACAAGGTTGGAAGCCTCTCAATCCCTGATTTCAAAACCTATTACATGGCTATGGTGATCAAAACAGCCTGGTACTGGTACAGTGAAAGATACATTGATTAATAGAACAGAATTGAGAATCTAGAAATTAACCCATCCACATACAGCCAACTGATTTTTGGACAAAGTGCCTAGGTATATTGCATGGGGAGGAGATAGTTTCTTCAACAGATGGTGCTGGCAGAACTGGAACGCAATATGCAAAAGATTGAAACAAGACCTTTACCTCACGCACTATACAAAAACGAACTGAGCATGGATTAAAGACCTCAATGTGAAAAATAGGGATAAATGTAAGGGCTCTAATGCAGGGAATACACAAACTATCAAACATTTTGAATATTACACAAATAAAAGTAGACAAAATATATGATTGGGACATATTAAAAATTAAAAACTTATGTGCATCAAAAGACTTCATCAAAAGAGTAAAAGGGAACCCAAAGAATAGGAAAAAATCTTTTGCAATTACACATCAGAAAAGGGACTCATTTTAAAAATATATAGGCAATTTACAACACCGCTACAAGAAAAAGACAAATAACCCAATTAAAAAATGGGCACAGGACATGAACAAACACTTCACCAAGGAAGAGATCCGGGCAGCCAACAAACATATGAAAAAATATTCACGATCACTAGCCATTGTTGTTGTTGTTGTTAGGTGCCATCGAGTTGGTACCGACTCATAGCAGTCTTATGCACAGGAGAAGAGATGCAAACCAAAACAATAATGAGATATCATCTCACACCAGCAATAACAGCAAAGATCAAAGAAGTAGAGGACAATAGTGCTGGCGAGGATGTGGAGAGACTGTGACCCTCCTACATTGTTGGTGGTATTGCAAAATGGTCCAACCACTCTGGAAAGCAATATGGCACTTCCGCAGAAGGTTGGAAATAGAAATACCTTATGACCCAGTAATTCCTCTACTTGGTATTCACCAACAAGAAATATGAGCCATAACATGAGTACATATGTGCACACCAATGTTCATAGCAGCACTATTTACAATAGCCAAAAGATGGAGACAGCTTAAATGCCCATAAATTGAAGAATGGCTAAACAAACTGTGGTACATACACACAATGGAATACTATGCTACCTTGAAAAACAACAAGGAAGCTGCAAGCTACCTCATAACATAGATGAACTTTGAGAATATTATGCTTAGTGAATTGTTGTTGTGGTGGTGGTGGTTGTGTGCCATGGAGTCAGTTCCGACTCATAACGACCCTGTATAGGGTTTCCGAGGCTATAAATCTTCACGGGAGCAGAAAGCCTTATCTTTCTCCCGCGGATCAGCTGGCAGTTTCGAACTGCTGACCTTGCGGTTCGTAGCCTGATTCATAACCCTTAGTGAAATTAGTCAATCACAAAAGGAGAAATTTTGCATAGGACCATTATTCTAAAAGACTAAGGAAAAGAACCCACCATAGTAGAGGGAAAAATTTTATATATATATATATATATATAATTTGCTGATGACCAGGATGTATGTGATGAGAAGAGAGGAGGGAGAGAGGGGAAGATAGAGCACAGGGTAGGGAATAGACACAGGATAGCTTAGGTGCTTGGGGAAACTGGGGGGTGGGGTGTGTGTGGAAACAATACACAAGAAGGGGGAGGGGAATGAAAGAGCAAGGCTGATCGAGAACAGTTAGGCAGGTTCGCATGGGTTAAGTGGGACAGGGGTAAATGATGATGTCTGCACAACCTTGGAACAACAGTACTCTGGGATACAGGGACTGAAGCATGGTTTGAAGGGATAAAAAAGGGGAATAATGTTAAGATACTTGGCTGTCTTTTGAATCTTGGTTTCCTTTGCCTACCATTGTAAAATAGACACTTGAGGGGGACAGAAAGGTATAGCCAGAAACATCACTACAGAAAGCTTGTAAGCCTTGGAAACCCGTTGGGCAGTTCTATGCTCGTATGCTATACTATAGGGTTTTCAATTAGCCAGACCAACTTGATTGCAGTGGACTTGTTTTTTGTTCTTGTTTTGGTTTTGAATTTGCCTTATAATAAACAGTTACATTAGACATTATTATCATCCCAATTGTAAAATTCTTATTTGTGACTCTTTTTTAAGAGAGAGCTTGTTCAAATAATTCTCAACATAGACTCTAAGAACCCTGGCAAGGGGGCAGGGAATTCTGTGCTATATCCAATATAAGAAAAAAACCTAATGAAAATGACATATTCATCCATGAAATGTACACACAACCTAACCAAGAAACATCAACCATCATTGTCAGCACATAAGATTATGTTGTTTTTTCTGTTTACTGATTTGCTCAAATGCTATGCTTAATAAGTTATAGAAAAATCAATCAATCAATAAATTATTGATATATAAATGTTTTCAAAACCCAGAAAATACCAGAGGTAAAAGTTTTTAAAGAGGTCTTTGGTAAAGAGTACTCTCAAATATACCATATTCTAAAAGCCAAAGATCTTACTTTCCTACAAACTGTCACCAAGGCTACTCAAGCAGTGGAACTTGAATGGAAGAATCATACATAGGTCTGATCAGAGAGACCAATAGAACATTGAGTCTCTACAAATATAAATGCCAGCCTGTATTCTGGTGCTTCCTGTCCACCTAACGGTGCCTTTAATTCTGGGGATCTTGAACATTCTAAGGAATATAGTTCTACTTTGACACAGAAGGAGTTGCCATGAGTCCAGGATGATTTGATGACAACTAGTTTCAGTTTGTTTTTTTAACCATAATGAACCTTTTGCTTAAAATTGAAATGGCTGGTGAGTAATGGCAGCACTGTAACCCCATTATTAATCCTCCTGGTATGCTTGCTATTGTTGTTGTGTGTCCGCAAATCAATTCTGACTCTTTATGCTCTTATAACACAGAGTAGAACGTCTCCATAGTTTCCAAGTTTGTAAATCTTTATGGAAAAGATGGCCACATGCTTCTGAGTTGCTGCAGGTGGATTCAAAACATCACCCCTTTGGTTAGCAGTCTAGTACAGAAGTACTTGTGAGCTCCTTCTGGGACTGTGTAATAACTCTGAATTTCCTAACAAGTAAGGAGAAAGACCTATTATTCCCAAGGTCTACTGTTGCCATTTCTAATTCCAGGTCATTTGATCTCTTTTGAATACGACACGAACAAAACAAACAGACATAGTTTCTGTCTCCTGTTTTGGTATTTCCCACTTTTTGCTTTTTCTGTTGTTGTTCCTCCTAAACAAGCTTTTACTCTTTTTAATCTTCATTTGTATTTTCTTTTTTTTTCTACCTGAATTTTTAGAGCAAGACATTTCCCCCTTGAGGCCACAGGATAAAATTAAATGTGAAATAAATTGTTACAGTTGATTGCCTTAGAGAAATTCTTTAATCCCTCAAATATTAGAACCAAGAAGGGCTTAAGAGATCATACAATCCATTGATAGTCTAAGTTTTTCAACAAAGGCCTCTTTTATCATCCTCTCACCCATGGATTGCATATTTTGAAGGAGAAGAGGAAAAGTCTGTGTGGCAAACAGGAATTTTATGTAAAAAGATCATTTTGTTTCTTGTTAGTTTTATTCTGGAAATGCATGCATAGCTGCCAGTCAGAATAACAAGTCAGTATTGAGGAGACAGTTTTTGCACATGGGGTTATTATGAATCCATCAAAAAGTGTAGAATCTTAGTAACATTTAGTTAGTGTGCTCAGGCTTATCACTCCTACATATTTATATGATTTTTTTTAGACTTGAAATAGTCACCAGTATCACTTTCAGAGGTTCCTAAATACCCTGGAATTTGGGTTGGGAGAATTCAGTCTATTCTATTTCTTATAACAAAGTGAAAATAAGGCTCAAAAAAATACTGTGATTTCCCCAAATTGGTTAGGCCTGGTGTTAAGATTCTTCTTACTTAAATCCTACTCCAAGACTCTTCCCCCAGACCTTGAAATAATAAATTTCTATTGAAACATTGCACAAAACTTTTATAGGTAGTTGTGGTTCCATGATTTAATATCACTTCTAGCCATCCAGCACTCATTTGTTGGTTTTTCACATAGTGGTGGCTTATATATTGCTGTGATGTTGGCAGTTATGCCACTTGTATCAGAAATACCATCAGAGTCAACCATAGTGGACATGTTTTAGCAGAGCTTCCTGATTAAGGAAAGGGCAGACCACTTCTGAATGATTAGCCACTGAAAACAGTATGCATAACAGTGGAATATGGTCTGATATTGTACCAGAAGATGAGCCCCTTAGATTGGAATGCATTCAGAATATGACTGGGAAAGTATTACTTTCTCAAAGTAGAGTTGACCTTAATGATGTGAATGGAATGAAACTTTCTGGATCTTTATTTGCTGATGTAAACAATTCAAAACGAGAAAAAACAACTTTAAATAGCCATTGTATCAAAATGAATTGGTTGATGCTCAACCATTTCAAGAGGTGGCAAACGATCATGAACTGATGGCAGTCCAGGGAGAAGCTCAAGCTATGCTGAAGCCATTGATGAAAACAAGGCTCGAGATATGGACAGAATACAAATTGAAATTTGTCACCAAACTGGTGCAGCATTGCAGGTGCTCGCTTGTTTATGCCAAGAAATTTGAAAAACAGCTACTTGTCCAATCTATGGAAAAAGATCCATCCTTGTGCCCATTCCAAAAACAGACAACATAATGAAATACAAAAATCATTGAACAGTATCACTAATATAACATGCAAGTATATTTTTGTTGAAGATAATTTAAAAATGATTGCAGGAATACATTTACAGGGAGTTACCAGAAATTCAAGCTGGATCCAGATGGGGACTTGGAACTATAGCTATCACTGCTGACATCAGATGAGTCTTGACTGAAAGTAGATAATACCAGAAAAGTGTTTGCTTGTGCTTTATTGACTATGCAAAGACATTCAACTGTGTGGATTATAATATTCCAAGTGTTATGGATAACACTGTGAAGAATGGGCATTCCAGAACACTTAATTATGTTCTGATATGAGGAAATTGTACCTAGACCAGTTACTCAAACAGAACAAGGAAATACTGAATGGTTTAAAATTAGGAAAGGTGTACATCAAGGTTATAACCTTTCATCATACTTATTCGATCTGTATACCAAGCAAATAATCTGAGAAGCTGGATTATATGAAAAAAACCCTAGCATAAGGATTGGAGGAAGACTCATTACAAAATCTGTGATATGCAGATGATACAACCTTGCTTGCTGAAAGTGAAGAGGACTTAAAATATTTACTGATAAAGATCAAAATATTTACTTAAAATATTTACTGATAAAGAAAACAAAAATCCTCACAACTGGACCAGTAAATAAATTCATGATACACGGAGAAAAGATTGATGTTGTCAAATACTTCATTTTGCTTGGATCCACAATCAACATTCAGAGAAGCAGCTGTCAAGAAATCAAATGACTTATTGAATTAGGCAAATCTGCTGCAAGTAAACCTCTTTCATTAACGAGCAAACGTCATCTGAAGCAACCCACGGTATTTTCAATTGCCTCATATGGTCAGAGGAAGAGAGGAAGACCCCCAATGAGATGGATTGGCCAAGTGGCAGCAGCGATGGACTCAAGCGTGGCAACAGTAGTGAGGTTGGCCCAGAATTGGTCACTGTTTCTTTCTGCTGTGCATAAGGTTGCTATAAGTTGGTACTGACTCGATGGCACCTAACAACAACAAAAACAACAACATATGCCTGTGAAAGTTGGACAGTTATTCAAATGCAGAAGAAGTGATGCATTTGAATTATGGTGTTGGTGAATAATATTGAACAGTACCATGGGCAGCCAAGACAAACAAATCTGCTTGGAAGAGTACAGCAAGAATGTTCCTTAGACATGAGGATGGCGAGACTTTGTCTCTTGTTCTTTGTACATATTGTCAGGAGGGGCCAGTCCCTGGAGAATGACATTATGCTTGGAAAAGTGAAGACTCAGTGAAAAAGAGGAAGCCTCCCAATGAGAAGAATTGATAGAATAGTATCAACAATAGTCTCAAACATAACAACAATTGTGGGGATGGCACTGGCCTGGGCAGTGTCTTGTTCTGTTGTGTATAAGGTCACTGTAAGTTGGAATAGACTTATGGAGCTGTGAGTTAATGTGCTGGACTGCAAGCTTGGTTTGAACTGAAGGTCAGCGGTTAAGCTCACCAGCTGCTCCTCGAAAACAGTATACAGGGTTGCTATGAGTTGGAACCGACTTGATGGCACTTAACAATAACAGCAATTGTCTTTGTAAACTCTCATGAATGATTTTTGTGTATAGGTCAGAGAAGGTGGAGGAAGATGCTGATGAATTGCATGATTCAGTTGTGAGTGATTGTTAACAGATCTAATTGTGAATAGTCATTTTGCCATTTTGCTGGGTATAAAATGAACCATCTCAGAAGAAGAAAAGGGGATCTAACTACCGTTAAAGAAGAAATCTGCAAGTGGAGCATATCCTTTGGAACCAGAGATCCCTGCACACTGAACCTCCTCAACCCATTGGAGGAGTGGCAAAGGAGCATCTGCAGCAGAACCATGAACCAGAATATAAGAGAGAGCTCAGGGCTTTCTAGTCTGTGGAGCAAATAAACCTGAGTAACTTTGGGAAACACACTTGTTTGCATGGTGCCTCCATGCATTTAACTGGGAAAATTAGGTTTGCTGTTCCATAGTGCTAGAGCCAAGTAGCTTCTGTCCAAGGCGGAGTAGTGTGCCCTGTGGGCATTTATCAGCAGCCCTAAAAGAGATTTGTAACATTGCTGTAGCAGGACAGAAGCCAGGCCAAGGGGCCAAGGACCAGAAAGAGGCCTACCTGTGGGCATGGTGGAGGAAAGGCTATCCTTACTGGAAGAACTGTGCTGTGAACATTTCTGATTCTGAATTGTAATCTGTTAACTTCCCTAGTAAAACCCATAACTATGAGTATGAGCTCCAATGTATGTGTGGCCATTGCAACAAAGTATGTAACCCAGCTAAGTAGAAAGTGCTGTAGGAGGGATGGTTGGTGTCAATTTTACAGCAGTCATTTTGGTGTCACCCCTCTGATAATGTCAACCGATGTAATTTGTATCCCTCTAGCAATGCCACTGTTTGGGAGTACTCTGCTTCTCTAAAGATTAAAGTCTTGGAAGCTCTGGAGTCAGTTCTGACGTATAAAGACCCTATACAAGAGAGTAGAAGACTTTAATCTTCTCTAAAGATTAAAGTCTTCTACTCTCTTGTATAGGGTCTTTATACGTCAGAACTGACTCCACAGTAATGGGTATAGTCACACCTAGTTATTAAAAACAGAGTTTGAGGTCTCAGACATACTTACAAAGTATTATTTAAAATACAAAATAATACTTCTGAAAGTTTGTGGAAAATCCCATTGTCTTTTCATTTAAATTTCTCCTTTACGGGCTTTCATATTGTCAAAATAGCTTCTCTGTCCCTTCCCACTTAACTTCCCTCCATCTTCACACTTCCTTTGTTAATTTCTGAACTGAAAGCTTCTTGGGAGGGCAATTAGCAGTTTCAAATTTAGATAATAGCATAATTTCTAAATAGCAACAACTGACTTTTTATTGTGAGTTGAGTGAAGGTTTACATAGCAGATCCTCAGTTTTGCATTCAACAAATCACACACTTAGTTTCATCTCAGTGATTGCAATCCCTTCAGTGAAACATCACTTATCCCACTTCCTCCCTTGATTCTTGTTGCCATTCTTCCTCCTTTCCCAACCTGAATGAATATTGTCCTTAGGTAAATACTGTGCTTTTGATCTTGAATGATTGGCGATTCCATGGTGTGCATACCTCACTAGTGTTGTCCCTGCTATAAACCTCTCTAGTGATTAGCTGAAACTTGAGCTACAGGGATGAATTTAGTTTCCGATCTGAAAGGTGACCAAGGGTCACTCATTCATTGTTTTGGAGTTCCAGTCTCTATATGGCCAGTATAGAGTTTTGAGTAAAACTCATTATTGAGTTTTGTTCCATATTTTCTCCTTTGTTCAGGGCCTTCTGATTCCTTGCAGAGCAGTTGGTAGTGGCAGCCAGACACCATATAGTTCTTCTAGTCTCAGGATTCTGGAGAATGATGTTCACCTGGTCCATTTGTTCATTGGACTAATTGTTTCTAAGTGTGTTCAATTTTCATAACTCTTCTTTCCTCCAGACAGAGAAATGACAACAGATTAACCTTAGATTGGCCGTTTGTGAGATTTTAAGATCCCATTTGTAACTCATCAAAGTAGGATGTGGCGCATTGTCTTTATGGACATAATATTTGTGGAAACTGTATGCATTACTGAGTTCAAAATTTTAGCAGTTGCAACGATCAGTTTCAAGTTGTTCTGGACTCAGGGTTGTTGATGAAACCTGTTGAAACTCTTTGCAAGCCACATGTAGTTGTTGTTATTAAGTGCTGTCAAGTCAATTCCAACTCACAGTGACCCTGTATAGAGTTTATGAGGAGAGGATGGTGGGTTTAAACTGATCTTGTTGTTCAAACTGATCTTGTGTTCCAGTGCTTATCCTACAGCACCACATAAGACTCCGCAAGTTCCATGGGCATGATTCAAAAATACTAAACGTACAAAATAGAAATCTTTGTGGAGAGGAAGTGTTTCATCAACTATAAATCTTAAATTTTGCTGGAATCAAGAGTCATGTATATTTAATTTTTGGTAGTTTGGTTTAATTTTTTTGTTTGTTTGTTTGTTTATTTCTTAAGGAGTCCTGTTAGTATAGCAGGTTACGTGTTAGGCTGCTCACCACAAGGTCAGCAGTTTGAATCTCCCAGTAGTACCTCTATATAGGGTCTCTGAGACTCCCATATTTATTTACACGAGCCTTATCTTTTTCCCAAGGAGCAGCTGGTGAGTTTAATCTGCTGACCTTGCAACTAGCAGCCCAGTGCCTAACCCACAGTGCTACCTGGGCACCTGGATATCAGAAGGCTAATTTATCACAATGGTAATAATTGAAATGGGGTTCTACACCTGTTTTTTCTATTCTTCAATAGGCTATTAAAGCACATAAATGAGTTGCTTCTTTATTTTATCCCTTTGAATATTTAGCATTGTTTTAATGTTCTCTTTTGACTAACCAGGATTGGTAGTTCTCTCTGTAGCTTTGAAGAGTCTTGTGTTTCTATCCTTTGTCACGTATTTATGTTAGGGAACCACTCTGGTAACCCAGCTATTAAACATTCAGAGCCTATTTATCCTCAAACTTCCTTCTAGAGGGCTCCAGGTATTCAATTTTTCTTCTTTTCTCTAGGTTTTTTTTTTTTTTTTTTTTAATAGGTAATACATTCCTGTTATTTACACAAAGGGAAAATAAGACCACAGACAGAATTTAAAATAAGGCTTTGTCATTTACTAATAATCTACATGCAGGGAAGAAAGGAACGGAAACCCTAACCAATTAAATTCTGGTGATTGCCACACCACAGATTCCTAACACGGCAACACCAGGTTTTCTGTTTTATTTTGTTCTTTTTTTTAATAGAGGTGCAGCTACGAGTCATGGGGAAGATTGAAAGAAAAAATTACAGATTTATCATTCCCTTGCCACTATTAACTTCTTTTACTATAGCCATTGAGTATTGTCTTACTATGTTGTTGTTGTTAAGTGCCGTCGAGTTGGTTCTGACTCATAGTGATCCCATATAGGGTTTTTGATGAGTGGCTGGTGAGCTTGAACCACAGACCTTGTGGCTCAAACCAACCTTGCAGTCCAGTGCATTAACCCGCAACACCACACCAGGACTCCTTTGTCTTACTGTGAAGGAATTTAATTCATTATCAGAACAGAAAGAGAATAAGATGAAAAGTCTCTCTCCAACCCTGACCCTCAGTTATTTTTTCTTGTTGTATGCTGTGCAGTTGCTTCTGGTTCATAGCAATCCCATAGGACAAAGTAGATTTACTCCCTAGGCTATTACCTTTAGTGACGCAGATGACCAGGCATTTTGTTGTGGAGAACCACTGGTGAGTTTAAACTGCTGACCATTTGATTAGTAGCCAAGTGCTTAACCTTTGTTATTAATTACCCTTCAAGAACCATTTTATGTATGTACGAGGGGCTTCAAAAAGTTTGTGGACAAATGGAATGAAAATATAATGAAGAAATTTTGCAACTTCCTCATGTAAGTAAGGGAGCCCTGGTGTGGTGCTGTGGGTTAATGCACTGGATTGTAAAGTCGGTGTGAACTGCAGGGTCAGTGGTTCAAGCTCACAAGTTGCTCCTCAGAAACCCTATACAGGATTCCTATGGACCAGAAAAGACTCGACAACACTTAGCAACAACATGTAAGCAAATATATGTTCCTGTGTGTGGCCCTGTGGAACAGTGCACTGGACCACAAGGTTGGTTTGAATTGCAAGGTTGGCAGTTCAAACTCACCAACCACTCCTTGGAAGCCCCATACAGTGTCGCTATGAGTTGGAACTGACTCGACAACATGTACAACAACAACATCCTTTATATAAATTATGGAACAGTGTGTACACTATTCTGCCTTTCCTTTTTATTTCAACTAACTATACATCTTTAAGAGTCCTGGTGTGGCACTGTAAGATAAGCACTGGGCTACAAGGTCAGTTTGAACTGCAAGATCCATGGTTCAAACTCACAAACCACTCCTTAGAAACCCTATATGGGATTACTATGAGTTGGAACCTACTCAATAGCACTTAACAGCAACAATATATGTTTAAGGTCATTCCATGTGAAGCAAAGAATGCATACTCACATGCATGCATAAATATACATAAACACACACACATATATCCAGTTGCATAATGTACCATAATTTATCTAGCCTCCTTTTGGTGGATATTTGAATTTTCCCAATCATTTGCTATCAGAACTGATGCAATGACGAGTAACTTTGTAGGTACCGCTTTTCTAGGTCTGCAAGTAGTATGTAGGAAAATTTCCTACAAGTAGAATTGCTGGGTCAAAATGTATATGAATTTGTTATTCTGATACATACTGATAAATTGTCTCTATAGGGGATGTACTAATTTCTGCTGTTTTGAGCTGGTAACACCTACCATCTCTTAAATTTCCCTTCTTCACAAATTGTGTGGCAGAATGAAACACAGAATTTTGGCTGTTCTTTGTGTTTGTGTAAAGAGGATAGTCAGTGAAAAGAGGAAGACACTGATGACATGGATTGACACAGTGGCAGTAGCAATGGGATCAAGCATAACAATGATTGTGAGGATGGCAGAGGACCAGGTAGTGTTTCGTTCTGTTGTGCATAGGGTTACTATGAATCAGAACTGCCTAGGTGACACCTAACAACATTTTGTTTGTTTGCTTTTCTTTTTCCTTTCTGTCCCCCTCAAATGCCTATTTTATAATGGTATGCAAGGGAAACCAAGATTAAAAAAACAGCCAAGCATCTTAACATTGTTTCCCCCCTTTTGCCCTTTCCAACCATGTCACAATCTCTGTATCCCAGAGCCGTTGTTCCAATGTTGTGCATATATCATTATTTACCTCTGTCCCACTTAGCCCATGCAAACCTACTTAACTGTTCTCCCATTGGCCTTGTTCTTCCATTCCCCTCCCTTCTTTTATTGGCACTCTCCCCAGCACCCAGACTATCATGCATCTATTCCCTAGCCTGTGTTCCACCTTCCCATCCCTCCCCTCACTCGTCCCTCCCCTCACTCCACCGCTGACTTCCCGGTAACCAGCAAATGGTTACTTTTCCTTAGTTTCTTACAATAGTGATCCTATGCAGTATTTCTCCTTTTGTGATTGACTAATTTCACTCAACATAATGTCCTCAAGGCTCATCCATGTTGTGCGATGGCTTACAGCTTCCTTGCAGCATAATATTCCATTGTGTGTATGTACCACAGTTTGTTTATCCATTCTTCAGTTGATGGGCACTTATGCTGTCTCCAACTTTTTGCTATTGTAAATAGTGCTGCTATGAACATTGGTGTGCGTACATCTACTCATTTTATGGCTTGCATTTCTTGTGGGTAAATATTAAGTAGAGGAATTGCTGAATTATGTGGTATTTCTATTTCCAGCCTTCTGAGGAAGCACCGTACTGCTTTCCAGAGAGGTTGGACCATTTTGCAATCCCACCAGCAATGCAGAAGCGTCCCAATCTCTCCACATCCTTGCCAAAATTTACTGTCCTCTACTTTCTTGATCTTTGCTGTTATTGCTGGTGTGAGATGATATCTCATTGTTGTTTTGATTTGCATCTCAAATGGCTAGTGATCGTGAACATTTCTTAATATGTTTGTTGGCTGCCTGGATCTACTTGGTGAAGTGTCTGTTCACGTCCGGTGCCCATTTTTTAATTAGGTTATTTGTCTTTTTCTTGTAAAGGTGTTGCAGTTTCCTATATATTTTAGAAATGAGTCCCTTGTCTGATGTGTAGTTGCAAAAGATTTTTTTCCCATTCTGTGGGTTCCTTTTTACTCTTGGTGAAGTCTTTTGATGCACATAAGTTTTTAATTTTTAGTATGTCCCAATCATCTATTTCATCTACTTTTGTTTGTATAGTTTTCAAAATGTTTGGTAATCTGTGTATTCCCTGAATTAGAGCCCTCACATTTTTTCCTACTTTTTCATTGATGGCCTTCATAAATCTGGGATTCATTTTTAGGTCTTTAATCCATGCTGAGTTGTTTTTTGTATAAGGAGTTAAGTAAAGGTCTTGTTTCAATCTTTTGAATATCACTTTCCAGTTCTGCCAGCACCATCTGTTGAAAAGAGTATCCCCTCCCCATGTGATATATTTAGGTACTTTACCAAAAATCAGTTGGCTGCATGTGGATGGGTTAATTTCGGGATTCTCTATTCTGTTGCATTATCAATGTATCTTTCATTGTGCCAGTACCAAGCTGTTTTGACCATTGTAGCTGGGTAATAAATTTTGAAGTCGAGAAGTGAGAGGTTTCTAACCTTATTCTTCTTCTTAACCAATGCTTTGCTTATCCTGGGTCTCTTTCCTTTCCATATAAAGTTTGTAATTGTTTTTCCAATCTCTATAAAGAATGTCATTGGAATCTGGATTGGGACTGCATTATATGTGTAAATTGCTGTGGGCAGTATTAACATTTTCATAATGTTAAGTCTTCCTGTCCCTGAGCATGCTACATCCTTCCATTTTGTAGGTCTCTTTTGGTTTCTTATAGTAGTATTTTGTTTCACTGGTTACATTTATTCCTAGATATTTCATCCTTTGGACAGACATTGTAAATGATATTGCTTTCCTAATGTCCTTTCAGCACTGTCATTATTGGTATAGAGGAATCCAACTGATTTTTGTAAGTTGGTCTTATACCCTGCCATGTTGCTGAATCTTCCAATGAGGTCTAGTAGCTTTTTTACTGAGTCTGAGGTTTTTTATGTATAAGATCATATCATTTGCAAATAGAGTTTTACTTCCTCTTTGTCAATTTGGATGCCTTTAATTTCCCTGTCTTGCTGTATAGCTTTGGCTAAGACTTCCAGCACAATATTGAATAGGAGTGGTGACAAAGGGCATCCTTGTCTGGTTCCTGTTCGCAGAGGGATAGCTTTCAGTTTCTCTCCATTGACAGTAATGTAGGCTGTTGGTTTTGTATATATGCTCTTGATTATGTTGAGGGATTTCCCTTCAGTTCCTACTTTGTTGAATGTTTTTGTCAGGAATGGATGTTGAATTTAGTCAAATGCCTTTTCTTCATCAATATATATGATCATGTAGTTCTTTTCCTTTTTCTTATTTATATTGTGGATTACCTTGATTGTTTTTCTAATGTTGAACCATCCTTGCATCCTTGATATGAATCCCACTTGATCATGATGTATTATCTTTTTGATGTGCTGCTAGACTCTGTTGGCTAGGATTTTGTTGAGAGTTTTTGCATCAGTGTTCATGAGGGATATTGGTCTATAATTTTCCTTCTTAGTAATATCCTTCCCTGGTTTTGAAATGAGGGTTATGCTTGCTCCATAATTTGTATTAGGAAGTTTACCATCCTCCTTTATATTCTGGAATAATTTGAGTAGAATTGGTCACAGTTTTTCCCTGGATGTTTGGTAGAACTCACCAGTGAAGTCATGTGGGTCTGGATTTCTTTTGGTTGGGAGTTTTTGATGACCTGATCAATTTCTTCTTTTGTTATGGTTCTATTCAGGTTTTCTACTTCACTGTGTGTAAGTTTAGGTAGGTTGTGTTTTTCTAAAAATGCATCTATCTCTTCTAAGTTTTCAAATTTGTTGGAGTACAACTTTTCATAGTATTCTGTTATTATCCTTTTGATTTCCTTTGGTTCAGTTGTGACATTGCCTGTGTAGTTTCTAATGTGTGCTATTTGTGTATTTTCCCTCTTTTCTTTTGTTAGGTTTGCCAGTGGTCTGTCAATATTGTTAATCCTTTCAAAGAACCAGCTTCTTGTTCTGTTGATTCTTTCTATAGTTTTTCTGTTTTCTATCTCATTTATTTCTGCTCTAATCTTTATTAGCGCTAATGGAGGGGGCAGCGGCTGAATGATGTGCGAGAACTGCGCAGACCTGGTGGAGATATTAAATGAACCCCAGACCACGGAGTGGCGGGGTTAGAGGTGTCTGGCGACCAGGTCGACGCGGGGGACACTGCCTAGCAGGAAGAGACTGCAGCGGCCAGCCAGTCTGTCCTACTTACCCCGGATGCAAGGGCACCGTCATCGTGGCTTTGAGGCGGGGTCAACCAACTTATAGACCCACAAGCACAGCCCAAAGCGTATCATTACAACCTGTCGCCCCTGCTGCGCTTCCGCCTCTTGACTGACTTGACATCCGAGGACGGAAATCCCATCTTTGAGCCGGACTTAAGGGCCTTAGCGCTAGGAGATTCGTGTTTAACAGCGACCACACAACTACTACTCGTCTGTCTGTCGTGCTGTGGTGGTTTGAATTGCTGTGATTCTGAGGGCTATGCCACCTGTATTTTAAATAACCAGCAGGGTCACCCATGGTGGACAGGTTTCAGATGAGCTTCCAAACAAAGACAGACTA
>NW_006408553.1:9096848-9107583 GCF_000296735.1 Chrysochloris asiatica
AAGAACCAATAGATCTGTTTTGAAAGAAGTACAACCAGAGTGCTCCTTGGAGGCCAAGATTGCTTAGCTTTGTCTCTCCTACTTTGGACACATTGTCCGGAGGAAACAGTCATTAGAGAAGGATGTCATGCTGGGTAAGGTGGAGGGTCAGAGAAAAAGAGGAAGACCCCCATCGAGATGGATCAGCCAGGTGGCATCATTGATCGACTCAAGTGTGGCAGCGGTAGTGAGGTTGGCCCAGGATCGGATATTGTTTCGTTCTGCTGTGCATGGGATCGCTATGAGTCGGTTCCGACTCGATGGCACCTGACAACAACAACAACAACCATCTTTATGATTTCTTTTCTTTTGGTGATTGTAGGTTGCATCTGTTGGTCTGTTTCTAGTTGTTGTAGATGCTGTGTTTATGTGTTGATTTTGGTTCTTTCTTCTCTTTGGATGTGGACATTTATTGCAAGAAATTGTCCTCTTAGCACCGCTTTCACCATGTCCCAAAGATTTTGGTATGTTTTGTTTTCGTTCTCATTTGTTTCTAGTAAATTTGTGAGTTCACGTTTTATTTCTTCTATTACCCAGTCGCTTTTCAGCAGGATGTCATTCAATTTCCATGTATTTGACTTATTTCCTTAGTCTTCCTATTTTTGATTTCTAATTTGATAGCATTGTGGTCTGAGAAGATGCTCTATAGTATTTTGATATTTGTGTATTTATGGAGGTTTGTTTTGTGACCTAACACATGGTCTATTCTGGAGAATGTTCCATGTGCCTTGGAAAAGAATGTGTATTGTGCTGTCATTGGGCTGAATGCTCTGTACACATCCATTTTTGAAAGCAGTGTATTTTTCTCAACTCCATTGTAAAGTGTTTTGAACAATTTATAATCATTTTTCTGAATTCCTTCTCAGGCATTTCCAAGGCTTGCCATCCTTCCAGAATGTAGTCCAGGTCTTCCTCTAAGTCATTTGTCTCAGACATTTTATCTTGTTCTGGATATGTGCTGATATGGTCATTTGCTTTTGATTCTTGGACATGTTTCATGTTTTTCTATGGCCTTAATACTTAATTGGATGTTGGTATTGGTTCTTGCCTGGATTGTGAAGTTTTATGGGGTGTGATTGTAACTTGACTGTATGGCAGCAGTTTCTGTCTCTTCTTGGTAATATAGGGAGAGAAAGAGTCCCCCAAAAGTAATAGGGAGAATAAAAAACAACAAAACAGCAACAGCAAAAAAATAAGAAAAAAGAAAAAAAAAAAAAGGAGAAACAAAAACAACAAAAAACTAGATTGAATACTGTAATCTATAATCATAGAAAAAGGAGAGGAGGGATAGAAGAAAAAGAAAAAAGAAATCTGTAGCCTAATATAAGTATGATTTTAATATCTCTTTTAGCTTTTTGCCTTCAAGGCTGCCTGATAGATTTTAAGATGCCACTGTTGGTTGTTATGCTGTAGCTCAGGATTTAATTTTTGGCCTGTTTGGTTTTATAACTCTCTCTCTCTCTCCACACCCCTTGTTCTGGCCTTTTCCCTATTATTAAACAGTTCAGTGTACTGTTTTTTATTTTTATTTTTTAAATGTTTTATTGTGAATTATGTGATAGTTTACATGAGAGAACATTAGCTCTATATTCATTCTATGGTATATCATTTCATTGCCATGGTTACAATCCCCTCCATGCATAATCTACCAACCAAAGGGTATATACCCTGCAAGCCTGCCCCGTTTGTCAGCACATAGCCCCTCTCCCTCTCTGGGTCTAGAGTCTGTAGCCCCACTTCATCTCTCCATGTCATCGTCTATGGCTCTATCTCTGGCATCACTTTTTCTCTTGGTAGGGTCCCACCCTCCACTCTTCTCCCTTGATGGGCTCAAGGACCTCCATTCCTGGACTGCAAAGTCAACCACTCTTCTCCTTTTGCTACAAAATATCTACCTATACATTTCCAACCCTCACAGTTGGTATCAGTCTCTCCTGATAGCAATTATTCACTATTTTGCCACAGGAGTGCTATCCCCATCTCCTTTCATCAGCCCCGTCCAGACAGATTGGATACTACTCAGTGGAGATTCTACCTTCCTCCATGCCCTCTGGTTGTAAGCTACCTCTTGAAATCTTGTAAGCCAGTCACTTCTTATCTTTGTAGCCCTCCATTTTGGGTAGCCAATGTCCAAGCTGCCCATCCCTGTCTACCCTGTGTATCAAGGTGGTGGGAATGATCCTCATTGTAAAGATGTGTTCCCTCTTTTGAGCTACTGCATCCATAGGTGTAGGTCAGATTCATCAAATCGTATCAGATTATTCTTTTTTTCCCTCTTCTTTCTTCTTCTAGTTGAACTCTGATCATCCAGCCATTGAAGCCAGGTCAAGTGGGTATTATCTGCAAGTGTGGGTGTTCTTATGCATATGCCCTTTCTTCTTATTAGCTGGTTGCTTCCCTCTCCACTCTAGTCCTTTGGCTATGTCACTGACTCTGAGCCCAGGAGTCCCCAGGTCTTGCAACACTGCTGGCCAACCAGGTCTCTACCCGGGTTCACAGGAGTCTATTGAATGTGGTAGTGCTTCACCCACTGCTTCATAATTGTTTTTCCCTCACTTCCCCTTATTGGTGCAACATTTTGTTTTTGAGTGTACACTTTCCATAGCAGATACAATAGGAGTAACTGTATGTATATAGGTATTGTTCATTTTTTTCTCCCAAAGTACCCAAACAAGAATGTATAGGAACTGCATAAAGGTCTTTGTTGAGCAAAGTAATAGTAGAGAATCAGTGTATATCATTTCCAGTTTTAGAGTCTCTACTAGGCAACAAATAACTTCTCTACCACAGTTTGGCAGTTCAAACTCACCAGCAACTCCTTGGAAATCCTATATAAGGTTGCTATGAGTTGAAACTGACTTTACATCACCTAACAACAACAACAACAACAATGTATAGTTAGTTCAGGTCTATTGTTCCCATCTGGAAGAGCTAAAGAGCAATTAGAAAAATAATAGTTATGGATTCATATTTGTCTTAAGTTGTTATTATTGTTGTGTTCCCTTGAATCTGTTCTGATTTATAGTGAACGTGTTCAGAGTTTCTGAGGATGGCTGGTGGGTTTGAACTGCCAGCCTTATGGTTAGCATTCCAGTGCTTATCCTACAGCGACACAGCATGTCTTAATCTAGAAGTTAGCTAACAGTCACGGGCAAAATTCAGACCTGATGCCCTGTTTCATCTGGCAGCAAGCTAAGATTAGTTTTTCCATTTTTAAATGACAGAAATTTGCTGAAAACTGGACTATATGAAGAAGAACGCATCAAGATTATAGGAAGACTTATTTAAACCTATGAGCTGCAGATGACTATCTTGCTTGCTGAAAATGAAGAGGACTTGACACTTACTAATGAAGATCAATGGTCTTCAGTACGGATTTCACCTCAACATACAGAAAACAAAAAATCCTCACAACTGAGTCAATAAGCAACATCATAATCGATGGAGAAAGTTCTCAAGGATTTCATTTTACTTGGATCCATAATCAATCCCTCTCAATGCAGCAGTCAAGAAATCAAACAACAGGGGACTTCCAGGGCAAGATATCAGAACAGGCACACCCTGGGCTTTAGAGGACAAGACAGAGAGATAGATTGAGTGCTGACTGGAAGAGAAAGCAGAACTGGAGAAGTTAGAGCAAAGAAAAATGGGCAGACTGTAGGTTGGTTTGGAGCAATGCAGCCATATTGAGATTTTTTGAGTGACTGAATATACAGTGGTGTGTGGGCACAGAATGTGACTGGAGGTGGGCAGTAAGGGCAGTTCTCCCTTGTTCCTGTGCCCTCCTGATAGCCAGGGCCATAGCCAGTGCCCGCCCTCACCAACACATTGACCAGTGATACGTATTCCTGAGCAGCCTCTTCTCTGCTTGGGGTCAGGCACCAGGCATAACACCCCTACTTCTGGAGGCACATGAGCCCACTCTAAACTATGCTATACAAATAGCAGACAGAGAACCATGCTCACACTTTCAGTCTCTACCACATCCACCAGGAGGCAGGTGATAAGAGCCTGAGAACACACCATCTTCAATTAAAGATAAATATGACACCACAATGTCTAGAAGAAAACAGACATTTTCAGCTTACACAAAGAATAAACCAGAGTGTCTTGAATGAGCAAACTACTGAGCCAGAAAATATAATACCAGAAATGATATTGACAGTACCTGATAAGGAACTGAAAAAAAAAAAAAAATGCTATTTAGGTATCTTCAAAGGATTGAGAGACTGATCAAGTAAACTACAGATGAGATCAAGGGAAACACAGACAAAACTATAGAAGAATTCAGGAAAAAACACACCCAAAAAACTGACTAAGTAAATGGAAAAAATGTGAACCATGCTGGGATGTCATGCTGGGTAGGGTGGAGGGTCAGAGAGGAAGAGGAAGACCCCCAACGAGATGGATCAGCCAGGTGGCATCATTGATGGACTCAGGTGTGGCGGCGGTGTGAGGTTGGCCCAGGATCGAACATTGTTTCGTTCTGCTGTGCATGGGGTCGCTATGAGTCGGTTCCGACTCGATGGCACCTGACAACAACAACAATAGCACGTTAGCAGTCCAGTATTAATCCTTTAGTGCCACCAGGGCTCCTTAAGAGAGACCATGGTTGGTTGGCTAGTTATGTGCCATGGAATATTAACTATGGTTCTTTACAAAAAACATTGGGGGTGTTCAATCACAACAGCTGTTGATTTTGTGATTATCACTCTCTAACTTCAGTTCAAAAATTACATGTTTTACATTGGCTTTTCTTTTGGGGATCCTAACTGGGTGATACAAATGGTTTATGTGCTTGGCTGTTAATTGAAAGACTGGAGGTTCAAGTCCACCCTTCAGCATCTTTGAAGAAAGACTTGGTGATTTACCTCTGAAAAATCAGCTATTAAAAGCCCTGTGGAGCACACAGGGGCACCGAGTTAGAATCAATTTGAGAACAACTAGTTAACTGTCAGCAGTTTGAAACTACCAGCTGCTCCGCGGGAGAAAGATGAGGCTTTCTACTCCCGTAAAGATTTACACCCTCGGAAACCCTGTACAGGGTCGCTATGAGTCGGTTCCGACTCCACGGCACATAACAACAACAACAACAAAAGTTAACTGTGGTATATGGGGATGAAGTCCTGCTGTGGCACTGTGGGTTAATGCACTGGACTGCAAAGTCAGCTTGAATCACAATTTAGTGGTTCAAGCTCACCAGCAGCTCCTTGGAAACCCTATACAGGGTTATCATGGGTCGGAAGTGACTCGATGGCACTTGACAACAACAACATGGGAATCTCAGGAGTCCTGGTGTTTGCTGTGGGTTAATGCGCTGGACTGTGAGGTTAGTTTGGACTGCTATGAGTCAGAATCAACTCGACATCACTTAACAACAACATAAGAATCTATAGGTGCAGTTCCATGGCACATTTTCATGTGACAACTGAGTTCTTCGGTTTTCTACCTGCCTCTTTCTGTTTTTTTTTTTTTGTCCACTAATGGGTTCCTTAGAATTTCTTTGGGTAACATCCTAGCAGCCTACAAAATATGAGTTTATGATTTTCTTAAGTCCTGTAACTCTCTTGTGAAAATTTTTATCTTTCCCCTTTAATCAAAATTTCTTTCCTTATGTGTCGGGTCCATTTATCTTCATCTTTCCCTTGACTATAGAGAAGGGTCTGAGAGAACTTTGCCTCTGCCTTCATTTGTCCTACATAGCACAGTGAGTCTTCACTCTCATATAACCATGTAATAAATCATGCTTGCTGTCTTCCCATTAGGTGACCCCATGTGGCCATTTTGTTTCTCTTTTGTAACCTCTGGGCATTCTTCATGCTGAGCATATTATTCTTGCAGAACCAGGAAGTCTGTTTCTTTCACTACATCCTGGCTTGAGACTGTTTGGTTTTGTTTAGGCTGATGTGTTCTTTTAGGAATAGATATATTTTTCTCACCTTGCCTTCGAACCAGTCAAGGGTTGTGACATTAGAATACAAGATACATTTATAACTTCATCTGACCTGGATTTGGTGCAGGCAATTCGGAGACAATGATGAATGTCTCCTGAGAGACACCAGAAATCCTTGCAGAAAATGCACTTAAAAAGTAAGAGCAATGGACAAAGTTCTAGTGATTTTACAGTAAAATGTCTCTCTGAACTTGGATTGAACAAACTTTTACTGTTTACTTCTCCTGTTTCATAGACTACACTGGGAGTTCTGAATTTGTCATCATATGTAATTCTCAGCAAATTCTATAAAATAAGCATTCCTTATGCCCATTGCACAAAGGAGATAAAGCAGGTTCACAGGGCAGTGAATCAGATGTAGGATCAAAACTGAAGTTATTTAGTTCTAGAATCTTTCTCATCTTGCCACTCCACTGTGGCAGATTTTCAGGTATTCCATGTCTTTATTATTAATTTCTTTCTTTATGTATCAGGTTCATATATTTTCACCTTCTTTGTTATTAAGAACACATGTTCATTTACTGGCTCAGTCGTTTCACATGTTGATGTTGTTAGTAGTGTGCCAAGCTCTTATAGAACATTCTTATGGGAGTGACTCTAAAATTTCTTTAACTCACAGACTGTAGTGAGCAGAATTAGGATCATTCTAATTTGCCCCTCTCTCTCCCTAACCCTTGCTAGAGTCTTGTTGGCTTTACAGATTCTAGAAATCTGAGGCTTCTGACCTGGTGCGGCAACATGATGCAGCATTATGTAAAACAAATTGATAGGCTTTGGGGACAACATTGACATTGAATGTGGCTTCCAGAGGCAACTAGCTGGATGAACCTTGATCGAGTTCCTTAATTTTTCAGACTCAGTTCCCTTACTACACTCTGTCCAGGGCTGTTGTGAATAATGAATGTGATCATGTAAACTAAAAACAGTGAACCCAGGGTCTGGAAGGGATAGCTGCTTACCAACTGTTACATCTTTTTTCTGATTCTATATATGATGGGGACAGGGGAGTAGAAACCACAACACATTGATTAGAATGAACTACGTGGGAAATTCCAAGACTACATGCTGCTCAGAGATACGTCTTCTGTAGAAACCCTAAGCAAAGGCCGAGGAACTAGAAAAGCTCAGAGAAAATATACCATTCTTGTTTTAAAGAACCTAAACTAATACTGAGAGTCGGGGGAAATTACCCAACAAGCTAGATAAGCACAGCTTACCTGTACTTACTTATATATAGAGAAATATGCAAACGTAAATCAGCGCTTCCTTTGTTTACTGGCTACTCCATCCTTGTTAGGGACTGTAAATTTGAAAAACGTGTTTGATTCTGTAGTAAGGTGCCGTGGGAATGGAAGACAGACAGATACCAGCTATAAATTAGTAAACACAAGTAATCTCCTGCTTTTCTTGCTTATTGGGTAATCCAATACAACTAATGGTGAAAATATGGTGTTGGTATTTATTTGCACATCACAGTTTTACCTAGAGAAGCACTTATGTCTTGTCATTACTTGGCAGCTTCCCAGTGCCAATATTTAAGTCTGGCCAGAAGAGAGTTAAGATATTTATTGCAGCTTTGGGTAACAGAATGCAGTCCCTTTGGCCATGTGCTCAGTATAGTCAGTTAAATTCCACTCCCTTCCGTTCATGGGGGGTATTATTCAGTCACAGCACAGTGCCTTTAATAGATATTAAAAATGAGGCTGTTTAAGCGTGTCATTCTTGAAGCTTCGTTGACAATCTCTGTGGAAGCATATGGGAGTGAACATGGTCCAGGGTCATTACCTGCTTGCTACAGGAACCGGTCTTCTTGATCTGTGATACTGTGTAGCAAAATAGCCTTATAATTACATCCACTTTGTCTATTAGCTTTGTCTTTGCGCCAAGCATAGTTAAAAGGGAAATTTTGTGGGAAAAGAGATTATTATTTTTATTGTGAATTCCGGATGCAAAACAAAAAGCATTTTTCTCCAAAGTTATTAACTTGGTTTCACAGTTGACCTTTAAAAGAATGTCTATGACTTCAGACACTGAGAAGCTCAGCAAATATTATCCTCCATATAATTTAAATAGTCATTATAGTTTTGGCTATAAGCATTGAATCTGTATCATAGCCACACTGTTGGTATTTAAAAATATTTTTTTGTGGGGATATTTTATTGTTAAAGGAAAAAAATCATGTTTCATTGGTACATTGAGTGATGGTTGACCTTTTCTTATTAAATTTCTTCTTCACATTTCAGTTGTACATAATTCTAGAAGGTCACTGGTTGGCATTAGCAACCCCAGAAATAAATGGTCATATGATGCCACACTCTAGGGTTGACAAATTAGTTTGTTTGATCTCTCATTATGCATTACATCCATTGTTGTAAAGAGGCCTGGAAACATTCCTGAAGGAATTAAGGCCTGAGATCTCCTGAACACCAAGAAAGAGGCATTATTAGTGTGTTGCTTCTCCCTTTCCCTCCCTCTATACAGACATTGCCTTTTTATTTTTCCATGTATGTTGCCACATAGCATTCTGGAAATCAGTTCTGTCTGTGCCTTAATAGCTAGTGATTCAGAAAGGAAGCAAAGGGAGAGGGAGAAAGGGAAATATAGGGTGACAAGTTGCTCCTGTAACAATGACATCCTTAGACACTCTATGGGGCACTTCTACTGCGTCCTACAGGGCTGTTAAGAGTTGAAATTGACTCTTTGTTTTCATCAAGGCTAAGGTACAACATGGGAGAAAGATGAGGCTTTCTGCTCCTGTAAAGATTTACAACCTAAGAAACCCTCTCTAGCATATGATGAAGACCCCATAGAGGGTTGCTATGTAAGCATCGCTTCCAGCATCACAGCAATGCATAAGCTACCACAGTACCACAAACTCACAAATGAGCAGTGGTATAGTTTGGTGGACTGTGTAATTCTGTGAATCTGGAAGCTGTGCCACTGGTATTTTGAATATCAGTATGGTCACTCAGTGAGAATGTTTTAGTAGAGCTTCCAAACTAAGATAGACTAGGAAAAAAGGACTGGGAATCTACTTTCCAATATTAGTCAGTAAAAACCCTATAGATCATACAAGAATATTGGCTGATTCATTTGCTTTGAATATGTCATCAGTAGGGATCAATTGCTATAAGAAGGTTGTGTTTCATGAAGCAGAGGGCTGGCAAAGGCATGAGAGACCCTCAGTGAGATGAATTGGCACAAGAGCTACCATGGTGGATTCAAGATAGTGGCGACTATGAAGATGATGTCGAACCAGGTGATGTTTTGTTCTGCTGTACATAAAATTGTCATGAGTTACAGTAAACTCTATGGCACCTATCCATCGCTATCATACCTGATTTAACTTATCCAAACTGGGACAATTCCGAAAGTGGAAGTAGACACCTAATAATGTAACAGGGACACGAGGGGAAACCCAGGACTGACTTAGACAAAGCAATATGTGTGATGAATTATCCTGCTTAGAAACTATTTAAAGATATTTTAATCTTTGTTTTAAATGCAATGGGAAGCTATTGCAGGATTTCATGTCATTTGGACTAGAGTAGAACACGCCAAGATTGGAACAGTGGACTGATATGAGAAATGTTTAAAATAGACACATCTTCAGTGATAGAAAATTGGTTGCGCTAGTCATCCTAATTTATTCTCATTTCCTTAAATCCTTTGGTAGTATTTTTCCAACCTGACTGAAGGCTTGGCCATATGGTTTGTTTTGGCCAGTGGTTTTATAGCAAATATGCCACAATGGAGACTTGAAAACACATACACTTTGCTGGTGGCACTCTTGTTACTCTTAGACTACTGCAATGAATCTGGCTGAGCCTCCTGGAAGAAGAGAGAACAAGTAGAAAGGTTCAGGAATCCCATTGAAGACCATCATACCTTCAAAGGTCAGCCAGCAGCCACAGCCACAGTAACAGACAACCAAAGAGTTTGACTGCAAATGCTCATAGTAAAATCTGGCTCAGACCAGGAGAACTACTCAGCTGAGCCCAGCCCAAATTGCCAAATCATTTAATCATGCACTAGATGAAAGAGTTGTCATTTTAAACCACTACATTTTAGTTTAGTTTATTACTTAGCATTGGATACAGAAAGTTTCCATTATAAGGGAACATTGGAAGAGGACCAAATTTGCTTCAAGTAAGTTGAGTTTAGTTATGTTGAACTTGAGGATAAGAGGTTTGTCAAACAGGGGTGGATATATGTGTCTGGAGCTCAGTAGAGAGATTTGGATCAAAGCTATAAATTTGTATATAAACATTCCTCTACTTGGTATTTACCCACAAGAAATATGAGCCATAACACAAGTAGATATATACATACCAATGTTCATAGCAGCACTATTTACAAGAGCAAAAAGATGGAGACAGCCTAAGTGCCCATCAACTGAAGAATGGGTAAACAAACTGGTACATACACACAATGGAATATTATGCCACCTTGAAGAATAACAAGGAAGCTGCAAGTCACCGCATAATATGGATGAACCTTGAGGACATTATGTTGAGTGAAATTAGTCAGTCACAAAAAGAGAAATACTGCATAGGACCACTACTGTAAAAGAGTAAGAAAAATAACTCATAATAAAGGTGTGGGGGATTCTTTGCTGGTTACCAGGATGTTGAGGGTGGGGTGAGGGGAGGGAGGGGAAGTTGGAGCACAGGTTAGGGAATAGACACAAGATAGTTTGGGTGCTAAGGAGGGGGGCAATAGACAAGAAGGAGGAGGGGAATG
>NW_006408553.1:9107788-9109825 GCF_000296735.1 Chrysochloris asiatica
CCCCCCCCCCTTCAATAACTGTTTATTGGCAGTGGGCTGGAAAGGGTGATGGAGTTCTAGTGTACAGACACCTCCTCACACCAACATCACAAGAATGTCAAGAGTGATAAGAAAGAGTGGCCTGGAGGCCCCGGGGAGCTCCTCCCCTCAAGAGTGGGCATAGGAGGGGCTGTGGCCTGAAGTGTTGAGGTGGGGGCAGCCTTAGAATACCTCCACTTAGTAGGCATGGTTAGAGATGAAGAGGGTCTCACTGGCTACAGCCCCACCTTGACCTCTTGGAGTGTACTTTCCTTGGCAGGCAAGGCTGTTGGCTAGGCCTCACTTGACATACTCCTCCTTGGCAGCTTTCAGATTCTCCTTCTTCCCTCCCTCCCCCCTCCCAGGCCTTCAGGGCAGAGGCCTCAAGGCTCGGCCATAGGAGAAGGTCAGGGCCCATGGCTTCAACAGGGGCACTTGTTGATGGCATTGAGGTTGATGGATACCTCCTCCTCACTCTGACCCCCAGATAGGAAGGTGACCCCAGTAACAGCAGGGGGCACTGTGCGAACAGTGCTGTGACAGTTGCCATGGCAATCTCCTCATGAGAAAACTTCTGTGTGCAGGCATGGCCTGGTGTTACCGTATTGGGCTTCAGCAAGGTGCCTTCCAAGTACACATGGTGGTCACTCAGAGCCTTGTAGACAGCAGCCAGTACTTTCTCAGTTACATACTGACAGCGTTTCAGGTCGTGGTCCCCATCGGGGAGGATCTCAGGCTCTGCAATGGGCACGATGCCATTTTGCTGGCAGATGTTTGTATAACGGGCCAGCACGTTGGCATTTTCCATGATGGCGAGGACTGAAGGAGTATATTCCCCAATCTTCAACACACAGCACCATTTGGCAAAGTCAGCTCCGTCCTTCTAGTACTGGGCACAGGGCTCAGACAGCCCATCCAGTCCTTGGGCGGTGGTCTCGCCGTTTGTTCCTACCAAGGGTGCCACGCCCTTGTCTCCCTTGATGCCCACAACACTGCCCTTGGATTTGATAACTTGGGAAAAAGGACGCCCATCTACCAGAAGGTAGAGTGTCTCATGGAAAAGGATGACATCTACCAGAAGGTAGAGTGTCTCATGGAAAAGGATGACACTCCAATGCAGGGGTTCATATAGCTGGTGGTAGAAGCACTGGTTCTCTTCAGTGTTCTCGGTTCCAATGGACTGCAGCAGCTTGGCAATACTTCCAGTAGACTCATCTGCAGCCAAGATGTCCTTGCCCGGAGCCACAGTACAATGAGCAATGTCAGATAGCTCCTTCTTCTGCTCTGGGGTCAGCTCTGGGTATGGGTAGGACATGGTGGTAGTGGTAGTGGCAGGTTCCTTTCCTAACTATGTGTGTTGCTGGGTGTTGTCCAACTGAGGGCGAGATTGTGCACTGGTGTCTGGGATAAAGGAATAAGCCAAAGCCATTGACAGGTGGGTCATGCAGAAGCTGGACCCTTTTGGCTTGCGACTTGCTATGGGGTCACGTTTGCCTGCCACAGGAGAGGGAGAAGTGGGCTTGAGGTCTGAGGCGGAGGATGGACTGCAAGAGCAAACTTGACAGTGGTCAATAGCACTCGGGTTCTGCTTGGCTGTGTTTTGAATCTTGGTTTCCTTGGCATACCATTATAAAATAGACACTTGAAGGGGAGAGAAAGGAATAGCCAGAAATATCATCATAGAAAGCTTGTAAGTCCATCTTCTTTATAACTGATGTTGTTGTTGTTAAGTACCATGGAGTCGGTTCCAACTCATAGTGACTCTTGAACAGGGTTTCTGAGGTTGTAAATCTTTACGGGAGCAGAACTCCTCATCTTTCTCTCAGGGAACCACTGGTAGTTTCAAACTGCTGACCTTGAGGTTGGCTGCCTAACTCATAACCATTATGCTACCAGAGCTCCTGATTGTTGTTGTTGTTATGTTGTTATGTGCCATCGAGTCGGTTCCGACCCATAGCGACCCTGTATAGGGTTTCCGAGGGTGTAAATCTTTACGGGAGTAGAAAGCCTCATCTTTCT
>NW_006408553.1:9110090-9122728 GCF_000296735.1 Chrysochloris asiatica
GCCCAGGAGACATCAAGGCAAGTGGTCAGGTCCCCTCAAGGTAAACCCCCTTCCAAGACTAAAACTCAATGGGAATACATGAGCAGACATGCACTTTGATTGGTGACCACATTTGTCACCGATAAGGGGAAGTGAGGGAAAAACAGCTATGAAGCTGCAAGCTAAGCCCTACAATGTTCAATAGACTCCTGTGAACCCTGGTGAAGACCTAGTTGGCCAGCAGTGTGGCAAGACCTAGGGACTCTTGGGCCCAGAGTCAGTGACATAGCCACAGAGGACAAGAGTGGAAAGTGAAACATCCAGCTGATAAGAAGTGAGGGCATATGCATAAGAACACCCACACTTGCAGATAATACCCACTTCACTTGGCTTCAATGACTGGATGATCAGTTCAACTAGAAGAAGAAGGAAGAGGACAAAAAAAAGAGTAATTTGATACGATTTGATAAACTTGACCTACACCTATGGATGCAGTAGCTCAAAAGAGGGAACAAATCTTTACAGCGAGGATCATTCCCACCCCCTCCATACACAGAGTAGACAGGGATGGACAACTTGGACTTTGGCTACCTAAAATGGGCGGGGGGGGCAGGGTTGCTACAAAGGCAAGAAGCAACTGGCTTACAAGCCTAAATCCAGAGGGCATGGAGGAAGGTATAATATTCACTACTGAGCAAGGCAGAGTCTTCACTATGGAGAAAGGTAGAATCTTTGCTGAATAGTATCCAATCTGTCTGGGCGGTATTAGTGAAAGGAGATGAGAGTAGGACTCTTGTGGTACAATAGTAAATAATTGCTATCAAGACTGCCTGTGGAGGTTGGAAATGTAAAGGTAGACATTTTGTAGCAAAAGGAGGGCAGGGGTGGGCTTTGCAGTCCAAGAGTGGAGGTCCTTGGGACCATCAAGGGAGTGCATGACCTTACCCAGAGAAACAGTGATGCCAGAGATGGAGGCAGAGATGATGACATGGAGAGATGGAGTGGCTAGGGAGATGGAGCGGCTGGGGACTCTAAACCCAGAGAGGGAGAGGGGCTGTGTGCTGACAACCAGGGGAGTGGGGAGTGGCAGGCTTGTAGGGTATTCCCTTTGGTTGGTTGATGATGCATGGAGGGGATTGTAACCATGGCAATGAAATGAATGTAAAGCTAATGTTCTCCCATGTAAACTATCACATAATTCACAATAAAACCTTAATTATTTTGTATAATCTTTGTGGTTGTGAAAGAGTGTGATGAGAGAAGAAAAGAGTCTAGAAAACTGGCTGGGAAGATGATGAGCCAAAAAAGGAGACATGAAAGAAACAGGGAGAGGAGAGAATGTAATCTGGAATGTATTGTGTCAGGAAAATGCACAAGTTTAATTATTTTTAAACTAATTTTTGTTTTTTAATACTATATATTCAATTTCTCCAGATAAGAAGAGAGTTAAGCAATGAACAGCATAAAATACCAAAATCCCTTTACTTTCTGACCTTCTGGAAGGTGAGATAGAGAAACAATTGTTTTAATGACTTTAGGATTGGAATGGATAAATGCATTTGTTTTAGTTATCTAGTGCTGTTATATAGAAATGGAGTCCTGGTGTGGTGCATTAGCATAAGAAATGGGCTGCTAACTGCAAGGTCAGTGGTTCAAACAAACCAGAAATCCTATATAGGTTGCTATAAATTGGAACCAACTTGAAGGCACTAACAACAATAACATAATGGAAATGAATGAATAGAAAAGTTTGGGAGGCTGAATCAAGAGTACTAGTTCTGGAAAAAGGTCCTTAGCTCCTTTCAGCATCTGTAGACCCAGCATTCCTTGGAGGTCTCCAGTGTCTTGGCATCAATCTTTTCTTCACCCCAAGACCACACTCCAATCCCAATTATTTTTTCTAGATGGTAGTAGGCCTCCTTCTATGTTCATTTCTTTCTCCATTTATTATAAAATAAATTCCCATGCCATACTCATGGGAATCTCCCTTACATCAAATCAGGATTATAATGGAATGAAAAGTGATGTCTCCCACCCTTGGCATTCTAATGTGGCACTGTAGGATAAGCACTGGACTGCTAACTGAAAAATCAGAGGTTCAAATCCACCCAGTCACTCCTTGGAAACCCTATACAGGGTCTCTATGGGTTGGAACCAACTTGGCTTCACTTAACAACAACAGACAACACACCCTTAGTTTGTCACATCAGATCACATTATGGGGATCATCAAATAACTGCCAAAAAGTTCAATCCAGGACACCATTCATGGTCCTTCTCAGGTATGTAAAATTAGGCTTGCCCCATTTTACTGTGTCACCTGATTCTTTACTGATTTTTGTTTAAAATTAGTTTGGAATTTCAGAATACCAAGAGCAGAGACCATTCAAAAAGTCTTCCTTGATTCCCAGTAAAATATAGTATCCATAATTTTCTTGTCCCTCAGTGAAAATGCAATTTTTTTTTTATGGTTTGTTTAAACTTCTTATGAATTGAGTAAAGATTTTAGAGACAAAATCATCAGTTTGTACTCAACATATCATACACTTTGTTTCATATCAATGATTGCAATCCCCTTCATGCAACAATGGTTGTCCCGCTTCCCCTCTGTGGTTACTCATGTACAAATACCCTTTTACAAACTCATATATTTGTGTGATATATTAAAAAAGACATATCTCTTCCTTCCATGCCCATTCAACCTGTGTCCCTGGATCCACACACAGAACACTATTGTTTCAAGGTTGTGTAGTTATCACTATTTACTTCTATCGCCTTTAGTCTTTGCATACCTACCTATGTCTTCACTTATCTTCATCGTTCTTCTGCCAACTCTCTTTTTGTATCCAGGTTCATTCATGTTCTGAGGTGTTTTGAAGATTCATAATTATTCAACATTGCATAGTATTCCATTGTGTGTATGTACTCTTCCATTGATGGGTATTTAGGCTGTCTCCATCTTTATGCTATTGTGAATAGTGCTGAGATGAACATCAGTGTGCTCTTATTTCTTGTGGATATACCAAGTAGATGGATTTCTGGGTCATGCAGTATTTCGATTTCCAACTTTATAAGAAAGCATCATATCATTTTCTACAGTGGTTGAACAATTTTATAGTTCCACCAGAAATGTAAGGGAGTCCCAGTCTCTCTAAAAACTCACCAGCATTTGTTGTTTTCTGTTTGATATTTCTGAACTTTGCTATGAATGCTGGTGTTAGATGATATCTCATTGGTGTTTGATTTGCATCTCTCTAATTGCTAATGCTCATGAACATAACTTCATGTGTTTATTGGTTGCCTGAATGTCTTCCATGGTGAAGTGACCGATCATGTCTTGTGCCCATTTTTTAATTAGGTTGTTTGTCTTTTTCTTATAGGGGTGTTGTAGTTTTCTATAAATTTTAACTATTAGTCTCTTATCTGATATGTCATTGCAAAAAAATTTCCCCATCTGTTGACTCCCTTTTTATTCTTTTGGTGAAATGTTTTGATGCACATAAGTGTCTAATTTTTAGGAGGTCCCAGTCATCTATTTAGTCTTCTGATGTTTGTGTGTTTTTAGTAATGTTTGATAGCAAATTTATGCCATAGAGTAAAGCCCCTAGTTTTTCATTGATGATCTTTATAGTTTTATATTTAGTTCCTTAATCCATGTTGAGTTTGTTGTTGTATATGGCATGAGATTTGGGACTTGTTTTATTCTTCTGCAAATGTATTTCCAGTTTTGCCAGTGTGGTGCTGTGGGTTCATGAGCTGGACTGCAAAGTCAGTTTGAACCACAAGGTCAGAGGTTTGAGCTCACCAGCTTCTCTCTGGAAACCATATACAGAGTCGCTATGGGTCAGAATTGACTTGATGACACTTAACAACAACAGCACGTGCTGAAGAGATTGTCTCTTCCCCATTTAGTGTTTTTGACCCTTTGTCAAAGATCAGCTGACTATCTGTGGATGGATTTACTTATGTGTTCCATTGATCTGTGTATCTTTCCTTGTAATAGTACCGGGTTGTTTTGACAACTGTAGCTCTGTAGTAAATTTTGACATCAGGGAATGAAAGCGCTCCAACTTTGTTCTTCCCATGGAGTGTTTTGCTTATCCGGGGTCTCTTTCCTTTCCATATAAATTTCTCGATCATTTTCCTGTGTCTTTAAAGAATGATGATGGATTGTGGATTGGAATTGCATTATATATACATACGCAAACATACACACACATAAAAGATTTGGCTAATGTTGACATTTTCACAATGTTAAGTCTCCTTATCCATGAGAGAATGGTATAGTCTACCATATTTGTAAGTATTTTTTAGTTTCTTGTAGCAGTGTTTTGGAGTTTTCTTTGTGTAGGTCTTTTGTTTCTCTGGTTAGATTTATCCCTAAATATTTCGTCTTTTGGGTGGCTATTGTAAATGATATTGTCTTCTTAATGCTTTTTTCCAAGAGCTGTTTTTATTAGTGTGTAGGAATCCTACTGATTATTGTATATTGATCCTGTACCCTGTCACTTTGCTGAATCTATCAATGAGTTCCAATAATTTTCTTGCTAGTCTTTGGGATATTCTAAGTATAGGATCATACCATCTGCAAATAGAGAAAGTTTTACTTCTTCATTGTCAATTTGGATGCCTTTAATTTCCCTTCCTTGCTTTATCACTCTGGTTAACACTTTGAATAGGAGTGATGGTAAAGGGCATCCGTGTCTGATACCTGTTCACAAAGGGAATGCTTTTAATTTCTTTCCATTGCGGTTAGTATTGACTATTGGATTTGTATATATGTTCTTAATTATGTTGAGGAATTTCCCTTCGTTTCTTATTTTTTTAGTGTTTTAATCAGGAACAGATGTTGAATTTTGTCAAAGTCTTTCCTGTATCAAGCCATGTGATCACGTAGTTCTTTCCACATGGTCATGGTGTATTTTATATATATATATATGTTTTTGAATTCTATTGGCACTTTTTTTGATATGTTGAGAATTTTTGCATCTCTATTCATGAGGAATACTGGTCTAAAATTTTCTGTTTTATGAAGTCTTTGCCTGGTTTGGCATCAGGATTGGAGGAAGACTCATTAACAACCTGCAATATGCAGATAATACAACTTTATTTGCTGAAAGCCAAGAGGACTTTGATGCAGATCAAAGACCACAGCCTTTGGTATGGGTTGCATCTCAATGTAAAGATAACAAAAATCCTCACCACTGGACCATAAATGACATCCATATAAGTGGAGAAAAGACTGTGAAGTTGTCAGTGACTTTATTTTATTTGCATCAACCATCAACAATTATGGAAGCAGCAGTCAAGAAATCAAATGATGTATTGCATTAGGTAAATCTGCTGCACAAGACCTCTTTGAAATGTTGAAGAGGAAAGATGTCAGTTTGATCCAAAGCCATGGTATTTTCATTAACCTCAAATGCATGTGAAAGCTGGACAGTGAATAAGGAAGATTGTAGAAGAATTGATGCATTTGAGTTATGTTGGTACAGAAGAATATTGAAAGTATTTCCCAAAGAACAAATAGATCTGTGTTGGAAGAAGTACAGTCAGAATGTTCCTCGGAAGCCAGGATGACCAGACTTCGTCTTTCATAATTCGAACATATTTTCAGGATGGACTAGTCACTGGAGAAGGATATCATGTTTGGTAAAGTGGAGGGTGGGAGAAAAAGAGGAAGACCCCCAATGAGATGGATTGGCACAGTGACAGCATCAGTGGGTTCAAATGTAGCAACTGTTGTAAGGTTGGTCAAGGATTGTGCAGGTTTCATTCTACTGAGTATAAGGTCGCTATGAGTCAGTGTCAACTCGATGGCACCTAACAGTAACAACAAATTTCTTGAGGCTTGCTTTGTTGGCTAACATTTGGTCCCATGTGTACAGGAGAAGAATGTGTATTGTGCTGTTATTGGGTTGTGTATTCTGTAGAAATCTATGAGATCAAGTTGGTTGATTGTATTATTTAGTTATTTTGTTTCTTTGTTGGGTTTCTTCTAGTTCTTTTCTTTGTTGAAAGTGGTGTATTAAAATCTTCTAGATGGAATAAAACACTGGCAGCAGCAGTGGGCTTAAGTTTAACAATTGTGAAAACGGTGCAGGACTAGTCAGCATTTTGTTCTATTGTGCATAAAGTCGTTGTGAGTTGAAATCAACTAGATGGCACCTAACAGCATCAATAACTATTTTTTTTATGGAGTTATCTATTTCTTTCTTCAATTGTGCTATAGTTTGATTTATGTATTTTGAGGTCCTTTCAATTGGAAACACAGATATTTATCATGGTTATATTTTCTTGTTCAAGAGACCCTTTAATTATGAGATAATATCCTTACTTGTTTCTTATGCTGGTTTTTGCTTTAAAGTCTATTATCAGAAATTAATATTGTCATTCCTGTTCATTTCTATTGCCATTAGCTTGATATATTTTTTCCATTCTTTGATTTTTAATCTATTTTTGCCTTTGTGTGTAAGGTGTGTCTCTTGTAGAGTCCATATTGAAGGATCCTGTTTTCTTACCCATACTGCTATTCTCTGTCTCTTGTTTGGTACATTTAATCCATTGACATTTAGTGTAATTATTAGTAGGTATGATTTGATTGCAGTTATTCTGATGTGAGTTTGTGTGTGTGTGTGTGTGTGTGTGTGGTGCTGCTGTTTTCTTTGTTCTATATATTTTTCTGCACAGCGTTCATTTTGACCTTTTTTTTTTTTTTAAATCAATTTCTTCACTGCTGTTGTTTTAATGTTTACAAAATCTTCTGGTTTTCCTCTTTTTTGATGTGAAGGTGTATTCATTTTCTTTGCGGTTATCCTGTAATTTATTAATTCTTTCCCAGTTTTAAACAGTTTATCTTGAAACTTACTTGACTTTCTCGACATTTAGATTATCTGTAACTGTTCTTTTTCTTCTTTTTGATTTTTTGATGTCTTTAATATAAATTGATACCTCTGATTTTCTATTTTTAGTCTTGTAGGTTTGTTTTACTTTGGATACTTCTATATATGTATTGAATTCTGGGTGGTGTTACCATGTATGTCAGTTCTGCAGTTGTTGTCTGCTGTTGTTGGTTCTCAACCCAAAAGAATTCCTGTAGTATTTTTTTGTAAAGTTTATCTGGTTTTTACAAATTTCTTTAATTTCTATTTATCTGGAAATGTTTTAGTTTCGTTATTGTGTTTGAGGAAAAATTTTGTTGGGTATATGATTCTTGGTTGGCATTTCATTTCTTTCAGAGTTTTGTATGTGTCTCCCCATTGCCTTCTTATTTATGTGGCTTCTACCAGCTGCTCCGCGGGAGAAAGATGAGGCTTTCTACTCCCGTAAAGATTTACACCCTCGGAAACCCTGTACAGGGTCGCTATGGGTCGGAACCGACTCGATGGCACTTAACAACATCAACAACAACTGAGAAAGTAGAGCCTAATCTTATTGGTTCTCCTTTGTAAGTAACTTTTTGCTTTTCTTGAACTGTTTTCAGATTCTTTCCTTGTTTAGATTTTGGAGCATTTGATTATAGTACGTCTTGGTGATTTTCTTTTGCCATCTATACTGTTTGGGATTCATTTGGCTTCTTGAATGATTAGAAGATACAATTTTTGAACTGTCCAAAAAGATCTAAATCCAGTTCAGGTGCTACCCAACCATTCACTGGGGTGGGGGTGGGGGGTGGGGTGGATGGACATTTATGAGTTACATTTGGACCTCCATGAGCATAGCAAAGAGCAAAACCAGGGAGGAGTGAAGGAAGTAGAGAGTGTAATCTAATCTGTTATTCTATTTCTTAAGGGAGAAATGGCAAACCTTTGAGCACATCTTAACACATTTTTCTTATCTTATTTGGGACACTAGAAAACAGTTCACTAATATTTTATAGAAAATTAAAGGAGGGAGGAGAGCATAATTATTAAACTATTTGGGACTTTTTCATCTGGGAAACTGCAGATAAGGCAAGTCCCTTGCCCTTTCCATTCCCCTCATCTTCCCCAACACAAACCTTGAGCAGGCTTGCCTTCTCTCCTTGGAGTATCTGAATTAAGACCCAAAGATAGTGGATGTATTCTGTTCATTGCTTCCTTTTACTTTCCATGAGAAAGAACTATGCAGTGTGAAGGAGTCTTTAGCTCCATGTAAGGGTTTTCTCCACCAGGTTCCTTAAAAAGCCTTCATTATCACATCCCAAATAATCTTTCTGGGGTTATTGTTGTTGTTATTGTGAGGTGCTGCCAGATTGGTTCTGACTCAAAGTGACCCTATGCACAACAGAACGAAACACTGCCTGATCCCGTGTCATCCTCACAATTATTACTCTTGAAGCCATTGCTGCTGCCACTGTGCCAATCTATCTCATTGAGGGTCTGCCTCATTTTCACTGAGCTTCCACTTTACCAGTATTATGTCCTTCTTTAGGGACTTGTCCTTCCTGATCGTATGTCCAAAGTATGAGAGACAAAGTCTGGACATCCTGGCTTCTAAGGAACATCCTGGATATACTTCTTCCAACACAGATTTGTTTCTTCTTCTGACATTTTAATATTCTTCTCCAAAAAAAAACTCAATTGCATCAATTTTGGATTTAGCTCTTATCATTCATCTAAGTTTAGGAGTACTGGTGGTGCAGTGGGATAAGCATTTGGCTGCTAACCACCAAGTCAGGAGTTCAAATCCACCAGCTGCTCCACAGGATAAAAATCAGACTGTCTGCTTCTGTAAAGATTTACAGTCTCACAAATCCAAAAGGAGCAGTTCTGCTCTGTTCTATAGGTTTCTGCTACAAGTTGGAATCAACTTGATGGCAGTAAGTTTATTTTTGCTTTTATTTATTTATTTTTCTTGGTTTATTTAACCAAATGATATCTTGTCAAATAGGAGCTCCGGTAGTGTAGTGGTCAGCAATTCAAAACTACCAGCTGTTCCGTGGGAGAAAGATGAGGCTTTCTGCTCCCGTAAAGATTTACAGCCTTAGAACCCCTGTACAGGGTTGATATGAGTCGTAACCGACTCCACGGCACATAACAACAACAATAATCTTGTCAAATGAGAGACTTTTCATTCCTGGAAGCATTTATCACTTTATTTTTTTAATTTTGAAAGTGATTTATTCAACTTCCCCCAAATGAAAGCCTGTTCTTCCCTTTGTTTAGAGAAAACCCATTTGTCTTTCTTGGTTCAGCTCCCTCAACACACCACGAAAACCACCTTGACATCTAGATCAGTCCCACAGTCAGCATAACTCACTCCTTCATTGTAATTCCCTGTTATCATTTTCATGTATGTATATGTATACGGAGTCCTGGTGTGGCACTATGGGTTAATGCATCAGACTGCAAAACCATTTGAACTGCAGGATCGGCAGTTCAAGCTCACCAGCTGTTCCTCGGAAACCCTATACAGGGTCTCTATGGGTCAGAATTGACTAGAAGGCACTTAACAACAACAACATGTGTGTATACACATACTCTATATAATGAGGTTCCCTTTCAAATGATATAATCCTGAAAGTAAATAATTAGATGTGTCAGCTTTAATCCGTTGTGATATTCATACTTAAAGCCATTTGACATAGTAAATATTTAATATATAGAATGAAAGAATGAATGGATAAATGAATGGCTAAGTGAATGACCATTGGGATTTAGCCAGAGTTCTGTCAGTGAAGAGTGACATTACTTTTAAAGGCAACTTCTTGACCTCCAGGAAATTATTAGTGGGCAGCCTCATGCAGAGCAACCTTGAATCAGTTGTGTTGAACTTTACTTGACTTTTTGGGACAACTCAATTCCCTGTTCAACTGTCATCCCTGGTTACTGCTATCAAGTGTTAGTGGAAATGATCAAATTAAGCTGGTGTTCTAAAGCCCTGAGCTCTTATTGAGTACAGAAAAATCTCAACTACACAGAGATCTTTAAGAATTTAAAGAAATCTAACTTTGACTGACAGAAATCAGGTTTTTTTTCCCCCAGACAGAAATATTGTTGTTGTTTCATTTTCTGACTATAAAATCATTTCAATGGTTGCTGCATTTTATATGGTTTTATGTATTTAAGTTAAAATTAAAATCCCAGTCCTACAATACAATTCATTTAGGTTTCATATATATATAGTTACTGCTATTGTGTGCTGTGAAATTGATCACAACCTACAGTAACCCCCTAAGACAGAGTAGAAGTACTCCTTCAGTTTTCTAGCCTTAAACCTTAATGGAAGCAGAGCACCAGAGCAGCTGGTAGGTTCAAAATATTGATCTTTCAGTTAGCTGCAGCGCATTTAGCCATTGTTGCGCACCGGTATTCTATATATAAAAGGGGCTTCAAAAGATTTGTGAAAAAAGTTCCATTACATTTTATTTCTATTTTTCCATGAACTTTTTGAAGCCTCCTGGTATATAAGTTCATGGCAAGCTATGTATGCCAAAGTAGTCTTGTATAGTGGATTATGTGATAGTTTACATGGGAGATAATCAGCTTTATATTCATCCTATCTTATATCATTTCATTGCCATGATTACAGTCCCCTCCATGCATCACTAAACAACCAAAGGGTATACCCCACAAGCCTGTCCCTCCTTCAGTTGTCAGCACACAGCCCCTCTCTGTCCCTGGGTCTAGAGTTCCAAGCTTCTCCATCTCTCCACATCATCGTCTCTGTCTCCATCTCTGGTATCACTGTTTCTCTAGGTAGGGTCCCGCACTACACTCTTCTCCCTTGATGGTCCCAGGGACCTCCGCTCCTGGACTGCAAAGCCAACCACTCCCCTTCTTTTGCTACAAAACATCTACCTTTACATTTCCAACCCTCACAGTCAGTCCTGATAGCAATTATTCACTATTGTATCACAAGAAACCTATCCCCATCTCCTTTTGTCAACACCGCGCAGACAGATTCGATACTACTCAGTGGAGATTCTACCTTCCTTCGAGCCCTCTGGATTTAGGCTCCCTCTTGAAAGCTTGTAAGCCAGTCACTTCTTCCCTTTGTAGCCACCCCCAATTTTGGGTAGCCAGTGTCCAAGTTGCCCATCCCTGTGTATCAGTGGGGTGAGAATGGTCCTCACTGTAGAGATTTGTTCCCCCTTTTGAGCTACTGCATCCATAGTTGTAGGTCAAGTTCATCAAATTGTATCATATTACTCTTTTTATCTTTGTCTTTCTTTTTCTAGTTAAGTTCCGATCATCCAGCCATTGAAGCCAGGTCAAGTGGGTATTATCTACAAGTGTGGGCGTTCTTGTGCATATGCCCTCACTTCTTATCAGCTGGATGCTTCACTCTCCACTCTAGTCCTCTGTGGCTATGTCACTGACTCTGGGCCCAGGAGTCCCCAGGGAATACTACTATACTGCTATACTGCTAACCAACCAGCTTTCCACCCGGGTTCACAGGAGTCTATTGAACGTAGTGGGGCTGAGCTTGCAGCTTCGTTGCTGTTTTTCCCTCACTTCCCCTTATCATTGTCCAATGTGGTCACCAGTCAGAGCGCATGTCTGCTTGTGTATTCCCTTTGAGTCTTAGTCTTGGGAGGGGGTTTGCCCTGAGGGGAACTGACCCCTTGCCTTGATGTTTCCTGGGTGAACAACTTGCTTGTTCTTGTAGTAGTCAGTTGGACTACCATTATTTTTTTGTATTTTTCCTGTCGGTCTTTCTTTCAAGAAGTATTTTCTGTTCTTCTAGCACTCCAGGCTGGTCTACTTGTCCTTTCAAGTGGAGATATCCCACCTCAGAAGATTCTGGATGGGGTTCAGGATTTTACCTGTGATCATATGCAGTGCACAGGCTCCATAGGAAATCTCCTTCACTGGGCAAGTTGTAGCCCCATTTTAGGGTGTCCTGGTGTGGTGCTGTGGGCTAATGTGTCAGACTGCAAAATCGTTTGAACTGCAAGGTCGGTGGTTCAAGCTCACCACCTGCTTCTTGGAAAACCTATACAGGATGGCTATGGGTTGGGATTGACTCGAAGGCACTTAACAACAACAGCAATCAGTTATACACAAAAGACAGACTTACAAGCTTTCTATGATTTATTTCTGACTATTCCTTTCTCTCCCCCTCAAGTATCTATTTTACAATGGTATGCAAGGGAAACCAAGATTCGAAAGATAGCCAAGCATCTTAACTTTATTTACCCCCTTTTACCCATTCAAACCATGCCTCAATCCCTGTACCCCACAGCCCTGTTGTTCCAGGGTTGTGCATACATCATTATTTACCTCTGTCACACTTAGACCATGTAAACCTGCTTAACTGTTCTCCCATCAGCCTTGTTCTTCCATTCCCATCCCCCTTTTTGTGTATTGAACCTCCCATACCCCAAGCACCCAAACTATCCTCTGTCTATTCCCTACCATGTGCTCCACCATGCCCTCCCTCCTCTCACCCCACACCCAACTCCCAGTCACCAGCAAAGAAATTTTTTTTTTTCCTTTTAATATGGGTTCTTTTTCTTAGTCTTTAACAATAGTGGTGCTATACAGTATTTCTCCTTTTGTGAGTGACTAATTTCACTCAACATAATGTCCTCTGGCCTTTACACTACTAATAAACAGTTCAGAGCCAGCTGTGACTATTTTTCTTTCCCAGTTTTAAACAGTTTATCTTGAAACTTACTTGACTTTCTCGACATTTAGATTATCTTTCAGGGTTTTATGTATGTCTCCCCATTGC
>NW_006408553.1:9123333-9125407 GCF_000296735.1 Chrysochloris asiatica
TAGAGGTGTTGTAGTTTCTTATATATTTTAGAAATTAGTCCTTTGTCTGATGTGTCATTGCAAAAGATTTTTTTCCCATTCTGTGTGTTCCCATTTTACTTTTTTGGGTGAAGTCTTTTGATGCACATACATTTTTATTTTTTAGTATGTCCCAATCACCTATTTTGTCTACTTTTGTTTGTGTACTTTTCAAAATGTTTGGTAGTCTGTGTATTCCCTGAATTAGAGCCCTCACCTTCGTCCCTATTTTTTTTCCATTGACGGCCTTCATAATTTTGGGATCCACATTTAGGTCTTTAATTCATGCTGAGTTGGTTTTTGTATAAGGGGTGAGGTAAAGGTCTTCTTTCAGTTTTTTTGCATATCACTTTCCAGTTCTGCTAGCAGCATCTGTTGAAGAGATTATCACCTCCCCATGGGATATATTTAGGCACATTGTTGAAAATCACTTGGCTGTATATGGATGGGCTAATTTCTGGATTCTCGATTCTGTTCCATTGATCAATGTATCTTTCATTGTACCAGTACCAAGCTGTTTTGACCACTGTAGCCATGTAATAAATTTTGTAATTGGGGAGTGAGAAGTTTCCAACATTATTCTTCTTCTTAACCAGTGCTTTGCTTATCCTTGGTCTCTTTCCTTTCCATATAATGTTTCGACCTCTTTTTGTAGGATTTGAATTTTTTTCAATTCTGTTATCTATCATTATTTGTTTTTTCCTGACTTCTTCCTTATTTTCCTGACACTCCATTGTAAAGTGTTTTGAAACATTTTATAATCATTTTTCTGAATTCCTTCTCAGGCATTTCCAAGGCTTGCCTTCAACTAGATGGCACCTAACAGCATCAATAACTATTTTTTTTTAATAGAGTTATCTATTTATTTCTTCAATTGTGCTATAGTTTGATTTATGTATTTTGAGGTCCTTTCATTGGAAACATAGATATTTATCATGGTTATATTTTCTTGTTCAAGTGACCCTTTAATTATGAGTTAATATCCTTATTTGTCTCTTATGCTGGTTTTTGCTTTAAAGTTTATTATCAGAAATTAATATTATCATTCCTGTTCATTTCTGTTGCCATTAGCTTGATTTTTTTTTTTTTTTTTTTTTGCATTCTTTGATTTTTAATCTATTTTTGCCTTTGTGTGTAAGGTGTGTCTCATGTAGAGTCCATATTGAAGGATCCTGTTTTCTTATCCATACTGCTATTCTCTGTCTCTTGTTTGGTACATTTAATCCATTGACATTTAGTGTAATTATTAGTAGGTATGATTTGATTGCAGTTATTCTGATGTGAGTTTGTGTGTGTGTGTGGTGCTGCTGTTTTCTTTGTTCCATATATTTTTCTGCACAGCGTTCATTTTGACCTTTTTTTAAAATCAATTTCTTCACTGCTGTTGTTTTAATGTTTACAAAATCTTCTGGTTTTCCTCTTTTTTGATGTGAAGGTGTATTCATTTTCTTTGCGGTTATCCTGTAATTTATTAATTCTTTCCCAGTTTTAAACAGTTTATCTTGAAACTTACTTGACTTTCTCGACATTTAGATTATCTTTCAGGGTTTTATGTATGTCTCCCCATTGCTTTCTTGCCTGCATCGTTTCTGCTGAGGTATCTGATCTTAATCTGACTTACTTGCTTTTGTATGTAATGCTTCTCTTTTCCCTAGCTGCTTTCAGGATTGTCTCCTTATCCTTGTTTTTGGAGAGCTGGATTATTATATGTCTTGGTGACTTTCTTTTGGGCTCTATCCTTCCTGGGGTTCTTTGAGCTTCTTGAATACTTATCATTTCATTTTTCAGACTGTTAGAGAAATTTTCTTCCAGCATCTCTTCCACTATCTCTTCTGTGCATTTATGTGATACTTCCTGTTCCGGAATGCCAATAATTCTTAATTATTCCTCTTCATGTTATCCAACATGAATCTTAGACCTTCTTTTTTTTTAAATCCTTTTTTCTTCTTGCTCTTTTATCTTAGTAGTATTGAGAGATTTGCCTTCCAGCTAACTAGTTCTGGCTTCCATCTCTTCAATTCTACTCTTTTGCCCTTTCAGTGTATTGTCTATTTCT
>NW_006408553.1:9132816-9134103 GCF_000296735.1 Chrysochloris asiatica
TGGAGGGGATTGTAACCATGGCAATGAAAAATTTATGTTCTCCCATGTAAACTATCACATAATTCACAGTAAAACAAAAATAATAAATTATTTAAAAATAAAAAGGTGTTGTGCAGCAGATTTGCCTAATGCAATACACCGTTTGATTTCTTGACTGTTGCTTCCTTGAGTGTTGATGATTGATCCAAAAGAATGAAGTCCTTAACAACTTCAATCTTTTCTCCATTGATATGAATGTTGTTTATTGGTCCATTGATGAGGATTTTTGTTTTCTTTACATTGAGATGCAATCCACACTGAAGGCTGTGGTCTTTGATCTTCATCAGTAATTATTTTAAGTCCTCTTCACTTTCAGCAAGCAATATGGTGTGAAAGGAGGTGTACAAGAACACCCAAAGTTGCAGATAGTGCACACTTGACCTAGCTTCAATGGCTTGATAATCAGAACTTGACTAAAGGAAGATGAAAAAAAAAAAAGAACAAAAAATTTTTTGATAAAGGAATTGCGGGTAAATTCCTACAGTTTGATGAACTTGACCTATACTAGTAATTCTAAATACCAACATAGAGGGAAGGAGTCTTCACATCAAGTATCAATGCTGTCCCCTCAGTACTTAGGCCAGATAGGGATGGGCAACTGAGACACTGGCTACCTAAAATGAAGGGGTGATAAATACACGAAGTGACTGGCTTACAAAGTTTCAAGATGGAATTTCATTTAATAGTGTGTGGAAGAAGAAAGAGTCACCACTGAATAGTTTTCATCTTGTCTAGGTGGATCTGGTGAAAAGAGATGGGGATAAGATTCTTATGATTCAATAATGAGTAATTGTTATCATGACTAATTGCGACTGCCACAATTGTAAAGATAGAAGTTTTGTAACAAAACTGGGATTAGTTCATCCTACAATAAAGGACCCTAGGACCATCAAGGGAGAAGAGCACAATCAGAATGCGAGACCTAATCCAGAGTAGCAGTGATACCAGAGATGGATGCAGAGATGGGAACATGGAGAGAGGGAGCAGCTGAGGACTCTAGATTCATAGGAAGGGAGAAATTAAGAGCTGGTGGCCAGGAGGCAGACTTGCAGAATGTGTCCTTTGGTGGTGTAAATTATTATTATATGCCTGAGTGTTTAAAAAAAAAAAAGAGCTAAAATAAATATAGAGAAATACTGTTGACTGATGGTACATGGAGGGGATTATAATCATTGTAATGAAACACGGTGCATGTTTGTTGAATGTAAAACTGATGACCTACCCTGTAAACTTTCACTCAATCCACAA
>NW_006408553.1:9134203-9142623 GCF_000296735.1 Chrysochloris asiatica
TTCTTTCCCAGTTTTAAACAGTTTATCTTGAAACTTACTTGACTTTCTCGACATTTAGATTATCTTTCAGGGTTTTATGTATGTCTCCCCATTGCTTTCTTGCCTGCATCGTTTCTGCTGAGGTATCTGATCTTAATCTGACTTACTTGCTTTTGTATGTAATGCTTCTCTTTTCCCTAGCTGCTTTCAGGATTGTCTCCTTATCCTTGTTTTTGGAGAGCTGGATTATTATATGTCTTGGTGACTTTCTTTTGGGCTCTATCCTTCCTGGGGTTCTTTGAGCTTCTTGAATACTTATCATTTCATTTTTCAGACTGTTAGAGAAATTTTCTTCCAGCATCTCTTCCACTATCTCTTCTGTGCATTTATGTGATACTTCCTGTTCCGGAATGCCAATAATTCTTAATTATTCCTCTTCATGTTATCCAACATGAATCTTAGACCTTCTTTTTTTTTAAATCCTTTTTTCTTCTTGCTCTTTTATCTTAGTAGTATTGAGAGATTTGCCTTCCAGCTAACTAGTTCTGGCTTCCATCTCTTCAATTCTACTCTTTTGCCCTTTCAGTGTATTGTCTATTTCTAATATTCTATTATTAATAATTTGGACCTCTTTCTGTAGGTTTTGAATTTTTTTCAATTCTGTATCTATCATTATTTGTTTATTCCTGTAGTGTTTTCCTGACTTCTTCCTTATTTTTCTCAACTCCATTGTAAAGTGTTTTGAAACATTTTATAATCATTTTTCTGAATTCCTTCTCAGGTATTTCCAAGGCTTGCCTTCCTTCCAGAATGTAGTACAGGTCTACCTCTAGGTCATTTGTCTCAGACATTTTAGCTTGTTTCTTCTGTACGTGTGATGATATGGTCATCTGTTTTTGCTTCTTAGACATGTTCAGTGATTAGCTGTGGCCTTAATACTTAATTGAGTGTGTGTTTTGGTATTTTTTATGCTTTTAATTGCCTCCAGGTAGATGTGATTTGGAGGTGGGCTTCCCTTTTCACTCTTCTTATTGCTTAACTCAGAGTAACTTTCACAGGTATTGTCTGCCTTCCTGGTATTATTAGTTGGTATTGGTTCTTGCTTGGATTGTGGGGTTTCATAGGGTGTGATTGTAGCTTGACTATATGACAGCAATTGCTGTCTCTTCTTGGGTACTATAGGGAGAAAAAGAACCCCTTAAAGGTAAAAAGGGGAAGCAAAAACAAACAAACAAACAAAAAATAAACCATTAACAGCAAAAAATCAAAAAACAAAATGCATATTGCATAGTGTAGTTTATAATCACAGAAAAGGGAGAAGAGAGAGTGAAGAAAAGAAAAAAATCTGTATTCTAATTCTTGCCTTCAAGGTCACCTAATGAATTTCAAGATGCCACTTGTGGTTGTTATGCTGTACCTCAGGATTGAATTTTCAGCCTGTTTTGTTTTTAAACCCTCTCCCTATCTCTCCACATCCCCTGTTCTGGCCTTTACACTACTAATAAACAGTTCAGAGCCAGCTGTGACTATTTTTCACTGCTGGTTTTAAGGGGGAACTGGCCTTTTAAATGACTAGTTCTGGCCTTTTCACTATTAATAAAAAGCTTAGGACCTGCTGTGGTTGTTTTAAGCTGCTTGTTTAAGTGGGGATCACTGAGAGGATATGTGCACATGTATGGTAAAGAACCCTCCAGTGGTTGGGCAGGGGTTGTCCACTCACTCAGGCACCCCCTCTTGTCACCAGAATGGAGGTGCACAGATAGCTACAGGTCAGTGAACAGATACCCGCCCCCCCAAAAAAAAAATCAGAACAAAACAAAACCATTAAATTATATTTCCCATCTTTGCTTCGAGGTTCCTATGGCTTTAGTCTGTGGTGGATCTGCTTGTTCCCCTGTTTGGTCTTGCTATTTGGTCTCACCCAAGTTATTGACTCTGGGCTGCTGAGCCCGGCAGATTCAAAAGTCTGAGACTTCTTCCTTCTCCTACAAGTTCCACTAACTATAAGCCTTTGAATTTTAAAAATATTCCTACATATGTGGTTCAGAGTTTTGGAGCTTTGAATACTTGCTTTGCCTGGTATTCTGTGGTATTCTAACTCATAGTGATCCTGTATAGGGTTTCTGAGGGTGACTGGTGGGTTTGAACTGCTGAACATGTAGTTAGCAGTCCAGTGCTTATCCTACAGTGCCATGTATATGTTTATTGTTGTTATAAAGTACCGTTGAGTTGGTTCTGACTCATAACAACCCTGTATAGGGTTTCTGAGGAGCAGGTGGTGGGTTTGAACTGGTGACCTTGAGATTCCAAATGACCTTGCTGTTCAGCGTTTATCCTATAGAACCACACCAATATCCCATATATATGTGTGTGTGTATTACATATCTACATATATATGTATATACATATAGTGAAAAACAAGGCTCCAGGAATTAACCAAATATCTATTGAAATGTTCCAACAAACTGAAAGTACTTACTAATCTATGCCAAGATATTTGAAAAACAGTTACCAGATTTACTGGCTGGAAGAAATATGTATTTGTGCCCATTCCAAAGAAAGGTCACCCAACGAGATGTAGAAATTAGCAAACATTCTTACCAATATCGTATACAAGTAATATTTTAATGAAAATAGTAACTAAAAAAAAAAAAAAAAAGGAAACACAACAAGGAAGCGAGAACCCAGAAATTCAGAAGAGGACATGGAACAGGGGATATCATTACTAATGTCAGATGGATCTTTCCTGAAAGCAAAGAATACCAGAAAGATATTTACTTGTGTTTTATTAGCTATGCAAAGGCAGTTGTTTGTGTAGATCATAACAGGCATTGTGGAAAATGGAATTCAAGAACATTTAATTGTGCTCATGCAGAACTTGTATATAGAAGAAGAAGAAGATGAAGTCATTCAAACAAAAAGAGATACTGAGTGATTTAAGATCAGGAAAGGTATATGCCACAGTTGTATTCCTTCACCGTATATATATTTTTCATCTTCATGCTGAGCAAATAATCTGAGAAGCTGAACTATATGAAAAAGAGTTCAGCAGCAAGATTAGAGGGAAACTCATTAGCAACCTTCTGTATGCAGATAACACACCCTTGCCTGCTGAAAATTCAATAGGACTTGAAGCACTTACTGATGAAGATCAAAGAATACAGCCTTAAATATGAATTACAACTCATTGTAAACAAACAAACAAACAGAAAAATTCTCACAACTGCACAAATAAACAGCATGATGATAAATGAAGAAAAGATTGACAATGTCAAATACTTTATTTTGGGGGGGGGGCTCCACAATCAATGTTCATGAAAGCAGCATTCAGGAAATCTGATGATATATTGCAGTGGGCAAATCTGTTGTGTAAGACCTCTTTAATGTTTTCAAGAGCAAAGATATCACTTGGAAGGCTGAGGTGCGCCTGACCTTAACCATGATATTTTCATGGTTGCCCCATATGCATGTTAAATTTGAACAATGAATAAGGAAGATGGTGGGAGAATAATTGATGCCTTTGAATTGTGGTTTTGGCAAAGAATATTGAAAGTAACACAACACTGCCAGAAGAACAAATTTGTGTTAGAAGAAATACAGCCAGAATGCTGCTTAGTCTTGATGATGGTGAGACTTCATCTCATGTATTTTGGACATGTTATCAGGTGGGAACACTCGCTGGAAAAGGACATCGTGCTTAGTAAAATAGGATGACCCACCCCACTGCCCAAAGAAATTGCAATAGTGGCTGTAACAATGGACTGAAACATTCCAACAATTGTGAGAATGGTGCAGGAATAAGAAGTGTTTTATTCTGTTGTGCATATGGTTACTGTGGGTCATAAATTACTCAAAGTACCTAACAACAGCAGGCAGAAATGAGGTCACACTGTATATGTTATTATTGTTAAATATTATTGGCTCATAACCACCCTGCCTAAGGTTTCTGAGGCTGTCAATCTTTGTGAGTGCAGAGAGTCTCATCTTTTTCCCACAGAATGACTAGTGGGCTTGAATTGCCAATCTTGCGATTTGCAGTATAGTGCTTATTGAACAGACTCACTGTGCTCCTTTCACTATATATTGTTGTTGTTGTTGTTGTTAAGTGCCATCGAGTCGACTACTACTCATAGTAACCCTTATATAGGTTTCTCGAGGAGCGGCTTGTGGGTTTGACCCACCAATTTTTGGCTAGCATTTCAATGATTATCCTACAGTACCACACCAGCATATATATATATTTGTTGTTGTTGTTGTTATGTGCCCTGGAGTCGGTTCCGACTCATAGCGACCCTGTATAGGGTTTCCGAGGCTATAAATCTTTACGGGAGCAGAAAGCCTCATCTTTCTCCTGTGGAACAGCTGGTAGTTTCAAACTGCTGACCTTGCGGTTTGCAGCCCGATTCGTAACCACTACGCTACCAGAGCTCCATATATACTCTTATATAATTTAGTATTTTTATGTAATAAAGTTGCTGAATTAAATTTATACTCATATGGTTGTTCTTGCTGTTGTTGTTAAGTGCCATCAAGTCAGTTCCAACTTACAGCAACCCTATATATAGGGTTTCCTACAAGCTGCTAGTGGGTTTAAACAGCCAACCTGTGGTTAACAGTTCAGTGCATGTCCTAAATAGCATTGCAAGATAATGCATGACAAGTTTAGTTTGAACCATAAGGTCCGCTGTTAAAACTCACCAGCTGCTCCTCGGAAATCCTATACAGGGTTGCTAAGAGTTAGAATTGACTCGACTGTACTTAACAACAACAACACACACACATGCATGCACACACACACACATACATATATAGATATGAGTCTATTACAAAAAATAAATATTTTGACCATTGCATTTCAATATGATTGGTTTGTTTTTAAAATCCTGTGATTTTGCTTTATGCATTTGCTATTTAAAACATTATTTTTAGTTGTTGCTGTTAAGTGCCTTGGAGTCACTTAACCTTGTGGCTCAAAGTGACCTTGCGGTCCAGTGCACTGTCTGGCAGCGCTACACCAGGACTCCATTTTTGCATGTAAAGGGGTTAGGATTACAGCACATACTTTTGAGAACACCGATCAATCCTTCCTTTCACTGTGTCTTGTCTGCGTAGTCCTCCCACACTGCTAGCTGGGCTCTCTTCCACATGAGGACTCTAAGATATTTTTGTAGACCCTTGGGAGCTTTTCTAAACAGCTCTAATCAACTCTATGGAAATGAGTTTTTTGTTTTTTTTTTGGGAGGGAGGGAACATTTTCAAATGTTGTATTAAATATATTAGCATACACTCACATTCCACATTAAATCATTATTTATGATGAAAATTTGAAAGAATTATTATAATTTTATTTTTTAATTACTTAGTTATAAGACTCTGATTTAATTTACAACTGACTTCGACTTCTTGACAATCATTGTGCTTACTCAGAAGTTCTTGCAAAGCGGGAAAATCTAATATACAAATTGGTTTCTAAGTGTAATGAAATTTTTATGAGCACTAAATTCAACAATTAATGAACTTGACATAATGATATGTTTTGTGTGTGTTTAATAATACATTTAGCCATATAGCAATTTTGCAGGTTTCTTTCCGTACTTTGGAGTTAATTTTTTTTTACTTAATTACATTTGTTTCAGCATTTATGCTCATATATCATTTTTGATAAAAGAAACAGGTTTGCTAACTGTGAAAAGATCTTAGGTACTGGCTGTTGTCACTGGTGTCTCAAATGTCTCCAGGGGCAAATTGACTGCCCTTTTTCTTTTCACAGTACACATCATTCACCTCCTTCTCATACCTGAGAACTTTTTCTAGATAGGGGACAATTTCCAGCAACCATCTGCTAACACCTCCTACTTGGGGATCTGGAGACATTCTAGCACATTCCTAACTCCTCCTTAGAAGCAAAGGTGGCAAGATTTGACTAGCTTACTTTGACCATGTATGTCATCAGGAAGGATCAATCATGGAAAGTACATTCTATTTGGTAAAGGGAAAATGATAAAAATGTGCAATGACGTGCTTTAACACAAAAGGCACAAAGGTGAACTCAAAGATACCAATGATCATGAAGACAAGTTGGAGCAGACACCATGGGAATTAACAATAACAGGTTTTTCTTCTACTTTTCTACTTTTAAATGTAAAAACCTCCTACTTCAGGACTCACATGTGAAGTTGTGGAAAATAGAATGGAAAGATAATGGAATTATTTATAAACCTTTTGAATTGCCCCTCATGTAACATTCTCTGTTGTTGTTCTAGTAGGTGGCTTTCAGGAGATTCCAAGTCATAGTAACCGCATGTGACAGACTAGATCTAAATGCACACACACACTAGGGGGATTACAAAAGTTCTTGGAAAATAAAATGAAAAGATAATGAAAATTTCCATTAACTTTTGCAAGTCCCTTCTTGTATGTATATGTTGGTGATTTTATTTATATAGCAACCAATTTTTATATGTGTGTGTGTGTGTGTGTGTGTGTGTATATATATATATGTTGTTGTTGTTAGGTGTGATCAAGTTAGTACTGACTCACAGCAAGCCTATGCACAACAGAACGAAACACTGCCTGATCCTGGGTTATCCTCACTACTGTTGCCATGCTTGACCCCATTGATGCTGCCACTTGGCCCATTCATCTCTGTGGGGGTCTTCTGCTTTTTCTCTGACCATCCATCTTACCAAACATGATATCCTTCTCCAATGACTTGTCCCTCATGACAATATGTCTGAAGGATGAGAGATGAGGTTTGCCCATCTTGGCGTCCGAGGAGCACTCTGGCTGCACTTCTTCCAACACAGATCTGTTGGTTCTTTTGGCAGCCCATGGCACTTTCAATATTCGCCTCCAAAACCATAACTCAGATGCATCAATTCTTCTATATCCAGTGAATATTTCTTATTCTCTGTCCAGCTTTTGTATGTATATGAAGTTATTGAAAACATCATGGCTTGGGTCAGGTACACCTTAGTCCTCAAGTTGACATCTTTGCTCTTCAACATTTTAAAAAGGTGTTTTGCCTTGGAACAACAGGGCTCTGGGATACAGGGATTGAGACATGGTTAGAATGGGGAAAAGAGGGGGGAATAATGTTAAGATGCTTGGCTGTCTTTTGAATCTTGGTTTCCCTTGCATTACATTATAAAATAGACACTGAAAGGGGAGAGAAAGAAATAGCCAGAAATATCACCATAGAAAGCTTGTAAGTCCATCTTCTGCCTATAACTGATTGGAATACCTAAAATGGGACTACAATGTGCATAGTGAAGGAGGCTTCTGAACAGCATCCAGAATCTTCAGAGGTGGGAAATTTCTTCTTGAAAGGACAGGCAGACCAGCCTGGAGCAGCTAGAAGACAGAAGATACTTCTAGAAAGAAAGACCAAAAGGAAAAATACAAAACAATATAGGTAGACCAACTGATTACTACAAGAACAAGCAAGTAGCTCGCCCAGGAGACATCAAGTCAAGGGGTCGGGTCCCCTCAGAGTAAACCCCCTGCCAAGACTAGGACTCAGTGGGAATGCATGCTTTGATTGGTGACCATGTTCATCACCGATAAGGAAAAGTGAGGGAAGAACAGCAAGGAAGCTGCAAGCTCAAGCCCTACAATGTTCAATAGACTACTGAGAACCTGGGTAGAGATCTGGTTGGCCAGCAGTGTGGCAAGACCTGGAGACTCCTGGGCCCAGAGTCAGTGACATAGCCACAGAGGACTAGAGTGGAGAGTGAAGCATCCAGCTGATAAGAAAAGAGGGTATATGCATAAGAACACCCACACTTGCAGACAATACCCATTTGACCTGGCTTCAATGATTGGATGATCAGAGCTCAATTAGAAGAAGAAAGAAGAGGGAAAAAAGAGTAATCTTATACAATTTGATGAACTTGACCTACACCTATGGATGCAGTCACTCCAAAGAAGGAACAAATCTTTTCAGCAAGGATCATTCCCACCAGCTCCATACACAGAGTAGACAGGGATGGGCAACTTGGACATTGGCTACCCAAAATGGGGGGAGGGGGGGCGGCTACAAAGGCAAGAGTGATTGGCTTACAAGCTTTCAAGAGGGAACCTAGATCCATAGGGCATGGAGGAAGGTAGAATATCCACTGAGTAAATCTGTCTAGGCGGGACTGATGAAAGGAAATGCAGATAGGTCTTTTGTGATACAGTTGTGAATAATTATTATCAGGACTTATTGTGAGGGTTATAAATGTAAAGGCAGATGTTTTGTAGCAAGGAGGGGAGTGATTAACTTTTCAGTCTAGCAGCGGAAGTCCCTGGGACCATGAAGGGAGAAGAGCAGAAAGCAGGACCCTACCCAGAGAAGCAGTGATCCTTGAGATGGAGACAGAGACGATGATGTGGAGAGATGGAGCAGCTGGGGACTTTAGACTCAGAGAGGGAGTGGGGCTGTGTGCTGATGACCTGGG
>NW_006408553.1:9144059-9163264 GCF_000296735.1 Chrysochloris asiatica
TTCTTCATATAACCCAGCTTCTCAGATTATTTGCTCAGCATACAGGTTGAATAAGTATGGTGAAAGAATACAATCCTGTTTCACACATTTCTTAATTTTAAGCCATTCAGTGTTGCCGTGTTCTGTTCTAACAACTGCCTCTTGGTCCATGTACCAAAATTCCTCATGAACACAATTAAATATTCCAGAATACTCATATTTCAGAATGTTGTCCATAGTTTGTCATGATCCACATAATTGAAAGCCTTTGCCTAGTCAATAAAGTACAGGTAAACATCTTTCTGGTATTCTCTGCTTTCAGCCATGATCCATCAGACATCAGCAATGATATCCCTTATTCCACATACTCTTCTGAATCTGGCTTGAACCTCTGGAATTTCTGTCAATGTATGTTTGCAGCCATTTCTGTATTACCTTGAGTAAAGCTGCATTACCTGTATTACCTTGAGTAAAACTTATGTATGTATACATACATACACAAGCATATATATATGACCATTAAATGTACATGCATGTATATGTTTATATATATGTTGATGTTAGGTGCTGTTAAGTTGGTTCCAACCTATAGCGACCCTATATAGGGTTTCCAAGGAGCAGGTGGTGAGCTTGAACTGCCGACCTTGCAGTTCTAATAGCTTTTCAGTCTGGCACATTATATACATATACACACATACAAGGAGGTTTGAACACATTCATTGAAAAATTCCATCTTTGCATCCCATTTTTCCAAGAACATTTTGAAGCGCATTCATGTATTTGTGTGTATATGCACATGTTTTGGAGAATGATATAAAATCTCATTCTGCAACTTTCAGATTATATCATATTAGACAATTTCATAGAACATATATTCAGATCTACTCTCAACTTCACTTCTTTTCCTTGGGCAGGTTTACACTAACTTGTCTTCTCATTTACCTCTCACCACCGGGCTGAAACATTGGTCAAGGTTACAAATGATCTGCTAATAACCAGTGTGGAGTCCTGTTGTGGCGCTGTAAGATAAAGAATTAGACCGCAAGGTTGGCTTGAACTGCAAGATGTCGGAGATTCACATTCACCAGCTGCTCCTCCAAAACCCTCTACAAGATCTCTATGAGTTGGCACTGACTTGATGGCACTTAACAGAACGATGACCATTGTTAATGGAACTTTAGGTTTTTGTCTTTCTCACCTGATGTTAGCATGTGATATTAGTGACTGTTTTTGTATTATTAAAATACTTCTTTTTCTCTTGGATTTTATTACTTTCTCCTTCTCCTAGTTTTCTGGCTTTTTTTCTGTCTTGTTTGATAGCTTACCTTCTATTTGTTGTGGTTGTTGTGTTGTTAAATGCCATGAAAGTAAGTAACCCTCTATAGGATTCCTGAGGAGCAGCTGGTGCATTTCAAACACAGACCTTGTAGTTAACAGTCCAGTGCTTATCCTACAGTGAGTGCCACACCAGGATTTTCATTGCCCATCTTTTAAAACCTCTTAAACCTAGACATCCCGTTCTTAACACTCTTTCTCTCTCTAATTGTTCTCAATGTGTCTTCTCTCACTCCCATTACTTCAACCACTGCCCCTTCCACTCACCCTCAGACCTCCCACCTAGTTCTAGAGCTGTGTACCCAAATGCTTAATGGATCCCTTCCACTGGAGCTTCCAGAGACACTATTCATGTCCAGCCAGAACTAAACCCATTTCCTGTATTTCCAGTGTTGGTAAATGAGCTTCTAAGAAATAAGACAAGAACGTCCTTTCATTTGTACTTAATTAGCCATTCTGATCTTTATTATTTATTCTCTGCAATCACTACCTTTCTGTTTTCAGAGTCTGGTCCTACCCATTTTTCTTTTGGATGGCATAGAATTGTTCTAAATTGCAAAACCTTTCTCTCCCTTTTCTTCTTCCTGTAGGTTGCTTCATTTTACTCCTATATAACATTTGTATTTGGAAAGTACTTTTAGCATTTTTTTGTGATTCTGTTTTTACTTTTGGAAATACAATGGTTCTAGAGTAAAAACTGGACTGCAAACCTCAAGGTTGGCAATTTGAGCCCATCACCCACTCCACAGGATAAAGATAAGACTTTCTGTTCCCTCAAAGATTTACAGCGCTGGAAACCCTATATAAACAAGGTCGCTGTGAGTTGGAACTGACTCAATGGCAGTTAATAATAGCACTTAATAACAACAACTTTTTTTTTTTTTTTTTAACATTTTCATTTTGAACTATGTGATAGTTTACATGAGAGAACATTGGCTTTCATATAACATTTCATGTAACATATATTCAGATCTTCTCTCAACTTAGCTTCTTTTCCTTGGGCAGGTTTACAATAACTTGTTAGCTCATTTACCTCCCACCACATTGCCATTAGGAGCTCTGGTAGCGTAGTGGTTACAAATCGGGCTGTGAACTGCAAGGTCAGCAGTTCGAAACTACGAGCTGCTCCGTGGGAGAAAGATGAGGCTTTCTGCTCCCGTAAAGATTTACAGCCTTAGAAACCCTGTTCAGGGTTGTTATGGGTCAGAACCAACTCAACGGCACATGGCAACAACAAACATTGCCATGAGGCACCACTAGGCTGAAACATTGGTCAAGGTTATTTGACACCATTGTTTCAGTGCAGTGATTACAATCTCCTCCATGCATCTTCATTCAACAGTATTTGCTTCTATTCCTTCTGTTTTTTTGTTTGGCGGGGTTGGGGAGGTTTACAGAAAAACACTCAGGAATGTATCATAAGATATAATAATTTAAACAGCCAAAAGGCACATTCTGCAAGCCTGCCTCCTGGCTGCCAGCACCCAATCCCTATCTTTCCAGGAATCCAGAGTTAACAACTGCTCCCTCTCTCCATGCTCTCATCTCTGCCTCTGTCTCTAGTGTCACTGCTTCTCTGGCTAGGGTCTCACATTTCGCTTTTGCTCTTCTCTCTTGATGGTCCTAGGGTCCTTTGTTTCTGGGCTATAAGATTAAGTAGTACACTATTTTTGTTGTGACAGTTGTGACAGTTTACAGTTGTGACAGTCGCAATTAGTCATGATAACAATTACTCATTTTGATTCATAAGAATCTTATTCCCATCTTTTCACCAGACCCATCTAGACAAGATGAAAACTATTCAGTAGGGATTCTACCTTCTCTCATGCACTCTTAAACTAAACTCCTTCTTGAAAACTTTAATAACAACAATTTTTACTCTTATTCTTTAATTTGAATGTACATTTTTCTGGGCCGACATTCTGCCTTTTAAATTTTTTACCCCCAGTGCTTGTACTATAGTTTTTTCATCATAAATCCTCAATAAATGTTCACTAAATGAATGATAACCATAGATGTAACTTTGAGATTGTAAGCAAAACATATTGCTGAGAGGTACTGACATAGTAATTCCAGAAACCGAAAGCTCTCAGTAACATCCACATTTGGGGGAAGTTGCTGCCATTTCCTGATTGAAGTTTGCACCTTATTGCTGATACAGTATGGACAATGAGACCCTCTCATGTGATTTTGTGGTGGTTTTATTTTGTATCAAGTGTTAGCGGAATCACCATCCATTTTCCCAGTAGGCTTTATGTGTACTCTTAGTTTCAAGACTTCAGCTAAACAAAGGATTTGTTTAGTGCTTTTCTTCCCATGTCCCTGAGGGAATTGTGGTCTAAGGATTTCTGGGAACTCAAATGAGGTTACTCAGGTTCTTCCTCAGGTCATGGGATGAAATATTGGCCTTATCAGAGTTATAATGTGGACTTGTTAGAGTGTTACTTGGTAGAGTGTTTCTACTGCTTTGCATTGTAGCCACAGTATATACTTGGAAGGGACTCGACCTTGATGGCACTTCATAACCATATATCAAATTAGAGAAAAAGAGCAAAAACAGTCACAACAATGACTGGAAGTATTTTCTTATTTGTGTTCCTCAATAATTCATTTTGAATTATTTTAAGAAAACTGAATTTGAAAGACTTTTTATCTAGTATCATCTTAAGTAACCCACTTACTGGGTGACTTGGGACACAACACTCAAAATCCCTACGGCTGTTTTTTTCCCCTGCAAAATGAAGATGATCTTCAAGCTTCCTTGTAGGCTTTCTGGAACACTGAGTTCTGATGGGGATCCTTATAGTTAAATGCCTGTATGCCTCTGTTTTCAGTGTCCCACTAGAGAAACAATGACCTAATTGCTTTACAGAGAAGGACTGCACACACTTATTACTAGGCTTTATAGATTATGATGGTTGGCTACATGAATGTCCATTCTCTGTGAGGAGCCTTGGAAAAGTGGCCGCAACACAAAACGTGTTTCCTTAGTCTCTACCGTCAGTTAAATCTCTAAAACCTTGTTTATCAAATATTTTTATCAAGTTTCTCTTGCTTTCATAATGTTTCTGTTTGAAAATGGACTATTATTGACTCTTACTCTTATGAGAACCAAAAATGAATATTTAAGCATTTTGATGAAATCCTTATGAAATGTATGCAACATGATCTTGCCTTCTATAAACAGAAATTATTTTAATCTAATTTAAAATTTCCTAAGTGAGAAAGGTCATTCTTTTCATTTCTTTTTTCAATAAATGTGTATTAAACTCTAAATAGTTGCCAAGCAGTATGCTGAGACTTGGGTAGTTAATATCTTCATTTGCAAACTTATTACCACCAAGGATTTCTTACTAATACAACTTGACTGTTTTTATTTTTATTGTTCTGCTTATACAACTTGACTGTTTTTATTTTTGCCATTATATATTAAATTGGTAGTTCAGAGCAATGATAAGGGAGAGTTTCTGCCTAGTACATTAGATTTGGTGAGCAATTCAGATTGTAACATGCTTAGTCAGATAACAGCTGAGTCAGCGATTCCTCAGACCAGCATTTTTAGTCATCTAGACATAGGCACTCTCCCAAGAAATAGCTAGAATTCTTCTGTGTTCCTCAAAAACCAAACTAAGTGGGATCTATAATTTTAGATCAGAAGAAATACTGATTGTGTTGTATTATTTGGGATGCAAACTGATAAAGAGTCCATATGTTTGGGGTATCTTACTTTTAAAATAAATGTGTACACTCATTTGATTATTTGAAAAATCAGTATTTGTTGCAAAATTCAAATAATGGATTGGAATTTTTGGGGGGGAAATGCAGAACTATCATTTCTATGTCAACATCTTTAAAGATTTCTTCAGTTTGAGACAGTTCAGATTAATTTTAGTTGGGAATTTTAAGGTTACCTAGTATGTGAATATCTACGTGTTATTGTTAAGGACCTATAAAACAGGGTTTCCAAGAAGAAGGTTTGAACCACCAACCTTGCTTTCAACAGCCCAGTGCTCATTCTACAGTGTCACACAAGGACAGTATTTGTTTTTTGTTCTTAGGTGCCACGTAGCTGGTTCCAAGTCATAATGATCCTATTTACCATAGAACAAATCACCGCCTGAGCCTGCACCATCCTCACAATTTTTACCTCTGTGCCCATTGCTGTTGCCAATCTGTCAATCAATCTCTTTGGGAGTCTTCCTCGTTTTAGCTGGCCCTCCACTTTCCTAGGCATGATGTCCTTCTCCAGGGACTGGTCTCTGCTGATTACATGTCATAAGTATGATTTCTAAAGAGCATTCTGCCTGTGCTTCTTCCAACACAGATTTTTTTTGTTCTTTTAGAAGTCTGTGGTACTTTAAAATTCTTCTCCAACAACTAACTTAACTCAAATATGTTGTTGTTGTTAAGTGCTGTCTAGTTGATTCCAACCCATAGTGACCCTGTAAAGGCTAACAAGGAGCAGCTGGTAAGCTTGAACCACTGACTTTGCAGTTCAAACGAATTTGCCGTCTGACGCATTAGGCCACAGCGCCACACCAAGACTCAAATATGAGTCCCTGATGGACTCAAGCGTGGCAAAGGTAGTGAGGTTGGCCCAGAATTGGGCAGTGTTTTGGTCGGCTGTGTTATGAGTCTGTGTCGACTCAATGGCACCTAACAAAAACAACAACAATGCTTTGGTGTTGTTGGCAAGTCAAATGCATCAATTCTTCTGCCATATTCCTTATTCATTGTCCAATTTTCACATGCATATGAAGCAATTGGAAATACTATGGTTTTTGTCAGATGCACCATAGTCCTCAAAACTGTATCTTTGCTCTTGTACACTTTAAAGTGTTCTTGTACAGCACATTTGCCTAACACAATATGTCATTTGATTTCTTGACTGCTGCTTCCATGAAAGTTGATCACGGTTTCAAGCAAAATTAATTTTACCAACTTCAATCTTTTCTGAGTTTAACATGATGTTGTTTATTGGTCCAGTTGTGAGGGGTTTTGTTTTCTTTATATTGAAGTGCAATCCATACTGAAGACTAATCTTCGTCAGTAAGTATTTGAAGTCCTCTTTGTTTTCACCAAGCAAGGGTGTATCATCTACATATAACAGGCTGTTAGTGAGTCTTCCTCTAATCTTGATGCCATATTCTTCTTCATATACTTCAGCTTCTCAGTTTATTCGCTCAACATACAGACTGAATAAGTGTGATGAATGGATACAACCAAGGCACACACCTGTCCTGATATTAATCCATGTAGTATTCCCTTAAGGAGCTCTGGTAGCATAGTGGTTTCGAGTCAGGCTACTATCCTCAAGGTCAGCAGTTCAAAACTACCAGCCATTCCATGGGGGAAAGATGAGGTTTTTCTGCTCCCGTAAAGATTTATAGCCTTGGAAACCCTATACAGGGTCACTATGAGTTGGAACCGACTCCACGGCACATCACCACCAGCATTCCCTTGTTGTGTTCTAATAACTACCTCTTGATCTGTGTATAGTTTCCCAATGAGCACAATTAAGGGTCTCAAATACCCAGTTCTGACAATGTTTGTCATGACCTACAAAGCTGAAAACCTTTGTATAGTCAATAAAGTACAGGTAAACCTATTTCTTGTATACTCTGCTTTCATCCAAGATCCATCTGACATCTATGCCCTCTTCTGAATTCATCTTGAATTTCTGGAAGTTCTCTGCCAATGTGCTGCTGCAGGCATTTTTAAATTATCATCGGCAAAATTTTACTTCATACGATATTAATGGTATTGTTCAATGGTTTTCTTATTTCTTTGGGTCATCTCTCTTTGGAATCGCATGAATCTAGATGTCTTTCAAACAGTTGACCAGGTAGCTGTCCTGCAATTTCTTGGCATCAAGGAACAAGGATCTTCAGTGTTGCATCAGTTAGTTAAAAGATATCAGTTTGTATTTTATCAATTCCCTCAGCCTTGTTTTTTCACCAATGCCTTCAGTGCAGCTTGGAATTCTACCTTTAGTACTATTGGCTCTATTTTTAAAAAATGTTTTATTGTGAATTATGCGGTAGTTTACATGGGAGAACATTAGCTTTACATTCATCCTATTGTATATCATTTCATTGCCATGGTTACAATCCCCTCCATGCATCATCAACAAACCAAAGGGTATACCCTGCAAGCCTGCCCCCCGGTCTTCATCACACAGTCCCTCTCCCTCTCTGGATCTAAAGTCCCCAGCCGCTTCATCTCTCCACGTCATTGCCTCTGCCTCCATCTCAGGTATCACTGCTTCTCTGGGTAGGGTCCTGCTCTCTGCTCTTCTCCCTTGATGGTCCCAGTCTTCTCCTAGACTGAAAAGTCAATTACTCCCCGCCTTTTGTTACAAAACATCTACCTTTACATTTCCAACCCTCACAATCAGTCCGGATAACAATTGTTCACTATTGTATCACAAGGGACCTATCTACCTCTCCTTTCAACAGCCCTGCCCAGACAGGTTCGATACTACTCAGTGGAGATTCTACCTTCCTCCATGCCCTCTGGATCTAGGCTCCCTCTTGAAAGCTTGTAAGCCAGTCACTTCTTGCCTTTGTAGCCCCTGCCCCCATTTTGGGCAGCCAATATCCAAGTTGCCCATCCCTGTCTATTCTGTGATTGGAAGGGGTGGGAATGATCCTTGCTGAAAAGATTTATTTCCTCTTTTGAGCTACTGCATCCATAGGTGTAGGTCAAGTTAATCAAATTGTATCAGAATACTCTTTTTTTTTTTTTTTTTTTTTTTTTCATCTTCTTTCTTTTTCTAGTTGAGCTCTGTTCATCCAGTCATTGAAGCCAGGTCAAGTGGGTATTATCTGCAAGTGTGAGTGTTCTTGTGCATATGACCTCTCTTCATATCAGCTGGATGATTCACTCTCCACTCTAGTCCTCTGTGGCTATGTCACTGACCCTGGGCCCAAGAGTCCCCAGGTCTTGCCACACTGCTGGCCAACCAGGTCTCCACCCGGGTTCACAAGAGTCTATTGAATATTGTAGGGCTTAATTTACTGCTTCATTACTGTTTTACCTCACTTCCCCTTATCGATGACGAATGTGGTTACCAATCAGAGCATGTATTCCCATTGAGTCTCAGTGTTGGAAGGGGGTTTGCCCTCAGGGGACCCTAGAACTGTTGGTTCTTAATCAGATGCTACCTTTTGAAATGTTTGAACATGGATCATTTCATGTTGGTACAGTGACTTCCATCTTCGCTTGATGCTTTCTGCATTTTTCAATATTGTACCCATGGAATCTTTCTATGTTGCAACCTGAAGCTTGAATTTTTTTCTTAAGGTATGCTTAGCATGTTCTTCCATTTTGGTTTTCTAACTACAAGTCTTTGCACATTTCATTTTAATTCTTGACTTAGTCTTTGCTCTTTGAAAATTTCTGTTCAGTTTTTAACCTCCACATTTGCTTTGGCTTCTCTACTTTCAAAAACAAATTTCAGAGTCTCTTCTGACATCCTTTTTTTTTTTTTTCCTTTCTTTTTAATGACCTTTTGTTTTCTTCCTGTGTGATGCTTTTTATGTCATCCCACAGCTCTTCTGGTCTTCAATCATTATTGTCTAATATTTAAAATCTGTTCTTAAGATGGCAATTATGAAGTGAACTATGTGGCAGTTATGTGATAATCCTCCATGATGTGATCTGTTTCACAAACCAATAAGAGGATTTAGGGTGGGCAGCAGTACCCTGAATCCCATCACAACTGTGATCTCATGTAAGGGAGTGTCCAAGGGGTGTGGCCTGTAACATCTTCTATCTTATATTTATTTATTTATCATGGAAGGATTCAGAAAAAAATTGTTGAATGAATAACGAAATGAGTGAATACATATGGAAATGAATGAATGAATGAATGAAATTCATTTAATACCCTGAAAACTCTTTATTGAATCAAATATCTTCTTCATGTGAATTTAGCCATGTTCTAAGGTTGCAAAGGTTGGGAGCAAAGCGGAAGGATCAGTAGTTGAAAATTATGGCCTTGGTGATAGAAATGATGCTGGAGATTGCATGATAGAGTTCTGCAAAATCAATGATTTGGTCATTTCAAATACCTTCTTCAGACAGCATAAGAAATGACTATACACATGGACCTCACCAGATGGAATACATAACAATCAAATTGACTACATCTGCAGAAAGAGATGATGGAAAAGCTCCATATTATCAGTCAAAACAAGGCCAAGGGCAGACTGTGGAACAGACTATCAATTGCTCATATGCAAATCCAAATAGATGTTGAAGAAAATGAAAACAATTCTACAAGAGCCAAAATATTACCTTGAATATATCCCACCTGAATTTAGAGATCGTCTGTAGAACAGATTTGATACATTAAACACTAAAGACCAAAGACCAGATGAGTTGTGGGATGATATCAAGAACATCATACATGAAGAAAACAAAATGTAATTAAGAAGACAAAAAAGAAAGAAAAGGTCAAAATGGATGTCAGAAGAGTCACTGAAACTTGTTCTCCAGTGTAGCGATGCTAAAGCAAATGGAAGAAATGAGGAGGTACAAGAACTGAACAGTAAATTTCAAAGATCAGCTCAAGAAGATAAAGCCAAATATTACAACAAACTGTACAAAGATCTGGAATCACAAAACCAAAAAGGAAGAACATGGTCAGCATTTCTCAAGCTGGGGGAACTGAAGAAAAAATTCAAGCCTTGACTTACATTATTGAAAGATTCTCTGGGTAAATTATTGAATGATGCAGAAAGCATCAAGAGAAGATGGAAGGAATACACAGAGTAACTGTACCAAAATGAAATGGTTAACATTCAGCCATTTCAAGAGATATCATGTAATCAACAGCTAATGATACTGAAGGTGAAAGTCCAAGGTGCATTGAAGGAATTGGCAAAGAACAAGGCACCAGGAATTGACGGAAGAAAACTTTCAAGAAAGTGATACAGCACAGGAAGCACTCATTCATCTCTGCCAAGAAATTTGGAAGACAACTACCTGGCTGACTCATAGGAAGAAATCCATATTTGCACCCATTACAAAGAGAGGTGACCCAATGGAATGCGGAAATCATCGGACAATATCTTTGATATCTCATGCGAGTAACGTTTTACTAAAGGTAATACAGAAATGGCTGCAAGCATACATTGACAGAGAACTTCCAGAGTCTCAAACCGGATTCAGAAGTGACTATAGAATGAGGGATATCATTGCTGATGTCCGAAGGATCTTGGCTGAAAGTAGAGAATACCAGAAAAATGTATACCTGTGCTTTGTTGATTACACAAAGGTTTTTGATTGTGTGGATCATGACAAGCTATGGACAACATTGCAAAGTATGAGTATTCCGGAACACTTAATTGTGCTTGTGCAGAATCTGTACACGGACCAAGAGGCAGTTGTTTGAACAGAACATGGGAACACTGAATGGTTTAAAATTAAGAAAGGTGTGCAACAGGGGTGTATTCTTTCACCATACTTATTCAAACTGTATGCTGATCAAATAATCTGAGGAGCTGGGTTATATGAAGGAAAACGTGGTATCAGAATTGGAGGAAGACTCATTAACAACCTGTGATATGCAGATGATACGATCTTGCTTGCTGAAAGTGAAGAGGACTTAAAATATTTACTGATGAGGATCAAAGACCACAGCTTTTGGTATGGATTACATCTCAATGTAAAGGAAACAAAAATCCTCACCACTGGACCAATAAACAACATTTTTATTAACAGAGAAAAGATTGAAATTGTCAAGGATTTCATTCTTCTTGGATCAACTATCAACACTCACAGAAGCAGGAGTCAAGAAATCAAACAACGTATTGCATTAGGCAAATCTGCTGAACAAGGCCTTTTAAAAATGTTTAAAAGCAAAGATGTCAGCTTGAGGACTAAGGTGCGCATGACCCAAGCCATGCTATTTTCAATAACCTCATATGCATGCGAAAGCTGGACAGTGAATAAGGAAGACCATAGAAGAATTGATGCTTTTGAGTTATGGTGTTGGAGGAGAATATTGAAAGTGCCATGGGTTGCCAAAAGAGCCAATAGATCTGTTTTGGAAGAAGTACAGCCAGAGTGCTCCTTAGAGGCCAAGATGGCCAAACTTCATCTCTCATACTTCAGACATATTGTTAGGAGAGACCAGTCACTGGAGAAGGATATCATGTTTGATAAGGTGGAGGGACGGAAAAAGACGGAGACCCCCAATGAAATGTATTGGCCAAGTGGCGGCATCGACGGGCTCAAGAGTGGCAACAGTAGTGAGGTTGGCCCAGGATTGGGCCATGTTTCGTTGTGTTGTGCATAATGTCACTGAGTCGGTACTGACTTGATGGCACTTAACAAGGTTGCAGTTTAGAACTAATATTTTTTTATAAACTGGAGCCCACCTATAATAATTATATGGGATCCATATATATGCCATTCTTAATGGAATCTGAAAGTAGTGCCTAGGGCTCCACTGAGAGTAGCAATTCTCTCTTGCCTGTTCCTGAAATTACCTTGATACAATTTATAATAACCTATGACTTCCCAACAAATCCAAAAGCTTCTGTATTTCAGAAACTTGTTAACAAGCCCCTGAACAGCTCTAGTTAATGCTGTACAATATACAAGATTCACTTTGAAGTATATAATATTATTAACACAAGTATTGTGAATTAGCATTATGACTAGGCATGCATTGCAAATTAGATGCACTCACCGTGTTTCCAGCAATAGCTTTTTAAAATGTGGAATACAACAGAGCTTCAGGCCATTTTAAGCTCAAAATGCAATATACAAGAGTTTTGAATTTTGTAAAGACAATGACAAACCTGCTCACAGACCAAGAATGAGATCTGTTCTGGCCAATGAACCTCTTGCAGTAACTTTCTCATCACAAATATGGATGCAGGGTTCCTGGGAATCCCTTGTGGTGCAAACAAGTAAATTACCCAACTAGCAAAAAGACTGGTGGTTTTAGCCCATCCTGAGGTGTCTTGGAAGAAAGACCTGAAGATCTGCTTCTAAAAGGTTCTTGAAAGCCTTGTGGAGCACAGATCTCTGCACACATAACATCATCATGGATCATAATTGGTTCCATGGCAACTACCAACAACAACAATTATAAGAATGTCAATCTTATCAAATATTTTTGATTTTTTTTTTTTTTTTTTTAAAGCTACAGACATGGGGCTTAGGCTCAACTTGTACTTGACAGGTGCTACTGGTTCTGCTTCAGCTCCTCCATCCTGTCCCCGCTCCCACACACAGTTGAAGCATCTGGGAAATCCAGTGCTCTGGATTTTGGGGGGAAGGGATTATGAACTCTAGAAATCATCCTCAGTCATGTTTGTTTCAAGATTTACGCTGACCTCATGGATAAAGCTTCCCTGTTCCTCTCTTCATGTCTGTGTATCTTTGTAAATTAGCTGCCAGTCTAGGGCAGTGTACCTGTTCCTGCCAGTCCCCATACTTCCCAGGCATAAGATCCCTGTACATAAATCGAGTCCCAAGGATACATGCTCATCAACAGTGCTAATGTCGGTGCACTTAGACTTCCAAATGCTGCAGCCTGTGGACCCTTAACTCTATCTGACATTTGTAAGATGTTATAATGCTAACCGTGTGTCCATTCCAGCTCCTTCCCCCGCCCCTCACACACTCTTGCTTGCTTGCTTGTTTCTGTTATTTGGAGTCTTTGGCTTTGAGCCAAATGTGTTTGCCATTTATTCAGGAAAAGCTTCTTCTCTGGGCTTTCCTAAACCAGAGACCTTGGTCAGGCTTATGCCAATCAGAACACAAATTAGAAACTCTTATGAATTCACATACACAGAAATGTACTTATTATATTCCACTGTTCATTCCTGCACCATCCTCACAATCATTGCTGCTTAAGCCAATTGTTGCAGCCATTGTGTCTATTCATCCTCTTGAAGATCTTCCTTTTTTTCGCTGACCCTCTACTTTGCCAAGCATGGTTTCCTTCTCCAAGGATTGGTCTCTCCTGATAACACATACAAAGGAGACAAAGTCTTGCCATCCTCACTTGTAAGGAGCATTCTAGCTCTTCTTCCATGACAGGTTTATGAATTCTTCTGGTAGTTCATGTTGTTATTGGTAAGGGCCGTTAAATCAGTTCTGACTCATAGGATCTACATAGGGTTACCGAGGAGCAGCTGGTAAATTAGAACTGCTGACCTTGTGGTTCGAACCAACTTGTGGTCCAGTGCTTATCCTATAGAGCTATCCCCGGACTGTCATGGTATATTTTTATGTTCAGTATGTCAACACTGTAATTGAAAAGCATTGGCTCTTCTTCAGTCTTCCTTCAGTTCAGCTTTTACATGCATGTAAGGCAATTGAAAATATTATGTATTGGGTCAGGTTCACCTTAGTTCTCAAGAGGATATTTTTGCTTGTTAAGATTTTGAAGAGATCTTTTGAGGAAGATTTGCCTGATATAATGCATTGTTTGGTTTCTTGACTGCTTCCATTCGCGTTGGTTGTGGATCCAAGTAAAGTGAAATCCTTGACAACTTCAATCTTTTCTCCATTTATCAAAATGTTGTTTATTAGTGTCAAGTTGTCAAGATTTTTGTTTTCTTTCAGTTAATGTGTAATCCATATTGATGATTCTAGTCTTTCATCTTCAGCAAGTGCTTCAAGTCCTCTTTTCTTGTAGCGAGCAAGGTTGTGTCATTTTCATATCACAGATTGTTACTGAGCCGTCCTCCGATCCTGATGCCACATTCTTTTTCATAAGTCTAATTTCTCAGACTACTTGCTCAGCATATAGACTGAATAAGTATGACAAAAGGATACAAACCGGACATATGCCTTTCCTGATTTTAAACCATGCAGTATCCGCTGGTTCTGTTTGAATAACTGCCTTCTGGTCAACTAAGCATTCTGGAATTTCCATTCTTTGCCATATTTTCCCTAATTTGTTGTCATCCACACAATCAGATGCCTTTAAAGAGTCAATAAAACAGAGGTAAACATGTTTCTGGTATTCCTTACATCTTGCCAAAAGCCATCTGTCAGCAATGATATTCCTCGTTCCATGTCCTCTTCTCAATCTGTCTTGAATTTCTGGCAGTTCCATGTGAATGCAATGATGCAATTGTATTTTCTTCAGCATAATTTTATATTGTCCATAATTTATGCTATTTGATAAATAAAGGATTATCACATTATGGCTTAGTCATGCAGATTTATAAATAAAAATTTTTATTTTTATATGATGCAATCTAAATACTTATACCCATCTTCCCAAATGAAAGATACAATTGTATCAATTCATCTTCATTCACAGTTTTCTTTTTCTTTTTTATTGCGTTTGGTGTATGCTAAATCACTAGTAAAAGAAAGGCAGCAAATGCTAGCCTGTTTTGCCTTTTGAGTATTATCCAAAGAGAAAAGATTACTATATTTTCACAATGTGTTCTTAGATATCAGTCCTTTTGGTCTGGGAAAATATTTTACTCTGAATATATTCATGAACTCATGAATATGGCATTCATGAATAAGTATGATAAATGTTCAATTTACACTTCTATTGTTATACTTCAACTTTTTCTAAGTTAAAGTTAAAACATTAATGCACTCACATCATATAAAATTCAAGTTGAACCTTCTGTGAATCACAAATGTGCAGATTTAAAACATAAATATAGTTATTCAAATATATTTCACTTTATACCTGGCCAATCATATTCTTATCAAAGGCAAATAATTAAATAATATATCGAGCCTTTAAAAAAGAAACATTCAAAGAGAGTACTAATACATATTAGCTAAAAGTTCTTTGTTACTTTGGACATTAGTTGATGATTTTAGTGTTTAGTCAGAACTGCAATACACACTAGCCTGTATTGTTACATTAAAATGTTTGATTAGTAAGATGTTTCAGTAGTTAACAAAATTATAGATTATATTTCAAGTTTTACTTAAATGCAATGCAAATACTTCCAGTTTCCACCTATTCCAGCTTAACATTTAGAAGGAGTACACAGATTTTTCATTTGGAGCTAGCTATGATACAGATAATTAACTGCCCTCCAAATAAGTAGGCTGCCCTGTATTGAATACTGAATTGTCACTGGAATGTGTTTGCCCAGCTGAAGACATTTTCCAATGGGATTATGTTCTCACCAGTGGAATTTGAACCCAAACAATGTGCGAGAACAAGCTGATGAAAAGTAAAATGTGCAACAGTTGAATAGATAAATGAATTTGTGGGATATTCATACACTGGTATACTATTTAATAATACAAGGGAAAGGATTACTGATCATGTAACAATATGGATGAGTCTTAAAACATGGTGTTGAGCAAAAGAAGCCAAATACAAGTCCATTTATATGAATTCCCCCCCAAAAATTTAACTAATTTGTTGTTGCTGTTACTTGTAAAGTTAATTCTCACTATTTAATTAATTCTGCCATGTGTGGAAAGGATAACTCTACCATAGGATTTTTAAGGCTGTGACCTTTCAGAAGCACCTCACCAGGCCTGGCTTTGGAGTGCCTTTGATGGTTTATAACCACCAACTTTTCATCTAGTGGTTGATCACTTAACCATTTGTGTCTCCCAGGGACTCTACATAATCTATAGTAATGGAAACCAGAGGTTATTTCCTGGGACTCATTAGCACATCAACACAATATTATTTGTTTTAAAAATGTTACTAATGTCTAGTTTGAGAAAACTTGTGTTTGCTGACTGTAAAGACCACTGAGTCCCTAAAGAAGGGTAGGCACAGAAGGACAATCTTAGCCACACACTAACCAAAACACCATCACTGGGTGTTGTGTGTGCAAGGAATACATTTTAAGGTATTATAAAATTATTGTTTTGTAAAATTTTTGTTTTATTTTGTTTCAGTGGTTAGCATTATTCTGATTAATTCACCAGACTTTAAAATGTTGATACTAAGAATATTATTTATTGCAATGTCCCCATATTAAGAAAAATAGGTAGAATTTATATAAAGTCAATGTCAAGCAAAGTTTGATAAAGGATTAAACCCTTTTCTCTCACAGAAATTGTCAGTTTTATAGCTTTTATGTCTTAATATTTGAAGTGTTTCTCTAGGAACATATGGTTTGCATTTCTACATGTTCCCTTTACCACTAGGGTTTAATGATTTTCTATCTCTATATTTTCTCTAGCACTAATTCCCGTGACTGCTTACTTTCCATACATATTTGAAGTTTTTTTGTTTGTTTTTTCAGGCAAATGCACATCTTTGTGTAATTATATAATTTATAGGTATAAAATATATAAAAGGAATACTTATTTAAATAAACAATGTTTCTTTGGTCAAGGTTTTGAATGAAACATCCCAGACCGTGAAAGGATCTTCATCTTGTCTTAACCTCATAAGGTCCTGAGGTCATGATGATGGTTCATGAACTCTTTTATGTTCAAAATAGAAAGTGATCTCTTTCATGCAAAGTTCTTTATACATACAGTACTGCTTGCTCATCACTAATTGGACATGCCTTGTAAAGTCTTCTAGCAGTGAAGAGATAATGCTGATCTATAGCAGGCATTTTTGGTTGGCTACCATACAGCCTCTGTCTTTTGTCCTCCTGGCAGAGTCCCAATTTGTTCAGGTTTCTACCCTTCTCAGCTAATCCATAAACTTCAGGGGACAGAGACATTCATTCCAGCCTCAAGGGTTGAGTATGACTGGATTAAGCAATGGTCCTAGTATCCTTGATGGCTGCAGAAATGGCACTAGGGGTGGTGTCTGACCTCTTCTGACTACACAAGAGGGAAGGAGACTCAAACTCCACATCAATTCAAGGCTGAATCCTATGAGATAGAGGTCAGAAATAACATCATCTTCCAAATGTCTTTACCAATTCTAAAGTGACCCTTCCCTCCCACAGCATTTTCTACTCCCCTCTTGGGTTCAATACTCACCATGATGGGATTTATTAATGAAATTGTTGCTGTTGTTGTTGGGTGCCATCCTGTTGGTATCAACTCAAAGCAACCTTACGCATGACAGACTGAAATAATGCCAACCTCACAATCATTGCCACATTTGAGCCCATTGCTGCTGCCACTGTGCCAATCCATCTTGTTGGGGTTTTCCTCTTTTTCTCTTACCCTCCACTATACTGAATATGATCTCCTTCTCCATGGACTTGTCCCACCTGATAATCTGCCCTAAGTATAAGAGATGAAGTCTGGCCATCCTGGCTTCCAAGGAGCATTCTGGCTGTATTTCCAACACAGATTGTTTTGTTCTCTTGGCAGTCCATAGTGCTTTTAATATACTCCTCCAACACCATAACTGTATTTAAACATCAGTTTTCTATGACTTTCCTGATTCAGTGTTCAACTTTCACATGCTTATGAGGTTATTGAAAATACCATGGCTTAGGTCAGGCACAGCTTAGTCCTCAAATTGACTGCTCTTCAACACTTTAAGAGGTCTTTTGATACAGATTTACCTAATGCAATATGTTGTTTGATTTCTTGACTGCTGCTTCCATAAATGTTGATGGTTGATCCAAGCAAAATGAAGTCTTTGACAACTTCAATCTTTTCTCCATTTGTATGTTATTTATTGATCTAGTGGTGAGGATTTTTGTTTTATTAACATTGAGGTGCAACCCATACCGAAGACTGTGGTCTTTGAACATCATCGGTAATTATTTTAAGTCCTCTTTGATTTCACAATCAAGGTTGTATTGTCTTCCTATTCACAGGTTGTTAATGAGTCTTTCTCTAATGCTGATGCCATGTTCTTCTTCATATAGTGCAGCTCCTCGGATTATGTGCTCAGCATACAGACTAAACAAGTATGGTGAAAAAACACAGCCCTGGTGCACACATTTCCTCATTTGAAACCATTCAATGTTCCCTTGTTCTCTTCTAACAACTGCCTCTTAGTCTATGTAAAGGTTCCTCAAGAGCACATTTAAGTGTTCTAGAATATTCATTCACCTCAGTATTGTCCAAAGCTTGTAATGACCCACACAATCAAAAGCCTTTGCATAATCAATAAAGCACAGGTAAACATCTTTCTGGTATTCTCTGCTTCCAGTCAAGATCCTTCAGATGTCAGAAATGATACACCTCTTTCTATGTCCTCTTCTGAGTCCACTAAAAGTGTTCTGTAGATATATTGTTTCAGCTCTTTTTCAATTAGCAAAATTTTACTTTAGCAAAATTTTACTTGCATGCAATATTAATGATATTGTCTGATGGTTTCCACATTCTGTTTTGCCACCACTCTTTGGAATGGGCACCAATATTAATCTCTTCCAATCAGTTGACCAAGTTTCTGCCTTCCAAATTTCTTTTTCTAGATGAGTGAGTGCCTCCAGTAATGCATAAGTTTGTTGCAATATTTCAATTTGTATGTCACCAATTCCCAGTGCCTTGTTCTTTTCCAGTGCCTTCAATGCACCTTGGACTTCTTCCTTCAGGATCATTGGTTCTTGATCATATGCTACCTCTTGAAATTGTTGAAATTTGATCATTTCTTTTTGGTACAGTGATGTTGTATATTCCTTCCATTTTCCTTTGATGCTTTCAGTACCGTTCAATATTTTGCTCACAGAGTCCTTCAATATTATAAGTTGACGCTTGAATTTTTTTTAGACAGTTCCCTCAGCTTGATAAAAGCTAAGTGCGCCTTTTCTTTTTGGTTTTCTAACTACTGGTCTTTGCACATTTTGCTATCATATTTGACTTTGTCTTCTTGAGCTGACTTTTAAAAATTTCTATTCAGTTCTTTTACCTTCTCATTATTTCCATTTGAATGGACATATCTATGCTGTAGAGTAGGTTTCAGAGCCTCTTCTGACATCTATTTTGATATTTTCTTTCTTATCTTCTTAATGACCTTTTGCTTTCTTCCTGTATAATGTTCTTTTTTTTTTTTT
>NW_006408553.1:9166344-9176795 GCF_000296735.1 Chrysochloris asiatica
GAGCCTTCCAACCTTCTAAGTATTCCTTTATATGTGGTTCAGAGTTCTGGGACCAGCCCGTGAGCCTGCTTGGTCAGGAATTCTGTGTTGTTGTTGGCAGAGCTCTCTGCTATACGTCCACCCGATCCGCCATCTTGTTTGTTCTCCCTGTATAATGTTCTTGATGTCATCCCACAATACTTCTGTTCTTCTGTCTTTATTGTCCAACGCATCAAATTTGTTCTTCAGATGATCTCTAAATATAGGTGGAATATATTTAAGGTCATATTCTGGCTCTCTTGGACTTGTTTTATTCAGTTTCAGCCTGAAGTTGTGTATGAGCAATTGATGGTCTGCCCCTGACCTTGTTTTGGCTGATGATATAGAGCTTTTCTACCATCTCTTTCCATAGATGAAGTCAATTTGATTTCTGTGTATGCCATCTGGTGAGGACCATGCGTATAGTCATGTTTTGTGTTGTTTTAAAAAGATATTTGCAATAAAGGAGACATTGGTCTTGAAAAATTCTGTGAAGCAATCTCCCACATTGTTTCTATCGCCAAGGCCATATTTTCCAATTTTCTGATTCTTCCTCTTTGTTTTTGATCTTTGCATTCCAATCAGCAATAATTATCAACGCATCTTGACTGCATATTTGATCAATTCCAGACTGAAGAAGTTGGTAGAATTCTTCAACTTTGTCATCACTGGTTTTAGTGGTTGGTACATAAATTTGGATAATAGTGGTACTAACTGTTCTTCCTTGTAGGCATATGGATATTATCCTGCTACAAACAGCATTGTACTTCAGTACTGATCTTGATATGTTCTTTTTGATGAAGAATGCAATTCTACTCCTCCTAAATTTGCCATTCATGATGTAGTAAATTATGTTATTGTCAGATTCAAAATGTCCATTTCAGCTCAATAATGCCTAAGGTATAGATGTTTATGCGTTCCATTTTTTCCATACAATTTCCAATTTTCCTAGATTCATACTTCGTGTATTCCATTTTTACAACACTTTCTCTTCATTTTGAGTTGTGTCCCATCAGCAAATGAAGGTCCTGAAAGCTTTACTCCATTCGTATCACCATGGTCAAGTCGACTTTGAAGAGGCAGCTCTTTCCCAGTTGTATTTTGAGTGACTTCCAACCTGAGGGGCTTGTCCCCTGGCACTAATCTGACATTATTTTGGTGTTCTTCATCCTGTTTCAGTATTCAATATTCTGGTGTTAACAGTGTTCCTCTGCAATTCATAAGGTTTTCAGGGACTATTCGGAATTAGTTCATATTTCCTTTTCCCTAGTCTCTGGTAGCATAGTGGTTACAAATCGGGCTGCAAACCTTAAGGTCAGCGGTTCGAAACTACCAGCCGCTTCACGGGAGAAAGATGAGGCTTTCTACTCCCGTAAGGATTTACACCCTCGGAAACCCTGTAAGGGTCGCTATGGGTCGGAACCAGCTCGACGGCACTTAACAACAACAACAGTCTGTTTTAATTTGGAAGCTCAACTGAAACCTGTTCACCATGGGTGAGCCTGTTGGTATTTAAAATATCCATTGCATAACTTCCAGAATCACAGCAACACGCAAACCACCACACTATGATGAACTGACAGAGAAGCTGTGGAAGTTAACAGGGTGGCAGTTCAGGGTCAGAAATGTTCAGGACACATTCTTGTAGTCTGGAGCGCTTCTTCTCAGCCATGCTAACAAGGCTGGCCCTTGGTCTCTCAGTGACAAAACGTCTTGACTTCTGCCCTGCTAGTGCAAGTGTTACAAAGCTCCTGTGATATGGATGAATGCCCAAAGAGCACCCTGTTCTGTAAGCCAGTCCTCTTGTCTAAAGACACTTAGCTTTACTTTTTCTGTGTTCTGGGAAGCTCTCCACTCTGTCTTGTACTCTGGTTCTGTTGCCTCTGCCAGTTCATCTCTGTGCGGAGATCTTGTGGTCCCAAGGATGTGCTTTTCTCAGGGCTCTTTTCTCTTGGTGATTATGAGAGTCTCCCTTTCCTTCTTCTGAGATGGTTCATTTAAAACTCAGCAGATTGGTGCAACTGACAAATTGCTGCATTACAGCTTCAAACACCTTATTCGCATGGTTCCACCCAGTCATTAGAATCCAGGTGTGGCACTGTAGGATAAACACTAGATTACTACCTAAAAGGTTGCCAGTTCAAAACTACCGTTCCTTGGAAACAATATACAGATTCCCCATGAGTCCAAACCGACTTGACGGCACTTAATAATAACCTTGCAGTCATTTGGAGGGTGTTACAAAGACTAAGGTGGAAGAGCCATAATTCACTGTATAACAGCAGCCACTGTATAACAAGTTTAATATGTGATGCTGCCCTGTCTATGGAAATATGGAAATGGTTTTCTTAATTCTTAAAAATAGACACACACACACACACAAAATGGTGGTTCTACTGCTCCTGGATATTGTAGTTACTACCTGAAAAGACTGGAATTCTGGCAGTTACGTCATGTACTTAAGGAAAATTAGCCTAAAGCACAATGCAGACAGGTTAAGGATGAGAGATCAGAAATATGGGTACTTTTTGAACTGCCTAGCCAATATACAACTGCCTTCTAAGCTATCTCTCACTTATAAGAGAAAATGAATGTTTTAAACCAATAGATTTAAGTTTGTTATTTGTTATTTTTTTGCTTGCATCCATCCAAAATTTCTTTCTCTATTTCTTTGATGCTCTAGGGAGTTTTAACATTTGTAATGTTCCTACTGGGGATCATTATGAAAACTGGGTCCATGAACTAGAGAATATAAAGGTTTCCTTTAATTAGAATATATTCTAAGAAGCTAAACTCACTAGCCCAACCACCTAAGACAAAGGTTGACAAAATTTTCCTGTAAAGGGACAGAAAGCAACTGTAGGTAATTACATACATAAATGAATATGGTTGTGTTCTAATAAAAGTTTGTGTTTCAAATGTTAATCAGTCCATGGGCCTGAGTTTGCTTAAAATATACTCACAGCCAACTACATATAATCAGGACTGGTAGGGACATTGAAGAGCTAACTATGAGTCCGTTTCAGTGAAGGTGCATCTAGACAGTCTTGATACAAGAACGTTGTTCTAATTAGGGAAATGGGAAAGACTATGATGCCGGAAGAGTTAGTTTGTTGCATTTAGTCAGTATACTGTTTGATATAATGGTAATTGTCAAACACTAGGTAATGGAAACCAGGCAGCAAGATTTATACAGGAAAATACCAATGATGAGTATCTGTTTAGAACAAAGTACAGTAGGAAAAATAGAATGGAATTTAGAGCATTCTAGATTGTTTTTGTTAAGTGTCATTGAGTTGGTTCCGATTCATAGCAGCCCTGTATCAGGTTCAAAGGTTGTAAATCTTTGTGAGAGCAGAAAACATCATCTTTCTCCCTCAGAATGAATGGTGGGCTCAAACAGCAGACCTTGTGGTTCGCAGTTCAATGTTTATCCTACAGAGCCATTCCACTCCCATCCTAGATTTGTTGTTATATGACGTTGAGTCGGTTCTGACTCATTGGGACATGTATAGGGTTTCCAAAGAGTGAATGTTGGGTTTGAACCACTGGCCTTGTGAATAGCAGTCTAATGCTTATCCTACAGCACCACACCAGGATTAAAAATTATAAAAAAATATATAATGCATATTCAGTACTATGTTAATTTACAAAATCTTCCTTCTGTTTCTCTTTTCTCTTATTTCCTTAAATGCAATGCTGACTGTGATGGTGGTTATGGGCCGTGTAGTCGGTTCCTTATGAGGAAACCCTATGAAGGGTTTCTGAGGCTGCAAATCTTTATGGGAACAGAAAGCCACATCTTTCTTCCTCAGAGCAGCTGGTAGATTCAAACTTCTGATCTTATGAAATCATAATTTTGAAGTAGTTTCTTGATGTACATTTGCCCCAGAGTGGAATATCCCACCAGATTGCTTGCAGGCTCTCCTCTCTGTGATAGCTACTCAGGATCAGCAATATATTTGTAATTTTGCCTATATGTTTTGCTTTCAAAAAACTGTTCTTTGAATCCCATTTAGAATATAAGTAGACATTGTATCACACTAATACATGCTACTATGAGACGTTTATATCCAGCCCTCTAGTGAATTCTGATTAATAGTAACAAACAAAAAAACTAAAGCAGAACTGAAGAGACTGTCTCTTAAGAAGGCACCTCAGGAAAGATATTCCATTAGCTTTGCTTCTAATTAGGTACCCTCTGTCTCTTTGGGGAGTGACTTAACACAGCATCGAATGAAATGTGAGTCCCTCTGACTCTTTGGTATTGCTGTTTCCCACAGCCTGGTTGCCACTTTACAATTATTTGAAAAATGTATGCTTTCAAGTCATTGTCAGGTGACTTAACAGGAATAAACACACTTTCAGGTGTCTCAGGAAGCACTGCTATCATACCAAGTAATTCTTAATTGGCTTCCACGTTGATTGTGCTTCCCCACGGATAACTTCTATAGCAAAATGGTTCACTTAAAAGTTATATAGTGATGGAAACAGAGGCATTATTTCAACTGTAGACAGATTAAACAAGAAATATATGGGTCGTCCCAGGATTATGAGCAAGATTCATTCCTAGCTGTGTTTTTAGTCCTTAAGTAGAATTTATGGTTGGAACAGGTACATTGAGTTCTTATTTAGCCTTACAATAGTACAAGTAAGGACTCCAGTTGTGGCATTGCAGGGTCAGCCCTGGACTTTGAACCACAAGGTCAGAAGTTCAAACCCACAAGTTGCTCTTTGGAAGTCATGTACAGGGTTACTATGAATCAGAACAGACTCGATGACACTTAACAACAATTAGTTGGATGCTCGTAACTCTAGGACTGATTGTTCTCATGACTTCTTATCCTCAATTAGTAAAGCTATTTTGAATATGGGCCCCTGAAAATATAGGAGGTTTCTTCTTCACTCTAGATCTTGCATCTCTTTTCAGTCTGGTTTTTGTCTACACATCCACTGGGACTCCTCTCTCTTTCTTCACTTCAAGTACCCTACTCTGCATATCTTCCTTTTTCTAGACTGCTGTTTCCTCTCTCATCTCTACTTTTTATCTATGCTTGCAAATGTTCTACTCATTCTTTATGCCGTTGTTAAGTATCAAGTCAGTTCCAACTCATATCCACTCTGCATCGAGTTTCTGAGAGTGGCTGGTGGCCTTGAACTGCTGACCTTGTGGTTACTAGTCCAGTGTTTCTCCTACAGTGCCACATCAGGACTCTTGTCCTTCATAATCCACTTTAAATATTTTTTCCTCTATGAAGTTCCCTGGCTATCTCAGGAAGAGTTAGTCTTTCTTCTATGCTTCTTTTTGTCTATTGTTATTGTTGTTATGTGCTGTTGAGATGGTCAAAAATATGGACCCTGTATATGTTTTCCAAGGAACAGCTTGTGAGTTTGAACAATCAACTTTGTGGTTTAAGCCAACCTTGCAGTCCAGTGCTTTATCCTACAGCACCATGTTATATCATATTGAGATTACCTGATCAAAGTACATGCCGTTCTCTCTCCTTTAACTGTGACTTCCCAAAGGTCAGAGTTTATACCTTATTCACGTTTGTCTCCCTAGTGCCTGGCATATAGTAGATAACCAATAAAATTCTGTAAATAAGAGTCAGACAGTTGAAATGCTAAATGTCATTTTAAGATGTTAACCAATGGTGTACATATCTACACAACAGGCCAGATGCCACTCACTAATCTCCAATTCTTGCTGAGAGCCTGAAACATAATTTTGTATCTGAACTCTCTGTGAGACTCAGGCCTATATAGATAGCAGCCCTGGAGTAGTTTTGACATCACTATTTACATATCCAACCAAGTGAAGCCCCAGAATATGATCAATCTACCTGATTTCACATATTCCTTGCTCCAGGACAGCTCTGATGGGCAGATAATGGAGACCACAATGGCATTTGTATACCATTTCCTTAAACTTAAAGCCACAAGGGCAGGAATAAAGGGAAATATGAATGAACCAATGTAGCTGAATTGGATTGTAGGGGAACCATGTCAGTTGGGTGCAAGGTGAAGGAATGACTCCCAAGGAGATTGTAGGATGAGGCTTGCTCATGATGATCAGAAGGGTGACAGCGGTAATCCATCAATGTTATTTTTCAGATGTATCTGGTGATAAACTCTCACCCTTATGCTGGCTTTTGCATTCTACTTGGTGCACGGCCCTCTCTACAGCAGCAGCATCATTTTGTCTAACACAAGGTCAGGCATTGATCTAGTTCCTGTTCTTTTTCAGTTGTCCCCAAAGTACAAATGTTATCGTGTTCTAAAGACTTACTTGCAAATTTACTACATGAAAGTTTGAACCCTTCTTTCTATAGGATTAACATTTTAAAAGCCAACACAATTTCTACTTAGCCTGCTAGTCCTCCTTAATACAGGATGTACTGATGTAGAGAATTAATAGAGACTCTTGAACTGTTTTATTCACTGTCCAACTTTCACATGCATATGAGATTATTGAAAACACCATGACTTGGTCAGGTGCACCTTAGTCCTGAAACTGACATCTTTGCTCTTGAACACTTTAAAGAGAGATCCTGTGCAACAGATTTACCTAATGCAGTATGTCATTTGATTTCTTAATTGCTGCTTCCTTGAGTGTTTATCATAGATCCAAGCAAAATGAAGTCTTTGAAAACTTCAGTCTTTTCTCCATTTATCGTGATGCTATTTATTGGTCCCCACCATTCGTCTGTCAGTTTGTTGCACTGTGGTGGCTTGTGAGTTGCTGTGATTCTGAAAGCTGTGCCTCTGGTATTTTAAATACCAGCAGGGTCACCCATGGTGGACAGGTTTCAGATGAGCTTTCAGAGAAAGACAGACTATGAAGAAGAGTGATGAATTACTTCCGAATATTTAGTCACTGAAAACCTATGAAAAAAAGAGAAACACTGTAAGATACAGTGCCGGAAAATGAGCCTCTCAGGTTAGAAGGCACTCAAAATGCAACTGAGATTGCAACGAGAATGGAGTAAAGCCCGTGGGACCTTCATTTGCTGATGGGAACAACTAAAAATGAAGAGAAATAGCTGTAAACATCCATTGAAAATCAGAACATGGAATGTATGAAGTATGAAACTGGGAAAATTGGAAGTTGTCAAAAATGAAATGGAATGCATAAACATCAATATCTTAGGCGTTAGTGAGCTGAAATGGACTGGTATTGGCCACTTGGAATCTGATGACCACATGGTTTACTATGACAGAAATGACAAATTGAATAGGAATGGTGTTGCATTCATTGTCAAAAAGAACATATCCAGATCAGTCATGAGGTACAATGCTGTCTGTGATAGGATAATATCCATGTGCCTACAGGGAAGCCCAGTTAAAACCACTATTATTCAAATTTATGCACCAACGACTAAAGCCAGTGAAGATGAAATAGAGGAATTCTACCAACTTCTTCAATCTGAAATTGATCAAACATGCAATCAGGATGTATTGATCATTACTGGTGATTGGAATTCAAAGGTTGGGAGCAAACAGGAAGGATCAGTAATTGGAAAATATGGCCTTGATGCTAGAAATGATGCTGGGTGATGCATGATAGAATTCTGCAAAACCAATGATTTGTTCATTTCAAATACCTTCTTTAGACAGCATAAGAGATGACTATACATATGGATGGACCTCACCTGATGGAATACATAGAAATCAAATTGACTACATCTGTGGAAAAAGACAATGGAAAAGCTCCATATCATCAGTCAAAACAAGGCCAAGGGCAGACTGTGGAACAGACCATCAATTGCTCATATGCAAATTCAAACTGAAGCCGAAGAAAATGAAAAAAATTCCATGAGAACCAAAATATGACCTTGAATACATCCCACCTGAATTTAGAGATCATCTGAAGAACAGATTTGATACATTAAACACTAAAGACCCCAGAAGAGTTGTGGGATGACATCAAGAACATCATACATGAAGAAAGAAAAAAGTCATTAAGAAGACAAGAAAGAAAGTAAAGGTCAAAATGGATGTCAGAAGAGTCATTGAAAAGTGCTCTCCACAGTGTAGACACTAAAGCAAATGGAAGAAATAAGGAGGTCCAAGAACTGAACAGAAAATTTCAAAGATCAGCTTGAGAAGATAAAGTCAAGTATTTAAAAAAATGTGCAAAGATCTGGAATTAAAAAAAAAAAAAACAGAAAGGAAGAACACGTTCAGCATTTCTCAAGTTGGGGGAACTGAAGAAAAAAATTCAGGCCTCGATTTTCATTATTGAAAGATTCTCTAGGCAAATTATTGAATGATGTAGGAAGCATCAAGAAAAGATGGAAGGAATACACAGAGTCACTGTACCAAAATAAATGGTTAATGTTCAACCATTTTAAGAGGTAGCATATGATCAAGAGCCAATGATACTGCAGGAAGAAGTCCAAGGTACATTGAAGGAATTGACAAAGAACAAGGCACCAGGGACTGATGGATTGAAAATTGAAATCTTTCAAGAAAGTGAGACATTATAGGAGGCACTCACTCATCTCTGACAAGAAATTTGGAAGACAAATATCTGGCCTACTGATTGGAAGAGATCCATATTTGTGCCCATTCTAAAGAGAATGGAATGTCCAATGGAATGTGGAAATCATCGGACAATCTTTTTGATATCCCATTAAAGTTTTACTAAAGGTAATACAGAAATGGCTGCAAGCATACATTGACAGAGAACTTTCAGAGGTTCAAGCCAGATTCAGAAGAGACGGTGGAACAAGGGATATCATTGCTGATGCCCGGTGGATCTTGGCTGAAAGCAGAGAATATCAGAAAGATGTTTACCTGTGTTTTATTGACTACACAAAAGCTTTCGATTGTGTGGATCATAACAAGCTATGGACAACATTGCGAGGTATGAGTATTCCAGAACGCTTAATTGTACTTCTGAGAAATCTGTACCTGGACCAAGTAGCAGTTGTTCGAATATAACATGGAATGTTTTAAAATCAAGAAAGGTGTGCAACAAGGTTGTATTCTTTCACCATACATATTCAACCTGTATGCTGAGCAAATAATACGAGAAGCTGGTTTCTATGAAGAAAAACGTGTCATCAGGACTGGAGGAAGACTCATTAACAACCTGCAATATGCAGATGATACAACCTGGCTTGCTGAAAGTAAAGAGGACTTAAAACATTTACTGATGAAATCAAAGAGCACAGCCTTCAGTATGGATTACATCTCAATGTAAAGAAAACAAAAATTCTCACCACTGGACTAATACACAGCATTCTTTTTTTAAAATAAATATTTTATTGTGAATTATGTGATAGTTTACATGGGAGACCATTCGTTTTACATTCATTCTATCATATATCATTTAATTGCCATAGTTACAATCCCGTCCATGCATCATCAATCAACTAAAGGGTATACCCTGCAGGTACAAAATTATGGGTCGGAACCGACTCGATGGCACTCAACAACAACAACAACAATTTCACTCAACATAATGTCCTTAAGGTGCATCCATGTTAGGTAGTGGTATGTAGCTTCCTTGTTATTCTTCAAGGTAGCATAATATTCCATTGTGTGTATGTACCACAGCTTGTTTGTCCATTCTTCAGTTGATGGGCACTTTGGCTGTCTCTATCTTTTTGCTATTGTAAATAGTGCGGCTATGAACATTGGTGTGTATATATCTTCCTGTGTTGTGGCTCATTTTTCTTGTGGGTAAATACCAAGTAGAGGAATTGCTGGATCGTATGGTATTTCTATTTTCAACCTTCTGAGGAAGAGCCATATTGCTTTCCAGAGAAGTTGGACCATTTTGCAGTCCCACCAGCAATGCAGGAGTGTCCCAGTCTCTCCATATTCCCACCAGCATTTATTGCCCTCAACTTTTTTGATCTTTGCTATTATTGCTGGTGTGAGATGATATCTCATTGTTGTTTTGATTTGCATGTCTCTAATGGCTGGTGATCGTGAACATTTCTTCATATGTTTGTTGGCTGCCTGGATCTCCTCCCTGGTGAAGTGTCTGTTCATATCCTGTGCCCATTTCTTTATTGGGTTATTTGTCTTATTTTTATAGATGTGTAGTATTTTTCTATATATTTTAGAAATGAGTCCCTTATCTGATATGTCATTGCAAAAGATTTTTTTCCCAGTCTGTAGATTCCCTTTTTACTCTCTTGGTGAAGTCTTTTGATGCACACAAGTTTTTAATTTTTAGTATGCCCCCTCATCTATTTTGTCTATTTTTGTTTCTGTATTTTTCAAAGTGTGTGGCAGTTTGTATATGCCCTGAATTAGCACACTCACATTTGTCCCTATTTTTTCATTGATGATCTTCATAATTTTGGGATTCACATTTAGATCTTTAATCCATGTTGAGTTCGTTTTTGTATAGGGTGTGAGGCAAAGGTCTTGTTTCAGTTTTTTACAAACTGCTTTCCAGTTCTGCTATCAACATT
>NW_006408553.1:9177260-9209885 GCF_000296735.1 Chrysochloris asiatica
AGATGGCCAAACTTCGGCTCTCATACTTGGGACATATTGTCAGGAGGGAGCAGTCGCTGGAGAAGGATATCATATTTGGTAAGGTGGATGGTCAGAGAAAAAGAGGAAGACCCCCAATGAGATGGATTGGCCAAGTGGCAGCATCGATGGACTCAAGCATGGCAACAGTAGTGAGGTTGACCCAGGATAGGGAAGTGTTTCAGTCTGCTGTGCATAAGGTCGCTATGGGTCAGTACTAACTCGATGGCACCTAACAACAACAATCTATTGGTCCAGTTTTGAGGATTTCTGTTTTCTTTACATTGAGGTGCAACACATACAGAAGGCTGTGGTCTTTGATCTTCTTCATCAGTAACTATTTTAAGTCATGTCTGCTTTCAGCAAGTAAGGTTGTATCATCAGCATATCTCAGGTTGTTAATAAGTCTTCCTACAATCCTGAAGCTATGTTTTTCTTCATATATTCCAGATTCTTGGATTATTTGCTCAATGTACAGATTGAATTAAGAATGGTGGAAGAATATAACCCTTGCACCCACCTTTACTCATTGTAAACCATTCAGTGTACCTTATTCTATGTACAGGTTCTTTGACTGCTTCTTGGTTTACATACATTTTGCTCATGAGCATAACTAAGTATTTCAGAATGCTCATTATCCATTTCAGAATGTCATGATGCATACAGTCAAAAGCCTTGCATAGTCAATAAAACATAGGTAAAGTAAATATCTTTCTGGTATTCTGTGCTTTCAGCCACCACCACCACCACCACCATCACCATCATCATCATCATCATCAGAATCTGCCAGTTCCTGGTCAATTTACTGTTGCAGCCATTATTGAATTATCTTAAGCAAAATTTTACTTGAATGTGATATTAATGATATTGTCTGATGATTTCTACATTTCCTCAGGTCTCATTTGAATGGGCATAAGCATGAATCTCTTCCAGTCAGTTTTCTAGTTATTTTCAATAGCTTCATATGCATGTGAAAGTTGGACAGTGATGACCATAGAAGAATTGATGCCTTTGAGATATAATGTTGGAGGAGAATATTAAAATACCATGGACTGCCAGAGAAGCAAACAAATCTTTGTTAGAAATTCCAAGTACAGCCAGAATGCTCGTTAGCAACCAGGATGGAGGTGAGATCTGTCAATAGGGACCAGTCCCTAGAGAAGGACAAGGGCAAACATCTAGCTCATGCTAAGTAAAGTGGAGGGTCAATGAAAAAGTGGGATAACTCCCAACGAGATGGATTGGCACAGTGGAAGAAGCTATAGGCTCACGCTAAACAATAATTATGAGGATGGCACTGAACTGCTCAGTGTTTCATTCTGTTGTTCATAAGGCCATTATGAGTCAGTCCCAACTCAATGGCACCTAACAGCATCAACTTGAACTATAACCATATTCTGTATTCTTATGTTCTAGGCCACAAATATAGCCCCGTTCTCTTTGTTCTGGCCCAGGTGACTTCTAGTGTCTTGATCTTAACAGGCAATTAAGGTTCTAGGAGCTTACAATCCAGAGCATCAGTTAGTTTTCTCTTTTTAAAAAAAGCAAGTTACGTTTTTTTAAAAATTGCATAAAGAGAAGATATTTCTACTAATACACCAGACTGCAAAGCCATTTGAATGCAAGGTCAGCTGTTCAAGCTCACCAGCTGCTCCTCGGAAACCCTATACAAGGTTGCTATAGGTCAGAATCGACTTGATGGCACTTAACAACAGCAACGATCTTCTTTTTGAGTCCTGGTGTGTCCTGTGGCCTAATGTGCCAAACTGCAAAAACCATTTGAACTGTAAGGTCGGCAGTCGAAGCTCACCAACTGCTTCTTGGAAACCCTATCCAGAGTTGCTATGGGTCAGAATCGATTTGATGGCATTTAGCAACAACAACAATCTTCTTTTTAAGAGTCCTGGTGGTCCAGTGATTAATGCACTCAATTACTAACTGAAAGGTCAGTGGTTCAAACCAGCCAGCATCTCCATGGGAGAAAGATGTGTCGGTCTGCTCTGTAAAGATTTCAGCCTTGAAAACTGTATGCAGTAGCTCTGCTCTGTCTTATCAAATCACAATGAGTCAGAATTGACTAGTTGGCATTGAATCTGGAGTTCTCAAATAGGGTCCTTCATTTAGGAAAGATTGCTGGTGGTTCAATGGTTAAATGCTTGGCTGCTACCCAAAAGGTTGGACGTTCAAAACCACCATCCCTCATGGGCAAAGGGCCTGGCATTCTTCTTCCATAAAGATTACAGCTTTAGAAACCCTATTGGGCAGTTCTACTCTGTCCTAGAATATTAGCTATGAGTCAGAATAAACTCCAGGGAAATGTTTTTTAGGTTTATTTTTTAGTCTTTTTTTTTTCTGAGTGAAGATGTACTTCCAATTACTTTACAGGTGGGGAAGACAGAGCATTATTCATGGAGTTGGAGCTTTGCGCCTAAAGAACCCTATTTTCATGAATGGAGGGAGTCCTGGTGTGGCACTGTAGGTTGATGCACTGGACTGCAAATTTGGTTTGAATGCAAGATTAGCAGTTCAAGCTCACCAGCTGCTCCTTGGAAAACCTATACCTGTTCACTGTGAGTTAGAAAAGAAACAGATACATAAGAATGTTGTTATTAAGTGTCCTCAAGTTGCCTTTAAGAGCCATTGAGTACACAAGGAAGACCTGTAACTACAACTATTCAAATTTGTGCACTAATGACCAAAGCCAATGAAGACAAACTTAAAGAATTCTACCAACTTCTTCTGTCTGAAATTTCTCAAACATACAAGCAAGAAGCACTGACAATTTTTGGTAATTTGGAATGAGAAAGGTGGAAACAATGAAGAGGAAAGAGAAGTTGGAAAATATAGCCTTGGTGAGAGAAATGACACTGAATTATTTTGGAATTTTGCAAGACAAGCAGCTAATTAATTTCAGCAACATAAATGGTGACTATACATTTGGAGCTTGCCATATGGAATATACATGGATTAAATTGACTACACCTGTGGAAAGGTTAATGAAGAAGCTCAGTATCATAGCCAAAGCAAGGCCAGGGGCCAACTGTGGAACAGACCATCAATTGCTCAGATTCAGGTCCAGATTGAAGCCGAGGAAAATTAAAACAAGTCCATCATAACCAAAATATGATCCTGGGTACATCCCACATGAATATAGAGACCAATTAAAAAACAGATTTCTCACATTGAACACTAGTGACCAAAGACCAGCGGCGTTGTAGGGTTACATCACTTCAAGACATAAAGAACATCAGTCCTGAAGAAAGCAAAAAGTCTTTAAAAAGATAGGAAAGAGGGTCTGATGAAAGGAGATGTGAATAAGATTCTTATGATTCAATAGTGAGTTATTGTTATCATGACTTATTGCAACTGTCACAACTATAAAGGTGGAGCTTTGTAGCAAAAAGGAAGGAGTAGTTACTCTTACAGTCCAGGAACAAAGGAACCTAGGACTATCAAGGGAGAAGAGCACAAGTGGAATGTGGGATCCTATCCAGAGAAGCAGTAATGCCAGAGATGAGGACATGGAGAAATAAAACAGCTGAAGACTCTAGACTCATGAAAAGAGAAAGGATGTGTGCTGGCGGCCAGGAGGAAGGCTTGCAGAATGTGCCCTTTGGTCATTTAAATTATTATATAATTATAAGTGTTTTTGTGTACATTCCCCAAAAGCAAAAACAAACAAACAAACAAACAAAAAACAATGGGAATAGAAGCAAATACTGTGGAATGATGATGCACAGAGAAGATTGTAATCATTGCAAGGATGGTGAGTGTAAAACTGATGTTCTCCCATGTAAACTATCACTCAATTCACAATAAAAACTTATTTAAAAAAAAAAAACAAACAGGAAAGAAAGAAAAGACCACAGTGGATGTTAGAAGAAACTCTGAAACTTACTCCTGGACATAGAGTAACTAAAGTGATTGGAAGAAATGGTGAAGTAAAAGAAATGAACAGAAAAATTTAAAGGGCAGTTTGAGAAGGCAGAGTCAACTATTATAATGAAATATGCAACGACCTGGAGTTAGAAAACCAAGAAAGAAAAACACACTCAACATTTTTGTGAAAGTGAAAGAAATCATGATGCAGAATGTCAAACCGTGGGTCTCAATACTGAAGGATTCTATGGGAAAATATTGAACTATGCAGGAAGCATCAAAACAAGATGGAAGAAATACATACAATCACTGTGCCATAAGGAATTTGATCAATGTTCAATCATTTCAGGTACCATATTGTCAAGAACTGATGGTATTAAAAGAAGAAGTCTAGCCTGCACTGAAGGCCTTAGCAAAAAGCCTTGAATTGACAGAATGCAAACAACACCAACATCAAACTGATGCAGTGCTGGTTTATGCAGAAAAAATTGGAAGAACTGATCAATAAATTGTGGACTAATGTGCTTGTCCCAAACCATGGAATTTTATATTGCCTAATATGCATGTGAAAGTTGGACAATGAATAGCAAGATGGAAGAAAAATTGATGCATTTAAATTATGGTGTTATCAAAAATGTTGAAAGTACCATGGACTGTCAGAAGAACAAATATGTCTTGGAAAAAGCATAACCAGAATGCTCCCTAGAAGTGAGGATGGTGAGACTTTATTTCACCTACTTTGGACTTGTTGTCAGAAGGGACCAGTCTGGAAAAGGACATTTTGCTTGGTAAAGTAGAGGGTAAGCAGCAAAGTGGAAAACCCCCAATGAAATGAATGGTCACAGTGGCTGCAACCATCAGTTCAATCATAATTGTGAGGACAGTCAAGGACTGGGTAGTGTTTTGTTCTGTTGTGCATAAGGGTTGCTACGAGTCAAAGGCATCTAACAACAACAACAAAACATATATCACTCAGTTTGATTCTATTTGCCAGGATTCTTCTGCATTTATATTCACATCATTTCACTGTGCCTTAATTTAGCCTACTATGTTCTCCTTTAGTTTTCTTCTTCTGCTCAAGGGAGGAAGGGCTGTGTGTTGGTATTATAAGTCTGACTTTTTCCCTTGGGGTCTCATTAGATGTTTAATTTTATGCATACAGAAAAAAAGGAATGATTATTAAATTATTTGAGGATAGTTTGACTATGAATTTATATTTAATGACAATTTACTTAAGGACATATTTATGCCAGGAAAAAATCCCAGCCATACATAAAGAAAGTATGTTACATGTATGTGTGGTAAGAGGGAGGAACTTTTGAGATATTTGTGATCTGTTTGTATATTTTTCTTGTTATAAATATAAATTCATTGCCCACTATGATTCTTCTAATAAATAGCTCTAAAATGCCACCACATAGTTAGACTTTAAGACAAAACAGTATGATGCAGGAAACCTCTATCCTCAGTGGCACCTTAAGGCTTAAAAATAGCTTCTCGTGACATTTGCTACTCTGTCTCTGTGACAGTCCCTCCACCCTCATTCCCTTCCTTAGATTGTGCTAAAGTTGACAGGGATTTCTAAAACAGTCTACCCGTGATTCTGAAATGTTATCTGGCTCATGACATAGCTGGACACTGAATGTCACACTTCCTGTCATCCTTGTCTGTAACTCAAGTGGATGGTTATTATCAGGCAGGGCTTTGAACTTGTTCTTCCTGATTCAGTCATGGCCAACACAATGTAGCTGGCATGGACCCAAATTTGTAAAATGTGAGTAAATGGAACAGGAGTCAATACATATTGACACCTTGTAAGAAATTTAATCTCCCTCTTAGTAAACAAGGGCAGCATGCATATTACATAGCAATCAAATTTCTTGACCAGTAGAGTTGGAAACAACCATGCCCCACTCAAACATGGTGGCTGACTTTGAATGTGTGTTGCTTTCCATTGTTCTAGTAATTATCCAGTGTCCCACATCAGGCTTCTGCGTGGTCTCTCTATGCCTCTTCTTGGTCTTCCATTCTAGGGCTTCAGCTCCTATTTGCTTCACTCCAATTTCAAGATGTTGGCTCTGTTCTAATTTTGCTCACTTGGCTGTGATTGAAACAGTTCCAACTGGTTAAAAGCCCTGCTAGCAGGGAGGAGGGCGTAAATAATGGAAGTACTTCTGACCACTGACAAATACTTGTATTTTCCCAAGGCAGTCTTTTCTAGAAAATTAAAGGTAGATTTTAAGAAAAATGTGGGACGGATGTTCAGCTGGAATGGTGTGCTAATCTTGGTGATGGTGGTGGTAGTGTGCTGTGGAGTCGGCTCTGACTCAGTGACCCTGTATAAGGTTTCTGAGGCTGTACATCTTTACAGGAGCAGAAAGTCTCCTCTTTCTCCCATGGAACAGCTGGTAGTTTCAAACAGCTGACCTTGACCACTAAGACACCAGAGCTCCTTGAGCTAATCTTAGTACCATTCATATTCAGTAACAGAGCTGATTGATAAGATTAATAATGACAAAGATCACTTGCATGAGATTGCTTTCATTTGGATAATTAACAATGTCTTTCTCTCCAAATAAATTGCTTAAGTTAAATAAAATCCCCCAAAATTGCTAACAATGTGCAGATCTAGACATTCATAATTGCTTTGGAATTATGGAAAGGAAAATACTTTGTTGACCTAAACTCATGGCAGAGGACACACCGGAACAGTTTGCCAGTGATATGTCCTGACAGAATTAGACTTGCTGAATGACAGAGGTTGCTGAGGAATACAGGGCTCTAGCCTTTGACTTATGAGAGAGCAGGCCCATGAAAAGACAGTGAATACCTTCGCTTTACAACTTCTTATCTGTCACTGATGTTCAGTTGGATAATTCTCATGGAATTCTAAATATAACATATTTTCATTAAAGGAATTCTCATGTCCAGTTATTAATTAATAGAATTGAAGAACACTAAGTTAGTATAAAGCATTTAAGAGAAGTTCCAGTTTATTTTGGGGTTGACCCATTTCTTCTCTGGAGTAATTCCTATTTTGACGTTCCCTCAAGCATTACACCTCCCCACATCAATTTACATATATAATGCAATTCCAATCCAGATTCCAATAACATTCTTTAAAGAGATGGAAAAATCAATTACAGATTTTATATGGAAAGGAAAGAGATCCAGGATAAGCAAAGCACTTTTTTAAGAAGAAGAATAAGGTTGAAAGTCTCATACTCCCTGACTTCAAAATGTACTACACAGCTACAGTGGTCAAAACAGCCTGGTATTGGTACAATGAAAGATACATTGATCAATGGAACAGAATCGAGAATCCAGAAATTAACCCATCTACATAACTGATTTTCGACAAGTGCCTAAGTATATTCCATGGGGAGGAGATAGTCTCTTCAACAGATGGTGCTGGTAGAACTGGAAAACAATATGCAAAAGATTGAAATGTGACCTTTATATCACCCCTTATACAAAAACCAACTCAGCATGGATTAAAGACCCAAATGTGAGTCTCAGAATTATGGAAGTCATCAATGAAAAAATAGGAATAAATGTGGGAGCCCTAATACAGGGCAGATACAGACTACCAAACATTTTGAAAATTACCCAAACAAAAGTGGACAAAATGGATTATTGGGAGATGCTAAAAATTAAAAACTTATGTACATCAAAAGACTTCACCAAAAGAGTAAACAGGGAGCTCACAGAATGGGAAAAAAAATCTTTTGCAACTACACATCAGACAAGGAACTCATTTCTAAGATATATAGGAAACTGCAACACCTTTACAAGAAAAAGGCAAATAAACCAATTAAAATATGGGCACAGGACATGAACAAACACTTCACCGAGGAGAAGAACTGGGCAGTCAACAAACATATGAAGAAATGTTCACGATCACTAGCCATTAGAGAGATGCAAATCAAAACAACAATGAGATATTATCTCATACCAGCAATACTAGCAAAGATCAAAAAAGTAGAGGACAATAAATACTGGTGAGGATGCAGAGAGACTCGGACCCTCCTACGTTGCTGGTGGGATTGCAAAATGATCCAACCACTCTGGAAAACAATAAGGTGCTTCCTCAGAAGGTTGGAAATAGAAATACCTTATGATGCAGCAATTCCTCTACTCAGCATTTACCCACAAGAAATACGAGCCATAACACGGGTAGGTATATGCACACCAATATGCATAGCAGCACTATTTACAATAGCAAAAAGATGGAGACAGCCTAAGTGCTTATCAATGGAAGAATGGATAAACAAACTTTGGTACGCACACACAGTGTAATATTATGTTCCCTTGAAGAATAACAAGGAAGCTGCAAGCTACCACATAATATGGATGAACCTTAGGGACATTATGCTGAGTAAAATTGTTGTTGTTGTTAAGTGCTGTCGAGTTTATTCCAACCCATAGCGACCCTGTATAGGATTTCCGAGGAGCAGCTGGTGAGCTTGAACCACCGACCTTGCAGTTCAACGGCTTTGCAGTCTGGCGCATTAGCCCACAGTCACAAAAAGAGAAATACTGCATAGGACCACTATTGTAAAAGCTTAAGGAAAAAATACCCATACTAAAAGGGGGAAAAATTATTTGCTAGTTATCCAGGTGTATGGGATGGGGTGAGGAGAGGGAGGGGAATGTGGAGCACAGGGTAGGGAGAAAGAAAAAAAAAAAAAAAAGAATTACACCTTATCCTTTGTTTCTTCCATTTCTAAGGGTCCCTGGGGCTTCATTTCTAAGCCACAGTGACACTTTGTTGTTGTTTTTAACTGCTGTCAAGTTGGCTCTGAACCATAGTGACCCTGTTTCCAAGGAGTGGCTGGTGAGTTTGAACCTTGGGGTTCAAACTGACTTTGCAGCCCAGAGCATGAATCCACAGCGCCACACCAGGACTCCACCTGTTGAAGTTTAAGAACTATATTTACATTGGTGACTTGGTAGTGGGGTGTTGTCTGAAATTAGAACTAAAATCCACAAGAATGTGGCAGCAGTTTTCACCCACTCAGAAAATCATTTTCATGTGCCCTTCAAAATCGTATCTGTAGAGTGGGCCTGAGAACTATGGTTTAGATTGACTGTTTGCAAGCATCACCTTTTTTGCTAAATGTATTCGTTTGCTGTGTGTATGTTTTCCTCACTGTTGTTGAGGTGAATCAGGTGAGGAAAGGGAATGAGGAAGTGGAGTGAGCAGGTAATTTGCACAGTAATGCTGTCGAAAAGATCCAATCAAATGAATCATGTGTAATTTCCGTCCCCCAGCCCACTCTTTTTCAGACCTTCCTCCTGCTGTAGCCTTTAAATAAACAGGCAATTTTTATAAATAACTGTAGTTTTCAAAATCATTTGCCACTCTAGCCATCCTGAGAGAATTGTTAACAAAGATATGCTCCCTAAACAAACTGGCTTACTGTTATCTTCAAAAATAGGCTTGGCTAGATTTTCCAGTTCATCTGGAAAATGAAATGAAGTGAATTTCTTCCTTCAATGCCAGCCTACTTTTGAGGGTACCAATGTTGGGAGAAGGCCAGCCTAACCTCTGAGGCAGGATGGTGACATGACTGACCCAGATTCGTCTCGGCTATGATGGTTTGCTTTATGTTTAGAGTAGAATTGCTACCAGTTATGAAACAGTTTTAGTTAATTAACAGCTATTTTTAAGTGGCTATTCTATATGAAGTTCTACTCCAGAATTTGGCAGGAAGGAATAAATGAGAACTGAAAAATAAAATGCTAAATGCAATGTGGTATCTTGGATTAGATCCTGGAACAGAAAAAGAACATTAGTGGGAAAACTGGTGTAATGTGAATAGAATCTGGTGTATAGGTAATGGTAAGGTTCCAATAAAGGCCTGGGGGGGTCCAAACATGTGCTTGACTGCTAATCAAAGGTTGGAGACTTGAGACCACCCAGAGGTGCCTCAGAAGAAAGACCTGGAGACCTACTTCTGAAAAATCCATCATTGAAAACCCTATGGAGCACAGTTTTACTGTGGCATCAAGATTAGAGGAAGACTCATTAACAACCTGCGATATGCAGATAATACAAACTTGCTTGCTGAAAGTGAAGCGGACTTAAAACATTTACTGATGACGATCAAAGGACACAACCTTCAGTATGGATTACATTTCAATGTCAAGAAAACAAAAATCCTCACCACTGGACCAATAAACAACATTCTTATCGATGGAGAAAAGATTGAAGTTGTTAAGGACTTCGTTCTTCTTGGATCAACTATCAACACTCATGGAAGCAGCAGTCAAGAAATCAAATGACATATTGCATTAGGCAAATCTGCTGCACAAGACCTTTTTAAAGTGTTGAAGAGCAAAGATGTCGGCTTGAGGACTAAGGTGCACCTGACCCAAGCCATGGTATTTTCAATAGCCTCATATGCATGCGAAAGCTGGACAGTGAATAAGGAAGATTGTGGAAGAATTGATGCCTTTGAATTATGGTGTTGGAGGAGAATACTAAAAGTGCCATGGGCTGCCAAAAGAACCAATAGATCCATTTTGGAAGAAGTGCACCCAGAGTGCGCCTTGGAGGCCAAGATGGCCAAACTTTGTCTCTCATTCTTTGGACATATTGTCAGAAGGGGCCAGTCGCTGGAGAAGGATATCATGTTTGGTAAGGTGGAGGGTCAGAGAAAAAGAGGAAGACCCCCAACAAGATGGATTAGCCAAGTGTGGCAACAGTGGTGAGGCTGGCCCAGGATGGGGCAATGTTTTGTTCTGCTTTGCATAAGGTCGCTATGAGTCAGTACCAACTTGATGGCACCTAACAACAACAACGTGTGTTTGCTACTAGTCAGATAATTAACAAATAAATTAGTTTTTTAATGGAATGTTAATTCTCTAGTTTTGGCAAATATGTCATGTGAAATGGTAAAATTAGGGGAAGTTGAGTAAAGGGGATTTGGAAACTCTACTAGCTGCAGCTTTTTCTTTAAATTTAGGATCATTTGAAATAAAAAAAAAGTTTATCTTGAAAAAAATCAAAAGAAAGATACCATTTGCGCACATAGCAAAGTTATTTTGCTACACTACGCCCTTTTTTTATGTTCAAATAGTCTTTGAAGTTATTGTTATGACTTTTTCCCCCAAAGAAATATGTATTTTTATGGAATGTTTACTTTTATACATTTCATATGAGGAGGTGTTTCATCCATATGGTTTGCTTAGTTGAGCTGATGCAGACAGGCTGGTGAATATGTGATTTGTTTTGACCTTTTTGTACAATCTGCATCAGAGACCGCGTAAGTATTAAATGGTAAACGGGAATCTTAATATACCTTCCGGCTGGACCCTGCACATTGGGATTTAGGAAACTTCAGTGTGTGAAAGGTTTAATAGCAAAAATTCCACCCTACTGGGAAAAGATGGTATTACTGAGCAATCACAGATAAAATTACAGGATTATAAAAGAGATACAAAAAGTTCCAGCTCTTCTCCTTGATAAAAGAAAGTTTCCAAAGGAAGACAGTGTTTTATATATCCCGAGAGATTAGCTTACCAGTAAAACAATTTCACAATGATATGCTTGCAATAGAGGGAATTAAAGGGGGAAAATGGAGCTGCATACGGCTTCCAGCTGCTGCACTGAGAAACTGGTTATGAGGGAACACAAGCCCAACACGACCACTGAGAAATTACATGAGTCCAGGTAGGTGTTGGCATCTTGCAGAGACGCTGCTTTCAGAAACTTCCACAGAGAATGCTGTAGTAATGAAGACCTTAAGAAAACTACATAGTCTGACTTCTAATCAAACTGATTTTCCCTTTAAGAGGAAAAGAATCGAAGGGAAAAAAACGAACTCCTGCAATTAATCTAGAGCATTGGTTAGTATATGACAGAATCACATGGTTGTAAGTAGGTACCAGTGAGTCGGTTGCCACTCATAGTAATCTTATGCACAATAAAATGAAATACTGCCTGGTGCTGTGCCATCCTCACAATTGATGCTATGCATGAGTCCATTGTTATAACTACTGTGCCAATTTATCTTATTGAAGCTCTTCCTTATTTTTATTTGCTCTCTACTTTAGTAAGCATGACATCCTTTCCCAGGGGTTGGTGCCTCTTGATGAAATAGTCAAAATACATAAACAAAGTCTTGCTATCTTGCTTCTAAGGAGTATTATGGTGTACTTGTTCCAAGACAGACAATATTCATTCTCTGGTTGTTGTTGTTGTTAGGTGCCATCGAGTCAGCACCGACTCACAGCAGAACGAAACAATGTCCGATCCTGGGCCAACCTCACTACTGTTGCCACACTTGAGTCCACTGGTGCTGCCACCTGGCCAATCCATCTCTTTGGGGGTCTTCTTCTTTTTCTCTGACCTCCATCTTACCAAACATGATGTCCTTCTCCGGCGACTGTTTACTTCTGACAATACGCACAAAGTATGAGAGACGAAGTTTGGCCATCTTGGCCACTAAGGAGCACTCTGGCTGCACTTCCAAAACAGATCTATTGGTTCTTTTGGCAGTCCATGTCATTTTAGTATTCTCCTCCATAACACCATAATTCAAAGGCATCAATTCTTCTACGGTCTTCCTAATTCACTATCTAGCTTTCGCATCCATATGAGGTTATTGAAAAATACATGGCTTGGGTCAGGCGCACCTTAGTACTCAAGCTGACATCTTTGCTCTTCAACACTTTAAAAGTTCCTGTGCAGCAGATTTGCCTACTGCAATACGTCGTCTGATCTCTTGACTGCTATTTCCGCAAGTGTTGATAGTTGATCCAAGAAGAATGAAGTCCTTGACAACTTCAATCTTTTCTCCATTGATAAGAATGTTGTTTATTGGTCCAGAGGTGAGGATTTTTGTTTTCTTGCATTAAACTGTAATCCATACCAAAGGCTGTGCTCTTTGATCTTCATCAGTAAATGTTTTATGTGTTATTCACTTTCAGCAAGCAAGGTTGTACCATCTGCATGTCACAGATTGTTAATGAGTCTTCCTCCAATCCTGATGCCACGTTTTTCTTCATAGAACCCAGCTTCTCGTATTATTTACTCAGCATACAGGTTGAATAAGAATGGTGAAAGAATACAACCTTATTGCACACCATTTAAAATTTTTAAAGCATTCAGTGCTCCAATGTTTGTTCAATTAAGTGTTCTGGAATACTCATACTTCTCAATGTTGTCGATAGCTTCTCATGATCCACACAATTGAAAGCCTTTTCATAGTCAATAAAGCACAGGTAAACATCTTTCTGATATTCTCTGCTTTCAGTCAAGATCCATCAGACATCACCAATGATATCTCTCGTTCCACGGCCTCTTCTGAATCCAGCATGAACCTCTGGAAATTCTCTGTCAATGTATGATTGTAGCCGTTTCTGTATTACCTTCAGCAAAACTTTACTTGCTTGAGATATCAAAGAGATTGTCCAATGATTTCCGCATACCGTTGGGTCCCCTCTCTTTGAATGGGCACAAATATGGATCTCTTCCAATCAGCTGGTTAAATAGTTGTCTTCCAAATTTCTTGACAGAGATGAGTGAGTACCTCCTGTGCCGCCTCACTTTCTTGAAAGATTTCAATTTTTATTCCATCAATTCCTGGTGCCTTGTTCTTTGCCAATTCCTTCAATGCTCCTTGGACTTCCTCCCTGAGTATCATCGGCTCTTGATCATATGTTACCTCTTGAAACGGATGAACATTAACCATTTCCTTTTGGAAATGATGCCTCCTCAAAGTAGAGTTGACCATGATGATGTGAATGGAGTTAAGCTCATGGGAGAAAAGCCTGAAAAACCTTCATTTGCTGATGGGGCACAACTCAAACTGAAGAGAAATAGCTGTAAACATCCACTGAAAATCAGAACATGGAATGTACGAAGTATGAATTTGGGAAAATTGGAAATTGTAAAAAATGAAATGGAATGCATAAACATTGATATCTTGGGCATTAGTGAGCTGAAATGGACTGGTACTGGCCATTTTGAATCTGGCAACCACATAGTTTACTATGCAGGGAATGACAAATTGAAAAGGAATAGTGCTGCATTCATCGTCAAAAAGAATATATCCAAATAAGTCATGAGGTACAATGCTATATGTGATAGGATAATATCCATGCATCTACTGGGAAGCCCAGTTAATACCACTATTATTCAAATTTATGCACCAATCACTAAAGCCAGTGAGGTTGAAATAGAAGAATTCTACCAACTTCTTCATTCTGAAAGTGATCAAACATGCAATCAAGATGGATTGCTTATTACTGGTGATTGGAATGCAAAGGTTGGGAGCAAAGAGTAAGGACGAATAGTTGGAAAATATGGCCTTGGTGATAGAAATGATGCTGCAGAATGCATGATATAATTCTGCAAAACCAATGATTTGTTCATTTCAAATACCTTCTTTAAACAGCATAAAAGACGACTATACACATGGACCTCACCCGATGGGATACATAGAATATATGCTCTGTCATGAAGACTGTCATCTGGGTTGTCTTGTGAAATGTATCCAGGACAGTATCTGTTGTAGAATTGATAAAGATCCATTTAAAAATGTTGAATAAACAAACTTAGTAATATTACATTAATCCCAAATCTATTAATACCATTCTAGATCATGATTTTGGGAGCAAGATATCTCCATGCAATAAGCGCTGGACTGCGAACCAGAAATAATATAAAGGGTAGTTATGAGTTAGAACCATCTTCGCGGCACTTAACAACAGCAACAACATCATGATTTTAATGGTTTCATTTTCCTTTACATTAATATATAAATGTGAACAGTTTATGAGCTACCATATTAATAAACTGATGTTGTTGTTAGGTGCTGTCGAGTTGGTACCAAGTAATAGCAACCTTATGCACAACAGACGGAAACACTGACAGGTCCTAAGACAATCTCACAATCGTTGGTTTATTTGAGCCCATTGCTGCTGCCACTGTGTTAATATATCACATTGGGGGTCTTCCTCTTTCTTTCTGACCTTCCACTCTACCAAACTCTACCAGGGACTGATCTTGCCTGACTATATGCTGAAAGTATGAGAGACAAAGTCTGGCTATCCTGATTGCTAAGGAACATTCTGGTTGTACTTATACCAACACAGATTTGTTAGTTCTTTTGGCAGTCCATGGTACTTTTAATATTCTACACCAATATCATAATTCAAAGGCATCAATTCTTCTATGGTCTTCCTTATTAATTGTCCAATTTTCACATGCATAGTAAGTTATTGAAAATACCATGTCTTGTGTCATGTGTACCTTAGTCATCTTCCTGTATATTCTGGTGCTCTTCATCATGTTTCCATATTCTGTTTTCTGATGCTATCTGATGCTATCACTGCTCTTCATAAGGTTTTTTTTTTGTGATTAAATATTCAGAAGTAGTCTGTCTTAATTGCTTGTCCCAGCCTAGGTGGTAGCTAGGAATTGATGTCACAAAATGGCAAGCTGTACACATTTTTATCAGTTTAAAAAGGCATGTACAAAAGGACTAACTATTTCACTTTCTTAGTACCAATCTGAGTCTGGGGGTAGGACAATGGCAATACTCATGGGGTCATTTTACCTTCTATTGCAGGGGTATCACTTTTATGAGACATAACACTTGTTCAGGCTTATAGTGAGACCAATACCTTATTCTTAAACATAGTTCTTACTCTAGGCCCTGTAATGTTCTAAGTACTTTCCATATGTAAACTCTAATCCTCACCATGATGCTATGAAGGAAAACCTATTATTACTCCAGTTTGACAGCTTATTTCAATTAAACTCTATATGCCTTGCAGCAGGTAGAAATTCACTTTAAATTACGGCATCAGGTAGTCTACCAAATTAATTTTTAGTGTGCATTTCGTCTTCTTCAGACTTCGTTAATACTATAGAGTTTTACTTAGGGAAATATTTGTTTGGTAGCCAGGTACATTTTAAACTCAATTCACTTTTTTTTTCCTCTTAAAAAACAAAAACATAAACAAAAAAAAAATCTCCTTTGTATTATGTTATCAAATAAAATACAGATATTAAACTCTAAAAGAACCAAAATGAACCAAAAATAAACAGATAAAGCATGCAATAAGCTCTAAGGCAAATGCCCTTGTAATCATCTCTCAGGTAAAAACTAGTATTTACCAGTCACCCCATGTTCCCTAATCTTCACTTTCTCAGTTCCACCAAGAGTAATCATTATTCTGACTTTTCTAGAATAACTTCCCTGAATTTTGGTATCATTTTATAACGAAGCATGTCTCTCTTAGTACCATATTTCTGTTTGCTTAATTTCTAATAACCTTGTTATTGTTGTTTTTAAAATCTATTTTAGTCTTCAGACTCCTTCACCATCCCTTTCTTTTTTTATAGCTTACATACTTAAAAATCTGAGAGTATTTAACAAATAGGGCTTCCTGGTGTGGCACTGCAGGATAATGCATTGGACCACAAGGTGGGTTTGAAAAACAAAGTCAGCAGTTCCAGCTCCTCAGAAACCCTATAGAGAGTCACAATGAGTTGGAACTCACTTGACAACACTTAACAACAAAAACAACATAAATTTCATGGTTTGTTGTTTGCTACTTTGTGATACCATTCATAACATTCCTGGGTCCATTGTATTTCTTGCAATTTGGCAGCTGGGTATAGAGAATTGATCAGATCAGGGTTTGATGAATTTGTTAAGATTATACATGAGTCTTGGAGTCCAGGTGTGGCACTGCAGGATAATGCATTGAACCTCAAGGCCAGTGGTTCAAACTCACTGCTCCTCCAAAACCCTATACAGGGTCTCTATGAGTCAGAACCAACTAGACAGTACTTACCAACAGTAGCAACAAGGTATCTGATGATGAGTTCTTTTATGAAGATGTGCATCATGACACGATATGTCATTGTCTCTCTGTGAAGTTAATAGCTGTTGTTGCTCAATACCTGTTGTTGTGAGGTGCCATAAAGTGAGCTCCAACTCAGTGACTCAGTGCACAACAGAACAAAACCCTGGCAATTCCTGTGCCAGCCTCACAATTATTCTTATGTTTGAGCCATTGGTGCAGCCATTGTGTCAATCCATCACATGAGAAGCCTTCCTCTTTTTGGTTCTCCCTCCACTTTACAAAGCATCATGTCTTTCTCCAGGAAATGCTTTCTTCTGTAACATACGCAAAATATGTGAGATGAAGTATCACTACCCGTGCTTCTAAGGCACATTCTAGCTGTACTTCTTCCAAGACAGACTTGTCTGGTTTTTGCCAGTCCATTGTTGTTGTTGTTGTTAGGTGCCATCAAGTTGGTACCGACTCAACGACCCTATGCACAGCAGAACAAAACACTGCCTGATCCTGGTCCAACCTCACTACTTGGTCAATCCATCTCCCTGGGGTCTTCCTCTTTTTCTCTGACACTCCACCTTACCAAATATGACAGCCTTCTCCAGCGACTGGTCCCTCCTGACAATATGTCCAAAGTATGAGAGGCAAAGTTTGGCCATCTTGGACTCCAAGGAGCACTCTGGTTGCACTTCTTCCAAAGCAGATCTATTGGTTCTTTTGACAGCCCATGGCACTTTCAGTATTCTTCTCCAACACCATAACTCAAAGGCATCAATTCTTCTACGGTCTTCCTTATTAAACGTTCAGCTTTCACAAGCATACGAGGTCATTGAAAATACCATGGCTAGGGTCAGGTGCACATTAGTCCTCAAGCTGACATCTTTGCTCTTCAACATTTCAAAAAGGTCTTGTGCGGCAGATTTGTGTAATGCAATACATCATTTGATTTCTTGACTGTTGCTTCCATGAGAGTTGATAGTTGATCCAAGAAGAATGAAGTCCTTGACAAATTCAATCTTTTCTCCATTGATAAGAATGTTGTTTATTGGTTCAGTGGTGAGGATTTTTGTTTTCTTTACATTGAGGTGTAATCCATACCAAAGGCTGTGCTCTTTGGTCTTCATCAGTAAGTGTTTAAGTCCTCTTCAGTTTCAGCTTGCAAGGTTGTATCATCTGCATATCGCAGGTTGTTAATGAGTCTTCCTCCAATCCTGATGCCACGTTTTTCTTCTTATAACCCATCTTCTCAGATTATTTGCTCAGCATACAGGTTGAATAAGTATGATGAAAGAATACAACCTTGTAGCACACCGTTTTAAAATTTTAAACCATTCACTGTTCCCATGTTGTGTTCTAACAATTGCTTCTTGGTCCTGGTACAGATTTTTCATGAGCACAATTAAGTGTTCTGGAATACTCATAATTCACAATGTTGTCCGTAGCTTGTCATGATCCGCACAATTGAAAGCTTTTGCGTAGTCAATAAAGCACAAGTAAACATCTTTCTGATATTCTCTGCTTTCAGCCAAGATCCATCGGATATCATCAGTGATATCCCTCATTCCACAGCTTCTTCTGAATCCGGCTTGAACCTCTGGAAATTCTCTGTCCATGTATGATTGTAGCCATTTCTGTATTACCTTAGCAAAAACTTTACTTGTATGGGGTCTCAAAGAGATTGTCTGATGATTTCTGCAATCCGTTGAGTCACCTCTCTTTGGAATGGGCACAACTATGGATCTCTTCCAATCAGTCGGCCAGACAGTTGTCTTCCAAATTTCTTGACAGAGTGCCTCCTCTGCCGCCTCACTTTCTTGAAAGATTTCAATTTTTATTCCATCAATTCCTGGTGCCTTGTTCTTTGCCAACTCCTTCAATGCACCTTGGACTTCTTCCTTCAGTATCATTGGCTCTTGATCATATACTATCTTTTGAAATGGTTGAACATTAACCATTTCTTTTTGGTACAGTGACTCTGTGTATTCCTTCCATCTTCTCTTGATGCTTTCTGCATCATTCAATAATTTGCCCAGAGAATGTTTTCAATAATGAAAGTCGAGGCTTGACTTTTTTCTTCAGTTCCCCCAGCTTGAGAAATGCTGAGTGTGTTCTTTATTTTTGGTTTTCTGATTCCAGATCTTTGCACATTTTGTTGTAATATTTGGCTTTGTCTTCTAGAGCTGATCTTTGAAATTTTCTGTTCAGTTCTTGGACCTCCTTGTTTCTTCCATTTGCTTTAGCATCTCTATGCTGGAGAGCAACTTTCAGTGTCTCTTCTGACATCCATTTTGACCTTATTCTTCTTTCTTGTCTACTCAATGACTTTTTGCTTTCTTCTGTATGATGTTCTTGATGTCTTCCCACAAATCCTCTGGTCTTCAGTCTTTAGTGTTTAATATATCAAAGTTATTCTTCAGATTATCTTTAAATTCAGGTGGGATGTATTCAAGGTCATATTTTGGCTCTTGTGAATTGTTTTCATTTTCTTCAGCTTCAGTTTGAATTTAGATATGAGTAATTGATGGTCTGTTCCACAGTCTTCCCCTGGCCTTGATATGGAGTTTTTCCATCGTCTCTTTCCGCAGATGTAGTCAATTTGATTTCTATGTATTCCAGATGGTGAGGTCCATATGTATAGTCATCTCTTATGCTGTCTAAAAAAGGTATTTGAAATGAACAATTCCTTTGCTTTGCAGAATTCTATCATGCTTCATAAGCTTAATATTCTCCTCAAACACCGTAACTCAAATGCATCAATTCTTAAATGGACGTCCTTATTCATTGTCCAACTTTCCTATGCACATGAAGTGTTGAAAATACCATGGCTTAGATTAGGCGCACCTTAGTCTTCAAACTTATATCTTTCTTCTTGAACACTTTAAAGAGACCTTTTACAGAAGATTTGCCTAATGTCATTTGATTTTTTGAATAGTGCATAAGTACCACTACTTCCATGAGTGCTGATTGTGGATCCAAGCAAAATGAAGTTTTTGATTATTTCAGTCTTTTCTTCAGTTATCAATATGTTATGTGTTGGTCCAGTTGTGAAGATTTCCATTTTGTTTACATTGATGTTTAGTCAATACTGAAGGTTATATTCTTTGATCTTCATCAGTATTTCCAGTCCTCTTCACTTCCAGCAAGCAAGGGTGTGTCATGCATATCACAGGTTGTTAATGAGTTTTCTTCCAATCTTGATGCCACGTTCTTCTTCATATAATCCAGCTTCTCAGATTATTTGCTCAGCATACAGATTGAATGGTGGTAGTGGTGGTGGTATACCATGAGTCAGTTGTGACTCATAGTGACTGTGAATGGAGTTTCCAAGATTGTAAATCTTTACAAATGCAGAAAGCTGCACCTTTCTTCTGTGAAGTCACTGGTGGCTTTGAACTACTGGACTTGCAATTAACAAGTCACAGCATAACAAACTATGCTTATAGAGAGAATAAGTATGATGAAAGAATACAAACCTGACTCACACCTTTCATCATTTTAAAGCATTCAGTATACCCTTGTTCTTTTTGAACGATTGCCTCTTGGTCTATGTACAGATTCCTCATGAGCATATTTAAGAGTTCTGGAATACCCATCTTCACAATATTATCCATAGTTAGTTATGATCCACACAGTCAAATGTCTTTGGATAGTCACTAGAGTGCAAGTAAACATATTTCTGATATTCTATGCATTTAGGCAAGATTCATCTGACGTTAGCTATGATATCCCTTTCTCCAAGTTATCTTCTGAATTATTCTTGAACTTCTGACAGCTCTTTGTTGTTGTACTGATGTAACCATCTTTAAATTATCTCCAGGAAAATTTACTAGCACCTCATATTAACAATATTTTTCAAAAATTTCCACATTCCACTGGATCACCTTTCTCTGGAATAAACACAAATATGGATCTTTTCCAATCAGTTGGCCAGATAGCTGTCTTCTAAATTTCTTGACTTAACAGAGTGAGTGCCTTCAACATCAGTTTGGTGAAACATTTCAATTTATATTCCACCAATTCCTGGAGCCTTGTTTTTCACCTATGCTTACAGTGCAGTGAGGGTTTCTTCCTTCAGTACCATGGGTTCATAGTCATATGCTATTTCTTGATATGGTTGAGCATCGATCAACTCTTTTTGGTACAGTGCAAGTTTTAGCGTCTCTTTTGACATCTATTTTGGCCCTTTCTTTTTAATGACCTTTGCTTTATTCATGTATAATGGCCCCTTTTTAAATTAATTAATATTTTATATGATAGTTTACATGGGAGAACTTTAGTTTTACATTTATCCTATCATATTCATTTCATTGCCATGGTTACAATTCCCTTCACACATCATCAACCAACCAAAGGTATACCCTGTAAGCCTTCCGCTCCGCTCCCCAGTCATCAGCACACAGACCCTGGGTCTAAAGTCCCCAACTTCAGAGGGGGGCAATACACAAATAGGGAGAGGGGATGGAATAACAAAGCAGATGGGAGAACAAGTAGGCAGATTTGCAAGGGCTAAGTGGGACAGAGGTAAATAATAATGTATGTACAACTGTGGAACAACAGGGCTCTGGAATGTAGGCTTTGAGATATGATTGGACTGGGTGAAAGGGGGGAAATAATGTTAAGATGCTTGGCTGTCTTTTGAATCTTGGTTTTCCTTACATTAGATTATAAAATAGACACTGGAAGGGAAAAGAAAGGAATAGCCAGAAATATCACCATAGAAAGCTTGTAAGTCTGTCTTCTGCCTATAACTGATTGGAATACCTAAAACGGGGATACAACATGCCCAGTAAAGGAAGCTATGTGCGGAGCCTCTGCATTACATAATACTATAGGTGGAATCCTGAACAGCATCCAAAATCTTCAGAGGTGGGAAATTTCCTCCTGAGAGGATAGGCAAACCAGCCTGGAGTGGCTAGAACAGAAGATATTTCTTGAAAGAAAGACTGACAGGAAAAATAGAGGCAGACTGACTGCTTACTACAAGAACAAGCAAGTTGCTCACCCAGGAGACATCAAGGCACGGGGTCAGGTCCCCTCAGAGTAAACCCCCTTCTAAGACTAAGACTCAGTGGGAATACACACTCTGATTGGTGACCACATTCATCAACCATAAGGGGAAGTGAGGGAAAAACAGCTATGAGGCTGTGAACTAAGCCCTACAACATTCAATAGCCTCTTGTGAACCCAGGTGGAGACCTGGGGACTCTTGGGTCCAGAGTCAGTGACATAGCCACAGTGGACTGGAGTGGAGAGTGAAGTGTCCAGCAGATAAGAAGAGAAGGCATATCCATAACAGCACCCATACTTGCAGATAATACCCACTTGACCTGGCTTCAATGGCTGTATGATCAGAGCACAACTAGAAGAAGAAAGAAGAGGAAAGAAAGAGTAATCTGATACAATTTGATAAGCTTGACCTACACTTATGGATGCAGTAGCTCAAAAGAGGGAGCAAATGTTTACTGCAAGGATCATTCCCATCCCCTCCATACACAGAGTAGACAGGGATGGGCAACTTAGACATTGACTATCCAAAATGGGGGGGGCTACAAAGGCAAGAAGTGACTGGCTTACAAGCTTTCAAGCAGGAACCTAGATCCAGAGGGCATGGAGGAATGTAGAATCTCCACTGTGTAGTATCCAATATGTCTAGCAAGGACTGATGAAAGGAAATGCAGATAGGTCTCTGGTGATACAATGGTGAGTAATTGTTACCAGAACTCATTGTGAGGGTTGTAAATGTAAAAATAGACATTTTGTGACAAGGAGGGGAGTGATTAACTTTGAGGCGAGGAGCGGAGATCCCTGGAACCGTGAAGGGATAAGAGCAGAGAGTAAGACCCTACCCAGAGAAGCAGTGATCCCTGAGATGGAGGCCGATATGATGACCTGGTGAGATGGAGCTGCTGGGGACTCTGGACCCAGAGAGTGATAGGGGCTGTGTGCTGATGACCCGGGTGGGGGGATGGTGAGGAGGGAGGTAGGCGGTGTGCAGGCTTGTAGGATGTACCCTTTCTTTGGTTGGTGATGCGTGGAGGGGATTGTAACCATGGCAATGAAACAATATACGATAGGATGAATGTAAAACTAATGTTCTCCCATGTAAACTATCACATAATTCACAATAAAACTTAAAAATATAAATAAATAAAGTCCCCAGCTGCTCCATCTCTCCATATCATTGTCTCTGCCTCCATCTCTGGCATCACTGCTTCTCTGGGTAGGATCTCGCCCTTTGTTCTTCTCCCTTGATGGTCCCGTGGACCTCTACTCCTAGACTGCAAAGTTAATCACTCCCCTCCTTGCTACAAATCGTCTACCTTTACATTTCCAACCCTTGGTCCATGTACAGATTCCTCATGAGCACCATTAAGTGTTCTGGAATACTCATACTTCGTAATGTTGTCTATAGCTTGTCATGATCCACACAATCAAAAGCCTTTGTGTAGTCAATAAAGTACAGATAAACATCTTTCTGATATTCTCTGCTTTCAGCCAAGATCCACCGGACATCAGCAGTGATATCCCTTGTTCCACAGCTTCTTCTGAATCCGGCTTGAACCTCTGGAAGTTCTCTGTCAATGTATGCTTTCAGCCATTTCTGTATTATCTTTAGTAAAACTTTACTCTCTTGGGATATCAAAGATATTGTCTGATGATTTCCTCATTCCGTTGGGTCGCCTCTCTTTTGAATGGGCACAAATATGAATTTCTTCCAATCAGTTGGCTAGATATTTGTCTTCCAAATTTATTGACAGAAATGAGTGAGTGCCTCCTGTGCCACCTCACTTTCTTGAAAGATTTCAACTTTTATTCCATCAATTCCTGGAGCCTTGTTCTTTGCCAATTCCTTCAATGCACCTTGGACTTCTTCCTTCAGTATCATTGGCTCTTGATCATATGCTACCTCTTGAAATGGTTGAACATGAACCATTTCCTTTTGGTAAAGTGACTCTGTGTATTTTTTCATATATATATTGGACATATTATCAGGAGGGACCAGTCAGTGGAGAAGGACATCATGTTTGGTAAGGTGGGGGATCAGAGAAAAAGAGGAAGACCCCCAGCGAGATGGATTGGCAAAGTGGCAGCATCAATGGGCTCAAGTGTGGCAACAATAGTTAAGTTGGCCCAGGATCTGGCAGTGTTTCGTTCTACTGTGCACAATGTCACTATGAGTCGGTACTAACTCGATGGCACCTAACAACAACATATATATATATATATATATCTGTGTGTGTGTGTGTAGTATGGCGTCCTGGTGTGGCCCTGTGGGTTCACGTGCTGGAAGGCAAAGTCAGTTTGAACTGTAAGGTCAGCGGGTCCAGCTCACCAGCAGCTCCTCAGAAGCCCTATACAGGGTTTCTATGAGTTGGAACTGACTGGACAGCACTTAAAAAAAACAACAACAACATATAATGTGTATACAGATAATAGGGAGAACATTTAGATCCTTTATACCTGAAAGTCCACACTTATCTATTTGTTTGTCATAATGTGGTGGCTTGTGTGTTGTGATGCTGGAAACTATTCTACCAGTATTTCAAATACCAGCAGGGTTACCCATGGTAGACAGCTGTCAACTGAGCTTCTAGACTAAGACAGATAAGGAAAAAAGAGAACTGATAGTAGCTTTGAAAAAATGGTCAGTGAAAACTTATAAATAGCAGTAGAACATTGTTTGATACATTTCTGAAAAATGAGCCACTCAGGTTTGAAGGTACTCAAAATACGAGAAAAGATGCCTCCCTAAATTAGATTCAGCCTTAATGATGTGGATCGAGTAAAACTTTTAGAAACTTCATTTGCTGAGATGACATGACTCAAAATGAGAAGAAATAGATACATTCATGCATTAATAATCAGAATGTGAAATATATAAAATATGAATCTAGGAAAATTGAAAATTGTCACAAATGAAATAGGATGCTTGAAGATCAATATAATAAATATTAGTGAGCTGAAATAAACTAGTATTGACCATTTAAATCAGTCATCTGGTCTACTGTGCTGGAGTGAAGAGGTATCCTAAAGTACCACACTATCAGTTATAGGATAATATCCACATGCTTACAAGGAAGATCAACTAATGTGACTATTATTCAGATTTATGCACCAACAACTAACTCTGAAGAAGATATTGAGAATATTTCCTAATGTCTGCAGCCTGTAATTGATCAACCAAGTCATCAAGATGCATTGATAATTACTGATGATTGGAATGTGCAAGTTAGAAACAAAGAAAAATAATGAGTAGTTAAAATATGAACAATGCTAGAGATTTAAATAACAGAATTTTTTAAGAACAATGACCTGTCATTGGGAATACCTTCATTTCAACAACAGAAATGGTGATGATACATATGTATCTTGCCAGATGGAATATGTTTTTAAGATCTGTCAAGTCGATCCTGATCCATAATGACCCTGTATACGGTTTCTGAGGAGCAGCTGGTGATCTTGAACCATCAACCTTACGGTTTAAACTGACCATGCAGTCCAGCTCATTAACCTTTATCACCTTGCAAAGACTCCAGATGGGATATACAGGAATGAAAACGTACAGGACTAACCACATTTGTACAAAGACATGATGGAGAAGCTCAATATCATCATTCAGAACAATGCCTGAGGCAAACTGTGGAACAGATCATCAATTGTTCATATGTAAGTTAAAGTTTCAATACTAGACTGACAGTTTGCCATACCGTGGTGCATTGTGTGTTGCTGTGATGCTGGAATCTATGCCTCTGATATTTTAAATATCAGTGGGGGTCACCCATGATGGACAGGTTTCAGTGGAGTTTCCAGTCTAAAATACACTAGAAAGAAGAGATGGACCACTTCTGAGTGGTTAGCCACTGAAAACGTTACGTCAAATATAATGCCAGAAGCTGAGACCCTCAAAAGGGAAAGTAGTTAAAATATGACTGGAGAATAGCTGTTGTCTCATAGAGCTGACCTTTATGATGTGGATGGATTTAAGCTTTGAGGACTTTCATTTGCTGCTGTGGGACAACTTAAAATGAAGAGAAAATGTTTGCAAACATCTATTAATAATTAGAATGTAGAATGTTTGAAGCATGAATTTGGGAAATTTAGAAAATAACAGTAATAACATGGAAGACATAAAGATCAATACCCTAGGCATATTTGTTCTTAAGTTCCTTTGATTCTGGGGCAGTTCTACTCTGTAAGAGGGGTCACTATAAGTCAGAATTGAATTGATGGCACTCAACAACAACAACAAAAACAGCATTTCCTTAAAGTTGCTCTGTTTTGAAATTGCAAGTTATGGTTTTTATCATTTCTGTAATCCTGTATTTCTGACATGTTTTCATTGTCTATGAGCATGTTATTTTGCTCAGTTATTAAATAACTTTTTATAGGATTTAATCTTGATATTTTTATAGTGCCCATTATCTTTTGACATTATGATTTATTTGAATTTTTGGAAAGGGGGAAGGTTCATGGTTACTTTTGAACTTAACAGAACTCCTTATCAAATATTTTGGTGCTTGTATTTGTATATCTCGGGCTGCTAACCTAAAGGTCGGCAGTTCGAAACTACCAGCGGTTCCGCGGGAGAAAGATGAGATGTTCTGCTCCCATAAAGATTTACAGCCTCGGAAACCCTGTACAGGGTCACTATGAGTCAGAACCGACTCCACGGTACTTAACAACAAGGACAATTTGTATATCACAAGGTTGATTTGAACCACAAAGTTGGCTGTTCAAACTTACTAGTTGCTCCTCAGAAACCTTATACAGGGTCGCTATGAGTCAGAACTGACTTGCCAGCACTTAACAACAACAGCAACACAAATATAGTGTTTAAAAATACCATGACTTATTTTCCGAGATTTCTTGAGTCTCACCTACATTTATTTGAGCCTTCTCCTTTCTTTCCTTCTACCGTCCTTGTCCTGATCAATTTTTGTTCTACTCTCAGCAATTTTTTTCCTTGTGGAAGCTTGCCCTGGAATGAAGTTCTTGTGAGTCATAGTGAAAGTACTTAAGGTCTGGACTGTATCTTCTTCTTCTTCTTCAGACCTTTGTACCCATCTTCTATTGGAATGGGAAACACACTCCCAATATATCTGCTATTCCCAATAGGTCTGCCATGCTTTTCCATGTGCACTTCACAACTCTTCAGGGTTCTTGTCATATACTCACTCTATTTCCCTGAGCAAACACTGATCCCTGTGGGATTTGGTGCCTGTCATTAGTTTATTTTCATTCACTTGTGCTGTCAAGTTGGTTCCAGCTCATAGTGACCCCGGGTAGAGTTTCTGAGGAGTAGCTGATTAGTTTGAACTATTGACCTTGCAGTTAGCAGTCCAGTACTTATCCTACAGCACCACACCAGTTCTTATTGTTGTTGTTATGTGCCGTGGAGTCGGTTCTGACTCACAGGGACCCTGTGCAGGGTTTCTGAGGCTGTAAATCTATACGGGAGCAGAAAGCCTTATCATTCTCCCATGGAATGGCTAGTAGTTTTGAACTGCTGACCTGAAGGTTTGCATCCTGATTCGTAAGCACTACACTACCAGAGCTCCTTACACCAGTTCTTAGAGGGACTTAAAAAATATGCCACTGTTGCCACCATTTCCCAGGATCTTCATTTTATTTTGTATTTATATATGTATTATTTTCATTAATCATCAGATATTTGCTGAATGACCCATGTCATCATTGTTGTGTGCCATCAAGTCGATTTTGATTCATAACAACTGCCGCTCATGAATCCTACAGTGCCATATCATAGTAGGTACTATGGTGTGTGCTGTAGGGTAAGCACTGGCCTGTTTATCATGAGGTTGGCAATTCAAACCCACCAGCCACTCCTCAGAAACCCTATACAGGATTGCTATGAGTCAGAACTAACTCCATGGCACTTAACAAGAAGAAGAAGATACTATTATAGACAGTGGGTCTGTAGCTGTGAACAAAACATTTCTGCCCTCAGGAACAGACATTCTAATGGAAGGATTAGTAGAACACACACCAGCATTAGTGGCTCAGTGGTAGAATTCTTACCTTTCATGTAGCATACCCGGTGTCGTAGTGGGTTATGCATTGGGCTGCTAACCATAATGTCAGCAATTCCAATTTACTAGCTGTGCTATGGGAGAAATAGGAAGTTTTCTGTTTCGGTAAAGATTCACAGCCTTGGAAATCCTACAGAGGGTCGCTACAAGTCAGAATCAACTTGATGGCAATGGGTGGGATATAGGAAACGTGAGATTGATTCCTAGTTAATTCTCTTCATATGCAATTACTGCCTATCTGTCAGTGGAGACTGGTGTGTTGCTATGATGCAAATCAGGGTTTTAGAGTAAGAAAGACATCTATAGTAAGAAAAGTTTGAATGAAAACCTGGTGATGTCTTTCTGAAAAATCTACCAATGCTCAGATATGCAAATGATTATGAGGACGGTGCAGGACTAGGCAGCATTTCATTTCATTGTGCCTGGGGTCACTGTGAGTCTGGGCTGACTGACTCTACAACAACTAACAACAACAACAAATACATAGATAAATAGGTAAGTTGAATAATACTTTACATATAACAAAGCATGTTCCCATACATTTCTCTTTCTTCATTTTATCTTGAGAAAAATCTCATGAATAAGCAGGCAGGGCAGATTCTGTCCCTCACATAGCAGGAAAAATTCACACTCAATGATTACAAGTGGCAACTAGTACATTAAAAATCCAGGGCTTTAAACTGTATCTTTTGAATCTAATGAGTCTAAGTCTGCTCCTCTGTTATTTAATCTTCTACTTTTTTTTTTTCCATAATGCATCACACAAAATACTGTGCTGGAGGTTGGGAGTGATACATTTTTAGCCCAAGGAATTAGCATTCAATTAGAGATAATAAGTTATGTGCCTAATAGTGTTAAGTATGTGTGGGAAACACCTAAGTAAACTTCTGTAGGAGTTTAGGAAAGAATGAGCGGGGTAATCTTTCTGGTGGAGAACCCTTGATGAAGGAGACCATATTTGAGGGATCCTTGCATGTAGAGTCACTGAAGAGAGTCTAGTTGGAATGAGGCATGTGAGCAAAGATATGTAGGAATGTACTGAATGTTTTTGGAAGATGGGGTGAGTTCATTCATTGTTCACTTAAGCCTGCACTATTATTCAACAAACTTTTAAATGCCTCCTATGCACCAGAATGTTTTAGGACAGAGATATAGTGATAGATAAGGAAGGTACTTTGTTTAGTGAGAGAGACTTCAAATGATCTCCAAACTGTTCCAAAAGTGAGCCTAAATGGTTTTTGTTTTTTGTTTTTTTCATTCCCATGCTGCACCCAACAAGAATAAGCAACCAAAATTTAAAAAGCAGGGAAATTTAGAACTGGGATTTCCAGCCAGTCTATGGGCAGATTGCTTAATGTTCCTAATCTTGAAAAACTCAGTTTGCTTGGAGCATATTATGCATGAAAAGAAGTGGTGGAAGAAAACACAAGAAAAGTAGGTTAGATTTTAGTAGACATTAAGTGACATGAAACGGTGTAGTTTTCCTTCACAAAGAGCCACTGAATTTTGTTTTGTTTTTTATGAGAAGACAAACATAAGATGCTAGTGCAAGTTAATGGAAATATATAACTATTTCGTTATACCAGGATTCAAAAATCATTTCCATTACTTTTTAAAAGGGTGACAAATTTGAGAATATGTTTGTATTGGTAAAAATAGGAAATCATTCATTTATTCACTGCTTCCATTTATTCATTCATTTTTAATTCAACAGATATTTACTTCAACAAAACCTAGTTACCGTGCTTCCGGCATAGTTTTAAAGTCATAGTGTCCAAACTAGTAGGCACTAACCGCATGGAGTGAATACATAATTGGGATGTGACAAGTTTGAGTTGAGAAAGAGTAAGATACACACCAGGTTTTAAAGAATTGTTGTTGTTCTTAGGAGCCATCGAGTCAGTACCAACCCATAGTGACATTATGCAACGCAGAACGAAACACTGCCCGATCCTGGGCCAACCTCACTATTGTTGCCACACTTGGGTCCATCGATGTTGTTACTTGGCCAATCCATCTCATTAGGGGTCTTCCTCTTTTCCTCTGACCCTCCACCTTACCAAACATTATATCCTTCTCCAGTGACTGCTCCCTCCTGACAATATGTCCAAAGTATGAGAGGGGAAGTTTGGTCATTTTGGCCTCTAAGGAGCACTCTGGCTGTACTTCTTCCAAAACAGATCTATTGGTTCTTTTGGCAGCCCATGGCACTTGAAATATTCTCCTCCAACACCATAACTCAAAGGCAACAATTCTTCTATGGTCTTCCTTATTCACTGTCCAGCTTTTGCATGCATATGAGGTTATTGAAAATACCATGGCTTGGATTAGGCACACCTTAGTCCTCAAGCTAACATCTTTTCTCTTCAACACTTTAAAAAGGTCTTGTGCAGCAGATTTGCCTAATGAATTATGTCATTTGATCTCTTGACTGCTACTTCCGTAAGTGTTGATAGCTGATCCAAGAAGAATGAAGTCCTTGACAACTTCAATCTTTTCTTCATTGATAAGAACGTTGTTTATTGGTCCAGTGGTTAGGATTTTTGTTTTCTTTACATTGAGATGTAATCCATACCAAAGGCTGTGCTCTTTGATCTTCATCAGTAAATGTTTTAAGTCCTCTTCACTTTCAGCAAGCAAGGTTATATCATCTGTATATTGCAGGTTGTTAATGAGTCTTCCTCCAATCCTGATGCCACGTTTTTCTTTATAGAACCCAGCTTCTCGGATGATTTGTTCAGCATACCGGTGAATAAGTATGGTGAAAGAATACAACCTTGTCTCACACCTTTCTTAATTCTAAAACATTCAGTTTTCCCAGGTTCTCTTTGAACAACTGTCTCTTGGTCCAGGTAAAGATTCCTCCTGAGCACAATTAATTTTTCCAGAACACTCATACTTTGCAATGTTGTCCAGAGCTTGTAATGATCCACACAATTGAAAGCTTTTGCGTAGTCAATAAAGCATAGGTAAACATCTTTCTGATATTCTCTGCTTTCAGCCAAATCCATCAGACATCAGCAATGATATCTCTTGTTCCACGGCCTCTTCTGAATCCACCTTGAACCTCTGGAAGTTCTCTGTCAATGTATGATTGTAGCCGTTTCTGTATTACCTTCAACAACACTTTACTCGCATGAGATATCAAAGAGATTGCCCAATGATTTCTGCATTCCATTGGGTCACCTCTCTTTGGAATGGGCACAGATATGGATCTCTTCCAATCAGTCAGCCAGATAGTTGTCTTCCAAATTTCTTGGCAGAGATGAGCGAGTGCCTCTTGTGCTGCTTCACTTTCTTGAAAGATTTCAATTTTTATTCCATCAATTCCTGGTGCCTTGTTCTTTGCCATTTCCTTCAGTGCACCTTGGACTTCTCCCTAAGTATCATTGGCTCTTGATCATATGCTACTTCTTGAAACAGTTGAACATTAACCATTTCCTTTTGTTACAGTGACTCTGTGTATTCCTTTCATTTTCTCTTGATGCTTTCTGAATCATTCAATAATTTGCCCAAAGAATCTTTCAATAATGAAAGTCGAGGCTTGAATATTTTCTTCAGTTCCCCCAACTTGAGACATACTGAGCATGTTCTTTTTTTTTTTTTTTTTTGGTATTCTGATTCCAGATCTTTACACATTATATTGTAATATTTATCTTTATCTTCTCCAGCTGATCTTTGAAGTTTTCTGTTCAGCTCTTGGACCTCCTCATTTCTTCCATTTGCTTTAGCACTCTACACTAGAGAGCAAGTTTCATTGTCTCTTCTGACATCCATTTTGACCTTTTCCTTTCCTTCTTTCATGTCTTCTCAATGACTTTTTGCTTTCTTCGTGTATGATGTTCTTGATGTCATCCCACAACTCTTCTGGTCTTCGGTCTTTGGTGTTTAATGTATCAAATCTGTTCTTCAGATCTCTAAATTCAGGTGGGATATATTCAAGGTCATATGTTGGCTCTCGTGACTTGTTTTAATTTTCTTCAGCTTCAGTTTGAATTTAGATATGAGTAACTGATGGTCTGTTCCACAGTCTGCCCCTTTTTTTGACTGATGATATGGAGCTTTTCCATCTTCTCTTTCCACAGATGTAGTCAATTTGAATTCTATGTTTTCCATCTCACGAGGTCCATGTGTATAGTCATCTGTTATGCTGTCTAAAGAAGGTGTTTGAAATGAACAAATCATTGCTTTTTGTAGAATTCTATCATGCGTTCTCCAGCATCATTTCTATCACCAAGGCCATATTTTCCAAATACTGATCCTTCCACTTTGCTCCCAACCTTTGCATTCCAATCAGCAGTAATGATCAATACATCTAGATTGCATGTTTGATCAATTTCAGATTGCAGAAGTTGGTAGAATTCTTCTATTTCCTACTCACTTGCTTTAGCAGTTGGTGCATAAGTTTGAATAATAGTGGTATTAACTCGGCTTCCCAGTAGGTGCATGGATATTATCCTATAACAGACGTATTGTACCTCATGACTGACCTGGATATGTCTTTTTTGACGATGAATGCAACACCATTCCTCTTCAATTTGTCATTCCCGGCATAGTAAACCATGTGATTGTCAGATTCAAACTGGCCAATACCAGTCCATTTCAGCTCACTAATGCCAGAACACTTAATTGTACTTCTGAGAAATCTGTACCTAGACCAAGAATCAGTTGTTCGAACAGAACATGGGAACACTGAATGTTTTAAAATTGTGAAAGGTGTGAGACAGGGTTGTATTCTTTCGCCATACTTATTCAACCTGTGTGCTGAGCAAATAATACGAGAAGCTGGGTTCTATAAAGAAAAACATGGCAGCAGGTTTGGAGGATGACTCATTAACAACCTGCAATATGCAGA
>NW_006408553.1:9210925-9217132 GCF_000296735.1 Chrysochloris asiatica
GTCTTTGTCTGGAAGCTCATCTGAAACCTGTCCACCATGGGTGACCCTGCTGGTTATTTAAAATACCAGTGGCATAGCTTTCAGAATCACAGCAATTCACAAGCCACCACAGTATGACAAACTGACATACAAGTGGTGGTCGTTTGGATTTACTTTGAAACTGTCACTTTGAAGAATTAGCATGAGAAAAAGAATATCAACTACTTCATTAATAATTTTTTTGTGTTGTATAAGTGTTTGAATAATGATCATTTAGGTGGAGATCTGTGGCTCTGTAGCATAAGCCCTGGACTGCTAACTACAAGGTTGTCATTCAAACCCACCAGTTTCTCTGTGCAAGAAAAATGAGACTTGTTCCAGTAAAGATTTACAGCCTGAGAAATCCTGTATAGGTGGGTATGAGTTGGAGTTGACTCTATGGCAATGAGTTTGGTTTGGAATATATTGGATTTTTAAAATATGGTATTTAGTTTAATTTTACAACTTTATTCTATTTTTTAATGTGACTACTACTAGAAAGTTAAAACATATGAGTATATATATATATATATATATATATATATATATATATACATATATAGTTGGATTTGTGACTTGCATTATATTTCTATAGGCTAGAGCTGTTCCAGATACTAGGGATCTAAAATAATATTTTAATAGTAGGAGAAATATAATTTGAAAAGTAAAACATATCAATATATAAAGTTTTAGATTGTGAAATGATTGCTGTGAAGAAAATAAAAGAGCGTTATGAAATAGAGAGGAACTCAAGATAGATATGTAGTGAGAAAAAATAGAAAATTGGGTTGAGAGATAGAGAGGTGGACAGTTTGGGGATCTAATCTAGAGGACAAGGTGATAGGACTTGATGATGAATTGGGTTTAAAGGATTAAGGGATAAAAGAAAGAGCTATAGAAATTAAGGATATTTTAGAATTATGAAAATTTACAGTGATAAACTATATAGAGAACCTAATGTGTTTGTACGTATTGGTGGTGGTGATGGTGATGTGCCATGGAGTTGGTTCTGCCTCATAGTGACCCTGTATAAGGTTTCCGGGACTGTAAATCTTTATGGGATTAGAAAGCCTCATGCTTCTCCTGCACAGCAGCTCATAGTTTAGAACTGCTGACCTTGAAGTTAGCAGCCCGATTTGTAACTCGTACACTACCAGAGCTCCTTTTGGGCATATTACTCTTGAAAAATTGTAGCTGTGCTGACACTATGGACATGAGGCTGAGGATGGCGAATAGTGCTGCTCTAAAGGAAGAGCTTTCTGGCATAAAAATTAGTCAATTTTTTCTCCTGCCTCAGACCTACCCAAACATTATTTTCTATCTCAAATAGGGTGTATAACTTTCCATATTGTATTGTTTAGAATCTTAGAGCATTTAGTTATTTCTCATCTTCATTTTGCATTCATTACTCTTCCCACCTTTGTTCTATCTGTACATCTATACCATACATTTGATTTGTTTTTGTTAGCTACTTTTCTTGGTTAGGGACTGCTTATCTAACTTAGATACTTGGCCTCTCTCAGGAACTCTTGCAAATTTCTTCCTTTGGTAACTATTGTGACCATCTGTTTAAATATTTCTTCAGTGACTGTTAAATAAGCCAATGTGTTTCAAATGCCAAAGGCACCCAGAGAATTTTACATCTCTCCTGAGTAGAAATCCCCAATCTTTATTTCCTTTATTGTCAGAATGATAATTTTCTCCTGTACTCTGAAAAGTGAGAGTTTTTGTCCACTGTGAGTGGTTTATCCAAGTGGTAGGGCATATATCTCTTTAGCCTTAGCCTTGAAACACAAGGCTTCATGTTTGTTTTGATGTAGACTCAATTGCAGCTTCTTCATGGGATAGCTGAACACCATGCATCCTCTTAGCCTACCAAACACATCCTTCTCACCTGGGCAAACTCACCCTATAATATGTCATTGCCTCTCTATATCCGTTTCTGTGGGGGTATGAAATGTACATAAACTAACCTTTTCCTGAGACAGAGTAATAACTTTCGTAAGCAAGTAAGGGAAAGATTATTTTATGCAGAAAACAGATTTAAGCAACCATTTGGTTAATGGATTATCACTTCAAGTCATTAATTCAGCAAGTGTTTATTTCATATTTATTGAGCCTCTTTTCTGTATTCTGGAGTTTGTGGGTAGCACAAGCAATTAAGGGATAGGCTACTGAGTAAAAAGTTTAATAGTTTAACCAACCCATAAATGTCTTGGAAGAAAGGTTTGGTAATCTACTTCCCAAAGACTTCACCCATTGCTCTCAAGTTGATTCTGACTCACAGCAACACTATAAGATGGCATATAACTGCTGAAATCTTCATGAAATAAGAGTTCCACAGGTAAACCACTGTGCCAACCATGCTCTACTGGACAGCAATGTTTGTTTTCAAAATGTCACAGCCTTAAAAATGCTATGGGGCACAGTCCTATACAATACACGCACTCTCCATGAGTACAAATGGACTCTACAGCAAATGGTTGCTAAGTTTTCAGACCTGTGGCAGGCACCAGGGATGCAGGGAGAATAATTTCTACAGTTCTTGTGAAGTCTTGCCTTCATGATGTATTTGTAGAGACAACCCTAAAAACCCTAATAAAACAATTGTTTTTGTTGTGTGCCGTCAGGTCTTTTCTGACTCATAGCAAACATGTATAGGGCTATGGATAATGGCTGGTGGGTTTGAATTGCCAACCTTGTGCCTAGCAGTCTAGTGCATATCCTACAGCACCACACCAGGGCTGAACAAAACAATTAAAGGGCGTGATTGAATTCAAGTTTATGCCAGAGACTTTCAGAGTCGAGAGAGGTCAGGAATGTGGATGAAGTTTGTAAGAATCCTGAAAGGACTAGTAGACAAAATGGTCCTTGAAGTCTGTGTGTGCTTTGAATAGGTGGGAGAGAGAACAGTATGACCTAAATGGAGTGGGACATGATGCATGAGAGAGAACAGTGGGGGGCAAGATTGACCAGCAAATTGCAGTAAATCAGGAAGCCTGACTTTCAGAAGTTCATTTTATCCAGTCAAGTGAGAGAGAAGGGGAAGAGGCATTCCTTTCTGCTTACTACTTCTTTTCAAAGTTAAATACCAGACTGTAACCAACAACAGACATAAATACTGCATTGATTGGACATTTCATCTTACCACTGGGTATGTGCTGAGAGGTACAATTATTTTTGTTTCTAGCATGGGATATCAGATAGCTCTACTGTAAGTATATCTTATAAACAGCTGCAAAAAGTGTTCCATTATATTTACAAAAGCTCTTCAGCCAATATGAGTGCTAGTCATGAAAATTTCAAGAAGGTCCAGTGAGTACTCAGAAGAGTCACATTTTCTATAAGAAAGCCCAAATGAACAAAATTATTCCATTATCCTCTCCTTTTGAAATAGGTCTGGTTACTAAGCAAAAACACCCCAGAAAAAGAAGAGAACAAACCCTTCAAATTTCAATATTCTTTGTGTTTCTGGAATCATGTAAATGTATCTCTTGTTGTTGTTAAGTGTTATCAAGTTAGTTCTGACTCATAACCACCCTTATATAGGTTTTCCAAGAAGCGGCTGGTGGGTTTGAATTGTGATCTTGTGGTTCAAGCCAACTTTTCAGTGCAGTGCTTATCCTGCATCACCACACCAGGATTCCAAATACATCTCTTAGGTTTTAAAAAAAAGTTTCTAGCTTTATTGAGATATAATCCATATATCCTACAATTCACCTATTTAAAATATACAATTCAACAACTTTTAGTATATTTGCATAGTTGTACAACTATTGCCATAACCAAATTTAGAATATTATCAGCATTCAAAATTAACCCCATTAGCAGTACCCATTGGCAGTAGCTCTCCCTTTACCATCTTTCTCCACCTGACTTCTACACAATCTGCCTTTATAGACTTGCTTCTTCAGGAAACTTCATATATGTCGAACCAGACAATATGTGACTCTGTGACTTACTTCATTCACTTAACATAATGTTTTAAAGATTCATCTGTGTTTTAGAATGTACCAATACTTAATATATTTTTATTGCTAATGTTATTTTTATTGCTGTTTGGATATAACACAGTTGATTTACCTAATCAGCAAATAATGTTGCTATGTCCTGGTGTAGCACTGTAGGATAAACACTGGACTGCTAACCACAAGGTGGGCCACTCAAAGCCATCAGCTTGCTTCTTGGAAACCTTACACAGGTCACTGTGAGCCAGAACTGATTTGATACTACTTAACAAGAACAATAACAATATGAACATTTGTGTACATATTTTTGTGTGGATGTATATTCTAATTACTTTTGGCTATCTGTTCATAGGAATGAAACTGATAGGTCTTATGTTTAATTTTTTGAGGAACTGCCAGATAGTTTTACAAAGTAGCCATACCTTTTTACATTCACAGCAATAGTGTATGAGGATTCCAAGTTCTCCACATCCCTGTCAACACTGTGATTGTCTGTCTTATTTTAATAATAGCCATGCTAGTGAGTTTGAAGTACTGTCTCTCTGTGATTTTTATTTGCATTTTCTTGATGACTAATGTTGCTATGTCTTGGTGCTTGTGTGCTGTGGAGTTGGTTCCAACTCACAGCGACCCTGTACAGGGTTTCCAAAGCTAAAAATCTTTACGGAAGCAGAAAGCCTCATCATTCTCCCATGGATTGTCTGGTAGTTTTGAACTGCTGACCTTAAGGTTAGCAGCCCAACTTGTAACTACTACGCTACCAGTGCTCTTGTTATCTAGGGAGCGTTTTTTCATGTTATTATTGGGTATTTGCATATCTTCTTTAATGAATGTCTATTCAGATGTTTTGTCTGCTGCTTAATTGGATATGCTTTTTTGAAATATATTTTTAAGATTTCTTATACATTCTAGTTGCAAGGTGTTGTTATTAGGTGCTATCGAGTAGGTTCTATCTCATAGCAATCTTATTTAAAACAAAAGGAAACACTGCCCTGTCATGTACCAACCTCATAATCGTTGTTAAGCTTGAGTCCATTGCTGCTGTCACTGTACCAGTCCATCAAGTTGGGGGTCTTTCTCTTTTTCATTGACTCTCCACTTTACCAAGCAGGATGTCCTTTTCCAGGTACTAGTCCCTCCTGATAATATGTCCAATGTATGACAAAGTCTGGTCATCCTGGCTTCTAAGAAGTATTCTGGCTGTACTTCTTACAACACAGATTTGAGGAAGCAGCTCTTCCCCAGTCATATTTTGAGTTCCTTCCAACCTGTGGTACTCCTCTTCTGGCACTATATCTGACAGTATTCTGGTACTATTCATCATGCTTTAAGATTTAATATTTGGGTGCTTATCTGACAGTGTTCTACTACTTGTCATAAGTTTTCATTGGTTAAAATTTTGGAAGTAATTCGTTTCTCCTTCTTCCTAGTGTGGATGCTCAGCTGAAACTTGTTCCCCGTGGATGATCCTTATGGTATTTAAAATACCTTTGGTATAGTTTCAAGCATCACAGCAACACACAAGCCACCACAGTACAACAAATTGACATTGACAGACAAGTGGTGGTGATGCAAGTCCCTTATTATATATCAGATTTGCGTGTATTTTCTTTCATTCTGTCAGTTGTATTTTTTTGTGTGTGTGTGAATTGAGTGAAAGTTTGCAGGGCAGATCATCAGTTTTACATTCAGCAAATCATATACTTTGTTTCATTACAATGATTATAATCCCTTCTATATACCATCAATTAACAGTATTTCTCTCTATTCACTTTAGCCCTTTTTTTTTTTTTTTAAAACACTCAGCATATATAATAATTTACACCACCAAAGGGCACATTCTGCTAGTCTGCCTCCTGGCCACCAACTCTCAGTCCCTCTCTTTCCATGACTCTAGAGTCCTCAGCTGCTCCCTCTCTCTATGACCCCATCTCTACCTCCATTTCTGGTGTTACTGCTTCTCTGGATAAGGTCCTGCATTCCGCTTGTTCTCTTCTTCTTTGATGGTCCTAGGGTCCTCTGTTTCTGTACTGTAAGACTAGCTACTCCCCTGTTTTTGTTACAAAAATTCTACCTTTACAATTGTGACCGTCATAATTAGTCATGATAATAATTACTCACTATTGAATTATAAGAATCTTATCCCCATCTCTTCACCAGACCCATCTAGACAATATCAAAAGTATTCACTGGGGACTCTATTCCCCCCCCCCCCCCCCCC
>NW_006408553.1:9223432-9228585 GCF_000296735.1 Chrysochloris asiatica
CCCAATGAGATGGATCAGCCAGGTGGCATCATTGATGGACTCGGGTGTGGCAGCGGTAGTGAGGTTGGCCCAGGATCGGACATTGTTTCGTTCTGCTATTCATGGGGTCGCTATGAGTCGGTTCCGACTCGATGGCACCTGACAACAACAACAACAACAATATTTTGCTAAAGACAATTCAAAAATGGCTGCAGCAGTACATTGACAGTGAGCTGCTAGAGATTCAATATGAATTCAGATAGGGATGTGGATGAGGGAGATATCATTGCTGATGTCAGATGGATCTTGGCTGAAAACAAAGAACACCAGAAATATGTTTACCTGTGTTTTATTGGCTATGCAAAGGCATTCAATTGTATGAATCCTGATGAGCTATGGACAACATTGTGGAGAATGAACATTCTGGAACACTTCATTGTGCTCATGAGCAACATGTACATAGCCTAAGGGGCAGTCACTCAAACAGAACAAGGGAACATAGAATGGTTTAAAACCAGGAAAGGTGTGCTCCACGGTATATATTTTCACCATCTTATTCAGTTTGTATGGTAAGCAAATATTTCATGAAGTTGGGTTATATGAAGAAGAACACGGCATTAGGCTTGGCAGAAGACTCATTAACAGCCTGCAATATGCAGATGATACAACCTTGCTTCCTGAAAGAGAAGAGGTCTTAAAATGCTTACTGATGAAGATCAAAGACTACATACAGCCTTAAGTATGGTTTGCAGCTCAATGTGAAGAAACCAATAAATAACATCAAGATAAATGGAGAAAAAATTGAAGTTGTTAAGGACTTCATTTTGCTCAGATCAGTCATCACCATTCATGGAAGCAGCAGTGAAGAAATCAAATGATGATTTGATTTGAAGAAATCAAATCAAATTAGGCAAGTCAGCTGTACAAGATTTTTTTAAAGTGTTAAAGAGCAAAGATGTCAGTTTAAGAACTAAAGTGCACCTGACAAAAACCATGATATTTTCCCCAAAATCTCCTGTGCATGTGAAAGTTGGACAATGAATAAGGAAGACCTTAGAAGAATTGATGTATTTGAGTTGGGGTGTTGCAGGAGATTATTGACAGTACCGTGGACTGTCAGAAGAACAAACAAACGTGTGTTTGAAGAAGTATAGCCAAAATGCTTCCTAGAAGTCAGGATGGCCAAACTTCGTCTTTCATACTTAATATATATTGTCAGTAGGGACCAGTCTCTGAAGAACATCATGCTTTCTAAATTGAAGAGTCAGCCCAAAAGAGGAAGACCTCCAGTGAGATGCATTGGTATAAATGCATTTCCTTATTCTGGTACAGCTTTTAAAAAATTATTTATTTAATGTTTTTATTGTGAATAGAGTAAAAGTTTACAGGGCAGATCATCAGTTTTTCATTCAACAAATCATACACTTTGTTTCATTTTTGTTGTTGTTGTTGTTGTCAGGTGCCATCGAGTCAGAACCAACTCATAGTGACTCCATGCACAACAGAACAAAATAATGTCCGATCCTGGGCCAACCTCACTACCGCTGCCACACTTGAAGCCATCAATGATGCCACCTGGCTGGCCCATCTCGTTGGGGGTCTTCCTCTTTTTCTCTGACCCTCCATCTTACCCAGCATGACATCCTTCTCCAGTGACTGTTCCCTCCTGACAAAATGTCGAAAGTATGAGAGATGGAGCTTAGCCATCCTGGCCTGCAAGGATGTTTCATTACAATGATTATAATCCTCCCTCCCGCCCCCATGTACTACCAGTTAACAGTATTTCTCTCTATTCATTTTAGTTGTTCTTTTTTTATAAAAAAAAAAAAACAAAAAACACCACTCAGACATATATAATAATTTACACCACCAAAGAGCACATTCTGCAAGTCTGCTTCCTGGCTGCCAGCTCTCAATCCCTCTCTTCCCATGAATCTAGAGTCTTCAGCTGCTCCCTTTCTCCATGTCCCCATCTCTGCCTCCATCTCTGGTGTCCCTTTTTCTCTGGATAAGGTCCCCCATTCCGCTAGTGCTCTTCTCCCTTGATGGTCCTAGGGTCCTCTGTTTCTGGACTGTAAGATTAACTACTCCCCAGTTTTTGTTACAAAACTTCTACCTTTACAATTGTGACCGTCATAATTAGTCATGATAACAATTACTCACTATTGAATCATAAGAAGCATATCCCCATCCCTTTTTAAAAATATTTTATTGTGAATTATGTGATAGTTTACATAGGAGAACATTAGTTTTACATTCATCCTATTGTATATTGTTTCATTGCCATGGTTACAATCCCCTCCATGCTTCATCAACCAACCAAAGGGTATATCCTACAAGCCTGCCCCCCACCCTCCGGTCGTCAGTACACAGCCCCTCTCCCTCTCTGTGTCTAAAGTCCCCAGCTGCTCCATCTCTCCACGTCATTGTCTCTGCCTCCTTCTCAGGCATCACTGCTTCTCTCAGTTGGGTCCCGTTCTCTGCTCTTCTCCCTTGATTGTCCCAGGGACCTCCGCTCCTAGACTGAAAAGTTAATCACTCCCCTCCTTGCTACAAAACATCTACTTTTACATTTCCAACCTTCACAGTCAGTCCTGATAACAATTATTCACTATTGTATCACATAAGACCTATCTGCATTTCATTTCATCAGCCCTGCCTAGACAGCTTGGATATCACTCAGTGGAGATTCTACCTTCCTCCACGCCCTCTGGATCTAGGTTCCCTCTTGAAAGCTTGTAAGCCAGTCACTCTTGCCTTTGTAACGTACTCCCCCCCACCCCCACCCCATTTTAGGTAACCAATGTCCAAGTTGCCCATCCCTGTCTACTCTGTGTATGGAGGGTGTGGGAATGATCCTTGCTTTAAAGATTTGTTCCCTCTTTTGTGTGACTGCATCCATAGGTGTAGGTCAAGTTCATCAAATTGTATCAGATTACTCTTTTTTTCCTCTTCTTTCTTCTTCTAGTTGAGCTCTGATCATCCAGTCGTTGAAGCCAGGTCAAGTGGGTATTATCTGCAAGTGTGGCTGTTCTTGTGCATATGCCCTCTCTTCTTATCAGCTGGATGCTTCACTCTCCACAGACATCATTATTTACTTCTGTCCCACTTAGCCCATCTGGTATTGCTTTGTTCTTACCCAATTCCTTTATACTATTGTCAAGTGTATTTCTATATGCTATAGACCCAACAAAGATCTCTGCTAGCATAGTGGTTACAAGTCAGGCTGCTAACCTCAAGGTTACTAGCGTGGGAGAAGTTGAGGCTTTCTGCTCCCATAAAGATTTATAGCCTCAGAAACCCTAGGGTCACTAAGAGTCAGAACTGACTCAATGGCACACCACCACCACCATAGACCCAACCATTCAATTATATATGTGTTGGTTTTAGACATTTCTTTTTTAAATTAGTTAAAAGAAGGAAGGAAAAGTATACGTTTACACTGTCTTTTGTAACTGCATAATAACTTTATTGGTGTTCTGTTTTTTTTTATTTTTGTTTTGGGAGGGTGGGTAGGAAGATTCTAATAATAATCACTTACTTTCAGCTCAACAAAGTTTTTTTTAGTATTTCTTAGAAAGTTGGCTAGCTAGTAATAGAATCTCTCTTTCCACCCCCACCTCTTTCAGGGCAGTTTATCTGGTAATGTGTTTTACCTTCAATTTCGAAAGAAAGAAAAACAAAGAAATATCGTTTTGTTACGTATAATAATCTTGGTTAACAGTCCCCCACCCCACCCCCCAACTCTGGTACTTCGAACATGTCATCCTACTGCCTTGTAACCACCATTATTTCTGTTGACAAGTTGACTGTTCATTTTTTGTTATACCCTTCTACATGACATGACATATTTTTCTGCTGCTTTCAAAATTTCCCTTTATATTTGGCTTTCAGAATTTTTGTACTGATGTGTTGGAATATGAATCACTTTGTACCTATTCTCCTTAAGCTTGTTGAAATTACTGAATGTGTAGATGAATGTTTTTTGCTTTATCATATTTGGGAAACTTGTAGCTATTATTTAATTTTATCAAATATTTTCCCCTGCTCCTTTCTCTGTCTGCTCTTCTTCTATGGTATTGCCTTTATACATACATTGGTGTGTTCTGTGGTGTGCCATCCTTCTCCAAGCCTCTGCTCATTTTTAATTGATACTTATTTTCCTCTGTTCATTCATTTATATAATCTCTACCACTCTTTATCTTCAACTTCACTGATTATTTTCTCTTCTGCCTGTTCCAATCTATGAATGTACCCTTATAGTAATATTTTTTAAATTTCAATTATTGAAGTTTACCACAATTTTCCTTTGCTTCTGTTTTATAATTTCTACATCTCTATTGTTGTTGACAATATATTGTCATTTTATTTTCCCTTACTTCTTTAATAAGTGTTTCTTTTTGTTGTTTGAACAGATAAGGGGAGCTTCAAAAAGTTATTGGAAAGGTTGATTTAAAAGATAATGGGGTTCTCCTCCTAACTTTTTGAAGTCCCTTCATATTTATAATGACTGCTTTGAAGACTTAGTTACATCTGACATCTGAACCCTTTCAATGAACTTTCTATTGCCTGTTCCTTTTTGTTTTTTTTATTGCATATTTTTCACACTTTCCTGTCTTGTAATTTTATTGTTGTTGAAAATTGAGCATTATAGGTCACATATTGTAGCAATGGATATTGATTCTACAACCTTTCAGTGTTTGTTTCAGGTTGTTTATTTGTTTAATGACTTGGCTAGACAATTTTAGTAAAGCCAGTTTTCCCAGGAATGTGGAGCCTCTGAAACCTTGGAATGCTCACAGACACTCTGAATTAATGGTACTTTTAGGAGGACTCCTTTTTCCATCTCTTTTCCTAATCTATTGGTTGAACTGTCTCTGCTGAAATCACACTTGTTAGAGTCTACTAATCAGTAGTTGATTGTGTTATTGTTTTTGTCTAGCTCTGAGGCATGTTGTTGTTTTTAAATGCTGTTTAGGTGGTTCCAACTCATAGGGACCCTATATGATAGGGTTGTTTTTTTTTAATGTTTTATTGTGAATTATGTGATAGTTTACATGGGAGAACATTAGTTTTACATTCATTCTATCGTATATCATCTCATTGCCATGGTTACAATCCCCTCCGTGCAATCCTTCCCCCGTACCCCCCAGGTCTTCAGCACACAGTCGCTC
>NW_006408553.1:9228685-9232125 GCF_000296735.1 Chrysochloris asiatica
GGCCCCATCTCTCCCTGGCCCGCACTCTTAAACTAAACTCCGTCTTGAAACCTTATAAGCCAGTCACTTTGTGCCTTTATCGCCCCCTCGATTTAGGTAGCCAATGTCTAAGTTGCCAGTTTCTGTCTTCCCTTTATTCAGAGGGGATAGCATTGATACTTGATGTGAAGACTCATTTCCTCTCTGTTGCTATTTTGAGCTACTACCTCCATGAATATAGGTCAAGTTCATGAAATTGTAGCAATTTACCCTCATTTCCTTTCAAAAATTGTTTTCTTTTTTATCTTCCTCTAGTCAAGTTCTGGTTATCAAGCCATAGAGACTAGGTCAAATGGGTACTATCTGCAAGTTTCAGTGTTCTTTTGTGTCTCCCCTCACTTCATATCAGTTGGATGCTTCACTTTCAGCACTAGCCCTCTGTGGCTATGTCCTTGTCCATGGGCTTAGGTGTCCCAGGTCTCACCACACTTTGGACCAACCAGCTCTTCATCTTCTCTCTCTCATCTCCAGGTCAACAGGAATCTATGGTTGAACTCAGCCCATTTCTTCATTGTTGCCTTCCACTCACCAGTAGACCAATGTGGTCCCCAGAAAGCTTACATGTCTGCTCATGTGTTCTCTTTGAATTTCAGCCTTAGAGGAGAGTTTGTCCTGAAGGGACTTGATTGCTTGCATTGATGGCTTCCCAGTGAACAACTTGCTTATTCTTGTAGTAGCCAATCATACTGCCATTTTTGTTTTGAATTTTTCATGATGATTTTACTTTGAATATGTATCTTATGTTGCTCTAGCTGTTCCAGGCTGGTCTGCTTGTCCTTTCTAGTGGGACTGTCCCACCTCAGAAGGTTCTGGATGGGACTCAGGATTCTACTTTAGGTCCCATACACTGCAAAGGCTTCACAAGAAGCGTATTTCATGGGACAAGTTGTAGAACCCCTTTTAGGTATTCTAATCTGTTATAGGCTGAAGATGGGCCTACAAACTTTCTGTAATCATGTTTCCCAAAATTCCTTTCTATCCCACTCAAGTGTCTATTTTCCAATAATAGGCAAGGGAAACCAAGATTTAAAAGACAGTCAAGTATCTTAGTATTATTTCCCCTCTTCAGACGATGTCTCGATCCCTGTATCGCAGAGCCCTGTTGTTCCAAGTTTGAGCATGCATCACTATTTACTTCTGTCCTATTTAGTGCATGCAAACCTGTCTCATTGTCCCCTTATCTACCTTGTTCTTCCACCCCTTCTTGTGTATTGCCCTCCCCAACACCTGAACTATGATACCTATCAGTTGTCTTTTGACGTTGTTGATGACATCCTTTGAAGCACAAAATGATTTTTACTTTGATGAGTCCACTTCATCTGTTTTTGTTAGTTCTGCTATAGTTTCAAAACTAAAAAAAATAAAAGAAAAAAATTATCTACTCCAACTCATGACTCCCAATTCTATTCCAATGATCTATTTGTCTCTATTTCTGCCACTACCACACTGTGTTGATAACTGAAATATTGTAGTCAGTTTAGAGATTAGGAGTATGAATCCTCTAGCTGTATTTTTCTTCAAGATCATTTTTTGACAATCCCTGGTCAATTGACTTTCCGTGTAAATTTCAATCTGTTTGTTGATTTCCAAAAATAAGCAAGCTGTAACTTTGATGGAGATTGTCTTGAATGTGTAAATAATTTTAGGACTATTGTTATCTTCTCAAGAATTCCTTGGGACACAGTGGATTAAGCATTGAGTGTAATCAGTTTAAACTCACCAGTAATTCCATGGGAGAAAGATGTGGCTGTCTTAGAAATCCTAAGGAGCATTTCTACTGTGCCTCACAGGGCTGCTATGAGTTGAAATTGACTAGATGGGACTGAGTTTGGTTTTGTGTGTATTTGTTTTGCTATCTTAACAATATTAAGTCTTCTGATCTATGAACAGAAGATCTCTTTCTATTCATTTAGTTAGGTCTTTTAATGTTTTTTTCAACAATGTTCCATAGTTTTCAGAGTTTATGTTTGCATTTCTGTTGATATACTTGTTATTGTTAGGCTAGGTTGAATCAGTATCATATGCACAACAGAATGAAACACTGCCCAGTCCTGTGCCGGTTCCACAATCCTTGCTACATTTGAGCCCATTGCTGCTTCAATTGTGCCAGCCCATCTCATAGGGATCTTCCTCTTTTTGGCTGACCCATCACTCTCCCAAATATGATGTCCTCTTCCAGGGAATAGTACAACCTGACAAAATGTCCAAAGTATGAGAGAAGTTTGGACACTTTGGTTTCTAAGGAGCATTTTGGCTGTACTTCATCCAACACAGATTTATTTGTTCTAATGACAGTCCATGGTGCTTTTAGTATTCTCCTCTAACACACTAACTAAAATGCATCAATTCTTCCTTAGTCATTGTCCAACTTTCACACGCATATGAGACTACTGAAAATATCATAGATTGGGTCAGGTGCACCTTAATCTTAAACCTATATCTTTGCTCTTGAACACTTTAAAGAGGGCTTGTGCAGCAGATTAGCCTAATACAGTACTTCATTTGATTTCTTGACTGCTTCTTCCATGAGTGTTGAGGGCAAAATTAGAAAAATGAAGTCTTTGAAAACTTCAATCTTTTCTCCATTTATCTTGATGTCACATATTGATTCAGTGGTGAAGATTACTGTTTTCTTTATATTGAGGTGCAACCCATACCAAAAGCTTGGTCTTTGATCTTTCTCATAAGTATTTTAATTCGTCTTCACTTTCAGCAAGCAAGGTTGTATCATCTGCGTATCTCAGGTCGTTAGTAAGTCTTCCTGCAATCTTAATGTTTTTCTTCATATAATTCAGCTTTTTGGATTGTTTGCTCAGTGTACAGAAATAGTGATTTTAATAAACATCATGAAAGAATATAACCGTGGTGCACACTTTTCCCAATTTTCAACCACTCAGTGTTCCCTTGTTCTGTTCAAATGACTGCCTCTTGGTCTATATACAAGTTCCTCGTGAACACAATGAATTGTTTCAGAATACTCATTCTCCATAACGTACCTAAGTATTATAGGTGAAATTATTCTATTAATTTTTATATTGGTCATTTACTGTAAGTGTATAGAAATAATTTGATTTTTGTATATTGATAAGATGGCAGATTCTGCTGTTGTTATATAGAGTATTATGTGGAACCTTTAAAAAAAAAAACAAAAAACGAGGCATCACTAGAGGCCAAGAAATTTGGTAGGCAGTTACCTGGCCAACTAATTGGAAGAAATCCTATTTGTGACCATTCAAAAGAGAAGTGACCCATCAGAATGAGAAAATCATAATATCATTAATATTGCATACAAGTAATATTTTGCTGTGGTGGTCTGAGTTGCTGTGATTCTGAGGGCTATGCCACCGGTGTTTTAAATAACCAGCAGGGTCACCCATGGTGGAAAGGTTTCAGATGAGCTA
>NW_006408553.1:9236375-9257080 GCF_000296735.1 Chrysochloris asiatica
CCAGCTGCTCCATTGCTCCACGTCATCATCTCTGGCTCCATTTCAGGCATCACTGCTTCTCTGGGTAGGGTCCCGCTCTCTGCTCTTCTCCCCTATATAGGGTTTTTGAAGAGCAAGTCTTGGGTTTGAATCCTTGACCTTTTGGTTAGCAACTTAATACTTATCCTATAGCACCACAGCTGGAGTCTCTGAGGTATTTAATTCAATTAAATGCGAGCTTTCAGGGCTACTTTTTGAAGTAAATATTTGTAGTTCTTTTTGACTCCAGGGAGACTCAGCTTAGCTAGTTCTGTCCCTGGTTCTCTCTCATAAACTAGAGGGACTATGACTTAATATTTTGTTCTAAGGAGCTACCAGCTTCTACCTAATTGTTGGCCAACAAAATTTCTTTTATTCTTTGAGAGCACCCTTAGGCATCAAAGTCCCCACATCTAACTTCAGATAAAGTCAGCTATTTGGAGAGAGTATGGGGCTCTTTCTTCTTAGGAACTCCATTTACATACCTGTTTTTATGGCAGAAATCTCTGAACCACTGTTTTGAAACTGGAGGAAGAGATAGAGATTGCATCTTACAGAGACATCCTTGATTTGTTAACTGAGCTGGTAATGGTAGACTCTGATCTTCCTAGTTTGCTTTACCTGATGTATACAACATCTGCCTTACAAGTGAGCTGGAGCAAAGGCACTCAAGACCTGAGTATATTCAGCCTCTGCATCTGGGATAGATCCTCTGTCTTACAAATAGGGCAGGTTGGAGGAAGACAGCCACCGTATCCCTGGGAACAGATGGGAGAAGAAACCCACTCAAAGTGAATCTTCCATCATGCTAAGATGGGGCATTTTGTAGGTTCTTATTGACATTAGGTTCTTATTGAAGGAGCTCTGGTAGCATAGTGGTTACAACCTCAAGTTGGGCTGCCAACCTCAAGACCAATAGTTTGAAACTAACAACGGTTCCATGAGAGAAAGATGAGGCGTTCTGCTCCCGTAAAGATTTGTTGTTGTTGTTGTCAGGTGCCATCGAGTTGGAACTGACTCATAGCGACCCCATGCACAGCAGAATGAAACAATGCCCGATCCTGGGCCAGCCTCACTACCGCTGCCACACTTGAGCCCATCAATGATGCTACCTGGCCAATCCATCTCGTTAGGGGTCTTCCTCTTTTTCTCTGATCCTCCACCTTACCCAGTATGACATCCTTCTCCAGCGACTGTTCCCTCCGGACAATATGTCCAAAGTATGAGAGACGAAGCTTAGCCATCCTGGCCTCCAAGGAGCACTCTGGCTGCACTTCTTCCAAACCAGATCTATTGGTTCTTTTGGCAGTCCATGGCACTTTCAGTATTCTCCTCCAACACCACAACTCAAAGGCATCAATTCTTCTATGATCTTCCTTATTCACTGTCCAGCTTTCGCATCCATATGAGGCTATTGAAAATACCATGGCTTGGGTCAGGTGCACCTTAGTCCTCAAGCTGACATCTCTGCTTTCAATACTTCAAAAAGTTCCTGTGCAGCAGATTTGTCCAATGCAATACATCATCTGATCCCTTGCCTGCTGCTTCCATGAGTGTTGATAGTTGATCCAAGAATGGAGTCCTTGACAACTTCAATGTTTTCTCCATTGATAAGAATGTTGTTTATTGGTCCATTGGTGAAGATTTTTGTTTTCTTGACATTGAGATGCAATCCATACCGAAGGGTGTGCTCTTTGATCTTCATCAGTAAATGTTTTTATAAAAAAAGATTTATAGCTCAGAAACCCTGTGCAGGGTCACTATGAGTTGGAGCCAACTCCACGCTACTTAACAACAACAACAATTGACATTTAATAGATTTTCTTGAATTAATACTTATTTATTTTCTCATGGGACAATTTTCAGAGGCATAAAATTATTGTGCTACTGTTTTTATATATGATATTCATTTGTTTTAACTATTTTTCTGGAGAGCAGATCCATGAAAGTCCTCATTCTGCCATTCTGGAAATGAAATTCTCTCTCTTAGACTATTTATACTCACTTAAAGTAAAAAAAAAAAAAAGACTGAAAGCAACTATCTGACTTTTTATAAAGGAGACAAAAGGCCTTTAGGCCTAGATTTCTGACCAGATTCAGCCAGGGTTTTTCATGGATAGAGAATTCTTCTGAAAACTTCTTAACTTTGCAAAATACTTTAACTGAGAGCCTTAAGGTACTCTACTTTTTTCTTCCTCTTTTAGCAAGAATGTGGACTCTGTATTTTAAAAGTCTGGCTGAAATTTTGCATCCAATTTGAAACTCACATTTTAAGAAAATCTTCACTTGATCGCTTGGGGCCATTCTAAAATCCTTAAGTCAACAATTTTAAATGTTTGCATTGAGGTCACCTCATAACACTTCATGGAGTTTAAACCTTGGATCATAGATCCACATTGTTCTGGATGCTTGAGAGACTCAAACAAAGACAATATGATGGATAGTATAAAGGTGTCAATAACTTGGTGTTTTTGTAGCCAAGAATACATAATTAAATTCTGGCACTTTTCAGCCAATCTTGTAGCATAGTGGTTACTAGTGGGGCGAACTAACCTCAATGTCAGCAGTTCAAAACTACCAGCCATTCCATGGGAGAAAGATGGGACTTTCTGATCCCATAAATATTTACATTCCTGGAAACCCAATACGGGGTCATTATGAGTCAGAACCGACTTCACGGCACATAACCACCACCACCGCCACCACCACCACATTGAGACCTTTCTGAGTAGCTATATTTCCACCATTATCATTAATATTGTTATTAAGTTGGTTCCAACTAATAGAGAACCTGTATAGGGTTTCCGAGGTTTGCTCCACTGACCTTGCAGTTCAAACTGACTTTATGATCGAGTGCTTATCCTACAGTGCCAGACCAGGACTCCAGTCATTGGCATAATCAGAGCTTGTTTGTAATTGTATCATGTGAGTTGTATTAGCTCCTTTAGTGAAATAGTCCATAAAGCATGCCCTGCTGGCCTCAAAGACTGCCTAATATCTTGGACAGTTACAGCTGCTTTTTAAGTACTTCTTCTTTCTTTTTTAGTCCGTCTTCGACAACTATGCCATCATCATATTCCATAGTATCTTATTATATAATAGTAGGTTCTTGTCTTCTATTATTCTGATTCTTTTATGTAACCATGTGAATGGGATTGGGATTGCCTGGAAAAGATGTTATCATTGGGTTTTGACTCATGGTGACCTCACACATGCAGGGTAAAACTGCTCTATAAGGTTTTCAAGGCAGCTCTTTTTTGGAGCAGATCACCAAGCTCGTCTACCAAGTTGCCTCTGGGTGGGTTCAAACCACCAATCTTTAAGTTGGGAGTCAAGGGCTTAACCATTTGCACCACCCACAGACTTCACCCAGGAGGACCGAAATCTAAAAACATGTATTTAACTACAACAAGGAAGCCAACGTAAGTATAAAGGACATATCCCCCTACCGCAATGCTTTTTTTAGTTTATAAACTGTTGATACCTTTGGTTCTTCTCTTGGCCTCTTTCCTGTTAGTTTGAAAGATTTGGACTTGCATCTATACCTCCTGGCATTGCCGTCCTCCTTTTTGACTTTTATGTGATGTGAACTGATAATTGTACAAACCAACCCTGAATTCTATTTGTTCAATAAACATTTGAGGTCCCACTGAGTGCCAAGCATGGCACTAGTTGTTGAGCCTTCAACAGTAATGAGACAGTTTCCCTAGCCTCAGTCTCATGAGAACAAATATGTAAAGAAATAAATGTAACACTGCAATATTCTACTGTAAAAGAAATACATACAGGAAATATGTTGTTGTTGTTGTTAAGTGCTGTTAAGTCGATTTTGACCCACCGCGATCCTGTATAGGGTTTCCAAGGAGCAGCTAGTGAGCTTGAACCACCAACCTTGCAGTTCAAATGGCTTTGCAGTCTGACGCATTAACTCACAGTGCCACACCAGGACTCCACATGACATATAGGTGACCCCAAAGCTTATCCAGGGCAATAGTCAGAACAAACTTCAATTCTAGGCAATGATGATTAAGTTTGGACATGAAGACAATCTGGTAAGTTTGGTTGTGATGAGAAAGGGTATTCTGAAGAGGAGAAGGATATGAAGATAAAAATCCACACAATGAAGGTTGTTTGATATTACTACTCCTTTAACCTTACAACTATAGCATGTAAATTTAATACTGCTAGTACTGTTGCCTTCAAGTTGACTTCTACTCATGATGACCCCATGTGTGTTGAAGTAGGACTGTGTTCCATAGAGGTGTTTTTTGTTTTGTTTTGTTTTTTAAAAATATGGAACACTTCACAAATTTGCGTGTTATCCTTGTGCAGGGGCCATGCTAATCTTCTCTGTATCATTCCAATTTTAGTATATGTACTGCCGAAGTGAGCACTCTATAGAGTTTCCAAAGACTAGGTCAAGGTTTTTTTTCTGAAGTGCCTCTGAGTGAACTTGAGCATCTAGTTGTAGGATAAACACTGGACTGCTAACTACAAGGTTATTCATTCAAACCAACCAGCTACTCCTCAAAAATTGTATAAAGGGTTACTATGAATGGAACCAACTCAACAACAGTGAACTCATGGAATCACTGGTGACACAAATGGTTACTCTTTATCTTATAGCACCACACCATGATTCCACACCAGGAGTAGGAAACTTATTTACTTGATTGTACTAGATCCCTTTATTTTCTGCCTGCTTTCTCCACTTCTCCTGATGCTGACTTCCTAGAGAACAGGAAATTCATCTGCACAGCATCTAGCACAATTAATAGTTTGTCAGGTAACTGAATATTTAAATCTACTGATCATTTTTCATTTTGCAAGCAATTCTTTGCACTGGAAACTAGTTCTTAGTACACTTCTCATAATGATACTACCCCTGTGTCTTAGCTTCCAGCCTTCCTTTAGAAATGCATACATGTTAGAATTCTGGTGAGAAAGGACCTTGTTCTTCAGTTCAGGTCATGGGGGCATATTCACTGGAAACAGGAAGAAGAGATGCATATATTTTAATTTCGTGTAGATCTTTGGTTAAACCCTAGATTTTGATTGTGTGTTTGCTTTTTGAAAATTACATACTTGACCAATATCATGCTTAAAACCAGTTTCCATCAAGTCAGATCTGACTCATGGTGACTCTGTGTTTGTCACAGTAGAACTGTGCTACAAAGGATTTTCAGTGGTTAGTTTTTAAGTAGTAGTAGACATCAGGTCTTTTGTCAGGTGCAAGTAATTCAAGTATCCTCTTATATAGTGACATCTTCCTTTAAACAGAAAACAAATCTTCAGGAAGTATGTGTATATATATATATATACACACACACACAAAACAAAGTTACTACTTTCTTGAATATATATATATGAATATATATATATGTATATATATATGTATATATGTATATGAATATGTATATATGTATATATATATATATTCAAGAAAGTAGTAACTTTGTTCCTTCTAAGCTATTCACACACATTTCTTGACTTTGCACATGCCAGTCCCTCTGATTTGTCATGTCCTAGGCATGGGAGTCCTGGTGTGGCACCGTGGATTAATGTGCCATACTGCAAAACAAGCCAGTTTGAACTGCAATGTCGGCAGTTCAAGTTCACCAATCGCTCCTTGGAAACCCTATACAAGGTCACTATGGGTTGGAACCAACTCAATGGCACTTAACTACAAGAACAAAGCATGGATGGGAACACCTAGTGTGGCACTGTAGGATCAGCACTGGACTGAGAACCAAAAGATAACAGCAGTTCAAACTCACCAGCTGCTCCTCTGAAACCATATTCAGGGTCTCTGTGAGTCAGAACCGACTTGACGGCACTTAACAACAACAAGGCGTGGATGGAGACATGGGTAATGAGAAGTCAACCTTTCCATTCATTATCTAGTCCATTTTATTTCTTCAGTACACCTCAGAAAGGTTTAAATTTTTAGCAAGGGCTTCGATTCCTGGTATCTAGCCTGGTTCCCAACTTTCAAATTTGTTCTTCCTCACAAGAAAGCCTATTGGGAAAGCTCCTTGTCTACCTGTTTGATCCATTTCCTTTCACTATGGAGTACTGGTGTGAATGGAGTCCTGGTGTAATGCTGCAGGTAACATGCTGGAAGGCAAGGTCAGTTTGAACTACAAGGTTGGTGGTTCAAGCTCACCAGAAGCTCTTCTGAAACCCTGTTCAGGGTAACTGTGAGTCAGAACTGACTCGATGGTGCTTAACAATAACAAGGCATGGAGGATGGAGACATGGGTAAAGAGAAGTCAACCCTTCCATTGACTAGCCAGTCCATTTCATTTCTCCAGTCCATCAGAAAGGTTTAAACTCTTAACCTGGTTCCCAACCCTCAGATTTGTTCTTTCTCACAAGAGAAGCCTATTGGGAAAGCTCCTTGCCTACCTATTTGATCCATTTCCTTTGCTACTCCACCTTAGTCTCTGGCAGTTGTTGTTGAATGCCATCCAATCAGTTCTGACTGCATACGTTTCCAAGGAGCAGCTGGTGGGTTTAAACCTCCAACCATGTGCATAGCATTCTGATGCTGATGCTACAGCCACACACCAGGACTCTAGTAAGACTTCTCAAATTCTACTCATTAACTCTGACTGAGAAAGAGGCAGAACAAATTGAAGTAGGTGGGACTTCATAACTCCAAGTCTTACAGAATCCTTTGTGCTGTATCCCTCCTCCCCTCGCCCAGAAATGGCAGGCCTGTTGGGAAACACACAGACGCCACTCTTCAGGAGGATAAATACTAATTAACAGACCACACTCTGGTAGCATAGTGGTTACGAATCGGGCTGCGAACCTTAAGGTCAGCGGTTCGAAACTACCAGCTGCACCGCAGGAGAAAGATGAGGCTTTCTACTCCCGTAAAGATTTACACCCTCGGAAACCCTATACAGGGTCGCAATGGGTCAGAACCGACTCGATGGCACATAACAACAACAACAACAATAACTGCTTCAGAAGGAAGTCAGTGGTTTCTTTCACTACCACATAATTTTCAAGGCAGCTCTCCAAGTGGCTGGACATCTCATTATTACATTATTATTCAAAATCATATAAAATTATCTTCCTACGCTTGCTTTTTCCCCACCCTGTTTCTTTCTCTTCTTCTTTTTTTTTTTTTTACACCATTGCATTTTAAATTGCACTCCTAGGTCCTGCTGTGAATAAGAAAATGTCTATTCTGATACCCTACACTCATCTGAGGCTGTTTCCTTAACAAAGAGAGGCTTAGCTATTGCTGTTCCATTAAGGAGTACAGGCACTCCTTATCTGAGAATCCCCTTTACCCTCAACTAGGTTGGAGAGAAGTCAGGTAATTGATGACCTGTATATGGGAGAGTTAGGTCACATGATCCAACAAAGGAACTGTTTTTTTCCAGAACACGATTCATTTTCATTAAATCTTACAAAAGAATAAAAATCAAGCTGGATTTAAGTTTTTGTTTTTCCTTTATTTTTGCAGCATTTAACAAATCACTTCTTCTGGGGGTGTGGGGGGAGAGAAAAATTGCACAACTCTCCCAGAAAATTCAGCCAGCATGGTGGTCCTAGCTTTATGACATATATATATATATATATATATATATATATATATATATATATATATATATATATATATATACTAAATATGAAAAATGCTCAATTACTTAAAAGAAATCTTTAAAAACATAATCTGAACATTTCAGCCATGTATCCTGGTGAGACTGAAATTGGTCAAAGGCAGAGCTGCATGCCAAATGATAATTTCTGCTAAATAATTCAGGCCATCTGAACTCTGGTATTATACTTACTTTAATGAGCATAATGGATGCAATTAGAGACTGTTTTTCCTCCCTGTGCCAGATACAATGTGCTCTCACCTAATTGTCTTGCAGACTTGTCCCGTAGCCTGACAATAGTAGCCATGCAATAAGTGTATGCTGAAGTCAGTAAGTTTTGATTATGATTATTTTGAATGTAACAAGAAATTGTATAACCAAAACTAGGTATTTTCCTAATATCTGGTTATGTGCTGCGGAGTTGGTTCCCAACTCATAGCAACCCTGTACAGGGTTTCTGAGGTTGTAAATCTTTACGGGAGCAGAAAGCTTCATCTTTCTTCCATGGAACAGCTGGTAATTTTGAGCTTCTGACCTTGAGGTTAGCAGCTGGAGGATTCATAACTACTATGCTACCAGAGTCCCTTAGCTAGCCAGTGATAAAATCTCATACGCAAAAGAATAAGATAGGGAAAAAGATCTTAGGACTTAGTTTTTTCCCTAACATTGTTTTTGTTTTTCTTTTCCTTTGTCCCCTCACAGGGAAATGATGCTGATATGGTGGATAAGAACAAGTGCTGCACGCTTTGTAACATGTCTTTTACCTCAGCAGTGGTAGCTGACTCACACTATCAAGGCAAAATCCATGCCAAAAGGTTAAAACTGTTGCTAGGAGAGAAAACCCCATTAAAGACCACAGGTATGTGTGTGAACTGTAATCCTGGGGAGATGCTGAAAAGCCAGTACTGTGCCTGTCACATTAATCACACTTCCTATTCAGAGGCAGGTAGGCCAGAATCAGAGACTAATGATAGATGTCATTCAGTTCCTAAAGGGATGAGTAGGCAGCCCCACTGACCTTGCTGTCATAACAACAGTAAACACAAATCCAGGTACTCCTGAGATCATCCTGGCTCCTTCAAATTAGTAATTCAGCAGCTTGCTTCATTTTGAAAACACAGTGTACATCCTGTAAGATGCTGCCTAGTATATCTATTATATATTATGTAAGATGTATCTATTATGTAATGAGCATTGTTCTTCTCTGGACCAGTTTGTGATCCAGTGTATAATGGGGAAATCTCCTACTAATGTCTGCAGAATGCAGAAGATCATCTTATTCTTATCGTGGAGTGAATGGAGAAGACCGTAGTTTAAAAATATTATATTTTGCAAATCAACTGATAGATTAATTTTTCTGAGACAGCATGCCAATCATCTTTGTAGGGGAATCTTATAATTCAAGCTTATTAATTTTCATAGTTAAAAGCTTAAATATTGATAACAGATCATTTGACCTTCTAATTGCTTAAATAAATATACTACTCAGAGGTCTAACAAAGCAGAAAACTAAAACACCATTATAATTTAATCAAGAGAGACTATTTGTACAAAGTTTATATCCTTGCAAAGATGGTACTAGAATGGGTTATAATCCCAAGAAGTTGGGTTATAGCTCTGGACTACTCTTGCAATACAATTAAAATTTAGCAGTGCATTTTATCTTGCTGTCTAATGAATCGTGCCTAGATCGTGGGTGTAATTATTTTTTAAATGGTATTTTGGAAATTGGAGAGTCTAAAACATTGTTTGGCTTTTATCCTCACCAATGTTTTTCTTAAGACAAATGTCTTCTTTTATCTAGAGAATAGGAACGAATCTTTTCACTACATTTTTTTCTACTTAGTTTAACTAAAGAATGTTGGTTTTCAAAAGGTGACTGTGACATTCAGATATACGATGGAGTTGCGATACACGGGGAACATGCAGACACACTCAGCATGTTTCGGGGGCACACTGTATATGGCATTGGATAAGCAGCCAATTGGTTGAAAACTCCTGCTTCTTGCGGTCTAAAAGGCTGACTACTCACCTTGTAACCTCCCGATCAAACCTCTTAAAACAGACATTTCAAAGAAACAGTCACTGGCACATTTTTACCTGTTTTCCATGAATGAGTAACTGGCCCATTTGTTCTCTCTGCCTAAGGAAAGCATTGCTGTGAAATTTAATTTTGGAGTTAGTGATTGAAGAGGGGGAATGATATCTCTGTTTATCACATCAATTAGCAAGTTGGAGAGTTATTCTTTCTATTAAAAAAAACAAAAAATCACCACATGGTAAAAATAGTTCTTTGTAAATTTAAGCATAGTCTCAAAACCACCAAGCACCAATTTATTTTAATGAATTCAAATACTTCCAGAGCTGGTAAATATATTTGGGATAATTTGTGAGTTACCATCAATATATTCTGAAGGAAAAATCCAAAGTACTTACAGTTACAACCTCCATGTATTGGCTTGGTCTTGACTGTCTACAGAGCTGTCTCCATTCTCACTGTTACAGAAATCAGGTTGCTGGTTAGCCTAGAAGGGATTGAATAGGTGAGTTCTACTGACAGCTTGTGGCTTGGGCTTGGGTTTGGGCTTGGGCTTGGGCTTGGGCTTGGGAAGCAGATTCTGGTTTCTTTGTAGCAGTATCCCCTTTCTCCTCTAACTCAAATTCCCAGGTTGCAGATTGCTCTTCGATAGCACCTCCTCTCATCCATTCTGCTCTGAAACTAGTTTGGAAAACAGTACCACCAGACAGACTCGGAGGGTTTGTTAATCTTGTTAATGTCAACCCAACTGCTAGCAGGGAGCAGTAAAAGCAATGCACCTTGCTAGAGGGTGGTAAGGCAGTAAGTACAAATGTAAGCAGAGCGTTGGTATTAGGTAGGTATGCTCATGTTAAGAATCTGAGAGCCTGGTATGATGGTAGCACCTAGAAATGGTGAATTTGGGTGCAGAGAACATGCACAGATTCCAGCAGGATACTGGCATCAGGTATGTTTGACATGTAGTAGCAGGACCCTGCCAGCAGCCCTGGAATTCCAGAGAAAGGAAAGGCAGTTGAGGACATGGTGCATACTCAATGGTTAATTTTCCAGAACTAGATCATCAGGACTTTCTTCTGAGGTACCTCTGTATGGATTAGAACCTCCAACCTTTTGATTAGCAATCAATCAAGTTAACCATTTACAGCACCCAGAGATTCCTAAGGCAAGCATACTGAAAACCAATACCGTATTGCATATACATCCATAGGCCCATAAGCTCATAATAGAGTTCAGAAATTCCAATCATAAAATGGACTGTATCACGGACAAGTATTGTGTGTGACCACTATTGTAAAAATCAAGAAAACATTTTCATGCTAAAAGAAGTGTTTTTGATGGTTATCAGGGGTGGGAGTGATTTGCATTAGGCAAGTCTGTTACATAAGACCTCTTTAAAGTGTTGAAGAGCCAAGATTTCAGTTTGAGGACTAAGATGCATCTGACCCAAGCCATGGTATCTTCAGTCACCTCATATGCATGTAAAAAGTTGAATAGTGAATAAGGAAGACAGTAGAAGAATTGATGCATATGAGTTATGGTTTCGGAGGAGAATATTGAAAGTAATAAGAACTGCCAAAACAACAAATCATTCTGTGTTGGAAGAAATACAGCCAGAGTGCTCCTTGGAAGCCAGGATGGCCAGACTTTGCCTCTCATACTTTGGACATATAGTCAGAAGGGACCAGTCCCTGGAGAAGGATATCATGTTTGGTCAAGTGGAAGGTCAGAGAAAAAGAGGAAGACCACCAACAAGATGGATTGGCAGAATGGCAGCAGCAATAGGCTCACCAATTGTGAGGTTGGCTCAGGACCAGGCAATGTATATATATATATATATATATATATATATATATATATATATATATAGAGAGAGAGAGAGAGAGAGAGAGACAGACAGAGACAGAGAGAGAGAGACAGAGACAGAGAGAGAGACAGAGAGAGAGACAGAGAGAGAGACAGAGAGAGAGAGAGAGTGAGTATTGGTGTGGTGCTATGTATAATATGCTGGACTGCAAAGTCTGTTTGAAATGCAAGGTCAGCATTTCAAGTTTACCAGCTGCTCTTAGGAAACCCTATACCAGGTTGCTATGGGTCACAAATGACTCATAGGCATCTAATAACAACTATGTATGTATGTATATATATACACACACACAAATATAATGGAAATTTTCTCCATACAAACAAATTGGTATATAGCAAGTGCACATGTGCCTCATGTCTCTTGTATATAAAGCAATTGTACTGCTAGTAATAAAATTGTTGTTGTTGTTAATTGCCATCAAGTACCTTCCAACCCATAGGGACCTGGTATACGGTTTCTGAAGAGCAGCTGGTGAGTATAGTATATATACATAACCTGTAATACATATATCTTGATAGTCATACTGAACAGCTATGCTACTGGCTTATATATGGACCGTACTGTATACTTCCTATGTAAAAGTTAACCATGTAACAATAAATGCTTTGAATCATAGGCAGCAGCATGCAATCTCAGGTACTGCACATCTACTGTGTGTTGTAGCATTCTATCTGTTTAATTTCTTGAGAAAATACTACTGTGAAATTCATCATGGCTCCCAAATGTAGCAATACCAGTGACAGCAGCAGGAAGAGGCAAAGGAGAAGTATCCATTTAGAAGTGAAACAAAAAGGTAATTAAAGAATAGAAATATGGAAAATCAGTGAATACTATTGCTAGCAACTGAGGCATATCAGTCTCAACAATCATGGCAATCCTCAAAAACAGCAACAAAAATTATCCAAGCTGTTAAAAGATCAGCTTTAATGAGAGCTATAAAGCTAACAAAAATGTGAGATGGATCAATATTAGATATGAAAAAATCATGCTAGTGTTTGAGGATCAAACACAAAAGAGATTCCCTCTCAGCATACAACTCGTTTGAGAGACTTTAAGAAAAAAATCTGCACTACATTATGATATAGTGTTCACACAATGTTCTAATTGTATAATGTTCTGTTTCACAGAACGTTAACTGGTGTTAAGTGACATTAAGCAACACATGACTATATGGAACAAATCAGGAACCTGGCAGACATGAATAATGGATTTAGACTTTGTCCCAAGCACAAATTCAGTTACTGAAAGTGTGAGACAAAAACCAAGAAGCACTTCATGAACTACCAAGTACAGCCTCTTCATTCCATAAAAATCCCAGCAGCACATTTCTAAAGGACATCACCCTCCAAGCTGTGACTGCCCATTTCACATCTGGGAACTGCTTTGACTAATCAAATAGATTGGCTTGAAATTAGTTCTGTAATGAAAACGAGAGAAAAAACAAAAAAACATATAAAACCCAATCAACTGAATCAAGAGGCCAGAGAGAAACAATTCTCCTGCTCAAGTATGCTGCTTAAGCTGCCCCTCCATAAATAACAGGCTCTTGAGCTGTAATGATTTCTGGGTAGAAATAATTGAAGCACAACTCATTGCTTCTTGTAGCTATTCCATGTGATAAGGGTGAGCAATTGGGATCTGTGAATCACTATCTTTCCTCCTACCCAAGTTACACTTTGATCAAGCAGCAACTGAATATCCTTCAGAACTTGCTGTTTTGAGCTGCCTTCTCCAGATGGGTGCATGTTTACTCACATTCTTGAAGTGCTTGACAGAATCACTGGAACAAAAAACAATTTCAGTTCTCCTTTGTTAGTGTGCTTGAAGATTTCACTTCTAGTAAGTGTTCTTCAAAGTTGTATCTTCAGCTGCTCATCATACCAACATGGGTCCTTAAAAACATGTTATACAGCAATTTGCATATTCTGCAAAGCAGATGAAGATGAAGTTGAAGATAAAAGCTGAGGAGTGTCTCTAGGATTATTATGCTCATGCAGAGCAAGCAGATGTCAAGGCAGAGATTTTGCCCAGACTGGAGGCGATGATGAGACTGTTGTAGAATCATGTTCTTTGCAGTAACCACTAGAGAAGCCACACTGCGAGAAGGCATTAGAGTAGACACAAAGAGAGACCAGGAGCAATGAGGGAGATGAAAATCCTCTGATTGTAGAAAAAATAAAGGAGGAAGGAGTTGTTTAGCATAGAAGAGAAATGATATGGGGGATTTCATGGAAATCAGAGACTAATATTGTATGTGTGTGTGTGTGTGTGTGTGCGTGTGCGTGTGCGTGTGCGTGTGCGTGTGCATGTGCATGTGTGTGTGTTGCAGCAAAAACACTGGCCTTGGAATTGGCAATACAAACTCAGGTCCTGCCTCTGGCCCAAGTACATGTATTGTGTTTTGTTAGGTCCTTTGTCTTTTCCAACCTTGGTTTTCTCAGTTGTCATTTAGTTCTAATGCTAATTGCATTTACTTAACTGGATGTCATACAAATCAAATAATAAATTCAAAAGTGCTTTGAAAAGTTGTTGTTGCTAGGTACCATCGAGTCATCTCCAATTCACAGTGACCCTATGCACAACAGAAGGAAGCATTGCACAGTCCTGCACTATCCTCACAATTGTTGTTACACTTGTGGGCATTGCTGCTGTCCCTATGCTGGTCCATCTTGTTGGTGGTCTTCCTATTTTTCACTGACTCTCCACTTTACCAACCATGATATATTTCTAAAAGGACCTGTCCCTCCTGATAATATGCCCAAAGTATGAGAGATGAAGTCTGCCCATCTTGGCTTCTAAGGACTGTACTTCTGTTAGTTCTTCTGTCAGCCCATGGTACTTTTAATATTCTCTAATACCATAACTCAAATGCATCAATTCTTGTACAGTCTTCCTTATTCATTAGCCAAATTTCACATTCATATGAGGCTACTGAAAATACCATGTCTGGGGTCAGGTGCACTGTATCTCAAACTGATATCTTAGCTCTTGAATATTTTAAAAGGGCATGCGTAGCAGGTTTGCCTAATGTAATACGTCATTTAATTTCTTAACTGCTGTATCCTGCTGCGTTGATTATAGATTAAAGCAAAATGATGTCTTTGACAACCTCAGTCTTTTCTATGTTTATTATGATGTCATTTTTTGATCCAGTTGTGAGCATTTTGCTTTTTGATTTTTTTCATTGAGATGTAATCATAATTGAAGGCTGTAGTGTTTGATCTTCATCAGTATTTTAAGTCCTCTTTGATTCCAGCAAGCAAGGTTGTATTATCTGCTAATTGCAGGTTATTAATAAGTTTTCCTCCTATCCTGATGCTATATTCTTTTTCATACAGTCCAGTTCCTCAGATTATTTGCTCAGCCCACACAATGAATAAGTATTGTGAAAGGATACAACCCTAGTGCACAGCTTTCCTGATATTAAACCATTCAGTATGCTCTTGTTCTGTTCAAACAACAGACTCCTTGTCTGTGTACAAGTTCTTCATGTGCAAAGTTAAGTGTTCTGCAATTTTTTTCCCCACAGCTTGTAATGATTCATACATTTCAAAGACTTGGATAGTAAATAAAGCACAAATAAAAAACGTTCTAATGTTCTCTGCTTTTGGTCAAGATCTATCTGATATTAGCAATAAATATCCCTTATTCTAAGTCCTCTTCCTGAATCAGACTTGAATTTCTGGCAGTTCCATATCAATGTACTGTTGAAGCGGTTTTTAAATTATTTTCATCAAACTTTTACTTGCATGTGATATTACTATTGTTCAATGATTTCATAATTTTACTGGGTCACCTCTCTTTGGAATGAGTACAAATATGGAACTCTTCCAATCAATTGACCAGGTAGTTGTCTTTCCAAATTTCTTGGCATGGATAAGTGAGTGCCTCCAGTACTTCATCAGTTTGCTGAAAGATTTCAATTTGTACTCCATCAATTCTTGGAGTCTTATTTTCCACCAATGTCTTCAGTGCAGATTGGACTTTTTCCTTTAGTATTATTGGTTCTTGCTTGATCATATGCTTCTTCCTGAAATGGTTGAACATAGACCTTTTTTTCTTTTTTTTGATACAGTGATTATATTCATTCCATCTTATTTTAATGCTTTCTGCATCATTCAATATTTTGCCCATAGAATCCTGAAGTATTGCTTACAACCTGAAGCTTGAAGTTTTCTGAAGTTCTTTCAGCTTGAGAAATGCTGAGAGTGTTCTTTCTTTTTGGTTTTCTAACTTCAGGTCTTTGCATATTTCCTTATAATACTGTAGTTTGTCTTCTTGAACTGCTCTTTGAAATTTTCTTTTCAGCTCTTTTACTTCCTCATTTCTTTCATTCTTTTTAGAATCTCTGCACTGTATAACAATTTTCAGAGTTCCTTCTGACATCCATTTTGATCTATTCTTTCTTTCCTGTCTTTTTAATGATCTGTTGTTTTCTTCCCTGGGGTGTTCTTTATGTCATTCCACAGAACTTCTGGTCTTTAGTTGTTTGTATCTAATGCGTCAAATTTGTTCTTGAGATGGTCTTTATCTTCAGGTAGGATATGTTCAAGGTCATATTTTGTCTCTCATGGACTTGTTTTAATATTTTTTAGATTCAGGCTGCACTGTGTATGAGCAATTGATGGTCTGTTCTACAGTCGGTGCTTGCCTTGTTTTCCACCGTCTCTTTCCACTGATATAGTCTATTTGATTCTTTGTATTTCATCTGGTGAAGGCCATGTATATAGCTTTATGTTGTTTAAAAACATATTTGCAATGAAGTAGTCATTGTTCTTGCAAAATCCTATCATATGATCTCTAGCATCAATTCTGTCACCAAGAACATATTTTCCAACTGCTGATCCTTCCTCTTTATTTCCAACCTTTGCATTCCATTTCCTAGTAATTATCAATACATCTTGATGGCATGTTTGATCTATTTCAGACTCAAGAATTTGGTAGAATTCTTCAGTGTCATCATCACTGGCTTTAGTGGTTTGTACATAAATTTAAATAATAGTGGTATTAACTGATCTTCCTTGTAGGCATATGGATATTATCCTTTCACAGACACTTTTGTACTTCGAAACAGGTCTTGATATGTGCGTTGTGATGGCAAATGCCTGGTCATTCCTCTTCAATTTGTCATATCTGGTATAGTAAACCTTGTGATTGTCAGATTCAAAATGGCTAATACCAGTCCATGTCAACTCAGTAATGTCTAGGATATGAAAGTTTGTGCATTCCATTTCATTTTTAACAATTTCCAATTTTCCTAGATTCATACCTCATATATTTCATGTTTCAACTATGAATGGATATTTATAACTGTTTTTCTTCATTTTTAATTGTGCCCTATCAGCAAGTGGAAATCCCCAAGATTTTAGTCCACTGTGTCATCATGGTCAACTCTACTCTGAGAAGGCAGCTCATCCCCAGTCATATTTTGAGTGTCTTCCAACCTGAGGGGCTCTCCTGTATATAGAACTGTATCTTACAATATTCTGATGCTCTTCATTATGTTTCAATATTCAGTATTCTGGTGCTGACTCTGTTCCCATGTTGTTCATAAGGTTTTCAGTGACTAAATATTCAGAAGTAGTCTGTCTCTTTCTTCCTAGTCTTGAGTCTCAGTTGAAACCTGTCTACCATGGGTTACCCTGCTGGTATTTAAAATACCCATGGCATAGCTTCCATAGTCACAACACACAAGTCATCACAGTATGACAAACTGACAGTGGTGGACCCCATATACTAGAGGGCTGCTACTGATGGAGCCATAAGTTAAAATCACATACTATGGTAAGTGGATTAGTAGGCTTCAAAAGTGTCTATGTTCTAATCTCTAGAATCTATGGGTGTATGGCTCGCTACATACAAAAAGGATTCAACATTGCTATCCAGGTGACCTTGATATGAGGAGGGTATCCAGTACTATCTGGACACACCTTATAAGTCAACAAGGGAGGCGAGAGAGTCAGTGTGAGAGTGATGCAGCATGGGAAATACAATGGGATTATCCATTGCTTAATGAAGAGGTAAGGGCCAAGGGCTGAGGAATATGTGTACTCTCTAGAAGCTGCAGACAACAAAGCAATGGGTTTTCCTCTATAGTCTCCAGAAATGCAGTCCTACTGTCATCGCAGTTTTAGCCCTGCAAGGCCCATTTCAGACTTCTGACCTCCAGAATTGTAGGATAATAAATGTGTATTGCTATAAGCCACTAGGTTTGTCATGATTTGTGACCACAGCAATAGGACACTGATGTTGTTGTTGTTGTTAAGTGCCGTCAAGTCAGACCTGACTTAAATAAACATGCTTGTTCCAGGAGGGTACACCTTTAAGTGTATTTCTTATACTTTTCCTTCAAAATCCTCAAATATTATCTAGGAGATGGTGACATAAGTGATGTAAGGGAGTTGCCTAAGGGGCAGGTGGTATATTGTTGTATAGTGATCACATGTTACTCCTCAAGCACCATTTATTGTTCTTCTGTGCAAAACCTCTGATAACTAATTGCCTGATATCAAATACAAATTTATCTTCCTGGACTTCAGGGGTTTGCACAGATTAGCTACTCTACATCTCCAACATAATTTCCTGCACCTTCTGAACACCCACCTTAAGCGGACTTCTAATTGGACTGATTGCCTCACTGTACCACCATCATTTCAGCTGTCTTCTATCTGAGATGGCCTTTCCTTCTTCTGCTATGGATTTTACTTATCTTCCATCCTCTGAGATACAGTGCAGGTCTAAATTAGTCTATGAAGTTCCTCATGGCTCTGAGAAATCTCACTGAAAATAGCTTAGACTTTGAAGTCAGACTTATCTGGGTCCCACTCCTTATTAACTGACCCCTTTGGGAAAGTTACTTAACTTTTTTGAATTTCCTTTTCCATATCTGCACAATGAAAGGCTGAGGCATCAGTACTGGAGGAAGGCTCATTAACAGTCTACAACATGCAGATGATACAACTCTGATTGCCTCATATGAATGCAAAAGAGGATTGATAGCACTTACTGATAAAAAGCAAAGCCTGCAAACATCCTTTGATATGGATTATACCTCAATGAAAAGAAAACAAAAATCTTCACAACTGGGCCAATAAGCAATACCATGATAAACAGAGAAAAGAGTGAAGATGCTAGGGATTTCATCTTACTTGGATTTATAATCAATGCCCATGAAGCAGCAATTAGGAAATCAAAGGGCCTATTTCATTAAGCAAACCTGTGACAAATGATCTCTTTAAACTGTTAAAAAGCAAAAATGTCATTTTGAAGACTAAGGTACACCTGCTACAAACTATAGGGTTTTCAATTGCCTCATATGAGTGCAAAAGTTGGCCAATGAATATGGAAGACTGAAGAATTGATGCATTTGAAATATGTTAGCAAAAAATATTGAAAGTACCATGGACTGCCAGAATAATGAACAAATCTATGTAGGAAGAGGTATTGTTAGAATGCTCCTTAGAAGCATGGGTGACGAGACTTCATCTCTTCTAATTTGTATATGTTTTCAGGAGAGACCAGGAGAAGGGCATCATGCTTGATAAAGTAGAAGGTAAGTGAGGAAGAGGAAGATCATCGATAGTAGTTGCAACAATGGGCTCAAACATATGAACAATTGTGAGGATGGCATAGGACAGAGTGGTGTATCATTCTCTTGTACACAATTGTTATGTGTTGTAACTGACCCAATGGTGACCAACACCTTCACAATGTATATAATGTTATTACCTATATCAGGGTTGTTATAGTGACTAGAGGAGTTGATTAATATGTATAAACTACTTAGCACGCTGTCTGCCTCATAGTCAGACCTCAGTACATGTTAGCCATGTCCACTCAGGAAATGCAACTATTTGTACTTTTTAAATAAACTCTGTATCATGTAAATTTTCACTTAAAATATTTTATTTTGACTGTACAAGGTTGCTTCTGTTGGGCTAGTCATACCAAAGTTTACAAATTGGTCTCTACACTCTCGCCATATAGGCACCACATTTGCATATTTATTCTATATTCTGCCACAGTCAATTGCACGTTTGACTGGCATGTTCTTCATGATAGGGTGGTGGTGGTGGTCATGTGCCATGGAGTCGGTTCCGACTCATAGAGACCCTGTACAGGGTTTCCTAGTCTGTAAATCTTTATGGGAGCAGAAAGCCTCATCTTTCTCCCATGGAACAGCTGGTAGTTTCGAACTGCTAACCTTGCAGTTCGCAGCCTTTCATGGTAAGGAGTGACAAAAATATATAACTTGGTATTCAGTTCCAGCTTTAGAACTAGTTGCAGGGCAGAATGGGCCAAGGTACAAGGTCACTGAAGTCTAGTGAAGATATATCAAAAATGTCAAGACCATCTGACAAATGGAGAATCAATACAGGGTGAGCAGACAGAGAGGGAAAACGCCTGTGAGCTAATAGGAATGAGCATCAGGTCAGGTTTGAGCAGAAATTCAATTGGAGGGTGGGTTGCATCCTGAGACCCAGAGGGGCTGGCCATTGAGGCTTTAGACTATATGCCAGTGATTTTTCAGGAGTTTCATTATGTGTTGGAAGGGAGTTGTTAAAGGCACTAACCTGGCTCTAATGTTCAGGGGGTAAGCTAGTTCATACCAGAAATCATAGGAGCAAGAGCCATAAATCAGCACAGAGTCTTAGGGATGGGTGGCATAGATGAGATGAAGGATCTAAAAAAAGCAAAAAAGGGTATGCATGTGAGAAAATATCAACTCTGCTTGGGAGGAACATGAGATATGTCAGCTAGGTCAGGACAGTGCATACTCAGAGCTAGGAAATTCTGCCAAACCCACTATTGTTTCTGTGTTCTCAATGCCCCAGCCAAGTGTAATGTGGGACACTGAACACAACAAATGCTTGTGGACACATTGGTTAATGCTTCAGGGAATGGCTACAGGAAAAAGCTCTACATGAAGCTTTACATTGAGTAGAGTCTCAACCAGCTCCAGTCCTGATTGCCTTTCTGGCCACAAGGTAGGTGCATGCTACACCAAGCCTGGGGCCTTATGCTGACAACTGACCCACCCAGCAAAGCTCACCCCAAGAGATATAAGTAGCCTTTCTAGGAAAATTGCACTTCTCTCATCTGGTACCTTCCTTAAGAATTCAAAATTTAGAGGTTAGATTTTTTTTTTTTTTTAAGATTTCATTAT
>NW_006408553.1:9260210-9262001 GCF_000296735.1 Chrysochloris asiatica
TCGGGTATTCTGTGTTGTTGTTGGTGGAGCTCTCTGCTATACGTCCACCCAATCCGCCATCTTGTTTGTTCTCCTCTCATTATTTTTTTAATTCAGTATTTTTCAACAAACGTCCTATGTCCTGGGAATATAATGATGTATAAAATATTCCTTACCCTTCTGAGGCTCACAATATAACAGAGGGAACAGGCACACACAAGGAAACTTCAAAAAGTTCATGGAGAAATGGAATTGAAAGAAAATGAAATTTTCCCATGTACTTTCTGAAATCCCTTTATGTTGTTGTTATTGTTATGTGCCGTGGAGTCAGTTCTGACTCATAGCGACTCTGTTCAGGTTTTCCAATACTGTAAATCTGTATGGGGGCAGGAAGCCTCATCTTTCTCCCATGGAACAGCTGGTAGTTTCAAACTGCTGACCTTAAGGTTTGCAGCCCAATTCGTAACCACAACTAATAAACCACCCACCATGAAGATCTGCAAATACAATGGAAGATTGCACTTGCTGGGATCTGATAAGAATTTTTGAGTGGGTTATTTAGGTAAAACCTCAATGTCTGTGAAATCTATTTAGACTTGCAGGGAATTTGGAGTCTCTCATAGGAAGTTATTATCTAGATTAGGGTTTCCAGCCTTGCTGACATTTTTGACTGGATATTTATTTGTGGTGGGAAGCTGTCCTACACATTGTAGGTTGGTTAACACTCCATGAGCAGTGACAGTCACAGTGTCTCTAGACATAAATATTTTCGAGAGGTGGACATAGGGCACAAATTAAGCCATAGTTAAGAACCACTGGTCTAGATCAGGATTACAAAACTATGACCTTCAGTTGAATCTTACCCAGGGAGTCAATTCTGACTCATAGCAACACAATCCTACAGAACAGAGTAGCATTGTCTATAGTGTTTCCAAGGCTGACATCTTTACAGAAGCAGACTGCTACCTCTTTCTCTTGCAGAGTAGGCTTGAACTATCAATCTTTTGCATAACTTCTGTGTGCTTAATCACTGTGCTATCATGGTTCCTTTAATCTGGGCTGCTGCCTTTTTTTGTACTATGTGTAAGCAAAAAGAAGTCTCTGGGTGGTACAAATAATTAAGCCTGATAACCCAATTAAGACTGATAAACCAAAGGTTGGAGGTTTGAGTTTACCTAGAGGTGCATCATAAGAAAGGCCTGGTGATCTATTTCTAAAATGTTATTTATTGAAAACCCATGGAGCACAGATATACTCTGACACACTGGGTGGCTATGAATCAGAATCAATTCAATAGCAACTCCTTTGTTTTATCTTTGTTTCTTTGCCTTTATATTTTTATATGAGAAATATATGTCCAAAATACGAGAGATGAAGTCTTGCCATTGTTGTTTCTAATGAGCATTCTGACTGTACCTCTTCCAAGACAGATTTGTTTGTTCTTCTGGCAGTTCATGGTACTTTCAGTTTGTTCACCAATACCATGCAGATGATACAACCTTCCTTACTGAAAGTGAAGAGGACTTAAAACATTTACAGATGAAGATCAAAGAGTGCTAACAGCCTTTGGTATGGATTACATCTTAATGTAAAGAAAACAAAAATCCTCACCAATGGACCAATAAACAACTTTCTTATTAGAGAAAAGATTGAAGTTATCAAGGACTTCATTCTTCTTGGATCAACTGTCAACACTCAAGGAAGCAGCAGTCAAGAGATCAAACGACATATTGCATTAAGCAAATCTGCTGCACAAGACCTTTTTAAAGTGTTGAAGAGCAAAGATGTCAGCCTGAGGCCTAAGGTGCGCCT
>NW_006408553.1:9263152-9288928 GCF_000296735.1 Chrysochloris asiatica
CGTTTGATTTCTTGACTGCTGCTTCCATAAGTGTTGATGGTTGATCCAAGAAGAGTGAAGTCCTTGATAACTTCAATCTGTTCTCCATTGATAAGAATGTTGTTTATTGGTCTAGTGGTGAGGAATTTTGTTTTCTTTACATTGAGATGCAATCCATACCGAAGGCTGTGGTCTTTGATCTTCATCAGCAAGTATTTTAAGTCATCTTCACTTTCAGCAAGCAAGATTGTAGCATCTGCATATCATAGGTTAATGAGTCTTTCTCCAATCCTGAAGTTATGTTTTTCTTCATATAATCCAGTTTCTCAGATTATTTGCTCAGCATACCGGTTGAATAAGTATGGTGAAAGAATACAAGCCCAATGCAGTATGTCTTTTGATCTCTTACCTGCTGCTTCCTTAAACATTGATTGTGGGCCAAAGTAAAATGAAATTCTTGAAAACTTCAATATTTTCTCCATTTATCATGATGCTTATTGGTCCAGTAATGAGGATTTTTGTCTTCTTTACACTGAGGTACAATCCATACTAAAGGCTGTATTCTTTCAACTTGATTGACATCTGTTCCAAGTTCTCACTTTTGTCAAAAAATGATTGTATCATTACCATATGGCATGTTGTTAATGAGTCTTCCTTCAGTCTTGATGCTCTGTTCTTCTCATATAATACAGTTTATTGCATTATTTGCTCAGAATACTGTTTTAAAAGTACAGTGAAAGGATACAACCTTGGTTTTCACGTTTCCTGATTTTAATCCAAGTATCCCCTTGATCTGTTTGAACCATTGCTTCTTGGCATATGTACAGGTTCCCCATGAACACAATTACATGATCTGGAATGTCTGTTCTTCACAATATTGCTCATAGTTTGTTTTGATCCACACAGTAGAATGTTTTTGCATAGTCAATATAACACAAGTAAACATCTTTTTGGTATTCATTGCTTTCAGCCATTTGATGTCAGCAATGAAGCATTCTATATCCTTTTCCAAATCTGGCTTGAGTTTCTGGCAGTTCCCTTTCGGTGTACTGCTACAACCATTTTTTAAAAATTCTCTTTAGCAAAATTTTACTTGGGTGATATTAATGATGTTGTTCAATAATTTCCACAATCTGTTAGATCACCTTCCGTTAGACTGGGCATAAATTTTATTCTCTTCCAGTAAGTTGACAAAGTAGCTGTCTTCCAATTTTTTTGACATAGACTGATGAATGCTTCCAGGCCGACATCAGTGTGTTGAAACATTTCAGTTGGTATTCTGTCAGTTCTTGCAGTCTGCTTATTGCTAATGCATGTTGGATTTATTCCTTCAATACCATCGTTTATTATATACTACCTCTTATAATGGTTGAATATCAACCAATTATTTTTGGTACAGTGATTCTGTACATATCTTCCATGTTCTTTTTTTTTTCTTAAATGTTTTATTGTGAACTATGTGATAGTTTACATGGGAGAATATTAGTTTTACATTCATTCTATCGTATATCGTCTCATTGCCATGGTTACAATCCCCTCCATGCAATTCTTCCCCCATACCCCCCAGGTCTTCAGCACACAGTCGCTCTCCCTCTCTGGATCTAAAGCCTCCAGCTGCTCCATCACACCACATCATCATGTCTGGCTCCATTTCAGGCATCACTGCTTCTCTGGGTAGGGTCCCGCTCTCTGATGGTCCTAGGGACCTCCACTCCTAGACTAAAAAGTTAATCACTCCCCTCCTTGCTATAAAACGTCTACCTTTACATTTCCAACCCTCACAATCAGTCCTGATAACAATTATTCACTATTGTATCACAAGAGACCCGTCTGCATTTCATTGCATCAGCCCCGCCTAGTCAGATTGAATACTACTCACTGGCGATTCTAGGTTCCCTCTTGAAAGCTTGTAAGCTAGTCACTTCTTGTTTTTGTAACCCCCTGCCCCCCATTTTGGGTAGCCAATGTCCAAGTTGCCCATCCCTGTCTACTCTGTGTGTGGATTGTGTGGGAATGATTCTTGCTGTAAGGACTTATTCCCTCTTTTGAGCTACTGCTTCCATAGGTATAGGTTCTTCCATGTTCTTTGATGCTTCCTGTATTATTCAATATTTTACCCTTAGAATCATTCAATATATTGCAAGTCAAGGCTTGAACTTTTTTCTTCAGTTATTTCAAGATGAGAAATGCTAATCATGTTCTTCCCTTTGATTTTCTAACTCCAGTTCTTGGTACATTTTGTTATAATTCTTTAGTCCTCTCACCTTGTCTTTTAAAGCTGTTTAGCTCTTTTATTTAATTTTTTTTCCCATTTGTTATAGTTACCCTACATTAAAGAGCAAATTTTAGAGTCTCTTTTGACAACTACAATCGTCTTTTCTTTCTTCCCTATCTTTTTAATGATTCTTTGCTTTCCTCATGGATGATGTTCTTGATGTCATTGCACAATTGGTCTGGTCATTAGTTTTCAGTGTCTCAAATCTATTCTTGAAATGGTTTCTAAATTCAGGTGGGATATCCTGAAGGTTGAACTCCTGGTGTGGTGCTATAGGATAAGTACTAGATTGCTAACTGCAAGGCCAATGGTTCTAAACCCACCAGCCACTCTTCTGAAGCCCTAAAAGGGTTGCTGTGAGTTGAAACTGATTTGACATCACTTAACAACAACAACATACTGAAGGTTGTATTTTGGCTCTCATGGTTTTATGTAATGTTTTTCAATTTTATCCTGAACTTGCATATGAGCAAGTGATGGCCTGTTTTACAGTTAGCCCCTGGCCTTGTTTAGACTAACAATACTGAGCTTCTCCATCAACTCTTCCCACAGATGTAATAATTTAACTCATGTGTATTCTATCTGGTGAGGTCCATGTGTATAGTCACCAGTTAAGTTGATTAAAAAAACATGGTATTTGCAATGAATAAATTGTTGGTCTTGCAAAATTCTATCGTTTTATCTCCAGAATCATTTCTATCACCGAGGCCTTAGTTTCAAACTACTGATCCCTTCTCTTTGTTTCCAACTTTTATATTCCATTCACTAGCAATTATCAATGTACCTTGATTGCATATTTGATAAATGTCAGAGTCTGAAGAAGTTGGCTACTGTTGTTTGGTGCCATCAATTCAGTTTCAATGCAGAGCAAACTTAAATACAACAGAATGTAACACTTTCCAGTCCTGTGCCATTCTCTTAATTGTAGTTATGTTTCAGCTTATTGTTGCCGACACGGTGTCAGTCTATTTTGTTGGGGACCTTCCTTTTTTTTGCAGACCCTCCACTTTTCCAAGAGTGATATCCTTCTCAAGGGATTGGTTTCTTCTCATAATATGTCAGAAGTATGAAAGATGAAGCCTTGCTAACCTTGTTCTATGGATCATCTGGCTGTACTTCTTCGAAGACAGTTTTGTTTGTTCTTCTAGTAGTCCATGGTACTTTCAAATTCTTCGACAACACAATGATTCAAGTGCATTAATTCTTTTCTGTATGGTCTTCTTTATTCACTGTCCAACTTAAACATGCATAATTGTTGTTGTTGTTAGGTGCCATTGAGTCAGTACCGACCCACAGCGACCTTATGCACAGCAGAACAAAACACTGCCTGATCCTGGGCCAACCTCTGTTGCCATGCTTGAGTCCATCGATGCTGCCACTTGGCCAGTCCGTTTCATTGGGCATCTTCCTCTTTTTCTCTGACCCTCCACCTTACCAAACATGATATCCTTCTCCAGCAACTGGTCCCTTCTGACAATATGTCTGAAGTATGAGAGATGAAGTTTGGCCATCTTGGCCTCCAAGGTGCACTCTGGCTGCACTTCTTCCAAAACGGATCTATTGGTTCTTTTGGCAGCCCATAGCACTTTAAATATTCTCCTCCAACACCATAACTCAAAAGCATCAATTCTTCATGGTCTTCCTTAGTCACTGTCCAGCTTTCACATACATATGAGGTTACTGAAAATAAAATGGCTTGGGTCAGGCACACCTTAGTCCTCAAGCTGACATCTTTGCTCTTCAACAATTTAAAAAGGTCTTGTACAGCAGATTTGCCTAATGCAATACGTCGTTTGATCTCTTGACTGCTGCTTCCTTGAGTGTTGATAGTTGATCCAAGAAGAATGTAGTTCTTGACAACTTCAATTATTTTCTCCGTCGATAAGAATGTTGTTTATTGTCCGTTGGTGAGGATTTTTGTTTTCTTTACATTGAGATGTAATCCACACCAAAGGCTATGCTCCTTGATCTTCATCAATGAATGTTTTGAGTCCTCTTCACTTTCAGCAAGCAAGGTTGTGTCATCTGCATATTGCAGGCTGTTAATGAGTCTTCCTCCAATCCTGATGCCATGTTTTTCTTCATATAACCCAGCTTCTCAGATTATTTGCTCAATATACAGGTTGAATAAGTATGGTGAAAGAATACAACCTTTTGCACACTTTTCTTAATTTTAAACTATTCAGTGTTCCCATGTTCTGTTCGAACAACTGCCTCTTGGTCCATGTGCAGATTCCTCATGAGCACAATTAAGCGTTCAGGAATATTCATACGTCACAATGTGGTCCATAGCTTGTCATGATCCACACAATTGAAAGCCTTTGTGTAGTCAATAAAGCCCAGGTAAACATCGGACATCAGCAATGATACCCCTCATTCCAGGGCCTTTTCTGAATCTGGCTTGACCCTCACTCACGTGGGATATCAAAGAGATTGTCCAATGATTTCCGCATTCCGTTGGGTCACCTCTCTTTGGAATGGGCACAAATATGGATCTCTTCCAATCATTTGGCCAGATAGTTGTCTTCCAAATTTCTTGGCAGAGATGAGTAAGGGCCTCCTGTGCTGTCTCACTTTCTTGAAATATTACAATTTTTATTCCATCAATTCCTGGTGCCTTGTTCTTTGCCAATTTCTTCAGTGTACCTTGTACTTCCTCCTTCAGTATCATTGGCTCTTGATCATATGCTACCTCTTGAAATGGTTGAACATGAACCATTTCCTTTTGGTACAGTGACTCTGTGTATTCCTTCCATCTTCTCTTGATGCTTTCGGCATCATTTAATAATTTGCCCAGGGAATCTTTCAATGACGAAAGTTGAGGCTTGAATTTTTTCTTCAGTTAACCCAGCTTGAGAAATGCTGAGTGTGTTCTTCCTTTTTGGTTTTCTGACTCCAGCTCTTTGCACACTTTATTGTAATATTTGGCTTTATCTTCTCAAGCTTACCTTTGAAATTTTCTGTTTAGCTCTAGGACCTCCTCATTTCTTCCATTTGCTTTAGTATCTCTATGCTGGAGAGCAAGTTTCAGTGTCTCTTCTGACATCCATTTGAACCTTTCCCTCCTTCCTGGCCTCCTAAAGAACTTTTTCCTTCCTCATGTATGATGTTCTTGATGTCTTCCCACAACTCTTCTGATCTTCGGTCTTTAGTGTTTAATGTATCAAATCTGTTCTTCAGATGATCTCTAAATTCAGGTGGGATGTATTCAATGTTATATTTTGGTTTTCATGTTTTCAGCTTCAGTTTGAATTTGCATATGAGTAATTGATGGTCTGTTCCACAGTCTGCCCCGGCCTTGTTTTGACTGATGATATGGAGCTTTTCCATTGTCTCTTTGCGCAGATGTAGTCAATTTGATTTCTATGTATTCCATCTGGTGAGTTCCATGTGTATAGTCGTCACTTATGCTGTCTAAAGAAGGTATTTGAAATGACCAAATCATTGATCTTTCAGAACCGTGCGTTCTCTAGCATCATTTTTATCACCAAGACCATATTTTACAAATACTGATCCTTCCTCTTTGCTCCCAACCTTTGCATTCCAATCACCAGTAATGATCAATCCATTCTGATTGCATGTTTGGTAAATTTCAGATTGAAGACGTTGGTAGAATCCTTTTTCATCCTCACTGGCTTTAGTTGTTGGTGTGTAAATATGAATAATAATGGTATTTACTGGGCTTCCCTGTAGGCACATGGATATTATCCTATCACAGACAGCGTTGTACCTCATGACTGATCTGGATATCTTCTTTTTGACAATGAATGCAATACCATTCCTCTTCAATTTGTCATTTCTGGCATAGTAAACCACATAGTCATCAGATTCCATGTAGCCAATATCAGTCCATTTCCGCTCCCTAATGCCTAAGATATCGATATTTATGCATTCCATTTCACTTTTTACAACTTCCAATTTTCCCAGATTCTTACTCTGTACCTTCTATGTTCTGATTTTCAGTGGATGTTTATAGCTGTTTCTGCTCGTTTTGAGTTGTTCCCCATCAGCAAATGAAGGTCCCATGGGCTTTACTCCATTCGCTTCATCATGGTCAACTCTACTTTGAGGAGCAGTTCTTCCCCAGTCTCATTTTGAGTGGCTTCCAACCTGAGAGCCTCATTTTCCAGCACTGTATCTAACAGTGTTTTTCTACTATTCATAATGCTTTCAGTGACTAAATATTTAGAAGTAGTTTGGCACTCCTTTTTCCTTGTCTGCTTCCTCTGCAAACTCATCTGAAAACCTGTCCACCATGGGTGACCCTGCAGGTATTTAAAATACCTGTGGCATAGCTTTCAGAATCACAGTAACTCACAAGCCACCACAGTATGACAAACTGACAGAAGAGTGATGGAAACATGCATAATAGGTGACTGAAAATACTGTGGTTTCGGTCAGCCACACCTTAGTCTTCAAAATGACAGCTTTGCTCTTGACCATTTTAGAGAGGCCCTTTGCAACAGTTGAATTTGGTAGAATTCTTCAGTTTCTTTATCACTGGCTTTGGTGATTGGTGTATGAATTTGAATAATATTTGTATTAACTGGTCTTATAAGTGTATAGATACTATCCAGTCAAAGACAGCATAGTATTTCAAAATAGATTGTGAAATGTTCTTGTTGTTTCTAACATAGTAAATCATATACCTGTCCAATTCAAAATGTCCAATAGCAGTTCAATTCACCTCAAAAAGTCTGAAGCTATCCATCTTTACTCGTTCCATTTCATTTTTGATGATTTTCAATTTTCTTAGAATTGTGATTCGTACATTCCAAATTCCTGTTGTCAATGGATATTTGCAGCTGTTTCTTCTTATTTTAAGTTGTGCTCCATAAGCAAATGAAAGTCCTGAAAGCTTTATTCTACTCACATCATTAAGGTCAACTGTACTTTGTGGAGGCAGCTTTTCCCCAGTTGTATTGAGTGTCTTCCAACTTGAGGGGCTCATTTTCCTGCATTATATCAGACAATGTTTTGCTGCTATTCATAATGTTTTCAGGGGTTAATCCCCCAAATGTGGACTGACTGTTTCTTCTTTCTAGTCTGTTCTTAGTTGTAAACTCTGCTGAATCCTGTCCAACCTGGGTGACCCTGCTGGTGTTTGAAACAGCAATGGCAGTGCTTTCAGTATCACAACAATACAAATCATTACAGCACAGTAAACTGAGACTTGTAAGGTCAAAACAGTAGAGATGTAATTAAAACTGGATTTTGTCAAAACTTAAATATGCCTTTCCTTACTAAATTTTACTTTCTCTTTCAAACCTAAGATCCAAGTCAGCTTCATTTATCTTGTGACAACTGTTACCAGTGACACGCCTGGATATTATGCTTGCTAGCTGGTGACTTCCCTCCTCTTTTTCTGTGTAATAAACCCATCTAAGCAAGATAATTAGAAACCAATGAGATTGAGTTTTTACTCAAGATCCTATAGAAAACATAATTTAACTGTGTTCTTTAAAAAAATTGTTTTTTTTTTGAAAAGCATGTGAATTATTTAGAAGTCTGAAGCATAGAAAAATAGCCTTAACCTGTGGGTATTCTCCATTTTCTATCATTAATCAAAGTGAAATTTTACGATTATCCATATTCTGAATGGCGAGGCATTATATTTAGGATAGACGCTTCATTTGTGTTTTTGGCAGAGACATAACTCATCAAAAACTCATTTGCTGCTTACATTCCCCAGACTTTCAATTTTTGCAAGTGGAAAGGACGTGCATCACCTTTAGACCAGGCTTCAAGATGGAGGAGAGCCATTCTAACTACATTAGACTCTCTGCCAGAGCAAAAACGAAGCATTTATTGTGATACTTCAAACTTGTTTGTTACTGCAGGAGAGCCTAGTATATCCTGAATGATACATTGTCCCTTAATGTTACTGTTTCACATAGAAGCTTTTATGAATAAACCTATCGCTCTTAGTAAAAAATGAGTATTGAGCACTCTTCTGTAATTCCAGATATTGCTAGTTTGACAGGTAATGACATCAAATAGAGAAATAACCTTTCTTTCCTTTTGATTCTTAACAGTTGGTAGTTGCCATAGCATGTGCATTCTTTAACAGTGCCAGAAGATTGATGGAGAAGAATCCTGCAGTGTGCTCCATAGGGACCAGGACATGAACACTGTGGCACATTATTGTTGGTCTTGTTAAGGGCTGTTGTATTTGTTTCAACTCACAACGGCCCTTTATAGGGTTTCAGAAAGTGACTGGTGGGGTTGAACTGCCAAGTTTGCAGTTAGCCGTCAAGTGCTTACCCTACAGTGCCTCACCAGAACTCCTAGTAGGCATTTACTATTTGTTAAGTGAATGACTAAACCTATATCTAAGAACCTATTTATTGTAATTATATATTAGAATAATGATTGTTGTTAAGTGCCGTCGAGTAGGTTCTGACCCATAGTTACCCTGTATAGGGTTTCCAAGGAGCAGCTTGTGAGCTTCAACCACCGACCTTGCAGTTCAAATGGCTTTGCAGTCTGGTGCATCAACCCACAGCGCCACACCAGAATAATGATAGATATTGGAATAATGATGTTATTACTTACTGTCTAGTGAATTTCAACTCACAGGTACACCATGTGTGCAGAGGAGAACTGTACTACATAGTGCCATCAAGGTGAAACCTTTCACCACATGTTGCCAGGCCTGCCTTGCAAGGCACCTATGGGTGGGTTTGAGCGATCAACGTTTCAGCTAATAGTAAAGCACATAACAATTTTCACTACTCAGGGACAATAGGCATTTAAATATATGTTTATTTTCAAAATGTTACTTGAGGTATTTAACTTTCAGTGATTATTATGGTCAAAGACACTGATTTTCCAGTTTGACAGAAAGTGTCATGCTTGTTTTGTTTTTTGTCATACCTGTCGGCTTGCTTGATTTTATAAAACTCCTTTCTTTATAAAATGAGTGAAATACAGAATTAAGTAGAGGACAAAGACTCTGAAGTCAGACCTAGTTTTAAATTCTAGTATATCTTTGTGCATTCTTATAAGTTAGTTTACCTTTCCAGTCTTCAATTTCTTATTGGTAAAACTATGTTAATTCTTAAATTATAGGATTATTACTATAAATGATGAGATAATATAAAATACTTAATATAATATGTGCAGCATAGTTAAATGTTGAATGAGCATTTTATTATGTATGTATATGGCAAAAGTTAACTTTATATTAAGTTTATGAAAAAATTAGTTTAAAATGTATCTCTCCATTTCCCCACCATGAAAAAATATATACATATAATTATATTTCTAAGATCTTTGGATATGGCAAAATTATAGCTGGTTAAATCTAACTTGAGAATAAAGGTAATAATACTAACTGATATTTGTAATAATTAAACATCAAAAGCATCACATTCATTTAAATCATTATGTAGAAAGTTTTATTGATGAAGAAACTGATTCTTTGCAGGTTGAATTAACTTACATGATATTCTATAAAAAAGCTCTGGGGGCTCAGTGTTTATGAACTTGTCTGCTAGCCATAAGGTTAGTGATTTGAACCTACCACGACTCCATGGGAGGAAGATGTGACAGTCTGCCTTCATAAAGATTTATAGCCTTGAAAACCTATTCTGACCTATAGGATCACTGTGAATTGGGATGAACTCAATGGTAGTGAGGGGCAGGAGGTGTTACATAATAAAAGACATAGCTGGAACTTGAACCCAGGACCTTTGATCGCAGAGGCTAGGATCTTTCACTCTACTGATTTTTGCTCACCTTAAGAGCAGTTCACTCTTCAAAGCTCTCACTAAGATGATTGGCAGTAGCAAAGTAACAAGGCCACAGATATTTATAAACTTTAAAGCAAGTATTTCTGATTTGTAGGAACAGTGAAGAAGGTGAGAAAAGGAACAGATAAGCAATTTTCTCATCCACTCTGCTTGTCTTGTGTGTAAGTGTGTTTATCGTGGACTCCTCTTCTTAAATTTTATGGGTCCCTTTCTTGCCTTCCTTATTTCCTGTTGAAAATGAGAAAGACAGAGCTTCAGAACTTTTCCATAAATTTCCATGCGAGACGCAGAATTGCTTATTTGAATTCTCTGCTGAATGAATAAAGATCAGGGTATTCTAGATCTGTTTGAAAGTTACATAAATTCAAATTTTGAATAATATATGCACTCCAGGTTCAATCAGCACCTCATATTTGCATGTAAGATTTTATACACCGCAGCAGTTCTATCATCTGAATCAAGTTATTTGGTTTGCCTGGCTTAATCTGTCTAGATAACTTGTTAAAATAGATGCAAACAATAGTTTGTCAAACAGGCAGATCTCTGTGGCCATGTATTTTGTTTTGAATTAGAATATCTGGTGTAATGTAAGGTGTCATTCTCTAGATCAATGCTTTGTTCCAATAGTGTATTATGCTTTTCTCATGCTTATAAATACAACAAACAATAACAGTACATTCATCGACTTGAAGAGCTGGAAGGGATTTCCAACCCCAAACAAACCTTCAGATATTGAGTTGATTCTCATAGCGACCCAATGGTACATTCTAGGACTGTCCCACAGGGTTTCCAAAGCTGTCATCTTTACAGAAGCAGGCGTTCACATCGTTTTCTCAGTGCAGCTTGTAGGTTTCAACATCTGACCTTTTGGTTATCAGCTGAGTTCTTTAGTGCACTACCCAGAGCTCTTTGGAAGGCGCTTGTTGTTAATTGCCATCCAGTCGGTTCTGACTCATAACAATACCCTTGTATAGGGTTTTCTAGGAGAGGTTGTTGGGTTTGGATTGCTGAACTTGTGGTTAAAAGTCCAGTGCTTATCCTATGTGCCACACTGGGAATGAGCTTTGTTGTTGTTAAGTGTCATAGACTCTGTTCTGAGTCATAGTGATCCTCTATAAGGATGAGAGGCTGATTGCTTTGAACCTTGCAGTTAGCAGTCCAGTGCTTATCCTGCAGTGCCACTCAACTATTTAATCTTATTGACAAGAAAACTGAGACTCAAAGAAGGGAAAATCATTTGCCCAACTGGTTGATTCAACTGGCTAATAGCAAACACAGGTGTACTCTCTTACAATAATCTTTCCAGATATCACCCTGTCAACAAGAAGCCAGAGCAATCAAGCCAATAATTCTTGCCTACACTGAAAAGCATTTAAATAAATAAGCAGTATGAGGTGAGCTGAATTCTCTGGCCACTATTTTTGTACACTGTGTCATAAGATGCTTGGGACAATGATCAGATAAAGACTCATCATTTTTTACTTTATATTTGATGATGAGTGAAACAAGAGATCAATGATTGAATAAAATTAAGGATTTTAACAATGAGGCTATTACCTACGCGATTTTCACAAATCCTTTTAAATACCATAAGTTCACTTACCTCTTCGGGGTGATCAAATAGTGGTATACAACAGTTGATGATTTCAGTAGTTTTTATGATGTGGTTATGCCTTTAGTTCAGAAGTGTGTTTTTAACACACTTTTATGTCTGCTAGCCATAAGGTCAGCAGACATAATCAATTTCCTCTGGTTACTTTGAAACTGTCAACAGGGGACATCGTGAGGACTTGAAATCTATATTCAGAATGCATTATTATTCAGAAAAGAACTATACCTGAGTGAAAGATATTCTCGTGACAACTCCTAAATCATTTATTAAGATAACAAATCTAAAAGTGTCTATTGTATGAAATTGGGAAAGTACTTTTAAAATAAACATTTCACCTGAATGGTTGGTAGGAAATGTCCCAAACTGCATTCTCATCTTTTAAATATCTATAGAGTTGATACATCAGAGTTAAAAGTCTTAGTTAACAGTCAGCTTGTGTTCATTAATAATCAGATATAATAGCTGAGAATTACTGCAGGGCAGTTGAGTGAAATAAGTACTGTATTTTGCTGTATTTTAAAAATCCAATTAAATTACGTTTGGTCACTGGCCCCAAAAGTTGGTGAGAAGCCTAGCCAGCCACTCTTTGGGGAACTCTCTCCCTCTTTGGGGGCAATTCAAGAATTCCCTCTATCTGTGAGCACCACCTGCAATGATCACCTAGGTTGCTGTTGTTGGTTGAGCCTCCTTTGGCTTGTCGCGAGGCCTTCGGTATTACTCAAAAGTGGTCTCACTCACCTGTCTTCCCACCCAAACTTAAGCAATCCTTTCCACATCAGTGTCTTCTTCCCATGGTACCACCTTTTTTTGACAGATGAAGCAATGGAAATGAAAATCAAGATCTCACTATAATCATTAACTAGGGAAAGTTGGGCAACTTTGGATATGTTGTCTGCTTCAGGTCTTTCTATCCATACTTGAGACCTTTTTTCTAACTACTTCCTGAGAAGCCAGTTACTTTCCTAAAATACCTCTTTTCAACAGTAGGATCCCTTTGACTCTCAAACCATTCAATTGCCATCAAGAGGATTTTGCTTCATGGTGACCTCTTTTGTGTCAGAATAGAATTGCACTTCATAGGGTGTTCAATGGCTGCAGTCTTACGGAAGCAGGTCACCAAGTACTTTCTTCCCTGGAGCCTTTGGGGGTACTTGAACCTCCAACTTTTCAGTTAGCAACTGAGCAGGCTAATGGTTTGTACCATTCAGACTCTCAAACTGGCATAAAGATATTTTGTTAATTCCTTCCAGTGGTAGGGAAAACCAGATTTCAAGGCATAGCTATCATTTGGAAATACAAAGGAAGAGTACCTCTCATTTTTTCATCCATAAGAAAATAAGATGATTCCCTCCATTCTGTATATAGACATAAATGTTCGTGCAACACCCACGGCACACTAAATTCCTTATCTGAAAATAGAATGATGAAATTTCATGATTTTTTAAAATCAAAGTATCAGGTTTTTTGTGGGGGGGGTGTTGTGGGTTGTCGTGGGTGGAAGTAAGGAATAAAGGTTAGGGTTGGATCTATGATTATGTCTTGACTAGGCCTAAGGGTTATAGTTAGCACTGGGGTTAGTGTTAGGGGTGAGGGTTGGGCTAGTGCTAGAAATAAGGCTTGGTATAATTTTTAGGGTTATAGTTAGGTTTATTTTTATTAATTTAATTTTATTTTATTTTTGAAATCTATTTAGATTCCTCTTATTTTGGAAGTTCTACAACTACGTTATTTCCTCTTTTTACTTTGTGGGTTTTTGTTGTTGTTGGAACTGTATCTCTATTTCTTTATTTTCAGTCTTGATCATGGTATCTTCATATGATAAATACTGGACTATGAACCACAAGTTCCATGGTTCAAGTCCACCAGCTACTCCACAGGAGAAAGATGAGGCTTTCTATTCCTACAAAGATTTAAAGCCTATTGGTTTTAATTGTATTGGAAACCATATACAGGGTTGCTATGAGTTGGAATCAGCTCCCCGGTACTTAACAACAACATATCTGGGTTAAATCTAGGTGATATTGTCATGTTTGTAACTCTCAGGTTGTTGTCTGCTGTTCTTGGTTCTCAGTCCTAAGAACTCCCTTTAGAATTTTTTGTAAGGTTGGTCTGGTTTTTACAAATAATTTTCATTTCTGTTTGTATGAAAGTGACCTAATTTGCTGTCAAATTTGATGGACAGTTTTGCTGGATACATGATTCTTGGTTGGCAATTTTTTTCTTTCAGAGTTTTATATATGTCATTCCATTGTTTTCTTGCCTGCTTGGTTTCTTCTGAGAAATCAGAGCTTAGTCTTATTAGTTGAATATGCTTCTTGATTGTCTATGATTTCCTGCTAAGCGATTTTTCTCAATTATCTGTTGAGTACACACTAGTTTAATTGTAAATTAACCCAAGGTTTTCAGAGGACTTTTGCTGCCTTGATGGTGGTGGTAGTGTGCTGTCAAATTGATTCGAACGCAAAGTGACCATGCATGTGTAGGCTTTCTGAAGCTGTAAATCTTTACAGGAGCAGAACGCCTCCTCTTTCTCCTATGGAGTGGCTGGTGAATTCAAACTGCTGATGTTGTGTTTGGCAGTCCAATGTGTAACCCATCATACTATCAGGGCTCCTTTATGCTGCTTAAGTACCAAGAATTGTCAAGCAAAGTTGCTGTTGTTGTCTGCTATCAAGTTGACGTTCAACTCATGGTGACCCAATATGCACAATGGAGCAAAGTGCGGTTGGCCCTGTGACATCACCGTGATTAGTTAAAGATCACCATACTGTTGTACTCCAGTGGGTTTTCAGTGGCTAATTTTCAGAAGTAGTTTGCCAAGGAGAGGTTAAAGGGGCTCAACTATGGCATTATATTCCCATTGGGAGGCAACAGTTCTTATTATAATGACATTTAAGACATGCTTTAAGAGTTCCAGTGCAGTTTTCAAAGCTAAAATATACCAGAGTTCTTTGGAAATGAAGAGTCCTCAGTTTAAAGGAGTGATTGCTGATCTATTGCCACCTGTTGAGATCATTTAACTGGGAAGTAGGACACTGAAGTTACAGGCTTATTTGTGCATTCTTGTTATAATTATGTCTTGATTAAAGGAAACTACTAATCATTAGCATCTCCATTTTGCTTATTAGTCAACAGAGCAGATGAAACCTTAACACTTGGATCTCTCGTTTTCAGTTAGTAAGATTAATATATTAAGAAAGCTGATGAATATGGGCATTAAGAACTAACTCTGGTATATAAAAGAACATTTTAGGTAGTCTTTCTGGACACAGCAGGAGAGTTGATTTTTAGTAAAATAAGTGAGAGATAAAGAAGTTCATTCATCTGATTAATCCTAATGATTTCATACTTAAGAATTTTGCTTTAAAGAATTATGTCTTATTTAGAATCTTGGATGTAGAATCAAATTTATCTAGAAATTCACAGAATTTTGAGTTACCATCTTAGCCATACCCTGTTCTTAGATTTGCCACCACTCATCTGTGAGTATGTCATACTGTGGTGACTTGTGTATTGTTGTGATGCTAGAATCTATGCCACCGGTGTTTTAATACCAGCAGAGTCACCCATGATGGGCAGATTTCAGTTGTGCTTTCAGACTAAGGCAGACTTGGGAAAAGGAGGGGCAGATCACTTCTGAATAGTTAGCCACTGAAAACCTTATTAATAGCAGTGGAATACTGTGAGCTATGGCACCAGAAAATGAAAACATTATGAATAGCACCAGAATATTGTCAGATATAGTACCTGAAGATGGCCTCCTAAGGTTGGAAGTCACTCAAAATATGACTGGGAATAAACTACCTCCTCAAAGTAAAATTTACCTTACTGATGTGAATGGAGCAAAGCTTTCAGGACCTTCATTTTCTGATGGAGCACAACTCAGAATGAAATGAAACAGTTATAAATAAATGTCCACTAATAATCTAGGAAAATTGGAAGTCCTCAAAAATGAAATGGAATGCATAAAGATTGACATTCTAGGTATTGTTGTAGTTAAATGCATGGAGTCAGTTCTGACTCATAGTGACCTTGTATAGGGTTTCTGAGTTGCAGCTGGTGAGTTTGACCCACCGACCTTGCGATTCAAACTGATCTTTCAGTACAGCACATAAACCTGCAGCACCATATCAGGACTCATCCTAGATATTAGTGAGCTGAAATTACTGGGAATGGACAATTATATGCAGGAACAACAAATGAAAACAAATGGCATTGCATTCAACACATTTGTCTTGGAAGAAGCACAGCCAAAATGCTCCTTAGAAGCAAGGATGGCAAAACTTTTCATCTTACTTTGGCCCTGTGGTCAGCAGCTTCCAGTCTTTGGAGAAGAACATTGTGTTTGGTAAAGTGGAGGATCCGTGAAAAAGAGGAAGATGAGATGGATTGACACAGTGGCAGCAATAATGGGCTCAAACCTTACAGTTGTGAGGATGGCACCAGGGAAATGTGACATTGCATAGGGTCACTATGAGTCGGAACCTACTTGACAGCACCTAACATCAACACGAGCAACAGCAGGAAGATTCCATTTAACACTAAACTTCGTCTTCTACTATGGTTTAAAATGACCCCTCCCTTGCCCACCAAATTGGGTATTTACAGTGCTCACAATCTACAAACCCACCTGTGCCGCCTCACCTCTAAGAGGTAGTAAGCATTCATTCATTAGCATCAGGGAAATCCACTATCTAAGCTCCATCTCTTTCAAAGGCCTCCTTTCCAGGTTCAGCTGCTTCCCCTTTTCTGAAGTTTTGGAGAACAGCTGTCCTCAGTCCTAATTCATAATCCTTGAGGTGGTTCAAGTACTATTAAGCTGTACTTCAACTTTTCTCCTTCTGGATAAGTAATTCCAAATATCTTAACCTTTACTCATCTACTTTTCTTCCTTAAGCCACCTTTCTATGATTCTATAAAGCAAACTGCATAGAAAGAATCTTACATTGCTGTAGTAACAGCAAACTTATGACCAGCTACGTAAACACTAGAGTAGGTGAGATTTTCTGGGGCTTAACTCTCACCATATGTTCTCCTTGCTTCATGCTCAGGGCACTCCTAGGTCTTTGCTAAATCAGTCTCTGCTTTGCATCAGTTTCACAGAATTCATGTGAGGCAGTGAAAGAACATGGCATAGGAGTTAAGAGACCCTGGGTTGGTTCTGAGTTCTGAGTTTGGTTTTAGCTGTGGTTAGGAGTCATGGGAATTTATATATATATTTATATATGGAGTTGGCAGTTTAACTCCTTGGAAACAGGGTTGCTATGTGTCAGAACTGACTCTATGGCACTAACAACAGCAATGGAGTCCTGGTGTGATGCTCTGGGATAATGCACTGGACAGCAAGGTCGGTTTGAAGTTCAAGGTCAGTGGCTCAAACTCACCAGCTATTCCTCGGAAACCCTATACAGGGTCACTGTGAGTCAGAACTGCCTCAGTGACACTTAACAACAACAACATAGCAACCCTAAGTAGGGTTTCCAAGGAGTGACTGGTGAGTATGAACCACCAACCTCCTTGTTCAAACCAACCTTACAGTCTTGCGCTTATCCTACAGTGCCACTCCAGGACTCCATATATATATATATATATGTCCCCCGGTATTAAGCACTGGTGAGTTTGAACTGCCAGCCCTGTGGTTCAAACAGACCTGGTGTTCCAGTGCTTTATCCTACAGTGCCGCACCAGGATTCCATTGTATGGTCGCATAGTGGTTACCAGTCAGGCTGGTAACCTCAAAGTCAGCAATTTGAAACTACCAGCTGTATTGCACAGGAGTAAGATGAAGCATTTTTCTCCCATAAAGATTTACAGCCTCAGAAACCCTATATAGGGTCGCTGTGAATCGGGACTGACTCCATGGCACATAACAACTACCAGCACCCATGTATATACACACACACACACACACACATATATATATGTGAGACTACAAAGCCATTTGAATTGCAAGGTCAGTGGTTCAAGCTCACTAGCTGCTACTTAGAAACCCTATACAGGGTTACTATGGGTTGGAACCGACTCGACAGCACTTAACAACAACAACAACAGTATATATATATATATATATATATAAAGTAGGCATTTTTAATCCTCACAACAACTATATGAGATTGAATCATTAGTCCCATTTCATTTTAGGAAATGGTTTTAGTGATTTGCATGTGCTTGATTTATTTCCTGGCTTTGAACTGTTTCCTTCATGTTTAACTCTTGGCTGAGAATTTGCATTTCTATCCTGGAAACACTAAATCATAATTTGCATTTTAACAAGACTAAGACTTCCCAGGTGATTCTTATAGACTTTAATAGACATATACATAAGAATCACCTGGGGATCTTGTTGAACTGTAGATTCTGATTCAGTATATCCAGGTTGGAAAGGCAAATTCTCAGCAGGGGGTCAAAAATGGATGGCATCCATTAGAGCCCTAGTCTATTTTACATATTAGTTGAGGTCTTATAAACTGCAAATGATGTTTCGGTTCTCTGAAATGGGGCCTGGATTTGCATCCAACAGACTACCGGAGGATGTCTACCTATCTTTGTCCATACACCTTGAGTGGCTGAATACACCTTAAGTGGCTGATTTCAAGCAATTTTGTTCTTAATGATGGTTGATGATACTTTTGCTCTAAAAATTCTTCAGAAGACATTATTTATATTTTCTCTCATATATCTAATTTAGGCTGTGCTTGTGTGGTAGTGACAAAATGTGCAATAGTGTGGCCAAGTCTTGGCTAAATTAATGATTATAAGGGCTGTTGTTAAGTGCCATCAATTTGGTCTTGACTCATAGTGACCTTGTATAGGGTTTCTGAGGTGGCATCTTCGCAGGAACAGAAAGCCTTTTTTTTTCTGCTCCTGCCTAGGGGATAAACTTTAATAACTCAGACTCCCAGTACACTTCTCATCCCCAGGGAGTGAATTAAACTAATGATTTCCCAACATATCTGAAAATTCTTATCTAGCATAAAATGTACTTCCTTATTTGCAATCATTCTCTGTCCACAAACTCAATGTTAACTTGAGAAGCTGTGTAATATGAAGTCCTGGTCTTTAGATCCTTAGGACCTAGGGAACTGTCCTGCTTTGTATTTGATATTCTAGAGTCTCTTCACCCAAGTGTTGTGAGAGGCCTGAGATACTGGAGCCAATTGACTCTATCTACCTCACAATCTAAGGATCTCTGGTAGCGTAGTGGTTATGAATCGGGCTGCTAACCTCAAGGTCAGTAGTTTGAAACTACCAGTTGTTCCACAGAAGAAAAAGGAGGCTTTCTGCTCCCATAAAGATTTACAGCCTCAGAAACCCTGTGAAGGGTCGCTAGGTGTCAGAACCAACTCCACAGTACTTAACAACAATAACATCTCACAATCTGACCTCAAAAACGTCTAGCATTGCTCTGAGGTTTTATAGTAGGGCTTCAAACTGATTCATATATTGTTTCAACACCCATGGTAAGAATTTGCATTTCTACATCCTGGTGTGGCACTGTTGGATCAGGCCTGGACTCCGAACTACAAGATTGGTAGTTCAAACCCACCAGCTGCTCCTTAGAAACTCTGTACAGGGTTGCTATTAGTCAGAATTGACTCAACAGCATTTAACAACAGCAACCCCAGATATACTGAATCAGAAGCTACATTGTCTCAGATTCACTGTATCTAGTGTGGAAATGCACATTCTCAGTACAGGGGTTGAGACAGAATGAACTGGTTCAAAGCCCTGTTGGGTAGAGTTGTTCCAGATTAACATCAGAGTTCTAGGTTTTAGCATTTTGCAAGTGACAATTAATAGAAAATGCTTTATTTCTAGATTATATTCTAAGAGATGCAGGGAAATATCATAGATTAAAATACAAAATAGAGTCAATTTTTAAAACTGGAAAATTGCATGTTAAGGCCAGTGTTACTTTTAGGTCATGTATGTCCCCCTGTGTGGCACTGCGGCTTAATGCTCTGGACTGCAAACTTGATTTGAACCAAAAGGTCAGTGGTTCAAGTCAACCAGTTGCTTCTTGGAAACCCTATACAGGGTCACTATGAGTCGGAACCAACTCACTATGAGTCGGCACTCAACAGCAACAATGCCCCTTATACTAAGTGCTGGACCACTAATGGAAAGTTTGCTTGTCAGAACCAACCTGAAGGTGCCTTGAAAGACAGGCTTGGTGATCTACTTCTGAATGATCATAGCCTTGAAACCCTGTGGATCACATTTCTATGCTGCACTCCTGGGATTCTCACAGATAGGAATCAACTGGACAGCAGCTAGCAAAATATGGTTAAGGTAACGTAAAACTGAAGTTAGAAAAACCTGGTATCCTTTTTTCGGGGAACAGTGATGCTGGCCAAGAGTGAAGGTTACAGCAGATGCACTCCTTTTACTCAGACAACAATGCAGCAATAGCTTTCCTAACTAAAGTCACTTCTGAGGATTCAGCTTCCTTCCAGCCAAGGTCAAAAGTCCTTCCTCTCTCTCCCTCTCCTTTAAACTTAGCCAGAACTTTATCGCTGCTGCACTCCTGGCCCTGATCACTTTTCTCATCTTTGAATCCTCTATAAATATTCATAGACTGTAAAAGATGATCCAGGAAGCTGACTCTCAAGTTGAATAGCTGATGCTGCCTGATAAGTAAATCATTCCCTACCCCTGAGCACTAAGGAGAGATTAGGTAAAGCCAGAGAATGATAACAGAATAAAAAGAACAAAAGCTACTATTAGTTCCCAGTTCTCAGAATACCAGTCGTCCCACCCATTTTCGCAATACCACTTGCCATCTAAGTGATGCTCTCCAGTTCAACAATCTAAGGATGGTACCTGCAGGGGCAGACATATGAGGTGGCAGTGAGTTCTTATCAAGGAAACCCACTCTGCCCTTCTAGGACTCTGTCTTTTACCTATGTTAATATGGAGTCTAATGCTTATTAGGAAAGGCCATCATTTTTTCTAGAGCTGACTAATTGACTAGTCACTGATTCTATTCCAAATAATAAGAAAGGGCGACTTCATAACTGTTACAAAAAAGAAAAGTTGTTGTTGACTTGACTCCAACTCATTAGGAGAACCCCATTTGTGTCAGTAGAACTGTGCTCCATAATGGCAGCTTTTTCAGAAGTAGATCACCAAGACTTTTTTCTACCTATGAGTAGACTCTAATCTCCAACTTTTCAGTTAGCAACCCAATACATTCAACTGTTTACACGACTCAGGGACTTTATCATTACTTGTCTTAGTGTCTCTTGGTGTCTGAGAAATTTTAACACAGCCTTGGTGTCTCTGCATGTTTTCCTACTGTGTTCTTGTTGGTAAGTACAGTTGAGTTGGTTCCCGACTCATAGTTACCCTGTTTAATATTTTCAAGGAGCAGCTGGTAAGTTTGAACCGCCAACCTTACTTATCCTACAGTGCCACACCAGGACTCCACTTTGCTCTTAGGCCAAAAAAAATGCCTAGGTATTCAATTTATTGAATAGTTATGTTCAAACTGAAAAGCTATCACACTGCTTCTGACCTATAGCAACTCTATAAAACAGACTAGAAGGACTACAGAGTTTCTGAGGGGAAAGTGTAGACTGCTGCATCTCTTTCGTGTGGAATGACTGGACCTTTTGGCTAGCTGCCCAGGGCTTAACCACTGTGCCACAAGGGCTCCTAATGGTCAAGCTACTTAACACTTAGTTGCTATTTGAAAAGTGGATACACATTAATTAAAATTAAAATGAATATTTTAATTCTAATCTTAAACAACCTCACTTACTAATGTATGTTTTTCTTTCTTGGGCACTGAATATCTTCTCAAATTTTGATTCACATTGGACTTTGCACCTTGATGTTTTGTTCTGTACTGATTTTCATGTCATAAATAGCAACCTTCAAAACTACAGCTACACAAAATTATGAAATCATCGAGAGACGTGTAGCATTTGATATTGAAACTGTCAAGTACCTTGAGATTTAGTTGCTATGAAGTCTGACTTTTGTTGTTACTATGCTTACCTCAAAATTTAAAAGTATCGTAGGGCTTTCTTGTGAGTTTACTGACCATCTGATAATAGCTAAGTTTGGACATTGTGGCCATACAAAGATTCTGTTTTTGAAATCAGAAGGAATGTATCATCACAACTGAATAGTGTTTGAAAACTGAATACCATAAAGCCATTATACCCCCAGAACAACAGCAGGTTTTAATATTAGTCTGGACAGAGAAGACTCCTGGATTAATTGTTATAAATCCATCTTTCTAGCAGAATGTACTAAAGTGAAGTCATGATTATTTCTCGTACAAAAATTGCTTTATAGAGAATAAGTGTCTTTTCTCATTCAGCAAGTGTTTATTTAACACATTCTATGTGCCAGGGCTGGTTCTTGGTACCTGGACAAGAGCTGTGAACACAACAAAGCTTCTTGTCCTTGTGGAACTTACCTTCTGTTTTCCAAGTTTAGAAGATGGATTCTTTTGTCAAATAAGAGGAAGGTGTTTAATGACTCTTATCCCTTCTAAAGTTCTATTTAATGGCTATTTTCAAAGATTAGAATTCTATAGAAAACAAGCATACTTAAGCTATTTAGAACCTAATCAATGACTGAAACTAGAGGAAATTATTCTATATTAATGAAAATCAATGATCTATGAATTCTGTATTAATGAAGACTGATGATATATGAATGGAGTGCGGGTGAGGAAACAATTCCCCTTAATAGGCTGATTATACTTAAATTGTTGATACAAAATTGAATTGGAATGATGGTTCTGTTAAGTCATTGTCATCTTTGTTTAGTCTCAGGAAGTGTTAAGTGGCACATACTTAGAAATATCAGGTGTTTTATTGTTTCCTTCGTAGTGGCATTGGACTGAGAATCACAAGATCCACAGTTCAAACCCACCAGCTGCTCTTCCAAAACCACATGCAGGGTCACTATGCATTGAAACCAACTCGAAGGCACTTAACAACAGCAAGAACAGAAAATAAATAGCACATGGACTTTCCCCCACCATCCTAGCAGTCTTGAATAAGGAACTCTGGTAGCATAGTGGTTACAAGTCAGACTGTTAACCTCAATGCCAACAGTTCGAGACTACCAACTGTTCCACAGGAGAAAGACGAGGTTTTCTGCTCCTGTAAAAATGTACAGCCTCAGAAACCCTATACAGTGTCACTATGTGTCAGCACACCACCACCACCACCACCAGCAGTCTTGAATAGGAGAATTCACACTAAGCAAATACAAAAATTTTGTGAAGAAAATTCCATTATCTTTGAATTCCATTTTCCATGAATTTTTTGAAGCTCTCTAATAAAGAAAAAAGAGAGGTCACTTCATTTTATCTAAAAGGAGCCATTTTTAGATCTGTTTTGCCGTGAAAAAATTGCACTTCTCTGTATCTTTTGGAGAAAATACGGGAAACTTGGGTTTTATACATCATATTCTGCCTAAGTCAGTTTTCTCCCAACCCATTTATCCTAAAACTCACCAATAAATTAATAAGTAAATCACTGAAAATAAAATATTTTGAAGTTTAGTTTAAGACATGGTTGTGGCACCACAAGTCCCTCAAGCAGTGTTTCCTAGAATTTATACTACAGCAAATTTCATGAAATGCAGCCCATAATATAAATTATAAAATAAAAATATTTCCCTAAGCATCAAGGATTATATCCATGAGTATAAAACAAATCAACCATAATCCACAATTTAGAAATAACCATTATTAAGATTTTTATTTATAGTCTAGGCTTTCTATATAGTTTTATGTATGTGTATGTATAAACACATAAATGATACATAATTTGTTTTATACCTTACATATCATTTTAAAACTATATTTTTTAAACAGTTCACACTATTGCCTGAATAATTCCCCTAGGACATCAGCTGTTTTTTCAAAGCAGATTTTTAATTGCTGCATGGAATTTCACAGTATAGATAACCACCATTTATATAATCCATGTCTGCTTGTGAACATTTAAGTTATTAAAAATCCTGTAAGAGAAATTTAATAACACCTATCAAAGATTTAAAATTTAGCTATAATAAAACTATTTAATAAAACATGAACATTCCCAGGCTGATATCAATGAAAATTCACTTGTACTTTTCTTCATTTATTTATCACCAACTCATTTATCATCTTCTATCTACATGGCAGCCCTGGGCAAAGCACATAGTTAACACATCCACCTGCTATTAGGAAGGTTGGGGATTTGGGCCCGCTCATAGTGCCTGGAAAGAAAGGCTTGATGATCCATTTTCAAAAAAGAAGCCATTAAAAACCCTCAGGAGCACAATTCTACTCTGATACATACATAAGCTGTGATCAACTCTATGGTAAGAGTTCTGAAGTTATCTATACAAGAGGCACTAACCTTTGTGAGAGACATGAAAAAATTGAAGTTGTGGGCTCTGATTTTCAATCTTTTCCTCAAATTAGGATGTTTACCTGTGGATGATGCTGGACTATTTGGAAACATAAGTCACTCTGCATTGATAGTAGCCTCCAAAGCCATGAACTGAATGATCTAGTCAAGTACAACTCAAAAGCATTTCCAAAAAAAAGAAAGGATACTTCATGAAGAATTGCTATTATTGTTAATTTGATTTAGGATAGGGAACACAGCAAGGGTAAGAAGGCTATTTAGCCTAGGGACTGGAAATCATAAACTTTTTGTTAAAGATAAAATGCATATTTACAAACAAGCAATCACCACTGAGAAAAATGTGGAAGCCTAGGAAATGTATTCTGACTCTATAGTAAATCAGTTTGATTATTTGATCTCTTGCTCCCTTAGCATCCATTGGAAACTAGTTGACATTAAGATATAGTGCTGGTCTTAGAGTAAGAAGATGCAGACTTTGCCATTTCCTCTGCTACTTATTAATCAACTACACTAGTTGACTCATCTCCTTAAGCTTCAAACTGGCCCAGTGGTCAAATAGAATTTATGGCAATTTAAATAAAATAGGAGGACTCTTCAAAGAGTGCAAAGAAAAATGGAATGGTAAAGTAATTGAATTTTTCAATGAACTTTCTGAAGTCCCTTTGTATGCATAGTAGACATACTAGAGTTAGCTGTACAATCTCATACCTGGGAAGAATTAGTACTATGGGTAGGAATGACATTCCCGAGAAAACCGTTACTTTAAAATGAATAAATTCTTAGCACTATTTTTGCGATTTTAAAATCTTTCAACAATTTTATGAAGATGGATTAATTCTTAGTATCCTAAAGCCAGTCCTTGGAGAACGCCATCATGCTTGGTAAAGTACAGGATCAATGAAAAAGAGGAAGAGCCTCAACAAAATGCATTGACACAGTGGCTGCAACAATGGACTCAATTGAGAGGATAACACAGGACCAGAAAGTGTATCATTCTGTTGTGGATAGAACTGACTGTGTTGACACAACACATTAGAGGATTTCTGGCAAGATGGTAAACTAGTCAGACACACTTCACAAAGATATGGAAGACCAAATGAAACAGACACAGATGATAATCTTGGAACCCCTAGCTTCAGAGCTTCTCACTTCAGTGAGAGAAGTGGATGAAATATTTACCAGGAGAAGCAGAGCAAGGGAAGAGAAGTAAGGAGACAGACTGGTGAGTGGTCTACAGGCTAGATGCAGCTCATCTGTCTTAAACATTTGTGAGTAGCTTTGGAGGCAGACGATTTCCTGGTAGTGCAGATGCACACTGGTGATTGTTGATGGGAAAGATGAGATGATTTCTTGTTCTCCATGTTCATTTGATGACCAGAGATGGGGTCAAACCTCACCCATGTCCACCCCTACTTGGTCTCTACTCCCACGAAATTCGAAGTGCTGCTAGTATGAGGCAGATACCAGCTGTGCCATCCTGACCCCTGGATTCATACAGGCTCTATTCCAGATCTGATGAACATATAAAGATGTCAGGCAAGCTTTAGACAAGCAGGAACTCTCATAACCAGCCACTGTGCCCCTAGCTGCCCTCTGGTCCTGACAGACAATGAACTCAACTACAATAAGGGCACACATGAACTACTTCGGATTGTGTACTCTCAACATAGACAGCATCTAAGACCATAGAAGAATTGATGCTTTTGAGTTATGGTGTTGGAGAAGAATATTGAAAGTGCCATGGGCTGCCAAAAGAACCAATAGATCCGTTTT
>NW_006408553.1:9289028-9293802 GCF_000296735.1 Chrysochloris asiatica
GATGGCCAAACTTCATCTCTCATACTTTGGACATATTGTCAGGAGGGACCAGTCGCTGGAGAAAGATATCATGTTTGGTAGGGTGCAGTGTCAGAGAAAACGAGGAAGACACCCAATGAGATGGATTGGCCAAGTGGCAGCATCAATGGACTCAAGCGTGGCAACAGTAGTGAGGTTGGTCCAGGGCCTGGCAGTGTTTCATTCTGCTGTGCATAAGGTCACTATGCGTCGGTACCAACTCGATGGCACCTAACAACAACAACATCAAGCTTATAGGAACTCCATTTAGGGCTAGAAACACTGCCATCTCATCCCTCCCCCACCCATTTTGTGAGCTCCTTGGCTGGCAGTAGACTTCCAGAGATTTCTCTTCTATAGGTCTAGAACCTATTTGGTTTGTCCGTTGTTCTTGTCTTCTTCTTCTTCCCCTTCCTTTTATTTTATCCTTTCTGTCTCCACTTTCATTTTGTCTTTTCTTTGTTTCTCTTCCCCATTTTTCCTTCTGTCTTTATTTCCTCTTGATTTTTCTTTACTACTCTCTAGTGTCTTTCTCTTCTCATCTTCACTCCCCTAACTTAGTTTAGTGTTACTAAAATTTCTCTCTTTTTCTTTCTCTTTTACATATTTATTTTCCTGTCCAACTTGGCAGCATTTAACAAGAATGTTTCTCTTTTTAGTGACTATATATTTTTTCTTGTAATTTCCAGTGATATTTCTATTGTCTCCTTTTTTTATCCCCTCTCCCTTTTGGGGGGGGGCATATTTTTGCTTGTTTGTTCCCTTTTCTTTGTGTGTTCTCTTCTTACCACATGCAGACAAACAAAGAAAGTAATCTGCAAGTTCAGGCTGAAGCTGAAGAAAATTTAAACCTGTGTATGAGAGCCAAAATATGACTTTGAACATATCCCACCTGAATTGAGATCATCTCAAGAACAGACTTGATGCATTGGACACTAATGACCAAACACAAGAAGAGTTGTGAGATGACATCAAGAGCATCTTATGGGAAGAAAGCTAAAGGTCCTTAAAAGACAATAAAGAAGGAAATGACCAAAAGGGATGTCAGAAGAGACACTGAAACTTGCTGTCCAGCATAGAGTGATATAGATATGGAAGAATTGAGGTGGTAAAAGAGCTGAAGAGAAGATTTCAAAGGTCAGCTGAAGAAGACAAAGTACAGTACTATAATTAAATGTACAAAGATCTGGAGTTAGAAAATTAAGAGGTAAGAATATGTTCAGCACTCTCAAGTGAAAGAACTGAAGAAAAAATTCAAGTCTCAACTTACAATATTGAAGGATTCTATGGGCAAAATATTGAATAATGCAGAAAGCATCTAAAGAAGATGGAAGAAACACAGACACTGTACCATAAAGAAATGGCTGATGTTCAAACAGTTCCAGGGGGAATATATGATCAAGAGCCAGTGTTACTGAAGAACAAAGTGCAATGAAGGCATTAGCAAGAACAAGGCATCTGTAATTGATAGAATACTATTTGAAATCTTTCAACAAACTGATGCAAAAGTGGAGACACTCACCCATCTATGCCAAGAAATTTGGAAAACAATTACCTGGCCACCTGATTGGAAACGATCCATATTTGTGTCTATTCTAAAGAGAGGTGACCCAGTAGAACATGGAACTCATCAGATATATCATTAATACTACATGCAAGTACATTTTTGCTAAAGATAATTCTAAAACAGCTGCTATAGTACATTGATAAAGAACTGACAGAAATTCAAGAGAGATTCAGATGAGGACTTGCAATGAGATATATCACTGTTGATGTCAGATGGATCTTGTCTGAAATCAGGAATACTAGAAAGATGTTTACTTGTGCTTTATTAACTATTCAAACTCCTTCTACTGTGTGAATCATGAGAAGCTATGGATCACATTATGAAGAATGGGTATTCCAGAACACTGAATTGTGTTCTTGAGGAATCAGTACATAGACAAAGAGACAGTCATTCATACAGAAGAAGGGGACACTAAGTGGTTTAAAATCAGGTAAGGTGTGCAGCAGTGTCATAGTCTCCCACCATACTTATTCAATCTGTATGCTGAGAAAATAATTTGAGACATTGAACTATACTAGGAAGAATGTGGCATCAGGATTGGAGACAGACTCGTTGTTAACAACCTGCAAAATGCTGAAAGTAAAGAGGATTTAAAATACTTACTGAAGAAGAATCAAAGTATGGGTTTCACCTCAATGTAAAGAAAACAGGAATCCTCACCACTGGGCCAATAAATATCATCATAATAAATGTAGAAGAGATTGAAGTTTTCAGAGACTCCATTTTGCGTGGCTCCACTATCAACACTCATGGAAGCAGCAGTCAAGATATAAAATGACTTATTGTATTAGGCAAATGTGCTTCACAAGACGTCTTTAAAGTGTCAAGAGCAAGGATGACAGTTTGAGGACTATGGTGCACCTGCCATGGTATTTTCAGTAACCTCAAATGTGTGTGAAAGTTGAACAATGAATAAGGAAGACTGTAGATGTATTTGATTTCTATTATTGTAGAACAATATTAAAAGTACCATGGATTGCCAGAAGAACAAACAAATCTGTGTTGGAAGAAATACAGCCAGAATGCTCCTCAGAAGCCAGGATGTTTAGACTTTGTCTCTCATACTAGAACATATTATCAGGAGGGACCAGTCTTTGGAGAAAGATATCATGCTTGGTAATTTGGAGAGTCAGTGCAAAATAGGAAGATACCCAATGAGATGGATTAGCCCAGGGGCAGAAGCAATGGGCTCAAGCCTAACAATGATTGTGAAGATTTCAAAGTACCAGGCAGTATTTTGTTGTTGTGCATAGGGTTGCTATAAATCTGAACTGACTCAATGGCACCTAACAACAACAACAGAATGATCAATAAAAATAATCAAGTACATGGAAATGGATTAACACACTACTAGGTAATGTTGCCACCACTCGTCTGGCAATTTGTCATACTGTGATGGCTTGTGAGTTGCTGTGATTCTGGAAGCTGTGCCACGGGTATTTTAAATACCAGCAGGGTCACCACAGTGGACAGGTTTCAGATGAGAGCTTCCAGATGAATACAGACTAGGAAGAAGGAGAGACGAACTGCTTGAGAATATTTAGTCACTGAAAACCTTATGAATAGCAGAGAAGCACTGTCAGATATAGTGCCGGAAAATGAGTCCCTCAGGTTGGAAAGCACTCAAAATATAACTGGGAAAGAGCTGCCTCCTCAAAGTAGAGTTGACCGTGATGATGCAAATGGAGTAAAGCCCTTGGGAGTAAAGCCCTCAGGACCTTCATTTGCTGATGGGCCACAACTCAAAAAGAGGAAGACCCCAAGCGAGATGAATTAACAAAGTGGCAGCATCAGTGGGCTCAAGCATGAGGTTGGCCCAGGACCAGGCAGTGTTTTGTTCTGTTGTGCATATGGTTGCTATGAGTCGGTACCAACTTGATAGCATCTAACAACAACAACAGGTAATGTTGTTTTTGTTGTTAAGTGCCACTGAGTTGGTTCTGAACCATAGCAACACTGTATAGGGTTTCCAAGCAATGGTTAGTGAGTTTTAACCACCAATCTTGTGGTTCAAACTGACCTTGTGGTCTGTTTCTTTATCCCATAGCGCCACACCAGAAATAAAATATGAACTAAAGCAATTACTTGAATCAATCTAGAATGAAACACTAAATTACAAAATCTTAAGACACAATAATATCAGTGTTCAAAGGGCATTATAAAGCAATGAAGGAGGCCATCCAAAAAGGAGAAAGAACCCAAATTTAACACCTTTACCTAATATCTTCAACAATTAGAAAAATAGTAGCAAAGTAAGATTACAGAAGCAAAAAATAAAGATTATAGCAGAAATAAATTAAATGCAAAACAATAAAATAGAAGTTTGTTTTGTTCTTTGAAAAGAATAATAAAAGTGATTAACCACTGGCAGATCTAACAGAGACATCAAGGAATTGGTACAAATAATGTGAATAAGAGATTATATGGTTCATATCACAGTATAACCAATGAAAATATCTAGAATAATAAGAGAAAACTATGAAGAATTGTAGCTCACTGGAACATAATTGAGAACCCAAAAGTAAGTCTCTCCATCTAATGTCAGCTGATCTTTGACAAATACCCAAACACATAAAATTGAGAAAAGATAGTCTCTTCAACAATTGTTGCTGGCAAAACTGGAAATCCATTATAAAAACATGAGCCAAAACCCATATCTCACACCCTATACAAAAATGAACTCAACATGCATTAAAGACTTAACTGTAAAACCTAGAACTGCAAAGATCATCAATGAAAAAATAGAGACAAACTTAAGGTCTCTGATAAATAGCATAAATACACTATCAAATATAATGGAAAACACACAAAGAGAAGATGAAATAGATGATTAGAAATTTAGTCTTGGGGGACACTATCCATGTCCAATTATCATAGCATAGTCCACCAAGACAACGTTCTACATCTAAGTGTTGTTGTTGTTAGATGTCATCAAGTTGATATGAATTCATAGTGACTCATAGCACAATTACTGATATGCAAATTCAAATTGAAGCTGAAGAAAATGAAGACAAGTCTTCGAGAGCCAAAGTATGACCTTGAATTTATCCCACCTGAATTTAGAGATCATCTGAAGGACAGCTTTGATGCATTAAACACTAAAGACCGAAGACCAGAAGAGTTGTGGGATGACATCAAGAACATCATACATGAAGAGAGCAAAAAGTCATTAAGAAGACAAGAAAGAAG
>NW_006408553.1:9295512-9308555 GCF_000296735.1 Chrysochloris asiatica
GGTTGGCCCAGGATCAGACATTGTTTCATTCTGCTGTGCATGGGGTCGCTATGAGTCGGTTCCAACTCGATGGCACCTGACAACAACAACAACAACATAGCATAACAGAGCAAAACACTGCCCAGTCCTGCACCAACTTCACAGTCATTACTATGTTTGACCCCATTGCTACTGCCACTGTGCCAGTCCATTTCATTGGGGTTTTTCTCTTTTTCTCTGACCCTTAACTTGAATAAACATGATCCTTCTCCAGGGACTGGTCCCTACTGATAATATGTCCAAAGTTTAAGAAAAGATGTCTGTCCATCCTGGTTTACAAGGAGCCTTCTGTCTGTACTTCTTCCAACACAGATTGATTTGTTTCTTTGGCAGTCATTGGTACTTTTAATATTCTTCTCCACCACCATAACTCAAATCAATTTTCCTGTGATCTTCCTTATTCATTGTCCAATTTTCACATATATGTGAGATTACTGAAAATGGCCATGGCTTGGGTCAGGTGCACCTTAGTCTTCAAACTGACATTTTTGCTCTTCATCACCTAAAAGAGGTCTTGTGCAGCAGATTTGCGTAGTGCAATAATTTTTTTTTCCCTTGACAGCTGCTTCTATGAGTGTTGATGGTTGATATGAGCAAAATGAAGTATTTGATAACTTCAATCTTTTATCCATCTGTATGGATGTAGTTTATTGGTCCAGTGGTGAGGAATTTTGTTTTCTTTACATTAAGATGCAACTATACCGAAGACTGTGGTCTTTGATCTTCATCAATTAGTATTTTATGTCCTCTTTGTTTTCAGCAAGTAAAGTTTTATCATCTGCATACTGCAAGTTGCTAATGAATCTTCCTCCAGTCCTGATGCCACATTCTCCTTCATATAATCCAGCTTCATGGATTATTTACTTGGCATACAGATTGAATAAGTATAGTGAAAGAATATAACCCTGGCACATACCTTTACTAATTTTAAACCATTCAGTGTTCCTTTTTCCATCCAAACAATTGCCTCTTAAGTTATACAGGCTCCACTTGAGCACAATTAAGTGTTCCAGAATACTTATTCTCCACAATGTTGTCCATAATTTGTCATAATCCAAGAATTGTGACAGCCTTTGCTTAGTCAATAAAGCACAGGTTAACATTCTGTATTGTCTGCTTTCAACCAAGATTCATTTGACGTCAGCAATGACATCTCTCATTCCATGTCCTCTTCTTAATCTGATGTGAACCTCTGGAGCATCTCTGTCAATGTATGGTTGTAGCCATTTTTGTATTATCTTTAGCAAAATTTTATTTGCATGTGATATTAATTATATTGTCCAATGACTTCTGAATTCCATTGTGTCACCGCTCTTTGGAAGGGGCATAAATATGGATCTCTTCCAGTCAGTTGGCCAGATGTTGCATCAGTTTGTTGAAATATTTCAATTTGCATTCCCTCGGATCCTAGTGCCCTGTCCTCTGCCAATGCCTTCAATGCACCTTGAACGTCTTCCTTCAAGATCAATGGCTCTTGATCATATTCTACCTCTTTAAGTGGTTGAACATCAACCATTTGTTTTTGGTACACTGACTTTGTGTATTCTTTCCATCTTCTTTTGATGTTCCTGCAGCATTCAATATTTTGCAAATAGAATTATTCAATACAGCCAGTCGAAATTTGGATTTTTCTTCAGTCCTTTGGTTTGAGAAATGCTGAGTGTATTCTTCCTTTCTGGTTTTCTAACTCCAGGTCTTTGCACATTTCAATATAATATTTGGCTTTGTCTTCTTGAGTTGACTTGTTAAATTTTCTTTTCAGCTTTTTTGCCTCCTCATTTCTTCCATTTGCTTTAGTATCTCTACTCTCTAGAGCAGAGCAAGTTTCAAAGCCTCTTTTGACATCCATTTTGGTCTTTTCCTTCTTTCTTGTCTTCTTAATAACCTTTTACTTGCTTCCTATATGATGTTCTTTTTGTCATCCCATAATTCTTCTGGTCTTTGGTCTTTATCTAATGCATTAAATCTGTTCTTGAGATGATCTCTAAATTCAGATGGGATCTGTTCGAGGCCGTATTTTGGCTCTTATCAATTTGTTTTAATTTTCTTTAGCTTCAGCCTGAACTTGCATATGAGCAATTGACAATCTGTTGTTCCATAGTCTGCCCCTGGCCTTGTTTTGGCTGATGATATGGAACTTTTTCACCATCTTTTCACACAAATGTAGTAAATTTGATTTCTGTATATTCCATCTGGTGAGGTCAATGTGTATAGTCAACTGTCTTTTATGTTATTTAAAATAGATATTTGTGATGGAGATGTGAATGGCCTTGAAACACATGATATGTGATCTCTAGCATCATTTCTATCCCTTGTTTGTTTCCAACCTTTACATTCCAATTCTCAGTAATTATCTATATATCTTCATTGTATGTTTGATAAATTTGAGACTGAAGAATCTGATAGATTTCTTCAATTTCATCATCACTTGCTTTACTGGTTGGTGCATAAATTTAAATAAGTTTTATTAACTTGTCTTCCTTGTAGATGTCTGGATCTTATCCTTTCACAGACAGCATTATACTTCAGGACAGATCTTGATATCTTCTCTTTGATGATGAATGTAACACATTTATCTTCAATTTGTCATTCCTGGCATAGTATACCATGTTATTGTCAGATTCAAAATGACCAATACTAGTCCATTTCAGCTTACTGATGCCTAATATATCAATATTTCTGTGTTCTATTTCATATTTGACAATTTCCAATTTTTCTAGATCCATACTTTGTACATCCCATGTTCTGATTAGTAATGGATGTTTATAGCTGTGTCTCTTCAATTTGAGTTGTGCTCCTTCAGCATATGATGGTCCTAAGGGCTTTAGTCCATTCACATTATCACAGTAAACTCTACTTTGAGGAGGCAACTCTTTCCTACTTGTATTTTGAGTGCATTCCAACCTGAGTGCTTTCCAATCTTCCAGCACTATATCTGACAATACTCTGGTGCTCTTTTTCATGTTTGTTTACTCAATATTGTAGTGCTTACAATGTTCTAAGCTATTCATAAGGTTTTCAGTGATTAAATATTCAGAAGTAGTCCTTCTCTCCTTCTTACTAGTTTGTCTTTGTTTGGAAGCTCTTCTGAAACCTGTCTACCATGGGTCACCCTGCTGGTATTTAAAATACCGGTGGCACAGCTTCCAGTATCACATCAACATGCAAGTCACCACAGTATGACAAACTGAGAGATGAGTGGTAGACTTTTGTGAGTTGCTACTGGGATATTTAAAGCTCAGGAGCAGCTATCTAAGATGCCACTATTGTTCTCTACCTGTCCAGAGGAAAGAAGGGTGATAAAATTGAAGATATTTGCAATCAATGGACTGATTGAATATGTAAAATCCAATCTCCATGAATCTGAGACCAGAAGAACTAGATGGTGCCTGACTATCACTATCAACTGTCTGAAGGAGATCACATTGATAGAGTGGGAGAAAATTTGGAACAAAACTCAAAATTATTAAAAAAAAAGACTAGGCTCAGAAAGAGATTGGATGAACCCAAGACTATGGTCCTTGGCTCTTCATGTCTGGAACTGAATTCACATCATTTCTCAATTTTCAGCCAAGTGGCACATAGGTAACCAGTAAACATAACATACTAGTAAGTTATGCTAACCATGAAATGGACAACCACTCAAGATCAAAACAGCAACATTTATCTAAGGACAATGTTCAGAAGAGTTGGAAGGAAGGTTGAATAGAAATAAGAATCACAGAGAGAAAGTAGGATAACTTGTGTTACATGGTAGAGATTGCAATCATTGCAATGAAACGAATTGTATGATTTGTTGCATGTGGAACTGATCATCTGTTTTTTGTTTTGTGTTTTTTAAGCTTTTATTGTGATTTCAGTGAAAGTTTACAGGACAGATCATCAGTTTTACATTCAACAAATGTTTCATTACAATAATTATAATCCCCTCCATGTACCATCAGTTAACAGTATTTCTCTCTATTCATTTTAGCTCTCTTTTTTTTTTTTAAACACTCAGGCATCCATAATAATTTAAGCCACCAAAAGGCACATTCTCCTGGCCACCAGTTCTTAGTCCCTCTCTTTCATGACAATCTGTTTTGTAAACCTTCACTCAATTCACAATAAAAAATTTAAAGGCAAAAAAAAAAAAAAAAAAATGTGATCTTCCCAAACAAAAAACAACACAACAAAAACCTAGAAAGTCTTAGGAAAGGTGAATGAAAGAGAAAGGAAAGAAGGGAGAATAAAAAAGGCAGAGGTAGAGAGTGTGTGAGCTAGTAGAGGGTGTCAGTAAAAGGCTAACTGAACTTGTTTGAAGTCCTGGTTGGTATAATATCCGAAACCAAGGTGAGGTTTGGCTGTTATGATAAGCAAATCTGAATAAGTATCTTCCTATTTGAAATTTTCCAGAATTATTTTATCTCTCTGAAATTTTTAAGATATTAAGTCATCAAGAAAATGAACGAAGTCTGTAAGAATAAATACTGACTTCAGTATATCTTTTGTTTTTTTGGTGCCATCTAGGGTTTCTGACTCATAGCAACCCTATGTAGAACAGATCTAAAACTCCAGCCTGGTCTTGCGCTATCTTCACAATTGTTGCCATGCTTGAGCCTAGTTTTGCTGCCACTGTGCAAATCTGTCTTGTTGGGAGATCTCCCTTTTTATTTTCTGCTGTCTCTCCACCTTGCTATTATTGTTGTTGTGTGCCATCAAGTGGGTTCTGACTAACAGCGACCGTGTATAGGGTTTCCAAGAAGTGGCTGGTGAGTTTGAACCATTGATCTTGCACTTAAAAACCAACCTTGAGGTTGAATACTTATCCCATGGTGCAATACTAGGACTCCAAGAATGATATTGTTCTCCAGGAGCTGGACCCTCCTGATAATTTATCCGAAGTATGATACGCTTTACACCAAATATGATATATCCTTACCTGCTAAGGGTCATTCTAGTTGTCCTTCCAACACAGATTAGTTTGATCTTTGACAGTACATTTAATATTCTCCTCTAACACCATAACTCAAACACATCAATACTTCTATCTAGTGAACTGCAAAAGAAGGAGGGAGAAAAATATATATGGCATCACTCAACTTGCCCTTCCACAATTTACCCTTCATCCCATTAAGAATTGGTCACTTATTTGCTTGTATTTATTATGACTGCAAAACACTTAGCTACTCAAGCCCTAAATGGCAAAACGTAGGGGAGACAGGAAAACTTGGCAATTTTTTAACAGCTTATTTTGCTTCCATATAAAGCATTCATTCATTCATTTATTCATTCATCAAAAGACATGGAATACACACTTTGTGTCTGTCATTGTAATTGTTGTTAGGTGCCTTCAAGTCAGTACCAAATCAAGGCAACTTGATGCACAACAGAATGAAACACTGCATGGACTTGCACCAATATCACAATTGTTGCTATGCTTGAATGTATTGCTGCTGCAATTGTGTAAGTCCATTTACTTGTGGGTCTACTTCTTTTTTGCTGACCCTCCTATTTACCAAGCATGATGTCTGTCTCTAGGCACTTGTCCCTCCTGATATGTCTGAAGTATGAGAAATGATGCCTGGACATTCTGGTTTCTAAGGAGCATTCTGGCTGTACTTTATCCATACAGACTTGTTTGGAAGAACAAGTATATTCTTCTGGAAGTCCATGATACCCACAATAATTTCCTCTAACACCATAACTCAAATGCATCAATTTTTCTAAGGCCTTCCTTATTCATTGTTCAACTTTCGCATGCATATGAAGCTACTGAAAATACCATGGCTTGGGCCAGGCTCACCATAGTCCTCAAACTGACATCTTTACTCTTCAACACATCAAAGAGATGTTATGCAGCAGATTTGCCTAAGGCAGTACATCTTTTGATTCTTGACTACTACTTCCCTGAGAAGACAAAGTCAGATATTATAATGAAATGTGCAAAGATCTAGAGATAGAAAGCCAAAAGGGAAGAACATGTTCAGCATTTTTCAAGTTGAAAAAAACTGAAGAAAAAACCCAAGCCTTGCCATGCAATATTGAAGGATTCTTTATGCAAAATCCCAAAAAAATAATAAAAAATTAAATAATAATAAAAATAATTTTAAAAAAATCCAAGTTGCACTGAAGGCATTGGTAAAAAATGAGACTCCAGGAATTGATAGAATACAAATTGAAGTTTTTAAACAAACCAATGTAGAACTAGAATAAGTCACTCATTGAAATTTGGTAGATAGCTACTTGGTCAACTGAATAGAAGAGATGCATATTTACACCTTTCCAAAGAGCAGTGACCCAACAGAGTGTGGACATCATTGGACCATATCGTTATTATTATATGCATGTTAAATTCTGCTAATGAAAATTCAAAAATGGATGTAACAGTACACTAATAAGAAACTTCCAGGAGTGCAAGCTGGATTCAGAAGAGGACCTAGAATGAGGGATATCATTGCTGACATCAGATGGATTGTGGCTAAAAGCAGAGAATACCAAACAGATGTATACCTATGCTTTATTGACTACACAAAGGCTTTCAATTATGTGGATAAGGACAAGGTATGGACATCATTGCAGAGATGGAGAATTCCAGAACAGTTAACTGTACTAATTAGGAAGCTTAAATAAATCAAGAGGCAGTTGTTCAAACAAAATAAGGGATCATGGTATGGTTTGAAGTTAGGCAAGGTGTGCACCAAGGTTGTATAACCATATTTACTTAATCTGTATGTTGAGCAAATAATTAGACACACTGGAATATATGAAAAAGGAACGAGACATCAAGATTAGAGGAAGATGCATTAACAACCTATGATATGCAAATGATAAAGCCTTGCTTGCTGACACTAAGGGGACTTAAAATATTTACTAATCAAGATCAAAGCCCACAACTTTGATATGGGTAGCACCTCAATATAAAGTAAACAAAAATCCTCACAACTGGACCAATTAATAATATCAAGGTAAATGGAGAAAATGTTGACGTTGTCAAAGAATTCATTTTGCTTGGATCAAACATCAACATTTAGGGATGCAGCAGTCAAGAAATCAAATGACACATTGCATTAGGCAAACTGTTACACAAGAACCCTTTAATGTGTTCAACAACAAAGATGTTAGTTTGAAGACTAAGGTGCACCTGGCCAACGACATGGTATTTCCAATAACCTTGTATGCATGTGAAAGTTGGATAATTAATACAGAAGACCATAGAATAATTGATGGCATCTGAGTTATGATGTTGTAGGAGAATATTTAAAATACCATGGACTGCCAAAAGAACAAATCTTTGTTGGATGAAGTACAGCCAGAATGTTCCTTAGAAGTCAGGATGGCCAGACTTCATCTTTCACACTTTGAACATATTTTCATGAGGGACCAGTCCCTAAAGAAGGATAGCATGCTTAGTAAATTGGAGGGTCAGTGAGGATAAGGAAGACCCCAAAAACATGGATTAGAACAGGGGTCACAGTGATAGGCTCAAGAGTGGTAGTGATTGTGAGGTTGGTGCAGGGCCAGCAAGGTTTGGTTTTGTTCTGTTGTGCATAAGGTATCTATGAATTGATACCATCTCCATGGCACCTAACAACAACAAAACAGTTCCATGAGTGCTGATGGTTGATACAAGCAAAATGAAGGCTTTGACAGCTTCAATCTTTTCTACATTTACCGTAATGTTATTTATTGGTCAAATAGTGAAGTCTTTTGTTTTCTTTACATTGAGGGACAACTCATATTGAAGGCTATGGTCTTTGATCTTCGTCAGTAAGTATTATAAAAAGTCCTCTTTGCTTTCAGCAAGCAAAGTTGTATCAGCTGTATATGGCAGGTTGTTAATGAATCTCCCTCCCATCCTGATACCATTTGTATTCATGCAATCAAGCTTCCTAGATTAAGTGCAAACCATATTGTTTGTATAAGTATGGTGAAAGAATATAACCATGGCACACACCTTTCCTAATTTTAAACCATTCAGCATTCCCTTGTTCTATTTCCAAAACTCCCTTTGTCTGTGTACAGGTTCCTCATGAGCACAATGACATGTTCTGCAATACTCAATCTCCCCATTGTTGCCCATAGTTTGTCATAATACACACAGTTGAAAGCCTCTGCCTAGTTGATGAAGCACAGGTAAATATATTTCTGGTATTCTCTGCTTTCAGCCAAGATCCATCTAACATCAGCAATGATATCCCTCATTCTATATCTTCCATATGAATCTGTCTTTAACCTCTAGCAGTTCTCTGTCAGTGTACTGTTTCGGCCATTTTTGAAATATCTTTAGCAAAATTTTACTTACATGCTGTATTAGTGATATTGTCTGATTATTTCTGCATTCTGTTGGATCACCTCTTTTTAGAATGGACACAAATATGGATGTTTCCAATAAGTTGGTCTGGTAGCTGCCCTCAAAATTTCTTGGCATAGATAAATGAGTACATCTAGTGCTGTATCAGTTTCTTGAAATATTCAATTTGTATTCCATCAATTCCCAGAGCCTTGTTCTTTGCCAATGCCTCAGTGTAGTGTGAACTTCTTCCTTCAGTATCATTGGCTGTTTATCAAATACTACTTCTTGAAAGGTTTGAACATCAGCTATTTCTTTTTGGTACAGTGACTCTGTGTATTTCCTCCATCTTCTTTTGATGCTTTCTGCATCATTCAATGTTTTGCCCAAAGAATCCTTCAGTATTACATGTTGAATCTTAATTTTTTTTTTTTTTCTTCATTCTTTCAGCTTGAGAAATGCTGAGCTTGTTCTTTGGTTTTAGTTTTCTAACTCCAGATCTTTACACATTTTGTTACAATATTTTACATTGTCTTCTCGAGCCGACCTGTGAAACTATCTATTCAGCTTTTTACCTCCTCACTTGTTCCATTCCCTTTAGCATCTCTATGCTAGACAACAAGTTTCAGAGTCTCTTCTGACATCCATTTTGCTCCTTTTCTTCTTTCTTGTCTTCTTAATGACCTTTTGCTTTCTTCCTGTTTTATATTCTATGTCATCCTACACCTTTCCTGCCATAAGTGTCTAATTCATCAAATCAATTTTTTTTAGATGATCTCTAAATTCAGGTAGAATGTGTTCAAGATCATATTTTGACTCTTGTGGACTTGTTTAAGTTTTCTTTAGCTTCAGCCTGAACTGGCATATGGGCAATAGATTGTCTGTTCAACAGTCTGCCTCTGATCTTGTTTTAGCTGATGATATGGAGATTTTTCACTGTCTCCTTCCACAGATATACTCAATTTGATTTCTGTGTATTTCATCTGGTGAGGTCCATGTGTATAGTTATCATTTGATGTTTAAAAAGGCATTTGCAATAAAGAAGTCATTCATCTTGCAAAATTCTATCATGAGATCACCAGCAAAATTTCTGTTACTAAGGCCATATTTTTCAATTACTGATTTTTCATCTTGGTTTCCAACCTTTGCATTTCAATCTTCAGTAATTTACAATGCATCTTGATGACATATTTGATAATTTTCAGACTGAGGAAGATGGTAGAGTTCTTTTATGTCATCATCACTGCCTTTATTAGTTGTTACATAAATTTGAATAATAGTTTTATTAACTGATCGTCTTTGTAGTTGGCTGATTGGTTATGAGCCATGGAGTTGATTCTGACTCATAGTGAACCTGTGTAGGATTTCTGAGGTTGGAAATCTTTACAGAAGCAGAAAACCTCATCTTTCTCTTGCAGAACAGCTGGTAGTTTCAAACTGTTATCCTTGGGGTTAGCAGGCCAACTCATAACCACTATGCTACCAGAGTTCCTCGTAGGTTTATGGATATTATTTTATCACAGATCGTGTTGTACTTTCTTAGAAATCTTGAAATTTTCTTTTTGATAAAGAATGTAACACCATTCCGCTTCATTTTGTTATTCTTAGCATAGTAAACCATGTTATTTTCGGATTCAGAATGGCCAAACCCAGTTTCATTTCAGCTCACCAATGACTAGGATATTGTTGTTCATGCATTCCATTTCATTTTTTACAACTTCCAGTTTTCCTAGATTCACACTTTGGACATTCTATACTATAATTATTACTGTAGATTTATAGCTCTTTCTCATTGTTTTGAATTGTGTCCCTTCATCACAGAAGGTCCTGAAAGCTTTACTTCATTATTATCACCAATGGCAACTCTAATTTCAGGAGACAGCTCTTCTCCATTCATATTTTGAGTGCCTTCCAAGCTGAGGGGCTCATCTTCTGGCACTATATCTGACAATATTCTAGTGCTCTTCATCATGTTTCAATGTTCAGTAATCTGGTGCTGGCTTCATTAGGTTTTTAGTGATTACATATTTGGAAGTAGTCTATCTCTCCGTTTTCCTGGTCTGTCTTTGTCTGGAAACTAAACTGAAACCTATTTAAAATGCCAGTGACATAGCTTCCAGAATCAGAGCAGCATACAAGCCACCACAGTACGATGAGTACTAACAGATGAGTGGTGTGTGACAGTACTAGGTGCTGGTATTATAGAGTCTTGTGATAGACAGTGTTTTGACAGAGGTACATACAAGATGCTCCAGATATATCTTTATTTAAAAATCAACTGTGGTTATTCTTCCAGGAAGAATTTAATATGAGTAGCATGAGGGCTTTGTCTGATCTCTGACTTCACAAGGAAGAAGAAAATCAAACTCAACATCAGCCCAAGACTGATTTTTTACGGGACAAGAGGTCAATCTTCTTTACCAACTTTGACTTCAACTGTTCTTCCAAGTTAATATCTACTTCTTTGCTGGGTTCAATGATTCATTGCAATGAACACACAGAACTCACAGACAAAACTTATGGTTATGGGATTTACTATGGATATTAACAGGCTACAATTCAGGATCAGGGATGTTCAGGATACAGTTCTTCTAGTCAGGCAAATGTCTCTCTGGTCCTGGGCCTGTCAGCCCAGTGACTCCTAACCTCATCTTGCTCAGTGCAATATTATAAAGCTCCTTTAGCACTGTCAAATGGGTGGGCCATTCTGCAGCCCAAAGGTGCTGAGCTCAGAGGGTCAGCAAAGCTAACTTTTTCAGTTAAGTGCCTGGAGGCACCGCTCTTTGCCTGGAAGTCGACTGCCTTAAGGCATTCAGCTTACTCACTCCTTGGGCTGGGAAGATCACCTCTCTGTTGATGGTCCTGTCATTACTCCTCTGCTGCTTCTTTGTCACAGCTCTGTGTCTTCTCCTGGGTCAAGAAGGTTTAACACATAGAAACCAGGGGTCTAAAATACGCACTGCACTCCTGGCTCTCCTTTCTTGATAATAGTGAGAGCCCCTGTTCCTCCTTCTGAAATGGTCATTTTATACCAAATAGATGCTAAAATTGACCAATCCCCTTATGAGAGTTCAAACTTTTTATAACCACAGTTAATCTTGTTAACAATTATTCACAACTGAATCACATAATCCTACCAGCATCTTTCCCCATTTTCTCTTACCCAGACCCATCAGGAAAAAGAGGAAATCCATCCAATCCTCATGGTCCGACTCAGCTGTTTGGTAAGAGTTGTAAAGACCATAGCAAGAAGAACCACAGCAACTAAATCACTGTGCATAGGAAGTGATGCATATTATTTGTTACTATTACATTAAGTCCTTGGATTATGAGTGTCTGATTTATGAACAGCTCACACTTGTCCTTTAATATTGTATAAATTTGCCCTCACTTTGAAAAAATTGGACCAACCCTACACACAGCAAATTCTTCATCACAATTACCTTCACTTGGTGCACATACAGCTTTGAATAATTGAAAATGCCTCAAGCCTTTTCTTGCACTAAAATCCAAAACAAAACCCCTTGCCATTGATTTGATTCAGACTCACATTAACCCTATATACGGTATCCAAGACTGTAAATCTTTATAAGAACAGACAACCTCATCTTTCTCTCTCTGAGTGGCTGCTGAGTTTGAACCAGCGACATAGCAGTTCAGCAAAACACCTAACCCACAGCACCACCAGAGATCCTTAATATTTTGTATTAAAGTAAGGATAGCTAAAAGCTGAATGTGCCTGTCCTGATTCACCTACAAATTATACTGAAAGATGATAGTAGGAACAGATCTCATTTGTAACCCAGTGACTGCATGTACCCAGGACAATCCATCCAACATCTACAAGTAGCTGTTAAGAACTTGCTCCTTTACTGTAACGCACTGTAAGGTAAGGTGTATTCAAAATGATTCAGTGATCATATGGTTCTTAAGTAAGAAATTTTAGAAGCTGATTGTTTCCGTTTTCAAGCATTAAAACAACAGCTTATTTTAGTTACACCAAACTGTTTGAATTCCATGATCTATTTTCAAAACACGTAAGGGCGTTATATGTTTTGAAATTGAGAAATTTTAGATTTTAAAGGTTTAATAAGAAATATATGCCATATATTATATGTAACTGGGACAACACTCGATGATCAAACTATCAGTAGTGCTGTTTCAATTTGTATATGTATTTGAACTGAGTGATATGCTTAAAGACTATAAATATGCTCTTGCCAATTCAGGCCTCACCAATGAAGCATGAAGAAACTCTAAGTTTCAGGGTTTTTAAATTTTTCTGAATTGAAGATAAGGGACTGTAGACATACATTAGAGAAAACAATAAAGTATCTAATAGAAGTTTATGATTTTACATTTTCCCTTACACACACACATTTATACAACTAGGCATCTAAGGCCCTATAAAGGAAATGCTAAGTTAATTATTTATTTAAAGGAGGAACAAATATCTCTTATTTAACTTTTTAAGGCCTTACAGAAATTCTCGCATTATTTCTGTGAGGATTGTACATCTGAAGCATAGATGTTTACTTATGTAGGATTGTTGTTACAAAGCACCAAATGGGAATGGGAATGGCACCAACTATTTACCTGTTCTCTAGGTGGGAGTATACCTCAGCATCTCAGTAAGTATGAGAGGGCTTCAAAAAGTTCACAGAAATAGTCCATTTACTTGTTTGTTTGTTTTTTTCCAGAGTGTGCCCTTTGGCTGTTGTGTATATATATA
>NW_006408553.1:9311440-9344991 GCF_000296735.1 Chrysochloris asiatica
TTAGTGCCTTCACATATGTCCCGAATTTTTCATTGATGACCTTCATAATTCTGGGATTCACATTTAGGTCCTTAATCCATGTTGAGTTGGTTTTTGTATATGGCGTGAGGTGAAGGTCTTGTTTCAGACTTTTGCATATCATTTTCCAATTCTGCCAGCCATTTACTTTTAATTCCATTTTTGTATAAACTTTCTGAAGCCGCCTCATATTTGAGTTTCTGAATGGAAAAAGGATCCAGAATTGCTATTTAATTTTACCAGTTTTAATTTCTACTGTGAACTCCTTTTTTAGAAGACCTTTTTCTATCTTGTTGAAATGGGAATTAAAAAAAATAAAAATAAGTAATTGTTATTCTTTTCTGTTTTGTGGATATTTGATATATTGGTTATCACCTGCAGAAAAACTAGTTCTATTCGTGTTTAATGTAATCTATTACTGTATTCTGCATGAAGATGTAACAAGTCTCATTTTCCAACAAAAATCCAGCAATATTTAGATCATTGGTTCTCAATGTTGGCTTTACTTTGGGATCATAGATGGAGGTATGGGGAGGGGATAAACTTTGAAAATAGCTGATATTTGGTTGCCACCTCAAAGATTCCAGTACAGTTTTTCTGGCCATAGCGATTATGAGTATAGAGATTTTAAAGATTCCTGGGTGAGTCTAATCTTCAGCCAAAGCGGAAAACCAGTAGTTTATATAAATGAACTCTTGATTTTAAGTTTATCATAGGGAGGCAGTGTCAATATTTAGTCAAATAGTTTTGTAATTAGGTTGAAAATATAAAATATATACCAAGGTACTTTAAAAAAAAAAAAAAGCATATATTAAAACCAAATGATAATTTTCGCTCTACTTTTTATTGGTTTTGTTAGCATAATGCAATTTTGTCAAAGAAATGCGGGTTTGATGGTCAAGTAGACACATGGATTTAGTTGTAAAACCTGGAAATGCTCTCCCTTATAATTATCTCCATATTTGGCATCCATTCAAATCCATAACAGGGACAGAGATTCTTTTATTTATTCTATATCTATCCTATGTATTAAATGAAAAGAATGTTAATTTTAAAAGGGATGATGATCCTGAATTGCAACCTTGTAGAAACCACAATGTCATACGATTTAAGAAGCTAGCCCAATCTAGATTTCTGGTTTGATTCAAGGCTGTTTCCACTCCTATCATGCTGCAGTCTTTGTTTGTATCTACAGGCATGAGGAAAAACAGACGTAAAAGAAAAATTAAACTTTTGGAGCTGTACACAAAATAGTAGAATTATTCAGAAGAGTAAGCTACAATGCAGATTCAGAGTCAAACTACATTGTTATGTGTCAGATAAGATTATCTTATTTGATGAATATCCTATTGTACAGCCCTCCAGCCGATTGATAAAATCCACTCAGAAGTGTTTTTTAGGACTCAGCTGAGAGAAAAGTAAATTACACTTCAAGAGTCAACAGTTATTCAGATTGCAAACATTTGATATATTTTCCATAGCTATCAAAAACAATAGGTAACTATAATTCCTCAGAAACAGATAAGAATGCAAGAAACTTTGGAAGCAGGATCCAATTTCCTTGAGAAAAGTGGATATAGGTTCTTTCACACAGAGGTCAGCTGCATATTTGTAGCTTTTTATTAGCATTTCTAAGTCATAGCAAAGTGATACTGTGTGGCTGCTGGGATCCTATTGCTCAGATGTGAACTTTATTTCTACATAGTGATATACAGACCAATCTGCAATGAGGAATTCAAGAAAATGTATTCTGTCTCTCAGTTCCTATAGTAATAACACCATTAAGTTTTATCTAAACTAATGAAAGCTTCCTTTATGTGAAGAAATCTCTGAAAAAAGGAGAAACAGCCTTCCTCAAGATATTGTCATGATACAAGCATTTTTAAATTAAAATATCATTTGGCAAGTATTTATTTATCAGTGTTTTTTAATCTAAAAGTGAAATTCCATTGTAGAGGTTATTGAAATCTTGGGGAGATGATTAACTTTTTACCAAGGTTCCGAATCTCAGCTTTCTTTTCAAACAACCTTATTCCTCAGCTCCACGATTCCTCTCAGTGACAAAGCAGCAAACAGAAGGCACTGCTATATTGGATTATGTCTGATGGACCATGTAAACATTTAAATGTCTTTTCTCTTCTCAAAAACATTTGGGTCAGAATATGTTTGTTTGTTTACCATTAAATTAAATCATGCATAAAGTACAAAGATGAGTGGGGGTTTGGGTGTTGGGAATCGGCTTATTAAATACTAGATGAGTCCTTGGAGATATTGGAAAGAATGCCGGACTGGGCGTTTGTTTGATTTAGAGTCCCACGTTTACTGTAACAAGAGAACTCACTTGAGGTAAGGGACATGGCATCTCAGAAACCCATCATCTGAGAGACAGGATAAGAATTCAAGTCTCAGAGTCTTTGTAAGGAAGAAAGCAATTTGTAGGCAGTAAATCCTGGTGTGTGGCACTGTGGAATAAAACACTGGGCTGCAAATTTGGTTTGAACCACAAGGTTGGTGGTTCAAACTCACCAGCTGCTCCCTGGAAACCCTATGCAGGGTTGCTATGAGTTGGAACTGACTTGATGACACTTAACAACAACAACAAGTCTTACTGTGGCACTGGAGGATCAGCATGGAACTGCTTACCATAAGGTTAGTAGTTGAAACCCACCAGCCACTCCTTAGAAACCCTATATATGAGTCAGAACTATCTCAACAGCACTTCGCAATAACTTAACAACAAATGCATACAAAAGTTATTTATGCTTTCCATGAGTAAACACCTTCCACCTATAGCCACACCTATTTCCATGAGTAAACACCTTCCAACTATAGCCACACAATGGAATGTGTTAGGTTAATAAGTGGGGCTTCCAACTTCAAAATAGTCCTATATGTCTGTTTAGTTTTGATAAGCAACATCTGTTCTATAGTGTTTTTCTTCTGGCCTTAAGACAAATACAGATTGTACTTTTAGCATCCATTTGAGCAGATTGTTGATGTTGTTGTTAAGCGTCTTTGAGTTAGTCCCGACTCATAGCAACCCTGTATAGGGTTTCCAAGAAGTGGCTGATGGGTTTGAACACCCAACCTTGCAGTTCAAATCAACCTTGCTTTCAAGGGTTTTTCCTCTTGCGCCACACCGAGACTCCATTTAAGCAGATACAGGCTGAAAATAACTTACCACAAGAAACAGAAGTAGCTGACAATAAAATTAGCAAGATTTCCTCAATTGTGTGATCCTTGCCACTGAAAGATCTGCCTCTAGCAGTTAGACAAATCCCTTTTTTATTAATTCTTTCCATTTATAGCACACGAACGTCCAATTCAGTCACCCAGAATCTTAAAATCATGATTCATCAATGCTTCCTTCAAGAACTGACTTCTTTTTGAGTAATAGATCATTCTCTTATCCCCAAGAATTTGTTAAATTAGCCTCCTATTTTCTCCTAAGGGGTGGCCTTTTAAAAAAAAAAAATGTTTTATTTTGAATTATGTGATAGTTTACTTGGGAGAACATTAGCTTTATATTCATCCTATTGTATATCGTTTCATTGCCATGGTTACAATCCCCTCTTTGCATCATCAACCAACCAGAGGGTATACCCTGCAAGCCTGCCCCCTCCCCGACAACCCCAGTTGTCAGCACACAGCCCCTCTCTTTCCGGGTCTAAAATCCCCAGTCGCTCTATCTCCCCATTTCATCATCTCTGCCTCCATCTCTGCCTGCTTCTCTGGGTAGGGTCCTGCTCTCGGCTCTTCTCCTCGGGTAGCCTTTTGAGTGATCAGATTTTCGCATAACAACATGCAAATTCTGATCTCAATAAATTAGGAATTTTTCGTTTGGTTACAATTACAGAGGTGAAAATTGACAGTGATAATTTTCCTACTCTCCACAGGTCTTCAGGATTGTTGAGCACAGGACTCGTTCAGCTTTAGATTCTTAACTTGAGTGGTTTTCAGCTTGAGATCTTGATGAGAAGTGCATTCAGTAATGGACTAATGTGACCCGTGATTTTCTCTGGTTGTTTTCCTTCACAGCAACGCCCCTGAGCTCCCTTAAGCCTGCTTGTGTGGACACTGCTCCAGTGGTTGCATCTCCCTATCAAAGAAGAGATTCAGACAGATACTGTGGGCTCTGTGCAGCCTGGTTTAATAATCCTCTGATGGCCCAGCAACATTATGATGGCAAGAAACACAAAAAGAATGCGGCAAGGGTCGCTTTATTAGAACAACTTGGGACAACCCTGGACATGGGGGAACTAAGAGGTAAGAGCAATTGTTCTACTTTCTGCCAACAAATTGAGCTTTCAGAGAAACTATTGTGTCTCAGTCATGTTTGCAGAAATTGGGATAATTCATCTTAGTACTTTAAATTATTAAGGAAAAAGTTAGGCTTACCCAAAGGGAGAGAAGAAGAAATGAGCAAAAAATGTGTTTTTTCTTAATTTTTGTAAACTTTTCTTTCAAAGTGTTTGCTATTTTAATGCTTTATTGACTAAAATTTAGATCAAAGTCACCTACCCTTAAACAAAGTTTTGTTTTGTTTTGCTTCCACACTGTTTTATCTTTAAACACCCCTAATGAATGCTTTTGTAGACCGGCATTAGGAGAGAAGAGGCTAAAAACCAAAGGAATGTTTGTGTTTTTATAAATTGAGTTAAAATAAATGATGGAATGACTCTGTTTTATGAGTTAGAGTAAATTCAAGGCACTTTAATATCTAAGAGTTGAGGTAAGGTGGCACTGTTTTCAGCGCTCCCCTCTGAACTCTTCAACCCTTAGTGACACACAGGTATTTTCTCAATTGATGGAGCCATCAGTTTCAAAGTTCACATGAGGTCTCAGAAATCACATAATAAGGATGAGTCCTGTGGTTTCCTAGGAAGCTGTAGACCAACTTCTGGAACGTCGGATAGTTTTTTATCAACAGCAATTTAAACATTTATGGATTTTAAACATTTTTATCATCTTAATGCTAGGAACACAGAATTAGGACAAAATCACATATTATGTTTTTCTAATAAAAGGCACTTTCTTTGCAAAATAATGTTTTGAAGGATGATATTGATAGAATACCTCAAATATGGTATGGACTGGATAGATTTTATTGATTGTTCAAGGAACTATCATTCATAGTTACGGCTTAAGCTATAAATAGAAATTCACAGTTTAATTTTGAGAAAGCAACTTGAGTTTAAATTGGATTCTGTGCATGCAGCCAACAATTCTTACTACCCTCACCTAGCATTGAACTTCTAAGTGTGATAATTATAACCAGGAAATAACCTTAAACACTTCTAGATCAAGTAAGTGGTACTGAAAATTGTGCTATTTGAGCTGAGAGAAGAGAGAGATCACTTCTGATTATGTTGGTCAAGAAGGTTTCACGGTAGAGAGGGGTTTGAACTGGAATTAGGAATGTGGATAGCATGGTAGCAGGTGGAGAAAGGAATGAGAGGAACTACATAGACTACTATGTGAGCAGAATGATGCATGCTTAAGGAATGAGACAGGAAAATAAAGCCAAAGAGAGCTAATAAATGTGTTGAAGTAGAGGAATCCTATAATTCAGCATAGATTCAAAATTGGAGGTCTGATTAATACATCTACATAGCTTGAGTAGAGATTGATTTTTAAAAGTATGCGATTAAAAGAGCAACAACAGACAAGAACAAACATTAAAAACATTGCTATACACGTTTCCTAACTGTCGAAAGATAACATGAGGTTCAGGAAATACTATGATGAACAATCTCATCACAGAAGTTTTTGATTCCTTATTACTATTGCTTTTGTTGGATGATTTATTATACTATGAGTTGGAATTGACTCAAGGACAGTGGGTGGATTTCCTTAAGTTCTCAGTTTTGTTGCTATTTGTTACCCTATGAATCAGTTCTGACTCACAGCGACCTCATATCATAGTGTAGAACTGTCCCATTGGGTTTTCATGGCTATAATCTTTACAGAAGTAGATAACCAGTTCTTTTCTTACTCAGAACTGCTGGGGCAGAAGGTTTGAACTGCCAAACTTTCAGACGACAGCAGAACATTTAACCACTGTAACACCAGTGCTCCTTATTCTCAGTTTTTGTCTTGTTAAAAGATGAGTCTCTCCACAGCTGAAGGCCTACCCTCAACTTGCTGTTATTGGCAGATAACAAGCTGGCTCAGTGACTTCTTCACCACAGGGCGCTAAAGGAGAAAAAGAGGGCTTTATTTATTGTTTGTACCAGATATTATGACTTGAAGAAGAATTATTCCTGAAGCACATTCTTCTTGTCTGCTTTGAATTATCAGTGCTGCATCTTTTATGTACAACCACGTCTTAATGACTTGGGCATATGAATTCTGTAACATTTGAGCAGCTTCTCTTTTAGACAGAAGACAAAAAGGCTACTCTTTGACTTGAGAGCTCAATGTGACTATGACTCAGTCACACATGAAATTTGATTAGCATTGAACATAGTGTCCTTGAAGCATCCTTTTTACACACCTCAGGTGGCATCCTGGTATATATTTATTCAAGATTTAAAGATTACAAAAGCTTAAGGAATAAAGCAACCATGGTAACCCAGCACTTTCATACACACACAGACACCTATTTCTTGAATGCTTCTAATCCACGATCAATTAATTAATAAAGGCAAACATACTAATCATTAATCACAAGCATATCTGTAATGATAATAAAAAAGTATATATCTGGAACTTCCAATAAGATGACGTACCAGGTAGATGCACTACACAGACCCTTGACAACAAACATATGAGTACCAAATAAAACAGACACAGATGAAAATTCTGGAACCCTGAACTTCAGAAAGAAGGTTCGAGAAGTGAATTGAGTACTTGTTGGGAGGAGAAGATGAACAGGAATGGTGAGAGAGGGAAGCTAACTGGTGATTGGCCGGCCAGCCATGACGTTGTTACCATCTTGTGAACAGCTTTGGCAACAGAAGGTGCCCTGGCAGAGCAGATTCACATAGGTGATGACAAAGGAGTGATTCTTTCTTTTCCGCCCATGCTGCCCTGAAGACCAATGCTGTGGCCAGTTCCCACCTTCATGCATCCCCAGTGCAGACCCTGCTCTTCAGGAGTTTGGAGCCACTTGGTTGAGAACCATGCCATTGTGAGGTGGGGCCGGTTGTATCACGTCACTTTGGTACCTGGAATCAAGTGGACTTGGCTCCAGAACTATACAACCTGAAGAGCCACTAGACCAACTGTTAACGAGTCACCCTGCTCCCAGCTGCCCTGTGTTCCTAACAGACATTGAATCTACCTCCATCAAGGGTTTTTAAAAAATACTTCTGTTAAAGAAAGGCACAACTAGGAGGGAAAAAGAATAAAGACTAGACAGACGATTTTCTAGCAAAAGTCCAGGTATTGCAAAACACAGGTTGGGCAGGAAATGAAACTTAGTAAAAAACTTATTTTTTAGTGAATAGTTGGAATTACTCCTATGCCCCTTTGAGCTCCCAAAGTCTGACAGATGTAGAAGCCCACGAGCCACAAGCCCTACCCCTAGCACACAGGGCAGGCACAATGACCATTTATTTGTCAGGCAGTTAACCTCAGTGTGGTGCTTCAGAACCAGACCTGTGTCTTGCAGCAGGGTCTTGGACATGGTACACATGCATGAGAAATGAGCACCCAACCAGAGGAATGAAGAGCCAGGAAGTTGCATCTGAAACCACAAGATGCTGTCAACAATTCCTGCTTAGACTACCATTGCATGTTCCCAATATTTGTTGTTGTTAAGTGCCACTGAGTTGGTTCTGACTCATAGCGACCCTGTATAGAGTTTCTGAGGAGTGACTGGTAAGCTTGAACCACCAAACTTTGGTTCAAACCGAACTTGCAGTCCAGCATATTAACCCTCAGCACCATACCAGTACTCCTCCCTGGTCTTTAGCCCGCTAAAATCCCCCAAAGCTGTGAGCTCAGGAAGCTACTGCTATCTGTGGTATGTCTCCCTGCTGTCTGTGATATGTCTTCCTTAATAAACCCTTGCCATTTCACTTCATGACTTTCTAGTCTTTTGTAGCCCACCCTGGTAACATTTCTAGATTGAGTTTCCTCACTTCTTTACCCACCTGTTTTTGTTTGTTTGTTTGCCCATCTAGAGAGTTTTATTCAGGGTGAGGAAGAGCAGGGTGACCTTTGCCCGAGAGAGAAGGCAGAAGGCAGAAAGAGAGAGAGTCAACAGGAAGGGAGTGGTCTTATATAGGTTCACATTAGGAGATCACATGTCATTGCTGGGGTGATTTAGCTCTGGCTTATCAAAAGCCATGTTGCCCTTTAAACTACATGCCTTGTAGCTTAGGGTGGGAAAACAGAAACCTAAGATTACAAAATGGAGTTGAAGGGAGGGGAAAGGGAAGAACCCAGAAGGTACAGCCTAAAATGGTGGGCCTGATTGTGACTGGGTGATTATTGTAACATTTCCCCCTCTTTGGTTAAATAAGAAAAATGAATGGCCGTCTCTATGATCCATGCCCATGTGATGGTCATTTTTCCGTAGCTACTTCCTGCTGGCATTGGGGTGGCGAGATTGTCTTTGGTCTTTGAGTTTGGACCACGGTTGGCAACAGCTTTGTCGTTGTTGGCGGTGTTGTTGGTAACCATTGGGCTCTTCAATGGGATACCAAGAAGCGATGGAACCGGGTTAGCAGCTAGAATGGGCTTGGTCCCACAGTCTTAGGTCTTCGGCTTGTAACAACTGAGTAGAAGCTTTCTGGGAAATTTAGGTAGATATGCGGCTAACCTGCAATTGAACAAAATGAAGAACACAAGGTGCAACTTCCAGTAAAGTGAGGATAACCAATATTGGGGTTAGGAAGCAGGGAATTTAATAGAGGATTATGGAACCAACTAGCAAACCCTCCATTACCCCGTGGCTCTCATTCCCTATGTCATTACTCAAGGCTCTCTTGAAGTTGGCGAATCTGATTGGTGACTACTCCAGATTGGTTGACAAAGAAAAAACAATTTTCCTGGAGGACAACACAAAGCCCCCTTTTTTCAGCAAAGAGGAGGTCCAGGCCTCACCTATTTTGCAGGACTACCTGAGAGAGGGAATTAATTTGCTGGTGAAGTGTGAGGATAACTGTGGAGAGCTGATTTATATCTCATTCATGTTATTAGACTAGCCACTTTGATTGGATGATTGAATGGGAAATGCCTGCAGTTCTGGTAGCTATACCTGCCCCAATTTTACCCACCCTTTGGATCTTGTTTTAATACTCTCTTCTTTTCTCTTTTCTCCCTGTTCTTTTTAAAGGGTTTTTGTTTTTCATTTCTTCCTTTTATTTCTTCTCTTTTTTCTCTGTTGTATAGCGCCACTTTCCTATCTCTCTTCTCTTTTTATGTTCTTGTGTTTATTTTATTTCTTCCTTTTATTTCCTCTTATCTTTTTTTCTATAGCTCCATTTCCCTGTCCCCATTTTGTGCTTGTAGTTATTATGTTCTTTTTTCTGTTGCTGCCTATTTTGATTCATTTTTTGTCTTTATTATTTTCTCTTTGCATTGTTGTTTCCTTGTTTGTTCTGTTTTGTTTTCACATGTGTGTGTGTGTGTGTGTGCATGTGAGAGACTTTCTCTTTCCCACCCAACAGAAGATCACTATTGTCCCATACAGCCCAGCCACAACTCTACCCTCCAAAGCTCTACCCATGGTGTAAGAGCCAATACCAACTCCTATACCACCTAATCAACAATAGACAGCAGCCAACATCAGCCAAAACCACCGTAAACTGAGGTACACAGCAAAGGAGAACAGTGTACATACTTCCAATCTCTAACGACACCCTCATGAGACAGCTGGTGAAAGTCTAACAACACATCAACATACAATAATCAATTAAAAGCAAATGCAACAACCGTACAATGCCCCAGAGACAACAGACGAATTTAGCTCACAGAAGAAACAAGAGAGAATGGCTGTGACAAATGACCAAGATGCAGAGCCAGAAATAGTTTCTGAGGAAGAAAAGGTAATAGAAATAACTGAAAAAGAATTCAAAAGAATGATATTTAAGTACCGTCAAAGTATTGACATAAAGAATGAGGAAAGCAAAGAAAACACAGGGGGAAAAAAACTTTAGAAGAATTCATGAAAACAATACAAGAACAGAAAAAATAAGTGAAAAAATTATGAAACAATACAAAAAGCCACAATTATAAATATAGAAGATTAATACTAAGATTTCAGAAATGGACAGTATATTGAAAGGGCAGTGGTGTAAATTTGAAGCAATGAAATCCTGAATTAGTGAACTAGAAGATAAATCTCTCAATAGTAGTTATGCTAGAAAAACAATCGGGAAAAAGAATGAGAAAATCCAAAGAAAGTGAGAAACCATAAAAAGGAACAACTTATGGATGATCTGAATTCCAGACCATGAAGAAACAATAAAAAAGAGTTTCCTTAACATCATGAAAGACAAGAAGATAAGCATACAGGATGGTGAATGAACCCCACACAGGATAGATCCCAAAAGAAAATCGCCTAGATATATCATAATCAAACTTTCCAAAGTCAAAGACAAGGAAACAGTTTTGAGAGCAGGAAAAACAAAAAGTTACCTCAAAAGAGAACCTATATGACTAAGTTCTGATTTCTCTGTAGGAATTACACAGGAAAGAAGGCAATGGGATGACATTTACAAAACTCTGAAAGAAAAAAAAAATTGTAAACCAAGAATCATATATCCAGAAAAGCATTCCCTCAGAACGTTTCCTGATAAACACAAACTAAAGGAATTTGTAATGACCAGACCCACTCTACAAAAAGGCTAACGGGTGTTCTTTGGACTGAGAACTAACAAAAGCAGACAACAATCTGAGATTGCCAGACAACACTACCCAGAACTTGATCAAGATATAAAAGTATTTTAAGTGACACAAAGCTATTGTTGTTTTTAAGTGTTGTCAAGTTGGCTCTGACTCATAGTGACCCTATATAGGGTTTCCAAGGAGTGGCTAGTAGATTTTAACTGCCTACCTTGTGTATTAAGGAGCTCTGGTAGTGTAGTGGTTGTGAATCAGGCTGCCAACCTCAGGGTCAGCAGTTTGAAACTACCAGCTGTCCCGTGGGAGAAAAATGAGGCTTTCTGTTCCCATAAAGATTTACAGCCTCGGAAACCCTATACAGGGTTGCTATGAGTTGGAACCTACTCCACAGCACATAACCACCACCACCACTACCTTATGATTAGCAGTTCAGTGTTTATCCTATAGTGGCACACACATCAAAATAATAAAGGGGGAAATCAGAAACATTTAGTGAACATTAAAACAGCAGAAATGAAAATGAAAAGAAACCCCACAAACAAATGAAGTCACTAAAAAAAAAGAAAAAAAAAAAAAAAACTACAGCAAAATTTCAAGAATCAATTCACACACTGCATGCAAATGGATTAAATGCACCAGTCAAGACACAGAGCAGAATGAATAAGAAGACAAGATTCTTCAATATACTGTGTATAAGTATACTCATATAAGTCAGTATAATTGTCCATCAACAGAAGAATGGTTTAACAAGCTTCGGTACATCCGCACAATGGAATATTACTGAACATTGAAGAATACCGATGAATCTGCATAATACCTTACAACATGAGTGAATCTGGAGGACATTATGTTGAGTGAAATGAGTCAATCACAAAAGGACAAATACTGAATTTGGCCAATTTTGTAAAATGTTAATGAAAGATTTTCTTAATAAAAGTAGCAATCTATAATGGTTACAGGGGTGAGGGGGAAAGGACAAAATGATACTAAGCAAATGGACCTTGAATCTGGTATGGTGGTGCCATAGAAAGCTCAGCCTTTTTTTTTTTTTTTAGTACTTTTCACTTTTTCTTTAAACACTTTGTTTTCTTAATTATGGTTTCCCTTATTTCCTGTCTTTCTCCCTAGTTTCCCTAAAGACTGTTAGCAACTTGAAAGCAAGAGATGTTAAGTCTGTTCTGTTGATTGATATGTAGGAAACACCCAGAAAAGTAACTGACACATAATGATACTCAGTAATTAATGAAAAAATCAATAAAGAAATCAAACAAAAAGAAAAATAAACCCTACCATCCTACATCCTTTATATTATTGCAATCATTCTGATTTCTGAAAAGATTCTGGTTGAATAAGTGTTAAAGGATCTTCTTTATGGTCTTTTTAAAAAAATTATTATTTGTTTAATGATGCATGAAAATAAGAGAGTGTTAAGTTCATTGTGCTTTGACAAGGCACGCATGTGTGTAACCTATACTCCTATCAGCAGTCATAAATTTCCCCCACAGGAAAATCTTTAAGTACCTATTCCTAACCTCCATTTTTCATCCAAATCTCCATTTTTCTGTTCTGTTTTTGTTTGTTTGTTTTAAATTTCATAATAGACTAATTTTGCCTAGCATATCACATAAGTGGAATCATAACACGTGTATTTTTTGTTTAATAGCTTCTTTTGCTCAGCATATTATTTTTAGCAATGCGTCCATCTGTTTCATAATAAAAGCAAAGTAATTCCGTATGTGTGTGTTTTTAAATGATTCTTATTACTGAATCCTAGTGTGCCACTGTGGATAAGCATTGGACTGCTAGCCTCAAGATCTGCAGTTCAAACCTACCAGCCACTCCTTGGATACCATATATGAAGTCACTATGAGTTTGAACCAACCACAGCATTTTACATTAACAGCATGACACTACTGAGTAGCATTGCACTGTGTAGTAACTAAGTGACATGCTGTGAACTCCCAACAACAGTTGGTAGTTCAACTATACCTGGTCACTCCCCTGGTGAAAAACCTGGCTATCTGCTGTTCCTGTAAAGATTACTGTCTAGAAAACACTATAGGACAGTTCTACTTAGTGGCTTGGGCTCACTATGAGTTGAAAGTGACTTAGTGGTACCTAACAATAGTATTCAACTATACAGAAATCCCTCAATTTGATTATCCAAATTACTCTTTATGAAGTTTGGATTATTAAGGTGCCCAGACAGAGAAGTGAACTCAGAAGGTTATGGCAACATTTTGGAGATTTCAAAGGATTATCCTTGATAGAATTTCTATAAGTACACATGACAAGCACAGGGACTTATTAAAAAGAAGTTTCATGAAAATGAAAAAAATGTTTTGGTGAAAAAAGTTCAAGAATACTGTTGCGGAATTTGTTTCCACCACGTAAGTGCATTTGCTCATTCTTTAAGGGTAGTAAGGGAGGTCTTACAAGAATTCACTTGAGAAACTTTACCCCATCTACCCTACAGCCTGCAGATCTGAACTTTTAGACTTGCACCTTCAGATTTTTTTTCGTTTCCTAAATTCAAAGAACATTTAAAAGGAACCAAGATGTCAATACTGAGATTTTTATATAATGACTTACACACACACACACACACACACACACACACACACACACATATATATATATATAGTTGTTGTTAAGTGCCATCAAGTTGGTTCCAACCCATAGTGACCCTTTATAGGGTTTCTGAGAAGTGAGCTACTGGTGGGTTTGAACCACCAACATTGCAGTTCAAACTATCCTTGGAGTCCAACACACTATCCTATAGTGCGACACCAGGACACCATCATATTTGAGAGACAGATGTAATCTATGATTAAATTGTTCATTTTTTAAAACTTCCTTTCTATCTTTGTCTGTTTCCCAGAATCATAGATATTCCTGTTTTCTTCTAGCAGTTTCATAATTTTAGCTTTTGCATTTAGAGATATGACTTATCTCAAAGTAATTTTGATGTAGGGTGTGATTCCTGATGTGGTGCTGTAAGGTAAACACTGTAATGCTAACCACAAGGTAAGTGGTTCAAATCAGCCAGCCGCTCCTCAGAAACCCTATACAGGGTTGTTATGAGTTGAAACTGCCTTGACAGCCTTTAACAGCAACTTAACAGTGAGGCAAGAGTTGAAATTAGTTTTGTTTTTATACATTTGCCCAGTTGTTACAGAAAATGTGTTGTAAGTATTTTCTTTTTGTCATTGGTTCCTGTTGTAGGCTGAATCATATCTCATAAATTATGTGTTAGTTTTGCTGGGCCATGATTCTCAGTGGTTTGGCAGCTATGTAATGACATAATTAAGTAGTTATCTAATTACATAATCATCCTCATTATGTGATACTATGTGCGCAGCAAATCAGTTATAAGGGGATTAGTGTCGGAGACAGCACTCTTACTCAGGTTTTAGCCCTGATCTGATGTAAGAGGCATTCCCTAGGGTGTTGCCTGTATCATCTTCTATGTTACAAGAGATAAACAGAGAAATAGGTGAGCAGAGAAGGGGGACCGAAGTATCACCAAGAAGAAGAGCTGGGAGCAGAGTGTATCCTTTGGAGTTGTGGTCCCTGTGCTGAGAACTTCCTATACCCAGGGAAGATTGATGACAAGACACATGGAGATCTCAAAGAAATGCCAATTTCATGAATGCTGAAAGCAGACAAGACCTTTCCCCATAACTGACAGAGAAAGTAAGGCTTCCCCTTGAGGTGATGCCCTGAATTTGGATTTCTAGCCTCCTGACTTCTACTCTGCTTGGGTGAATGGTACAAAGCTCCTAGGTTTCAAGGAGTCAGAACTTCATCAGCCTGGTTCTAGAGTGTGGTGCTGTCATTTATGATTGCAGAAGGATGGGGTTGGAACCACTGCCCAAAGCTGAGGGGTAAGGCTCCCATATCCATGGCAGAAGATCCAGGTATACCAGGGTCAAGGGGCTCAGGTCACCTCTTAGTAGGAGTAGGAGATCCCAGTCCTGATGTGATACAAGGGAAATTTCCCTGGAGCATGGCCTCCATCAACTTTTATCTTAAAAGAGATAAAATGAGAGATAACTAAGTAGAGAAAGTGAGACCTCAGTACCACTAAGAAAGAAGAGCTAGAAAGAGTGCATAGTCTTTGGTGCTAATATCCCTGTGCAGTGTACCTCATAGATTCCGGGGAAAAGAGATGCAAAGATACAAGAAGTGTTCCAAGGAATTTCAAGTCCGCATACATTAAAAGTACTCAAGACTTTCCCCCAGAGCTGACATAGAGAGGAAATCTTTCTCTAGAGTTGCACCCCCTGAATTTGGACTTCTATCCTTTTAAACTGTGAGAGTATGTATTTGTTTGATACAGCCATCCACTTGTGATATTTCTGTTAAAGAAGCAGTAGATAACTAAGAAAGTACCTTTATTGAAAGTTGACTGGTCCTCTTAATGTGAATCCACTTCTATATCCCTATTCCATTGATTTATTTGTCTGTCTTTTCCCAATGTCATACTGTATTGAGTGTTGTAGCTTTTAAGATGGCTTGGAATCAGTTGATGCAAGCTTCCCTGATTTATTCATCTTTCTTGATTTACTATTCTAAATACCTTCAGTTTCTATATAAGTTTTAGAATTAACATATATATCACTATGTAGAAAGCTGGTTGGAACATTAAACCATAATTGAGTCTCATTTATAAATTAATTTGGGGAGAATTGATTCCTTCACAAATTATGATCCAAATCATGAACATCATATATCCCTCTTTATTGTGTTTCTTTCAATTCTATCAGCAAAATTACGTAGTTTTCTCTCTGAAGGTTTTATACATAATTTGTTATCTTTATCCAAGTGTTCTGTGTTATTTATTTAACATTATTATAAATTATATATAGATTTGGAAATTTCATTTTCTATGAGTTTGTTATTGATATATAGAAAACACAACTGATTTTTTCCACTGACCTTGATTCCTATGAACTACATTTAATTTTCTACCTTTTCCTTTAAAAAAGAAAAATGCACACGTTGGAAACCACATAGAACAATGTTAGCATATCTGCCCTCTTTAGTTTCAAATGGCAAATCAAATTAATATTTACAACAAAGTAAAATAACTATTTTTGTGGAATGAAAAAAACATTGTAAATTGGATTGGCCTAAATAATTATTAAGATGCTTGATACCAGATTACTTACTGAATCAATTTAGTACTATTTGTTTCAGAAATCAGAGTATACCTGTCTCTACTTCTAAGTTTTAATTTAATAAGGAACATCTTTCACCGTTTTCAGAAGATGTAGTAGAATGTAGACAGTGAAGGAATAATGAAATTATAAAACCCAATAGTATTCAGAAGAAATTGATGTTACCTAGCTACCACTACCAACTCCTATGAAAGGAATCATGTGAATAGATTTTGAAAAAAGTGAAAGAAAAATGTGGAACAAAACTCAAAATTAGATAAAAGGCCAGACTTACTGGATAGAAACTGGTGGAAATCCCACTCTCACGGCCCTTAGTCACCCTTCAGGTCTGGAATTGCACTCATCCCTGTGACTCAACTTCCAGTCTAGCACTTTGCTCTTCAACACTGTAAAGAGCTCTTTTGCAGCAGATGTGCCTAATGCAATAAATCATTTGATTTCTTGACTGCTGTTCCTATGAGCATTGTTTGTGGATCCCAAACAAGGAGAAGTCTTTGAAAACATCAACCTTTTCTCCATTTATGGTGATGTTTTTCATTGGTCCAGTTGTGAGTATTTGCTTTCTTTACATTGAGATGTAATCTACAGTGAAGGCTGTATTCTTTAATCTTCCTAAGCAAGTGCTTCAAGTCCTCTTTGTTTTTATCAAGCAAGTTTGTGGCATAAGTATTGGCAAGTTGTTAGTCTTCCTCCAGTCCTGATGCATGTTCTCGGATGACTTGCTCTTAGTAGGACTAGGAGATCCCAGTCCTGATGTGATACAAGGGAAATTTCCCTGGAGCAGTTTCTCGGATGACTTGCTCAGCATACAGATTGACTACATATAGTTAAAGGATACAACCCTGACACACCTTTCCTGATTTTGAACCAATCAGTATCCCCTTGTGCAGCGCCTCTTGGTGTATACATAGGTTCTGCTTGAGCACAATTGAATATTTTGGAATTGCCACTCTTTACAAAGTTATTAATAGTTTGTTATGATTCACACAGTTGAATATCTGTGTGTAGTCAATTAAATAAAAGTACATATGTTTTATTTTTTTAATTTAAACTTTTTATTGTGATTTGAGTGAAGGTTTACAGAACAGATCATCAGTTTTATATTCACCAAATCATATACATTGCTTCATTACAGGATTGCAACCCCTTCATGTACCAAGAGTTAACAGCATTTACCTCTACTCACTTTAACCACTGTATTCCTCCCCGTGTCTCCTGCCATGCCTGTCTTTCATCTGCCAACCTCCCTTTGGTTATACATAAACATCTATATCATATTCTTTCAGCAAAGATCCATCTGATGTCAGCAAGATGGAGTTTCTTTATCAAACATCTTCTTCTGAATCTGGATTGAATTTATAGGAGTTCCCTGTTGATTTACAATTGCAATTATTTTGAATTATCTTCAGAAAAAGTTTACTTGTGTGATATTAGTGATATCTTTTGATAATTTCTGCATTATTTTTGGTTACCTTTCTTTAGAATGGGCACAAAGATGATTCTCTTCCTGCCAGTTGACCAGTTAGATGTCTTTCAAATTTCTTGGCATAGTCTAGTGAATTGAGTTTTACAGAAATGGACACTTTCAAAGTACATTGTTGTTGTTCTTAAGTGCCTTCGACTTGGTTCCAACTCATAGCGATTTAAACACAATACAGTGAAACATTACCTGGTACTGTGCCATCCATAAAATAGTTTTTGTGTGTGTGTGTTTGTGTGTGTTTCTTTTAATGTTTTATTGTGAATTATGTGATAGTTTGCATGGGAGAACATTAGTTTTACATTCATCCTATTGTATATTGTTTCTTTACCATGATTACAATCCTCTCGATGGATCACCATCCAACCAAAGGGTATACCCTGCAAGCCTGTCTCTCCACCCCACGCCGCTGCAAGCCTGCCCCTCCCCCCCCCCCCCCCCCCGGGTCATCAGCAAACAGAACCTCTCCCTCTCTGGGTCTAAAGTCCCCAGCCACTGCATCTCTCCACATCGTCGTCTCTGCCTCCATCTCTAGTGTCACTGCTTCTGTGGGTAGGGTCAGGCTCTCCTCCTCCCTTCTCCCAGGGACCTCTGCTCCTAGACTGCAAAGTCAATCACTCCCCTCCTTTTGCAACAAAATGTCTACCTTTACATTTCCAACCCTCACAATCAGTCCGGATAACAATTATTCACTATTGTATCACAAGAGACCTATTCGCATCTCCTTTCATCAGCACCGCCTAGATAGATTGGATACTACTCAGTGGAGATTCTACCTTCCTGCGCACCCTCTGGATCTAGGCTCCCTCTTGAAAGCTTGTAAGCCAGTCACTTCTTGCCTTTATAGCCTCCCCTCACCCCCATTTTGGGTAGCTAATGTCCAAGTTATGCATCTCTGCCTAATCTGTGCATGGAGGGGGTGGGAATGATCCTCACTGTAAAGTTTTTTTCCCTCTTTTGAGCTACTTTATACATAGGTATAGGTCAAGTTCATCAAATTGTATCAGATTACTCTTTTTTTCCTCTTCTTTTTTTATCTAGTAGAGCTCTGATTTTCCAGTCATTGAAGCGAGGTCTAGTGGGTCCTGAAAATAGTTTTTATGCTTCATCCCATTGCTGCTGCTACTGTCTAATCCATCTCACTGGGAGACTTTCTCTTTTTAACTGACCTTCCACTTTGGCAAGCATGATGTCATTCTCCAGGGACTAGTCCCTCCTAATAATATGTCCAAAGTATGAGACACAAAGTCTCACTACTCTGGCATTTAAGAACTATTCTGGTTGTACTTCTTTCAACATAGATTTGTCTGTTTGCCTAGTAGTCCATGATTCTTTTAATAATTTTCTCCAACACCATAACTCAAATGCATCAATTCTTCTATGATCTGTCTTCCTTATTTGTTGTCCAACTTGCACATGCATATGAAACTATTAAAAACATTATGGCTTATAACTGATTGGAATACCTAAAATGGGTGCTAGAACTTGCCCAGGGAAAGAGGCCTCTTGCAGAGCCTTTGTAGGGTATAAGACCTTAAGTGGAATCCTGTTCCCTATCCAGAATCTTCTGAGACAGGAAATTCCCATTTGAAAAGACAAGCAGCTAGAAGAACAGAAGATACTTCTTGAAAGAAAGACCAGCAGGGAAAAACAAAAACAAAAACAGCAGTCTGATTGGCTACTACAAGAACAACCAGGTTGTTCACCAGGGAGCCATCAAGGCAAGCAATCAAGTCCCTTCAGGACAAACCCCTTCCCAAGACTGAAACTCAAAGGGAATACAGGAGCAGACATGTAAGCTTACTGGCAACCACATTGGTCTATTAGTGAGAGGAAGTAGAGGAAAAACAACAATGAAGAGGTGGACTGAGTCTGACCAAGTTACATAGACCCCCATTGACCTGGAGTATGGTGAGAGCTGGGGACTCCTGAGCCCATGGACAAAGACATAGCCATGGAGGTCTAGAGCTGAGAGTGAAGCATCCAGCTGAAATGAAGTGAAGGGATATGCATGAGGGTGCCCAAACTTACAGATAGTGCCCACTGGACCTAGCTTCAATGGCTGGATGTTCAGAACCTGACTTGAGGAAGGAAAAGATGAGAATTTTTTTTTGTTTTAAAGAAAACTAATATAAATTGCTACAATCTGATGAACTTGGCCCGAATTTATGGATGTAGTAGCTTAAAATACCAACCAAAAGGGAACGAATCTTTACAGCAAGAGTCATTCCTATCCCCTCTATACACAAGGTTGATAGGGACGGGCAACGTAGACATTGGCTACCTAAAATGGGGAGGGAGGGCGCAAAAAATGACTGGTTTACAAATTTTCAAGAGGAAGTTTAGATTCAGAGTGTGCAGGCGAAAGTAGAATTCCCACTGAGTGGTTTTCATCCTATTTAGACTGGTCTCGTCAAAAGAAATGGGGACAAGACTCTCATGATTCAATAGTGAATAATTGTTATCATGACTAATTGCGATTGTTGCAAAAAGGGGTGAGTGATCGATCTTACCATCCTGTAGTGGAGGACCCTGGAAGGGGAGAGGGAGCAGAGTGTGGGACCCTACCAAGGGAAGCAGCAATGCCAAAGATGGAGGCAGGATGATGACATGGAGAGATGGAGCAGCTGAGTACTCTAGACTCATGGAGGGAGAGGGGCTGTGTGCTGGTGGCCAAGGGGCAGGCTTGCAGGGTATTCCCTTTGGCTGTTTGAATGATTGTATATTCCTGAGTGTTTTGGTGCACAACCAAAAAAAAAAAACCAAAACAAAACAGAGGGAATAGAAGCAAATACTGTTGAATGGTGAAGCATGCAAGAGATTGTAATCAATGCAATGAAATGAATATGATAGAATGAGTGTAAAACTGATATTCTCCCATGTAAACTATCACTCAAGTCACAATAAAAACTTAAAACAAAACATAAAAACATGGCTTGTGTCAGACACACCTTAGTCCTCAAACTAAAATCTTTGCTCTCGAATCTTTTAAAGAGGTCTTGTGCATCAGATTTGCCTAATTCGAAGCATCATCTGATTTCTTGACTGCTGCTTCCATTATTGTTGATAGTAAATTCAAGCAAAATGAAGTCTTGAACAGCGTCAATCTTTTCTCCATTTATCATGATATTACTTATTGATCCAGCGCTGAGTATTCTTTTTTCTATACATTAAGATGCAGCCCACAGCAGTAAGTATTTTAAGTCCTCTTAGCTTTCAGCAAGCAAGGGTGTATCATCTGCATATTGCAGTTTGTTAATGAGTCTTCTTCCAATTCTTATGTCACATTCTTCTTCATATAATTTAGTTTCTCAGATAATGTACTAAGCATACAGATTAGGTATGGTGAAACAATGTAGCACACCTTTCCTGATTTTAAACTACTCATTGTCCCTTGATTCTGTTTGAAAAATGGCCTCTTGATATACGTGCAGATTCCTTATAAGCACAATTAAGTGATTGGAATACCCATTCCTCATAATGTTATCCATAGCTTGCCATGACCCTCATAGTCAAAAGCCGTTGCATAATCAATAAAGCACAGGTAATCATCTTTCTGGTATTCTCTGCTTTCTGCCAAAATCCTTCTGGCTTCAGCAATGATACCTCCTAATTCTACATCCTCTGCTGAATCTGGCTTGAACCTCTGGCAGTTCTCTGTCAATGTACCGTTGCAGGCATTCTTGAATTATCTTTTGCAAAATTTTACTTGCATTTAATATTAATGACCTTTCCCAATGACATCTGCATTCCTTTGGATCACCTTTCCTTAAAATGGGCACAAATATGGATCTCTCCCAATCAGTTGGCCAGATAGCTGTCTTCCAAATTTCTTGTCATAGATGAGTAAGTGTCTCTAGTGTTGCATCAGTTTGTCAAATTATTTCAATTTCTACTCCAACAATTCCTGGAGCCTTGGTCTCTGCCAGTGTCTTCAGTGCAGCTTGGACTTCTTCCCTCAGTACCATTAGCTCTTGATCATATGTTACCTCTTGAAATATTTTAAAATCAACCATTTCTTTTTGGTACAGTGACTCTTGCATTCTTTTCATGTTATTTTGTGTGTGTGATGCATTTTACATCATTCAAATTACATGAGCATACATTTAATATGATAATCTTACCCACCCCACCCCACCCCAATTCTTGACTCTATTTTCTCTGGGCTCCAGGGAAATATCTCAAAGTGTTTTTTCTTCCACTGGTGTTCCAGATTGTCCAGTCCCAGAGTTTCCCTCACAGGTAATTTCTAAAGTTGTGTTTCACTGTATTGATATGACTAAGCTATCCGTAGGCAAAGAAGTGGGCAAAGGCCAAAGCCAGATTAAATGGAATCAAATATAAGGAACAACCCATTCTCACCTAAAAGCTAACTGCAGGAATGATAATAAAATGTAAAAGTCTCTCACTCCAGTGTTCTGTTTATTTTGAGGTGAGTCTGCTGTTTCTGACTCACATACTATTTTTGTGATATGAAGTCGTGTGTATCCCCTTTAAATTAATCCTTATCCTGCTGGTATAGGCAGCAGTTGAACTAGCCAGAAAGTTATAAATCAGTGGCTTCTCCAGAGCTTTTTTTTTTTTTTTTTTTTTTTTCTTTTTTCTTTTTTCTTTATAGAACTTTGCCTCTCAAATGCAGGAGCCCCTGAAGAGTAGGAGTCAAAATCTGGTTTGGGGGCTCATAGAAAGGGCAAAATAGGTCTTTAGTAAAGTAGCCATATATCCCTATTTGGTTAAGACTGTGCTAGCTTCTCTTTATGTAGGTCAATCAATGCCTGTTAATTAGTTTTTGTGTCCCTTTTTATTCTTAAATGTGAGCTTGTTTGGCTAAGAAAATATATGGTACCCTTGGCCTTTATCCCTGGAATCTCTGTTTGGTACCAATAGTTAATGAGCTCAGCTACTAAACAAATAGTTGGAGGTTCAAACCTACCTAAACATGCCTTGGAAAATCTACTTTAGAAGAAAAAAAAAAAAACCACCTGTTGAAAACTCAACAGAGCAGAGTTCTACTCTAGTATACATGGTGTTGCCACGACTGTGAATATACTCAATAACAACTAATGGTGCTAGTAGTCATCAGTCTGCTTACTGTTTAAACCAAAAGTTCATACTTATTCATATAACACATCAAAATGGCAAAATATTTGCCTAATAGAAATATTTACCATCCCTTATCTTTCAGATAAATAAAGTTGTCAGTTACTCAAAAACATGGAAAATCCTATATTTTCGATTCAAAATGTTTCACACTCTTATGCATGGAGTCAATTTGTATGGGATGAAACAAGAAGACTAGGTTTTTATTCCCATGTAACTGAGCATGGGAAAGTCATCAAGACAAAAAAAGGCTGCTCTTTCCTCCAAGGCTTCCCAGTAACATGGTTCAAGTGAGAAGTGGGATCTAGAAATAATTGTGAATTTTAGGTGAACTGCAAAAGTTATTGGAAAACAAGAGCTGACAGAAAAGAGGGAAAGTAAAATCCTGTGGGCTGACCCAAGAGCAGGTTCTTCTAGGAAACTATATTACTTTCATGGAGCTGTACAGTGCCAAGGAGTTCTGTGGTAGCTGGATTAGGGTTGGAAATGATCTGAACTTTGTGACAGATGAAACACGGTTCCAACGTGACCAGCAAAAGACTGAGGACAGAGGAGATCTGTCCTGGGCAGCTGTTGTATAAACCCAGGACTGACTAGGGAATAAACTGAGAGGGATGGTGTAGGAGGTCTGAGGAGGGGAGAAGAAATTTTTGATTGCATAGTTGATGAATAATTTACTGGATTTGACTGAATCTAGTCTTCTAAAATATGACTAGCTGATGTATTGGTTTGTTTGGTTTTTCAGTCATTAACAGAAATGCGAACTCATTAGAAAAAACAAAACTCTGCTATATAAATGAAAATTTTTAATACATAATAGTTTGTGAATCCAAATGGGACTGGGTGTAGATAGTATCTCATATATTTGGATTTTAAATTCAAATACTTTTGCATAGAGAGTCTGAATAATTCTGAAACTAGGACACTTTTTAATTTTTTTTCCGGCTTTCTCTTTCTCTCTCTAGAGATTTCACTTAGATTATGTTGTGGGTTGCTTATATACGGTTACTTGGATTGTGTTTTCTTGTGTTTCAGGGTGAAAAAACTGCCTTAGCATGAGCTAGCATGAGTTAAGAGGCATTTAATTTATTTTTGGTGTATTAAGCATTCTCTTAGCTGTTACATTTGTATTCCATTTAGTATTTCCCTTTTGAAAGAAAAACTGACATGGAACTATAATACATTATGTTGAAAGATTATTAAAAATGTGAGAAGAAAGAAGAGCCGAGAGCGGGGCCCTACCCAGAGAAGCAACGAGGCCCGAGATAGAGGCAGAGACAATGACGTGGAGTGATGAAGCGGCTGGGGACTTTGGATCCAGAGAGGGAGAGGGACTGTGTGCTGAAGAATGGTGGGGGGAGGGGGACTTTGGATCCAGAGAGGGAGAGGGACTGTGTGCTGAAGAATGGGGGGGATGGAAGGGGAGTGTAGGGGGCAGGTTTATAGGGTATACCCTTTGGTCAGTCGATGATGCATGGAGGGGATTGGAACCATGGCAATGAAACGATATACGGTGGAATGAATGTAAAACTAAAGTTCTCTCATGTAAACTATCATATGATTCACAATAAAACATTTTTAAAAAATGTGAGAAGATGAAACTGTAGATACAAAAGAGACACCAGCATTCAACGGGATATGAATATATCCGAGAGAAAGGCAAAATATGACTACCACCAATATTTTTGTTAGCAGCATAGAACATATCCATCGTTGAACTGCCAATCTTGCAGTTCAAACTGACCTTGTGCTTGAGTGCCCATCCTACAGCAACACAACAGAACTCCTTAGTAAACATTTAGAAGTCATAAATTAGTGGAGCATCACTTGAGTGAAAAAAAGAACAAAGAATTTCTTAAGAGATGTAAGTAATATCTGAACTTGTTTCAACTCTTGCGCTATAGACCTGTGCTTCTAGGTAAAAAATGAACAATTTTCAAAAGCAATCTGTTCAATTATAATATTTATCCATTAACCCATTGCTTGATGAGTCTGACTCATAGGGACCCTATGTTGTGGTTGTTGTTAATGTACAATTGGGTTATTTCTGACTCTTGGCGACCCTGTGTAGAGTTTTCAAGGAGCAGCTGGTGGGTTTGAACACCCTACCTTTTGGTCATCAGTTAGTGCTTATCCTACAGTACGGTAACAGGACTCCAGTGACTCCTCTAATACAGAATAAAACTTCCCCATAGGGTTTCCAAGGCTGAAAATTTTACAAGAGAAGTCCTGGTGACACCATGGTTAAGCACTTAGTTGATAACTGAAACATCAGCAGTTTGAATGCACTAGCTGCTCCTTGTAAGAAAGATGAGTCCATCTGCTTCCATAACAATTACAGTTTTGGAAGCCATATAAAGCAGTTCTATTCTGTCCTAGAGGGTCAACATGAGTTGGAATCAACTAGACAGCAATAGGTTGTTTTCCTTACCTTTATGGGAACAGACTGCCACATCTTTCCCTCATGGAGGCCCTAGGAGATCCAAACCACCAATATTTTTGTTAGCAGCATAGAACATATCCATCGTTGTGCTACAAAGCACCTTGAAACAGTGGCTTGCAATGACAAGTAACACTTATTATATCTCAGTTTCTGTGGATGGATTTGGGTATAACTTGGTGATTATAAAGGAGTCCTCTTGGTACTTAGGATAAGCACTAGACTGCTAGCTACAAGGTAGGCTGTTCAAATCACCCACCAGCAGCTCTGAGATAGAAAGATGAGGCTTTCTGCTCCTGTAAAGGTTTACAACCTTGGAAACCCTGTACAGGGTTGTTGCGAGTTAGAACTGACTTAATGACAGTGTTTGGTTTGGGGTTGGTGGTAGAGTGAGTGGTTAAAGGGCTTGACTGCTAACCAGTAGGTCAATGTTTGGGACCCATCAGCTACTCTGAGGGAAAAAGATGTGGAGAAAAACCTTGGAAACCCCAAGGGACAGTTCTTCTCTGCCTTATTGGACCACTGTGTGTTAGAATTAACTCAATGGCAGCCGGTTTGAGGTTTGACAATTATAGTTCAAGGCGTATCATAACATTGCTGCTACAGTATCAGCTGAGGCTATAGTCATCAGAAAACTTTATTAGGACTGAAGCATCTGTTTTTCCAAGTGTTGCATTCCATTCTGGAAAACAGATCAGTGAATGTCGGGGATGGAGGTGTCGGGAGGAGGTTACTGCAAAATGCCAAGAAAGGAGACATTTTGTAGGGAATGGGACTTGTCTATGTCTTGACTGTGATGGTGTCTACATGACTAAATGTGTTTGGAAAAAACCCGCAGAACTGAAGGTCAAGAAGAGTGATGTTTAAATTTAAAAAGTTAAATTAAAAAAAGAAAGAAAAATTGTTGTATTTAGAGGACTGGGAAGTTGTTGCTGGCTGTTAGTGGGAGCTATTGGTTTTTCTCCTTGTCTGTTTTTCCCCTTCTTCTTCTTCCTTTCCTTTTTTTCTCTCTTTTTAAAAATCATGATAAATATATACGTAACAAAGTATTTGACTTCTCAACATTCTTCACGTATAGTTTAGAGATGTTAATTATGTTCATCATGTTGTTCAGCCATCATGCTGATCCATTTCCAGATTATAACACAACCTTTAACAGAAGCTCAGTGTCTCCCGCACATTGAGTCCTTCATTCTTCCTCCCTTCTGCCAATCCCTTGTAACCACCAATACGTTTGGCCTCTATACTTGTTCCTATTCCATATAAATGAAATTCTTAAAATATTTGTCTTTTAATGAATGATTTATTTCACTCCACATAAAGTCCTGGTGTAGTACTGTAAGATAAGCACTGGACTGCTAACTGTAAGTTTAGTGGTTCAAATATACCAGCTGCTCCTTGGAAACCCTATACAGGATTGCTATGAATTAGAAATGACTTCATGGCATTTAAGATCAACAGTAGCAATGTTATCAAGATTTATTCATGTTGGGGTCTTAATTTCTCTTTATGGCTAAGTAACATTCCATTGCACGGATATAGCACATTTATCCATTCATCTGTTGACAGACATTTTGGCTGCTTTTGCCTTTTGGTTGTCGGTTTCCTGCAGAGTGAAGAATTCAAGAGAGCACCACATGAAAACTACTCAAACAGAATCACTGTTTATGTGTTAGAAATCCAGGTCCTATTCAGGGAAGGGCAAAGAAGAGGATTTAGACACCACCTTTGACAAGAATACCAGAGAATATATGGTATTCTTTAAAAACCATCACAATTGGTCAGAAGGCAGATAGACAGCCAACCTTCCTGGTAAACAGTATGCTATCACATACTATGGGATTTGAAGTTAAAAGTATGTCATCTACAGGTGGAATTAATATAAGAAGTAAACACTTTGAGCCAAAGATTTCACTTATTTTGTGCTTATTTGCTTTAAAAAAAAAAAAAAAAGTTAAAACACAGCAGAGATTTTTTTGCCCATTTTCATGAGAACAAGCTAACAGAAAATACTATTTCCCTGAGGTCCATGACCTGGTCTGAGGGATATCACGGCTTGGGCCAACAGAGAGAGGGAGGGCGTTGCTGTCTGAAGAGTACATGAGAATCACCATGATTTTTAAACAAATTTTACTTCCCTCCTCCAGTAACCATATTCCATTTGTATATGGCCACATCAGTAGTCTTTAGGGATTCCTAAACCTGTGGGTTAATGCACCAGACTGCAAAGCCATTTGAACTGCAAAGTCAGCAGTTCAAGCTCAACAGCTGCTCCTCGGAAACCCTACACAGGGTCGCTATGGGTCACAACTGACTCAACGGAACTTAACAACAACAAGAAGATACTGGTGTTATGGCTGGTAGTGTGCCGTCAAGTTGGTTCTGACTCATAGTGACCCTGTATAAGATTTCCCAGACAGCAAATCTTTATGGGAGCAGAAAGGCTCATCTTTCTCCATAGGAGTGTCCAGTAGATTTCAACTGTTGATCTTGCAGTGAGCAGCTCAATGCGTAACCAGGGTTCCTTTCCAAAATTTTGGAATCAAATTAATTTTAGTTACAGCTTGGTTGTGGGCTCCCTATCTGCATGGGAGGTGGTAGGAACAGAAGTCCTGCTTAGGTAGCTTGGGCTCAGGGTTTCAGAAACAGAAAGTCTGTTTTGTATTCCTTCTTTGTTTTATTCCTGACTCACTTATCTATTTTTTTCCATTTACCATTCTCCATTCATTTCCCTAATATTTATTCAATCCTGCTGTGTGTCAGACACAAAGTGCTAGAGACACTACATACAACCAGACAGAGATGGCACTTGTCTTGAAAAGAAGATGGACAATAATCAAGATAAACATTTTTAGGCTATGATAACTGCTAATGGGAAACGATGAAGCAACATGATAAGTAATGAGGTGGATGTCTGGGGGACAAACAAAAAATTGAAGCAAATGAACGGGGTCAAAAATAAGGCTGATGCGAAATAGAGATCATATTGTACAGCTAGACCCTCATAAACCATTGAGAGAAGCTTTCATTTCCTTCTGAGTACATCAGGTGTTTGCATCTCATCTTACTTGTGTATCCAAAGGCTGTATGATTTCTTCAGTTAAGGAATCAGTTCATTTCCATTCTAGCTCACCGACTTATTTCTCTGCCCAAGCCTGAGACCAGTTCCTATCAGTCCTATGAATGTTCGCTTTACCACTTCCTTTGTTTAGGGCCACATTATTGAAACCACTAGCAGATTTTAGGGTAGCATTCATTCATGGTTGGCAGGTCTAAAGCAAAAACATGGACCACTTTTTTTTTAGAAGAACAAGATCTCTTAAATAGTTTTGGCAGAGGTAGGTGAGAGGACAGAAATTATTTGACAGGCATTGAGTTGAGCAAGAAAACAAATCCAGTAACAGCATGTTGGCTCCTGTACAGCATAAAGGAAGGCATTAGATGTAGTCAGGCCTGTAAGGGAGGAAATAGACCTGACCTGTAGGTCATTCAAGTCTTTGTTTCAGAACAGAAGATTCTGGTCATTGACTGAGCTTTGTTTAATTGGATAAGTAAAAGAGCCAGACTTCAAAAGTGTGAAGAGGTCTAGATAGCAGTGGGAATTGAGAAGTGGAACATCCAGACTTTGAGAATTAGAGGAGTCGGCTGAGTATGAACGATAACTGGAGGATAGTTAGGCTAAGCTCCTGAGAGGACTGGGAGTTATAACTGAGGACTGGGCCTATGCAAAGTGTGGAGGCAGGGAGACTAGGACCCCTTCCACGAGCCTTGGGGGATGGCTGGAATTTAAGATCAGGCTGAAGAAACAATAATCCGATTAAGGTGGCAGTTGAATATCATCCTGAGCAATTTCTACTTAACCCTGAAAGTCATGGGGACTGATTCAAAAATATTTAGCAGGAAAAGCATATCTTAATAACTATACTTTAAAAATAGGTCTCCATAGACCAGGTGTGGAGTCCTGGTGTGGCACTGCAAGATAAGCACTGAACTACTAACTGTAAGGTTGGTGGTTCCAACCCACCAACATATATAAGCAGCATATATAGGCAACATATATAAGCAGCAGCATGGAAACTGGATTAGAAAGGAGTAAGAGTGGACACAAAGACTTGTTGGGAGCCTATCAATTTAATCCAATGAGAAATTATGCCAACCAGAGCTAAAGGAAACAGTAGCAGTGGGGATATACATAAAGGGAACACTATGCAAAATAATTTGGATGAAATCTCAACAGAATTTGGTAGATAAGTCAGCTCTTTCAGAGTCCCTTAATAGTTGTTCCTTCTATGTATAGAGGCAGTCTGTCTATGATTTATACTTAATTTGCCACGTTCCTTACCAGAGACTTTCAGAGTCTACTTCTTAAGCATAAATTCCAGGATGAGGCATTTAATCATATGAGCCCTGATACATTTAACTGCATTTTGGTCTTGTTTGAAGCTTCTTGACAGCCTGGACCTTGTCTTATTCTCCTTTGTACCTACCACCAAGTATCTAAAACAATCTATTGCTGATAAAGCAGAAAACCAAACTAGTTGTCAGCAGGTTGATTATTACTCATGGTGATGCCCTGTGTACGGATTAGAACTATGCTCCATAGAGTTTTCAACGCTGTGACCCTTTGGAAGAAGATTGCTGGGTCTGTTTTCCAGTGTGTCTCTGAGTGAGTTCAAACTGTCAGCCTTTCAGCTGGAATTCAAATGTTTGACTATCTGTACCCCCCAGTGCTAGTAGGTCCTGAAAGAAAGCTTGTTGAACTTGAGTGATCTCACTCCTCTTAATCAACTCAAAGGCCACACTTCTAGGTTTCCAGTTTTATAATGCAGTTAGAACCATAGATGCTTGAACATTTCCCAGTGCTGAATACTTGATAAAAATCACTGTGTCAATTAAGGTGTGCCTTTATTACATTTAATAAATTAATACAAAAGCATTAGTTCTTCCCTTCCACTAATATTTTCAATCTCAGAAAACTGCATGCATTTTATCTAGTTAAGAATCAGCAGAAAATAGGACCTTTAAACAGATATGATAATTATAGAACACAATTCTAAATTGAATGGTAGGGAAAGAGGTGCCAGAAGAAAATACTCAGCTTAGATTACACCTGGTTATTTTTACATTATTATTTTTAATGTGTTTTGACACCTCAGCTGTTGCATGTAGACTCACTCCGATCTTCAGAGCCCACATTTTGGGTTAGATAATTAAACTGCTTAAATGGCTCATGTTCTTGTCATATTATTAGGGTAAAGATGAAGTGGGAAAATAGTGTGATAGAGAAAAGACAATTTTCATTCATTCATTCATGATTTCATTCACACTTACTAAATTCCTCATATGTGCCAGGCCCTGGATTTAGAGGTTATTGGGAACAATGAAATACCTATAATTCACCTTCTAAATCTCAAAAGGTTTAAAGTCAGGGAAATGTATTTAGGCGGGGGAAGGGTAAGATAGAGAATACCTTTATTGAAATAAATATATAATTCAAACTATTTTTTTAAAGTAGGAATTTAAGACTTATCCTAACATAGTTCTTTGGAAATTAATATAGAGGAAATATTACTTGCAACTTGGAGTTAACAGGGGGACATGTGGAAAGTGATGACAATGTTCTTTATAGCAGAGATATCAGCATTATTAAAGGCATAGAGATGGGAGCAAATTGTGATTATAACTAGCAATCAAGTCAGGTGGGAGCCTAGGTTAGGTATATAGATGAGATAAGGCTGGGAAGGTAGATTAGAATCCAATAATAAGTAACCTTGAATGTCAGGCAGAGCTGAACTTTATTTGAAAGCTACTGGCTTTTTTATTTTTTTTAAGTAGAGGGCTGGTCTAGCTCATCTATGCTTTAGGGGAATTACTCGGCAGTGTAGATATGTAATCGCTGGAAGAGGGAAGAGTCTGAAGACCTGGAAACTAGGTAGAAGGGGTGGGACACCTAAGGTAGAGGAGAGGGAAGAGAGAGTTGAAACAGGTTCAAGATATATTGCTATTTTCAGGATACAGTATGGTCTCCCCTTTCAGAAAAATGAAAAGGAGCCAGAGCATTAGAATTCTCAAAGATACTTTGGCAAGGCCTTGGGAACACTAATAGGAAAAATATAAATTTAATGAGCAATATGAATAATAACTTAAATTTCTGTTTAACCTCAAATCCAACAAGAAAAGTACCTGATGAACATTTGCAGTAGTCTATTTACATCCTGTAGGGTGATCCTTTCTTCAGCTGGAACAGGATTTTGCCCATTATTGTTATTAATGAAGCTAATAAATGGAACACTGTCTACAGAAGCCTCGTTAACTCTTCATCATCACAAACTAGGTTCCAAAAAAGATGAGCCTAGTTTTGAATATGGAATCCTTTGTGCACTGCTACCACCACTTATGTGAACTCATTATTTAGAGAATTAGAAAACTACTTGGCTTTCTAATTTCAGAGTTGGTTACTATATTAGAAACCAATTTGATATACAAGTAGTCCTTGACTTACAGTGGGGTTCCATTCTGATGACTCTCCTAAATCAGCTCTGGGATAAGCCAAACACCTCTTTTTTAATTTTAATTTTTTAAAGTTTCATTCTTATTTCCTCTGAGTACTGGCATGACACTGCAGAATAATGCCCTGGACTATAAAGTTGGTTTGTACCACAAGGTTGGTGGTTCAGACCCACCAGTTGCTACTTGAAAACGCTATACAGGGTCGCTGTGAGTCAGAACCAACTTGCTGACAATAACAAGAACAAATTATTGCCTTTATTAGTAGTGTTTTTGTAATTCCAATCTTTTTTTTTTTTTTTTTTGTCTTTGGGAGCTAACAGAAGAATGACAAATTATGTGGGGCAACATTGAATGCATTTTTATTATATTACCAACAATAAGATGCACAAAAAGAAACATTCCCAAACTGGATGGTTGTAGTGCAGCTTATTTTAACTCAGATATGTCTTAAGTTGGTGGCTACCTGTATTGAACCAGTGTCCTCAGTGGTAAGATGTTGAACAAGAAAAGGGCAAATGCAGTAAAACATCCTATCAATACCTAAGCCACGTAACTATTCTTTAGTTGAAGGTTTGGCTACATTAAAGAAACTGACAATATCTTCTGAAATTACTGAAGAATTCATTTTCTTTCTTCACTGCTCTAAGGCAATGGTATTGATTGAAGATCTCTATTGTTTCGTTTGAGCTCAGGAACCACTATAGTATCTTGCAAGAGCTCAGCACCTTATTTTCACAAGGCTCTAGAAACATGTATCCATTATGCTAGTTCTTAAATAGCTGTGGTCTTTGTTAATGACGTGCAATCATTTGACAAAATAAGGGATTCTTCCCCCAAAACCTGCAAAATCAGGAGAAACCTGCCTTTTAAAAAATGGAAAACTATTTTGTTTCTAAAATTACAGCTTTAACTCTGTGGTGTGGGAGAGAATAATCAGGAGTTTCTTTTGTTTTACAGTTGTTACAGATTAACTACTTTTCTGCAGTAGATGGAATTCTATGCATTTAAATATGAATTGAGATTAATGTGTACAAATGGAAAGTCGGGTTTACTTAAAGTGGAACAAGCCAACTGCTCTATATGTTCACTATCTAATTTTCACTAATATTTAATGAGCGTGTACCATGTACAAGAAAATATGGTAAACTTTGGGATTGAAGGATGGCATTATCCTGGTATTAAAAAAGGCATTGAGAGTACTCAATCTTACAGTCCAGAAACAGAGGACCATAGGACCATCAAGGGAGAAGAGAACAAGCAGAATATGGGACCTTATCCAGAGAAGCAGTGATACCAGAGATGGAGGCAGAGATGGGGACTTGGAGAGAGGGAGCAGCTGAGGGCTCTAGATTCATAGAAAGAGAGGGACTGACAGCTGGTGGCCAGGAGGCAGGCTTGCAGAATGTTCCCTTTAGTGATGTAAATTATTATATATGCCTAAGTATTAATTTTTTTTTAAAAAAGGAGCTAAAATGAATAGAGAGAAATATTGTTAACTGATAGTACATAAAGGGGATTATAATCATTGTAATGAAACAAAGTATATCCTTTGTTGAATGTAAAACGTGATGATCTGCTCTGTAAACTGTCACTCCATTCACAATAAAAACTTAAATAAATAAATAAATTGGAAGACTACAAATTTAAAAAAAGAGGGGGGCAATGACCATTGTGACCATTGTGAATGGGTGTGAGTGGAAAAAAGAACAGACGGCACTTCCAATGCAGAAACCAGCCAGTGATCTGCAGAAGCAAAGGTGCAAGTGTCTTTTTTATTTCCCTATCATGTCTTTTTTTTTTTTAACATATGTAACTAGGTTTAATTTTTATTTTTTCTTAAATGTTTTATTGTGAATTATGTGATAGTTTACATGGGAGAACATTAGTTTTACATTCATTCTATTGTATATTGTCTCATTGTAATGGTTACAATCCCCTCCATGCAATCCTTCCCCGTACCCCCCAGGCCTTCAGCACACAGTCACTCTCCCTCTCCGGATCTAAAGTCTCCAGCTGCTCCATC